>NC_054385.1:97652752-98270252 GCF_017654675.1 Xenopus laevis
TCCTAACATGTATGGTTTGTTTGTGTGCACCGTGAATCATAGGATCCCAGGGGTGGCCCTTATTTTTTAAAATGGCAATTTTCTATTTATGATTAGCCATACTACTAAAAAAAAGTATATTATTATGAAAATGGTTTATTTACAAGAAGCAGGGTTTTACATATGAGCTGCTTTATTCAATATATTTTTAGAGACCTATATTGTTCGGGGGGTGTAGTTTTCCTATAATGCCCAATCATGTATATATCTGTGTATATTTAAAAAGTGTGATGAGGGTAGCTATCCCATTTCCTATATACAAATCAGTATTTAAAATCATGCATATTTACATGTACACTGTGCTAGAATCACCATTGCAGTGAAAAAATGCAATGAATGCTGCTCTTGTACAATGCTGAGACCCACAGTACCTTGTGGATTCAATTTGGGTATAAAAAGACCTTGGGGCAAGCATGGGGGTTTAGGGTCACTTTCTTCTAATCTCCTGGGACCTCTAAAATACCCTGGCCTTCTTATTTTTCCACAAAAAGTTTAAATATTTGTAGGTGATTGATTGTGCCCACAAAATAATCTCCATGCCTAGTAATAGCTAAAGATAATAATTTTTTTCAAATATGGGGTGATTAAAACCCCAAAAGGCTCATGACATTAGACAAATGTTATCCATTCTTAGACTTAGGGTGGAACTACATGGACGTTTTTGCCGCGATCCAACGGACTACGACAAAACTCAGGCGACAGAAATAAGGTAAGTGAATGCATTGTCGGATGAAGTCACAGCGTTGATCGGACGCGACACCACTGTCGGATGCAGACACTGCACGCTGCGGCTGCATCCGACAGTCGTGTCGGATCAACGCTGCAACTTTATCAGACATTCCTATCTCATACCTTATTTCCGTCGCATGCGTTTTGTTGCATCATGCCGAAAACGTCCATGCAGTCCTACCCTTATACCACAACTAGGTAACTTTGGAAGCAATTAGCAAGCTCTGAGATGTATAAAGAAGTACAGTTGGAGCTCTTAAGGTCTATATACTATATACTATCTGCTTTATGTGACAAAATAGCAGTGAAGCCTACAATCTTGCCTGCCACCTTGCCCATCATCAGCAAAATATAACATGCACCTCTACATGAAACTAATCTCATACATCCAACTCTGTCTTTAAAATTGATGATGGATATAAAGGAAATGGTGTTTTTTGGTTCATTTGAATGCAGATTTCACTGGTTTCTGTGCAACTATTTGCTATGCAACTGAACTACTAATTACTATAACATATGTTTAAAGCAATCATGGCTCCACTGCTATTTAAGGGAGAGCGGGGTGGGGAGTTTTGTTTCCATTTGAGAAGATAAAATATTGAGTCTTGCTTCCTGTGATGTGTCTCTTGCAGGTAAAGAAACATTTTCCCCATAACCCATGTGCAGGTTGTACCTTCAAAGGCCTAGCAGCCCTAGCTAGTTAATCACTAGTTAAATCTGTAACCTAGCTGCCCAGTTTAGCCCACCCAGTCAGCCCATTTAAGTTCTGAATCCTCCCCACTCCCACCAGGGCAGTCCCCCTGGACTCCCCTCCAATTGACCCACTCTCTACCCTATGACACTTCTGTGATGCCAACCTCTACCTCCCTTCAGAAATGGTGTGAAACGTCGGCAAAGGGGCAACACTACCCATGTGCTTCTAACTAACTAAGCAGTATTGGAAGATTTTGGACTTGATACATTTTATTTCTCCTCTTCTTACCTCAAACAGCCAAATTAAAAGGACTGTCAAGCCAATTGATTGCATAAGTTCATCATAATATCCCAGAAGAGCCTCTCTGCAGCCCTGAGTCCAGATGTTCAGCTCCTCTGTCAGGAAGTCATAGTTGTAGTGGGCTGTATTGTTGGTGATCTGGTACTGGATGCAAGGCCGAGGGGAGTTGGGGTTGCAGCAACTAAAAGGGACTCCATCCAAAAGGTACTTCCCATCAACATTGCTTTTAAAACGACTGTAAAAGAAATTACATTTTACTTTTTTAACTGCAACATGTAATGATCATGTCAGTGTGGCTTTCTTGGCATGTATTGACATCTGCAGAGGCAAGATTCTATAAAAGTATGAAAGTATGAACATAAATAATCAGTTGATATTTCAGTTGCCTCATGACTTTTCTCCATACATACAGAGTCTCTGGCTTCATTCATATTGATGGTCCGTCTCACTACTGAAAACTTTCCATTTGCATTTCGTTCAACTTCAGAAAGTTGAAAAATGTAAATGGTTAGATGAATTGAATAAAAATTGATAGAACAACGTAAGCCACTAGCACCATGTATACTAAGGATTCTGTATAATATGAATCCTTCATATGGTCCTGGGATTCTTCTGAATCCCAAACCGACTCCTAGATTCAGGATTTTTGTATATAGCACATAGACACATTTACACAGGGCTTTACAGACACTCAGAATCAATCTTATCAGTTCCTGTCCCAATAGAGCTTACTTCTAACAAAATTGCTAAGACATTTACATAATTCTAGGGTCAATTTTTCAAGAGCCAGTTTACCTACCTATATGAGAATAGCCCTCAGACCAACACAGGAGGGTCAAGTAATATTGCCACCCAATGCAATACAACTTGGCCAAACACTTGCTCCCTTTCCAACCCACTCCAACCCTACCCGGTGACATATGTTCCCTCCGACTCTCCCTTCCCTGGACCACACAGCTTTTTGCTCCCCCGCCGATCACTCCCCCAACTCTCTGGGGTCTGATGTTAATGGTTAAAATCTCTGGAGGGTACCAAACAAATTGTTACCGCCAGTGTTTATGACTGATTTCTCCTTTAGTGGAATATATTGCTCATAAAACAAACACAAGCAACAACTGAGCCTACAATTTTATTTTTATTATTTTTATTTTTTTCTGTTTGGAGCCTCTTATATTCATCTTCCAGTCTCATTCAAATTATTGCCAGGTTACCAGAACTAGGGGTAGTCAGAAGAGGCACCTGCCTAGGGCACAACAATAGGGGGTGCTGGACAGGTACCTGTTAAAGGGTCTTCTGCCTACCCCTAATCTGTGTTCACTCCCCTCTGCTGCTCTACCCTCCCTTCTGCTCCCTTTTGCATCTCTGCTCTCCCTTCCCCTCTGCTGCTCTCCCCTCTGTTACAGTGCCATTTCACATCATAGCTCATGCGCACGCATACATGCATGGGGTGGGGGGAGCGAGGTGGGAGCCCTTTTCTGAACTCTTACTACGTCCATAATGCTATTACCAACAACACTCATTTACTAAGTACAGAGCAGGGTGCAAAGTGCAATAAAACGACACAAGCTGCCATGTTTTTTGCACATTGCACCATCCCTTTGCACTTTTCTGATTTTCTGATTTACTGCAGGTCTCTGCACTCCAAAACAGTGTGAGAGACCTGCATGTGGCCCCATTCTCACTCCCTACCCATTCCCTAACTTGCATGTTATTCAGACAAGCAAGTTAGGTAGTGCTAGCGAATGCAGGCAACAATTGAGCCCTTTACTGCCTGCCCTATAACAGGACTGCCTTATGCCTGCTGGACCTTGCTCTTCACGTGGTGCAGGATTTCCAGTCCGATGCTAGGTGCATAATACAACCAGACTCCACACACCAGGGGCGATCCTAGGGCTGCTCCCGCCTGAGGGGGCAGCCCCGATGCTCTCCAACTCCCCGCTTAAAACTTCAGTGTCAGACCAGGTCAAAGGGGAGCGAAATCGATCGCTTTCTGCACTAGTGGAGACGGATTTCCATTTTAAAACCTGGAAATTCTGCTCTTAATACAAGAGGTGGCTTTTTAAAGCCCCTGGTACCTGTCCACTCACTGCCACCTTGCCTCATGGCCGGAGCAGCCCTGCCAGACACATGTATTTTTTTAATGAGCACATATCAGGGCACATGTATGTATATATACCAGCAAGTGTCCTAGTTCTCCTGTCAAGCTAGAACAGCTGATAAGTTCTGCAACTTGTAATGAATTTAAAACAGCCATATGATGTAGCTGGTGAAGCCATCAGGCAGTGGTTTGGATGAGATACTAGAAGATGAATAGGAGTGGCCTGAATAAAAAGCTAATCAGTAAAAAGTAACAATAACAGTGAAACTGTACCCTCACAGCGCAACAAATACCAAATAGACCCCCCATTTGGATACTGTAGAAAAGAAAGGCAAATAATACAACTATAAAAACAAACAAACAAACAAACAAACAATGAAGATCAATGGAAAAGTTGCTAAGAAAAGGCCATGCTATAACATACTAAAAGTAAACCTGGAAGTGAATTACACCTTTAAAATCATTCCCATCTGATCGGTGTCACCCTAGGCATCGTACCTAAGTGTGCCCGGTAAGCAGCAAGATTCTGGCAGCGGCTGGGAGATTTTTTATTTCCTGGGGAAAAAAGTGCCTATGATATAGGCAACCCAAACCTGCTGCCCTATGCACGGGCCCTCATGTGCCTATACAGTATATAAATGCAGCCTTGCCTCTAATAAGGGGCGTTTTTGTACTTTAGAGCGCCATTCTTTGTCTACTAAAAATATTAGCATTGTTTTTTATGAACATGGATTCATGCAGCTTAAAGAGGTTGTTCACCATTAAATTAACATTTAGTATGATGTAGAGAATGATATTCTGAGACAATTTGCAATTGGTTTTCATTTTTTTGTTTGTGGTTTTTGAGATATTTAGCTTTTTCATTCAGCAACTCTCCAGTTCGCAATTTCAGCAATCTGGTTGCTAGCGTCCAGATTACCCTAGCAACCTTGCATTGATTTGAATAAGAGACTGGTATATGAATAGGAGTGGTTTGAATAGAAAGACGAGTAATAAAAACTTGCAATAACAATACATTTGCTTTACAGAGCATTTATTTTTTATATGGGGTCAGTGACCCCCCCTCATTTCAGAGCTGGAAAGAGTCAAAAGAAAAAGGCAAATAATTCAAAAGAGAAAAAATTAAAGCCAATTGAAAAGTTGCTTAGAATTCTATAATTCTATAACGTACTAAAAGTTAAAGGTGAACAACCGTTTTAATTTCCATCAAGAACAAACTACTGTTTTATTATTACAGAGAATTACGTTTAAAAAAAAAGATTAATTGTTTGCTTAAATGGGACTCTATGAGAAACTGCATGCTTGCAATTTGTAGCTTTCTTGATAATGGGCTTCTGGATAACTGATTCCATAAATGTAATGTATTTGTATCTATGAGTAATGCCACATATTTTTTAATCATCTTTTGTACTCGTTCTCCATCTGCATTAATGAATGGCTAAAATCATACCTTAAATGTGCCAGGCCTTCCCTGCAGAAAGCAAAAAGTGGCTGTGGAGGGGGAACTACTATACAGCAGAGCCTGTGATCTGGTACCCCTTGTCCACAGTCCCCCCCCCACACACATGTTTGGGTCTGTTGTATGGTAATTACACACCCACAAAAAACACAATGGGGCAGATTTTCTAAAGGGCACTTCGCTGATTTACTAACGGGTGCAGGCATAACTTCGTTAGCAAAGGAGACAGACGCTAGCGATCATTCACACTCTATCGCCAGGCAAATTTTCAATCTGGCAAATGGACGTTACTCCGCAAATTCCCTAAGATGCGGATTTTACTGAATGTTACCTCTTTCGCCAGACTTGCCTTTGCCAGCTCAGACCAGGCGAAGTGCAATGGAGTGCATAGGACTTCCTCAATTTTTAGTGGAAACATTTTCTAAGTCCCAAAAAACGCTGGTGTCTTTTCCTTTTTTCAGAGTGATAGCCTGCTAAAGTTTTACTAACCCGGTTACCCTAAAGTTTCTTTTAGGGTAACCGGGTTCCCCCATACATTCCAAACTACACTGGGCTCACGTGTAGGGCATTATAACAACTCTTTTTATTAAGGTTCCCTGGACTTGTGTAATGTAATGTATTTGCTGCAACATATACGTGCATTAAACTTTATCATTTACTGTATACAAATTAGCCAACGCTAGAGCATCTTCGCTTTGATTGCCGAAGTAACGCTAATGAAAATTCGCCAGCGTTAGCATCCTGGACGCAACTTTGCATTTTAGTGAATTGGTGTTGTCCTAGTGAATTGGCGCATGGCGAATTGTTGTGATCGCTGCAAAGCCGTAGCTGGCAAATTTCCGCTGGTTAGTGAATCTGTCTTATGGTGTCGTTATGGAAAGCTTATTATGTGTGTAGGATCAAATAAGTACACAATGTTTTGTAGACAAACTAAAGCTAGATAAGGATGCCTTGTAAATAATGCTAGCCTATGGCTGGAGTAAACTAGGAGTGCTCAGTGCCTATTGGGTTGTGTACATGTTTGCTACTTGATCTTCCCATAGAAGCAAACCCATGTGGTAGCATTGGGTGGACACATATTTCGATGTGGCACATCATTTCCTGTGCTGCATGTTAGGATGTTTAACCCCAGCATGTTATTAAAAAACCTCTGGGAGACAAGAGGTAAGAAGAAAAGGGGCATAAGGTCCATGTTTCAGCACTGTATCACATTACTGAATATTCCTCCCCTCTCCCATTGTTTTAAAGGACCATTCACACCAGGAAATGATAATTTCCTAAACTGCTGACACATTAGAACTCCTTTATCAATTACTGGAAAAAGCGCAATAGGGGTTCAAGTTTCTCCACCACATAAGCAGCAGGAATGGGGCATCAGCCTATTGCCCTTTGGTAAATCGCTGTTAAGTGTGAGTGCCTATAGCACTAAGGGAGTCTTCTATTTGATGCCATATTAAGAGAAGTACTAAATACAGGGCTCACTTATGCCCCCCAGCCCACTGTGCCTTGTGCCAACAGAGGTTCTGTCTATGGCAAAGTATACATAGACACAATGATAGCTACAATTCTACACTTATCTCTCCTAGTTCTGTACTGTTTTAATACACAAGCAGCTTTTGTTTATGGTATCTGGGGGCAGTTCAGTATTACGTCCTATATTTCCTTTATAACTGTGAATATGGACATAAAACTAATAAAGGTTTACAATTTAATGTTTGTGGTTATTGGAGCAGAAACCCAAAAATCCAAATTACTTACTTAACAACCTCCTTTGAACCCATATCCAGATAGCGGGCAGAAATCCACTGAATCTCAAACCAGTCTCTAAAGCCATTGTTTCCGCAACAGCGAAACTGAATCTGTAAGAGGTCTATGGTGGATTTTAAGAAGCAACGTCCCGGAATATCTGTATCTTTGTAATGCTTTACTGCATCCTTAAGTCCACGGTACAATGCAGATTCTAGTTCATTCCGCATTGTGTAACACATGATGGCTCCTGCAAAGACGCAGAAGGTGAAGAAGAAGGTGCAGATAATGTAGGGCAACATGAACAGCTTCCATCGTACAAACTTGTTGGCGTCCGAGCAGTCATAGCAGATCTTGCCCCCAAAAAAGTTGATGACACAAGCAATGACTCCCACTGCTATGAGCATGTTGGGGACTGTGTGCATGCCACCACTCACCATCAGCTCGCTGCGTTTCCTGATTTCAATTTTAAGAAAGAGGCCAAGGCTGAATATAATGAGCCCTGTAAGCACTGACACCCAGTTAAGGATCCACAATATCTGTGCCAGTTTTCCCCTTCTGGTCTTTGTGAATTTCACTTTCAGCACTGCCATCCTAAAACCAAGACAGCAGAAATAAAGTGTCAAGTTTAATGAATCAAGTGCCCAGTTTAATGATGGAGGGAACTTACTCTTACAGTTAGAAAAAAAGTATTACAACAAGTTACTGGGAGGCAGCAGTTATTTTACAACTGTAGTAGCATGGCAAGCTTTACAATATGACCATGGGGAGTAGCAAATAAGAATCCCTGCCTTCTGGAATTATTTCAATGCCAGGTCATAATCCTGCAGAATAAATTAGCAAATCAAAATTATTGGGGATAGCCAGAAGACAGATTATTTACTAAAACTCAAATGTATCTGATCGGGCTTTTTGGGGCAACAACTGGAATATTTCTAGATTTATTATATGCTGCAAAAAGACTAATCTGAAAATCCACCATCTCAGACCTGTAGAGGTTATGTATAAATCAATGGGAGATGTCACTATCCCAATTGGAAGATAATGTGGTCTGCGCTGGGTTTAGCCCAATCTTAAAGGGATACTGTCATGGGAAAAAAAATGTTTTCAAAATGAATCAGTTAGTAATGCTGCGTCAGCAGAATTCTGCACTGAAATCCATTTCTCAAAAGAGCAAACAGATTTTTTTATATTCAATTTTGAAATCTGACATGGGGCTATACATATTGTCAGTTTCCCAGCTGCCCAAGTCATGTGACTTGTGCTCTGAAAAACTTCAATCACTCTTTACTGCTATACTGCACGTAGGAGTGATATCACCCCCCTCCCTTTTCCCCTCCAGCAGCCAAACAAAAGAACAATGGGAAGGTAACCAGATAACAGCTCCCTAACACAAGATAACAGCTGCCTGGTAGATCTAAGAACAACACTCAATAGTAAAAACCCATGTCCCACTGAGACTCCTTCAGTTACATTGAGAAGGAAAAACAGCAGCCTGCCAAAAAGCATTTCTCTCCTAAAGTGCAGGCACAAGTCACATGACCAGGGGTAGCTGGGAAATTGACAAAATGTCTAGCCCCATGTCAGATTTAAAAATTGAATATAAAAAAATCTGTTTGCTCTTTTGAGAAATGGATTTCAGTGCAGAATTCTGCTGGAATAGCACTATTACTGGATGCGGTTTGAAAAAAACATGTTTTCCAATGACAGGATCCCTTTAAGTCAGGGTTTTTAGGCAAAAACTCGAAAAAATCGAGCGTTTAGGGAAAAAAGTCAGAAAAAATCATACGATTTGGGTTTTCACTCGATGTTATAGGGTTTTCTCCTGATCCGATTAATATTTTTCATTAATAAGTAAGGCAAAATCGGGAATGGAAGTTTGGTCAAGCTTTTTTTTTTCAGATTTTAGTAAATAACCACCTTAAATTCCATTTGTTATTAGAATAACAAGAAAAGTACATCTGGTGTTTTTGTGGCTGCTACTTGGACATGAAAGGCATATCACTGCATTTTGGCATTCTCACTCTCTAACCATATTACTGTCACTTTTGGTTTCTGTACTGGTAGACCTGAATACTAGTCTAAGCAGTGATCTTCATATTGAATCTGTCTTCTCCCAAAATAATATTACACTTAAAGGACCAGTAACACCAACATATGGAAATGTTTAGACATCAAACAGAAATTAGAATATAATGTACCATTGCACTTCACAGATAAAATTGGCTATGTTTAGCCATAAGGACAGTTGCAATAGGGCTAAAAGGCATAGGTACGATTCACTTTGTAGAACACCATTATATTCTACAGAGCTCATCTGTAAACTGATTTGGTTGCATCATTTATAAAAATGCATATGCCAGTCTGAAACATGTAGGGAAACATTGAGAGTGCCCTTCTAACTACCCCAGCATGAGCTTACATAAGTAAACTTTTATAAAGTCAAATTCGTTATTTTGCAACCATTAAGTACAGTTACAGTGCTGCTGTTGCTACACAGAAGGAGATGTGTTGGAAGGTGTGGCCCTCGGTGCATCAGGACCTACTGTATGAGGCACACGTTACGTTACTGTGATCCAGGAATCCCCTGAGGTTGGCAGCAAGGGAGAAATACTGACATACTGACATAATCCAGCACACTGCTGATCCCTACCTACCCCTTGCATTGATGCTGTACATGGCCAAACTTACATAGCCTCAATATAACAGGATGATCAAACTGTGCAACATTTGCATTTATTATACTGTATGTTTCTGCTAGCATGCAGCCTTGTTTTACCCCATGCATGCAAATATCAACATGTCTAAATGTGCCACCCTCAAATAGCCTGTCTTTTTTGTATCATGTTCTGCTAGCAGAGGAATTGCTGTAGGATTTGCAGTGGTTCCAAGCACACCCAGAATGTGGGAACTACGGGTGCTCCTTTGGCACAATCAAATCACTTTTTCACAGCATAAGGAGCTAAATCACAAACCCACATACTGAGGTTGAGGAATTTAAGTTAATAGAGGGTTTAGAAACTCAGGCTAATTGGGTTCATAGTCATTTAAAGGAGATATACAGGAGCCCTGCACCAGTTTTGCACTTGGATCCATAGGCTTCTACCTACAGCCCTGACTGCCATGGCAAATCACTGATGACTGGATCACGACATTTCTTAATTCATTTAATTTCATATATAGATACCCTTTCTTTTAGATTTTCAGATTAAACAGCCAATACTAAATTCTCACTTTCACTGAAAAAAATAAACCCACCCCAATAAGATGTAAGACCTACCTGTTGCTCTGTTTCCTGTGTCGACGTCTGTCCTCCCCTAGATTTCATGTATTCTATAAAGCTGTGTATTAACAAAATGATGACGTGTAATATACAGAATGGGCATCGGAATAGCTCTGATAGGGGATGCCTTTGTCCGTACACAGTGAAGGAGACACAATGTAAAGAGATTTACAAGATGCAGAGTCCGAGAGACTGGATTTGTTAATCCCTGTTGCTCTAAGTATGGCTTACAGATTTAATGGTGCCCCTTATGGTAGATGCAGCAAAGCACTTTACTAAATAGGATGTAAGTCTCTTGATTGCAGCACAGTTTTATTAGCATGGAGTGCATTTGGAAATACATGGCACTCAATTAATTTCCTTTTTATAAAGCCCTTCATACATCAGTAATAGTTAGCTTTCTCATATCACAGCTTTTTTTTTGTTACTACTCAGTTGCCCTGATAAGACAATGCTGTAACAGACGCTGATGTCGATACAGAATTTATATGCATTCAAGGTCAGTGTTACGCTAGCACTCATGTGCGGAGTCAAAGTTGAGGAACTGGAGCAGAGGGGGAAATAAACAGAATACACTTCTAGAATTAGAAGTAAGATGGATCTTTACACTGGACACACGAGAACCTAAGGGGCTTAATGTAAGATGGGATGTGAGTTGTCACACACAAGTATAATAATAATGAAAAAACTGTTTCATATAAAAATATTTAACATATATAAGAAAAACAAATTGATACATAAAAATGGGACAAAGTCCGTAATTCAAAGATTAAATAGAAAATAGAGATAAAAGATAAGATAAAGCAAAAGCATGCCCCTCATCTCCAGGAAAAATTTCAGAACTACCAAATATTGTTACAATTTTGAAACAGAGAGTTAGACATAACTGTAATAGAGTATAATAATTGATTGAAACAAAGTATATATTGAAACATTGTATACCATATTGGAAGAGTTGAGAAAGATTTGTTTCGTTTAAAGAAAGCAATTTGTATGAATCCTTTTTAAAGAACAACGAATCTTTAAGACACAACAACAAGCATAGAAATAGTTAATGGTTCTTAAGAAGGAAGTACGTCTGTGATGACGAAGACTTCCAATGCTTTTTAACCCAAGTGTATGTAATTGTTATTTGATGCCTATGATTACGTGTGTTAACACATGAAACGCGTTAGGACGATTTATGTTTGTGTAATAAAGTGAAGTGATTTTAACCGCTGCCTGGAGTCCTCCTGAGTGCGAGCCAATCTTCTAGTTTCAAGTCCTGAGTCAAAGTTGGCCTGGATAAGGCCACCTTTATTGAGCATGATGTTGTCTAGAGGAAACACAGTACCAACAGTAGCTGTTCATCATGTTATATTATCCACTAACCACCTACTCTATGGGGCAGATTTACTAAGGGTCGAATATCGAGGGTTAATTAACCCTCGATATTCGACTAGGAACTAAAATCGTTCGACTTCGAATATCGAAGTCGAACGATTTAGCGCTAATCCTACGATCGAACGATCGAAGGATTATTCCTTCGATCGAACGATTAAATCCTTCGAATTGAACGATTCGAAGGATTTTAATACAACGATCGAAGGAATATCCTTCGATCAAAAAATCACAGGCAAGCCTATGGGGACCTTCCCCATAGGCTAACATTGACTTCGGTAGCTTTTAGCTGCCGAAGTAGGGGGTCGAAGTTTTTCTTAAAGAGACAGTACTTCGACTATCGAATGGTCGAATAGTCGAACGATTTTTAGTTCGAATCGTTCGATTCGTAGTCGAAGTCGTAGTCGAAGGTCGAAGTAGCCCATTCGATGGTCGAAGTAGCCCAAAAAACACTTTGAAATTCGAAGTTTTTTTAATTCGAATCCTTCACTCGAGCTTTGTAAATGTGCCCCTATGTATTTAATGCCTGCTTCTGAAAGCAAACCCAATTAAAAAAAACATTTCCTCTAATCAGCTAATCCAATGGCCTGAAACAATTGTGGTTCTACCTGGTGGTGACCACATTTTATTATATGTGCTTCTCATGGCTTTAGCTTTAAAGGCCAGATCTTTCCATTGTTGTTTTAAGGCATTGTTGGGCCCTCAACACTATAATACTGTATGTGGTACCTCTGGTGATTTCAGAGATCACTTACAATAACTAGCAGGAGCTGGTTGAAGCCCCATTAAAAAAAAATATTGTAGCAAGCTAGTTTTGTTTTAGGATTTATGTATTATGTCTATATTCTTGGTTCTGCTTAGTAGTTCCATATTGGCACTCATTCTATTAGCTTAGCTGCATGCATGAAATATGTGGATCAAGGTCAATGCTGTATTAGAAACTCTAAAAGTTCATAATGACATGTAGCAAAGCCACAAAGCAAGAGCAGTTTTGAGATCCACCAGGGGGTCTTCACTGGATAAAGAAGATACCCATTAATAGGGGCTGTACATGCCAGCGCTGTGTTATCAGACTGGCCAGTACCTGGGTAAAAAAGTTGTGCTACCAAGGGAAAAGTGGATTGTTATATAAAGAAGATTGCACAGATATGAGGTTATCCTGAAACCCGTTATCCGGAAAGTTCTGAATTACTGGAAGGCCATCTCGCATAGACTCCATTTTAATCAGATAATTCAAAATTAAAAAAAGAACATTTCCTTTTTCTCTGTAGTAATAAAACAGCACTTTGTACTTGATCCCATCTAAGGTATAATTATCCTTATTGGAGGCGAAACTTTAGTAGACTTAAAGGATGGAGACCTGAATTACAAAAAGATCCCATATCTGGAAAACCCTAAGCCACAGGCATTGTGGATTATAGGGCTCATACCTGTACCAAGATAAGTTTTTTTGTATTTCCCTGGGGTTTCAGATAGTCTTTTACCAAAGCAGTTGGGATCAATTGTTTTTGTTGTTGTCACAGGCTGTCCTGTCCCAAGTTTGTAAAATGGACTGTGAGACATCCAAAATGGGCAACCATTTTAATTCAATAATTCCACTCTAATAATGCTTTCTCACTAAACAGGCAATGCTGAAAGTAAACTGCAGGTGGTGCAATATACTTAAGTCTGCCTATACTTTATAGTTCATTTCATGAACAGATGGTCAAACCTTTCAGATGTTCTTCTCACACCTTTTGCTTGTATGAATATATAATCTCATTTACATAGTGATACTTACAGTGCTGCTCATTAAAAATACATTAGGATACAAAGGGAACAATACAATACATGGGATCCGTTATTCTGAAACCCATTATCCAGAAAGCTTCCAATTATGGAAAGGCCATCTCCCATAGACTCAAATTTATCCAAATAATTCACATTTTTAACAAGTATTTTCTTTTTCTCTATAATAATAAAACAGTACCTTGTACTTGATCCAAACTAAAATATAATTAATCCTTATTGGAGGTGAAACAATCCATGTTTACATTTTCTTAGTAGACTTAAGGTATGGAGATCCAAATTACAGAAATACCCCTTATCTGGAAATCCTCAGGTCCCATTCCTGTATAACATTAAAAATAAATAAAAAAATGAATAATTGAAAAATACAAACATATATCTGGGTGCACTCATGGAGCCAACATGGAGCTGGTCACTGCTCCTGTATAAACTATAACAAACAAGGGAAAGTTGTGCTCACCCGTTTTGTTTAAAGTGTGAGGCATTTCTAGTAGCTTAATGCAGAAAATGTTTCAATGTCCTTAATATATTGATAATGGGTTGAGTGCAGAGGACCTCTTGTATTTGTCTATGTGAATTTCGTGGTCACAACCTCATTGCACCCCCACTTAAAGTTTTAAAAAAATAGTGGTGAGCACAACTTTCCTTTGCATATATATACATATACATATATAAAAGGATGTCCCTCCTCTCTAGAGCTTGCAATCTAAGATAGTTTTAATGAAACACATAGCTTGTGCTTAAATCATTAAACCTGGAGGTTATCCAGGTCATGATATATACAGTATCTAGTAGAATAAAGTCAATGGCAACTGGACATTTAGAGTTTTTTTTCCCTTGAAAATGTTTCAGTTCAACTGAAGTGGTAGGGAATTCTCTGTCTTTTAATCCCTTGAGGGTATGAAAGTCACAGACATCCAATCCCAATGGTTCTATTGAACTTCAGTAAGGGGTTGTCTGAAATTTACAGATGTGTGAAAGTGTAATCCAGTCACAATGGCACCAGGATGATGGTTATGGTGCCATTATGGTGCACCATAACAAACAATATCCTGAATAAAATCTGCTAAATATCAGATTCCATCGGTGTACATTGAAGGCACATTTTCCATAATAATCCCATCTGCCAATGGGATTCATGGGTTCTATCATTTGACCAACTGCAAGAACAGCTATACCTGTTGATCAATCTGGCCTCTAACGTTAGAGACCAAGCTTGTGCAAGCTGAAAGATCTACATGCTCTGCTGTTGGATTGAATGTCCAGATTTGCCTATGAATAGCCAGTAATAATTTTGGGACAATTCATAGAGAACAACTTGAATTGCTTTGACATATCATTAGTCATATGAACTCTAAACATGGTTATACAGTGTGCAATTTGGATGGGCCAGCTCTGCAAATCCACAGCTGCATGCGGAACCAGTGATTTCTCCCAAATCATAGCATGGCCATTGCAACATGTTTGATTTGTTCAGGCAACTGTTCCAATAACCTTCATCTGCGCTTGTGGGAGGACATCTAATGACCATGAAATGAAGTTCAGGAACCAGTACTCTCCCAAACATCTGGACATCCAAGTTTGTGTTAAAATCACACCTAGCCCAATGTATTTAGCCAGTGGGCTATATGAGCAGAGGCTAGGGGAATTATTTCCTTATTCAGTTCCTCTGTCTTTTGGTCAATTTTAAGCAGACACTACAAGATCCGCTTGTTCCAAGAGGGAGCCAAAGAGACAAATTGACATGGTCAGTCACTAACACTCTGGGCTATACCAGGATTATCCGATCATTTGGCCCTAACCCAACGATCAATTCATAATGGTTCCTAAAAAGTCCTGTAGGGTGAGGACCACATCTAAGTGCCTATGAGGTCCTCACACAAATGTATTTTCTGACCAACCAGATATCTAGCCTAATACTTTAATACTTTATTTACCAGTAGGTCCTTCCAACTGACAAGAGGGCAACCATTCCGATTAAAAGAAAGGAGGTTCCGTCTAATATTCGGAAGGGTTTTTTTTACAGTGAGAGCTGTGAAGATGTGGAATTCTCTCCCTGAATCAGTTGTACAGGCTGATACGTTAGATAGCTTTAAGAAGGGGTTGGATGGCTTTTTAGCAAGTGAGGGAATACAGGGCTATGGAAAATAGCACATAGTACGTTGATCCAGGGACTAGTCCGATTGCCATTTTGGAGTCAGGAAAGTTTTTTCCCCCTCTGAGGCAAATTGGAGAAGCTTCAGAATGTTTTTTTTTCCTTCCTCTGGATCAACTAGCATTTAAGCAGGTTATATGCAGACTTAAAGGAAAACTATACCCCCCAAACAATGTAGGTCTCTATAAAAAGATATTGCATAAAACAGCTCATATGTAAAATCCTGCTTCATGTAAATAAACCATTTTCACAATAATATACTTTTCTAGTAGTATGTGCCATTGGGTAATCATAAATAGAAAATTTCCATTTTAAAAAATAAGGGCCGCCCCCTGGGATTGTAGGATTCACTGTTCTCACAAACATACCAACAAACCATACATGTTAGGTCACATGAGCCAATTAACAGACAGATTTGTGTCTTTTGCTTCCACACTTCTTCCTGTTATAGTTAGAGCTGTAGTATTTCTGGTCAGGTGATCTCCGAGACAGCACAGAGACCACGAAATGGTGGCTCAAGGCAAGGAATGTAAAAGGGCAACATTTACTTAAATATATATTCCAGTTTGGTGAGATTTTTTAATATGCCACTTAATATGATATGAACTATCTGTTGCTTAAGTGTTCATTTAGGGGGTATAGTTTTCCTTTAAGTTTGAACTTAATGGACATGTGTCTTTTTTCAACCTAACTTACTATGTATTTTCGGTCAGATATCAGTCTAGCAAGCTGTCAGATGGGGACCCTTCCATGGGCTAATAAGCTACCATCTCAGCCTGGAGGGACCTTGCCTTTATTGCCATCCTGAAGGCCACAAAGGCACGGGCCTAGGGTAGAGTCCTGCAGCGGGTCGGGTACCCGAGGGTTACCCGCAAAACCTGCGGTACCCTGCGGGTAGAAGTTCTGGGTGCGGGTAAAGACGCGGTTCTGCGGGTTGGGCCGCGGGTCTTCTTCAATAGCGATTTTTTACTCCTTTTTTCTGATCACGTCTACTTCCGATGATGTCACTTCCGGTTTACAATGACAACACTTCCTGATTCTTGATGGTCAGCTGGTCGCAGGTCCGGGTTGAGGATAAGATACTTGCAGGTTGGGTCGGGTAGCGGGTAAGAATGATGTTTGCGGGACCAGGTTGTGGATTGCAGGTTGTGGGTACGGGTTCGGGTACAAGTTCCAAAAAATTGGCCCGCGCAGGACTCTAGCCTAGGGCAGCAAGAATGTAGGAGCGGCAAGGAAAAAAGGCGCTTGTGAGGGGACATGATTACACTTTACAAGTACATTAGAGGACATTATAGACAAATAGCAGGGGACCTTTTTACCCATAAAGTGGATCACGTACCAGAGGCCACCCCTTTAGACTAGAAGAAAAGAACTTTCATTTGAAGCAACGTAGGGGGTTCTTCACAGTCAGGACAGTGAGGTTGTGGAATGCACTGCCGGGTGATGTTGTGATGGCTGATTCAGTTAATGCCTTTAAGATGATGCCTTTGGATGATTTTTTGGACAGACATAATATCAAAGGCTATTGTGATACTAAGCTCTATAGTTAGTATAGATATGGGTATATAGAATTTAATTAAAAGTAGGGAGGTGTGTGTGTATGGATGCTGGGTTTTCATTTGGAGGGGTTGAACTTGATGGACTTTGTCTTTTTTCAACCCAATTTAACTATGTAACTATGCCGCCCAGCCGCATAGTAAGATGCACTGGGGATGCACAGGTCCCCAGTGGTCCAGTGCATGTATACGTGCGCTCACGGGGGGTGGGGGAATGCGCGAGAGGACAGACTAGGACCAAGTAGCCTCTGGGTGCCGGCGAGTGAAATCAGTCCCTGAACTCAGTAACATGCTTCATTGCATATTGGTGCTCAAGCCCCAAGTCAAGAACATATTCTGTAAGCATGGAACAGCAATGGGTGCTAAGGAGACGGGAAGCAAATAAGAGAAAGTTTATTATGTTACCACTTATTTATAAATTTGCCATATATTTTACATCGCTGTACAAACCCTCATACATACAGCATATTAATTCATACATAAGGAATATTAAACCTAGCCCTGACATATTCAATAAACAAAAGGCCTATTTTTCGTCCGGATGACTGAGGAACGGTTAGAGTGACAAAGGAGAGGGTGATCAGCAGCAATAATAGTAATAATAATAATAATAATAATATCATTTCATTCTCTCAAATAAAACTGTCCCCACAAAAAACATGTCACCCACCAACAAAGCATTTTACTCTCGCGTGTGGAGATTGTACGAATATCTGTGTCTTTTAGGAATAGATAGATCACTAGTTCTAGCAGCTAATGTTCACAAAGACCCATATACTAACAGGCCTTATCTGTGATCCTATATGAACAATGAATATTGGCTAAACATTCCCTCAGGGTTAGGGAGCTGATGTACCAGCCCCACGCAACACCTCTCCCTGGGTCTAGCCCTGTCGATGCGCTTGCGCACACTGCTTGTAACGCTTCTCCCAGGTAACGGCATTTGCAGCCAAACCTCTTTAATTGATTGGTACGGGGGGTGGGTCGTATTTAGGTACCGCCCACTGATTGACGCTACATCTTACTGTGTTCGCCGTGAATGCTTTGGCCTTTGACCAATCACAGGATAGAAACCCGTATCTTGGGACTGGATTGCCCAGACTTAGAGGCGCGGTTTCGTCCAGCAGGCTAGGTTGCAGCTTGTGTTGCGAAGGTAGCTCTGTGACGTCTGCGCTGCTGCAGTGATGGGGAGAGGGGAGCGAGGCCGGTGACCGGGTTACAGCGGGGGAGGAGAGTGATAACGTTGGACAGGCGTGTGTATGGGTGTAGCCTGCGCCGGAATGGCTGCGACTTTTGGGATTGGGGGTGCATGATAGAGGTGACCCGACCTTCCCGTTTAATGAAGAGAATCATCTCCTCCCTGTTAGTGAGCCGGGAATCGGTCATGTCTCCTGCCGGTATCCGAGAGCATTGAGGTGAGACACAAGCGGACTGACGCGCAGTCTTATTCACTTGGAGCATTTGTATCGGGGCCCTGTATTGTATTGTGGGACCATTGTTATATATATATATATGTGTGTGTGTGTGTATCTCTATGTGCATCACCTGCAGCCTCTCACCCACAACACAAACCTCTTCTCCACTCTCTCTGCTGCTTCTTACACGTCACTGGCCCAGCCTCTCCTTATCCTATAGGGGCACCCCTTTTCCCAACCGGCTCCAACCCTGAGCTGCTGTTTTGTAGTTCCTGGGGTGCAGCAAGTGGCCCTGCTAGTGCTACAGACACTATAGGGAGGGATGGGATGACTGTGTCTCATCTTGCACTAATTGTTTCTTTATATATTATCACTGTGTCATCACTGCTGAGCATTCTCTGCCCCACTCATCACACACATATTATTCATGGAGTGTCTGCAAGCTCAGCCGTTGCATAAAAGAAACCTCCATTGGTTCATGAGCATTCTTACAATTCACTGGTCTCCATGATATCAGTTTTTTTTACTGTGTGTGAATTGCTATTAGAATCACTTTCCCTTTCAGGGCCTTGTGTGTGTACAAAGATTTACTTCCTTTTTCATAACACAAATCAGCAAATAATCAGTGCATCTACTCAAACTAATTTTCATTCTAATACCATGTTTATATTCCTGATCTGCGTGGAATGCACAATATTTGTCCTGTGTTTGTATGTACACAATCTTTATGTATACTCATTCAGTAGGGAGGAGTCCAGTGCTTTGCTGTTGCTCCATAGTACTAGGCATTCCCTCCCCCAACATACAGAAGCATGACAGTAGCAAGGGGCCGCTATGCAACACACTATCCACAAGGGAAGATAACCTTTTAGTTGATAAGATTGACATTTATTATGTTAAACCCTGTCAGTGATCACTTGCTACGTTGTTTCATAATACTTTGGTAATTATTGCAGTAGGAAATTCGTAATGGCAGTATATTCTGTTATAAGCTTTTGCAAGTAGGGCCCTCTGATTCTATTTTTACTCTGTAACCCTTATATGTTAAATTATTGTGAGACTCTTTTTAATTAAAAATGAATGTAAAGTGCTGCGTAACTTGCTGGCACTATAACAGATAAATGATGCTGATGATGATGGAGGGAGACATACTGAGATTTCTTACAAAATACAGCATTAATGTATATTTTTATATAGCACTACTTATACAGCTGAACAGTGCATTAATAGGCAAATGGGTTTTATTCCAATAATAAATACAAAGTACAATTACATTCAAGATTAAGTCCCAAGTGTTAGAGACAAGAACAAAATTCCCATCCTTAGACCTTGCAATACCCAGGTTTTCTCACAATTCATTACATTATAATGTTTCTCACGTATTGTTCAATTTATATCTTCCCTTTCAATAACATTCATATTGGTTAATTTATATCTTCCCTTTTCAGTATCCACAAGTATTGTTGAGGATGGGCATCTGTTATTGTAAATCCTTCAATTCCTATAGAGGGTTATTGGCTGGTCATTAGTCACTCGCCACTCATTGCCTAGAGTCTGTTATATTGCGCACTTGTCGTTAAGTAATTTTACCTTGAAAATACCTCTGGGTCTATGTGGAAGACAACTCATAAAATATAGAAAATGGAGAGCATCTGATAAGTTGCTAAGAATCGGACATTCTATATCATACTAAAAGTTGTGAACTGCCCCTTAAAAGGGGTTGTGAACTGCCCCTTTAAAGGGGTTGTTCACCTTTGAGGTAACTTTATTATGATTTTTTTTATTATTTAAGGTTTTTGAGTTATTTTTATTCAGCATCTCTTCAATTTGCATTATAAACAATCTGCTAGCTAGGGTCCAAATGACCCTTGCAACCATGCACCGATTTGAATAAGAGACTGGAATAGTGAAGGACCTTACTAGAAAGATCAGCAGTAGTAATAAGTGTGTAGCCTTATAGAGCATTTGCTTTTTAGAAGTGGTCAGCGACGCCCATCTGAAAGCAATATCGGTCCTTTAGACAGATTCGGCAGCTTATCTGCCTGTGTATGGGGTGTCCTGACGGGCCTCTCCGATCGATATCTGGCCAAAAATCGCCCCAATATTGAGCGGGCATGTTTGATTTTCCCTTGATTGGATTAACCCAATATCGCCCTGCCTTTGGTGGGCTTATTGGGGAAAGATCTGCTTGTTTGGCAACCTCGTCAAATGAGTGGTTCTTATAGTGTATGACTACCTTAAAGCGTAACGTAGAAGTAGTCTAGAAATGCTGCACATTTGGAGTTCTGAATCAGCCCAAGGCAACCACAGCCCTTTAGCAGTCCGGATCTCTGTTTCCAAAGATGCCCCAGTAGCTCCCCAACTTCTTTTCTGCTGATTCACTGCATATGCTCTGTGCTGCTGTCACTTACTGAGCTTAGGGACCCACTCACAATATAATGTGTGTATATATATATATATATATATATATATATATATATATATATATATATATATATATATATATATATATATATATATATTATAAACTTTACAGTACAAGGCTGTTTAGTAATTAATTTAGATTCACAATACGTGGCAGCTCATAAACCAGTGCAGTTTGCATTAGCCCTGTAACATCAGCTTATACGATTCGCATAATTTTCTGCTTGAAGATTTGCAGCAACCCCTTAATTTAACTGCCCAAAGCACATTAAGCATTTGCATTGTCACTGACACTCTTGAGAAAATCCAAGATAGCAGGCTCCTGTGCACAACTTTGAAGGCCTTGACCTTTACTGTTATAGAGATGCTGGAACTTTCCATTCAGTATATAAATACGGCTTTTGTTGCCATAAACGTTTTCAAGTTTAGTTTTATTGGTCATTGAGTATCTCAGCCTTAAGTATAAAGATAGGATTATTATAAATATTGGTCATTAGTAACTCACCAGTCATTACCTAGAGGTGATTACCATAAGTACTGATTATTTTGGGACTGCTTTATTTTTTGGTGGGAACTTTTTTACTATTTCCAACAGTGACTGTAGGAACCCTTTCTACCCACCAGTGATTTGCATCGAATATCACCGATTCAGACAGGTGCATTGCTCACTGCTGCTGCTGAGTACTGGCACACAATGACCGAAGTATTTGCATACATTATGACACGATAACACATTTATCTGCTTTGATATATATGTTAATTCATTAAAATTTTTGTGACCATCGGGACATTTTTTTTCATTTTTTCCAAAAAGATTTAACTTCTGCTAGATATCCTTCTAGATTCCTCACTTCTGTCTTATAAATCAACCTTATAGTAGTTTTTAATTCAAGTATTGGTCATTTAGCATCTCAGCCTTGATATTTAGGATTATTGCATGAATTCGTTTTTAGTGTTTACCATTTACTACCAAGGAATCATAATTACAAGTTTTTTTTTTTTAAATGGTAAACTTTAATGAACAGGGTCTATGTGTGTCAGTGTGTATATGTCATCTGTGTGTTTGCACTCTTTCTTTTTACACTACTGTGGAATATGCTGGTGCTTTCTAAATGGTTGTTAAAGGGGTGGTTTGCCTTTCAGTATATTATAGAATTGCCAATTCTAAGCAACTTTTCAATTTGTCTATTTTCTGTAGTTTTTCAATTATTTGTCTTCTTCGATTGACTGTTTCTAGCTTTCAAATGGGGGGTCACTGACTCCATCCAAAAAACAAATGCTCTGTAAGGCTACACATTTAGTGTGATTGGTACTTTTTATTACTCCTCTTTCTATTCAGTTCCATTCCCATTCATATTCCATTCTCTTTTTTAAATTAATGCATGTATGCTAGAGTTATTTGGACACTTAAATCTGGATTTCTAAAATTGCAAACTGGAGAGCTGCTAAATAACTCAAAAACGACAAAGAATAGAAAATGAAAACCAATAACAAATTGTCTCAGAATATCGCTCTCTACATTATATTAAAAATTAACTCAAAAGTGAACAACCCCTTTAACAAGAATAATAAAAAATGAATTGTTCTTCTAGTAACCTTTTTTTTTTTTTTTTTTTAACCTTAACACGAATATTGCATATACAGTGAAACCTCGATTTTTCAGTGCCCTGATTTTAAGTTTTACTGCATTTTACATTTTTATTTGTGGTCCCACCAATTTATAATGCATTTTAATGGGTGCATTTCCCTTATTATAAGTAATGTTTTACCAGATTTTACATCAAAATTGTATCCCGATGTTCCAAAAACTGCTTTTTATCCTCTATGAGTGTTATTATTTGTGGAATAAAGAAGTTTAAAATACTAACCAGATGTATATTTTGCCATGGTTCTGCCTGTAAATGGTCAATTCCAATTAGTCTGCCCCTTATACAGTCCTGCAGCAATCACTTATGGCCATTTAGTCACTAAACGAGCCACTAAATAAAGGGTGTTGTAAGTATTGCCCATTGTGTAACTAGCCCTTTATTTAAAGAAAGGTAATGGTCATTTATTTACTTACCCATCATTATCTACAGTGATCCTTCATTATCTATCTGTGGAGAAACACCGTGTGAGAACCTTCTGGCCCTATTATGTTTGAATTGCCTGCACCCGGAAACATTGCCTCAGCTTGGGTGCAGACAGACACGGTGGATTTCAGTGCCAAAATCTTGTCTGTCTGCCTGCACCCAGTTGGGCCAATGTTTCCAGGTGTAGACACTTTGAGAAAGAGTGGATTCCCAGCATGCATTTCTCCACAGGCCAAGATCTTCCTTGTCTGGCCCTAGCCTAAGGGCAGAGTCATGTGTTTAGATTTGGGGGAGATTAGTCGCCGGGCGACTAATCTCCCCAAACTGCCCTCGGAGCGCTTCGTTTTCAGAAGTCTCCTCACAAGGAAGAAACTTCAGAAAACGAAGCGATCCTATCCAGGTGCCATCCCGCCGGCAATTTTCATTCTAGCCGGCGGGAAGGCAGTTCAGGGAAATTAGTCGCCCCGAAGAAGAGGAGATTTGTCGCCGGCTACTAATTTTGCCGAATCTGACCGTGTGTCGCAGCCCTTAGAGATACTTAAGTACTGTCCTTTTAGAAACTGTTATTTCATTACTTGGAAATGTTTATCACAAGCACTGTGCATTGGATGGCACAGGGAGAGATTTGCCTGAAATAACCTTTTGCGTCGGTATCAGTGTGACTCTCCAGCATTTGAATTGTGTAAGAACCAGAACATACAGTTTCTGGCAGTTGCACGACTCATAAGTTTTTGTGCTGGAGATTCTGACTGACACCAGTGCAAAGTTAATTTTGTCTAGTGGCACAGATTTCTTAAGGCTGACAAATCTATGTCCCATAACCCTTACTTTGCTTAAACACCCATGATAGATAACCTCTTGGGCTACTTTGTTTATTCATAATGTACAGACACGCTTATGAATAATAACTAATGCATGGTAGCTTAGATTTCAGCCCAGCCTTGCTCCGTGTCGATTTTCTTAATTGCCTTTTATCAGAGATAATATTTAATATTACATCAGCAGTAAATGATCGCTGCTTTTAATAATAATTTCCTTACTCCTGCTTTACTATTTTTCCATTTATGTCACATACTATGTATATGAGTTTTTTTGGTATATTTAGGCATTTGCTTGATATGCTCTTGATTAGTTTTCAGTGAAGCTACTTGGATATCTTTCATGATTACAAATGATGTCTGAATGCGGCTTCTGTACATTTCTACTGGATGACCAAATTTGTATACAGTACACATAGTGACCCTGGTTTGCTCCTACCTTGTTGAAGCACCATTGATGTGATGTCTTTGTACACTGATTCAGTCTTTGCCTTTGTTTTATCCTTTTATTTATTTAACAAGGACATTTTATCACCTGAAAATGTGTGTTTGAATATAAAATAATATTCTGTAGGCAAGAGGTAACCGTGTGAGAGCATTGTCTAGGTCTGTCTTAGTATCTTCTTGCAGATCCAGCAGACTGCCTGACGATCTCTAGACGTTTTGGTTCCCATCTCTGCTGAATTTTTCCCAACATTACTGTTGCAGCCCCCTCCTCAATGCAGGAGGAAGGGCCATGATAATGGAGGGTGCTGCCCAGTGTGTAACAGAAATGTTTCGACAATATGAGGAGAAAGAAATGTGAAGCGTAGAACAAAGATTATTTCTGAGCAGCTAACCTTTAGGGTGTGTATGTGCAGGCTCAATTCATTCCTCCATTACACTGCCATACACAGCATCTGCTGAACATGGCCCTAATTCTCCTCTCTAGGCATTTTCATATGTTTATTATAAGGCCTTTCTATCTGGCTTACATTGGCTTGGAATAGTTTTACTAGATAAATGTGATTTAGTATATATCAGCGGGAAGGTTAATTCATATGTGTTTAGACTATAAACAGGCTGCTTTCATAAAATCACTAAATGAATACATGTAGTACATATATTTAGTATTTTTGGGTGGTTGTCATGAGGTTCTTGCATGTAGCATGCAAACTTGTGATAATGTGGCAAGGCAGAAAAAAAGAAACAAATGAGGATTATTCGGTGTTTGCACAAAACTGTTTCATGCAATGGAGTTTGTAGAATGCCTGAATTATACATGTAGGGGGTTATTTATCCAAGATAGAGTTGATTTTGTTCCCAAAACATTCTTGTTTTCGAGGGTATTTTTCAGTCAAAATTAAAATTTTTGGGGTTTAAAAAGAAAACCTTTAATTTTTTTGAGTTAAAAAAAAAAAAACCTTTGAATTTTTCCATGTTTATTATGCCCCAAAGCTGGAAATCGCTTGAATCCAAAAATAGCTAAAACCTATTGAGGTCATGTCGAGTCAATGGCAGAGGTCCCTTGAACCATTTGAAAATGTTTGTAGTTTTCATGATGTCTGGTTCTTTTTTTTTTTTCGCCAAACACAAAATCAATTCAAGTTATTCACATTCAAGTTTTTTCATAAATTATAAAACATTTGAGTTGTGAGTTCATTTGAGGTTTAAAAAACTTCACGAACCTCTAAAATTCGACCTTTGATAAATACCCCCTTAGAGTAACAGGTAATACGTAAGCATGCAGCGAATATGTTACCTTAAGTACTTTTGCAGGAAATGAAAATAAGGTTCAGTGATTGAAACTCCTGGCTTGTAGAAGTAATGTGGGACTGTTGTAGCCATAAGTCTGATATATACAGGCAGCAATGCCAGCTTCCCTGATTGGCTGCATTTATTACTCTCCTGCAAACGATCCATTCACCTAGATTGTAATTTGTATGGGGCAGGTCCATCATCCCTCATATCACTTACTACTTGATCTAATCATTCATTGCAGTTATTGCTGCACAAAGGTTTTTTTGCCAGGTATATTATTGGATCGGATTTTTTTTTATAATACATGACCAAATATAATAATTTTCATCTCATGTGTTTGTTTTACTTTTAGGACTTGTTTGAAAATCAGATGATGTTTTGTGTCACATTCATATAAACATATAGAACATTTTAAAGGGTTCACAAACTTTTAAACATGACTGTATATATGCCTGGAAACCATGGTTAAAAGCAATTTAGTGCTTATAAATTATATTCAAATTACCTGTATTGCAAAGAAATGCATTGTGTTGTTAAATGTATAACAGTAGAAGAGCACATTATGTTATTATTTTTTTTTCATAGGTTAGCCTATGATTAAGGATTACAATCCCGAAATGCGTTAGGCAGTTTACAGCAGTTTTCCCAATAAACTATATCCAGAAGTGCCGTCTGTCTGCCGAGTTTTTGATAGCTCAAGAATATCCCGGTATTTAGCACCATCCATCTTTCCATCTTTGTGGTGATGGTGTGGGGTTTGTGCCAGACATAGCATTTTCCTTGGTGGCCAAAAAGTCCAATTTTAATCTCATCTGACCAGAGCACCTTCCTCCATACATTTGGGGAGTCACCCACATGCCTTTTGACAAACTCAAAATGTGCCTTCTTATTTTTAACTTTAAGTAATGGTTTTTTTCTGGCCACTCTTCCATAAAGCCCAGCTCTATGTAGTGTACGGCTTATTGTGGTCCTATGGACAGATACTCCAGTCTCTGCTGTGGAACTCTGCAACTCCTTCAGGATTACCTTTGGTCTGTGTGCTGCCTCTCTGATTAATGCACTCCTTGCCCTGTCTGTGAGTTTTGGTGGGCGGCCCTCTCTTGGCAGGTTTTTTTGTGGTACCATTGTTGTGGTACCATGTCAGAAAAGGTGTGTTTATACTTACATATCACGTGACACTAAAGCTGGCCATAGATGTTGAGATTTGTAAAAGATCCGATCGTCATCGTGAGACCACGATTGTCTCGGAACGATCGTACGAATTGTCCATCAACTAAAAAGACCGATTTGCCAGGAAAATAAAGGGTATCTGCCTGCTTGGCCCTGCAAACATAGATAGATTGCACTGGGACCGACAAAGATTTTTTTAACCTGGGCGATAAATTTCCTGACAGAAAAATCGTAAGTTGTTCGATCGTTCGAATCCCACTAACCGCACAATAATTTCGAAGGATTGGTCGGACTTCACTAAAACGGGTCATTCGGCAAGTGAAATCTTTGCATCTATGGGGAGCTTTCGATTGCACACAGGTGGACTTCATTTCACTAATTAGATGAATTTTGAAGGTAATTGGTTGCACCAGGATTGTTTTAGGGGCTTCATGGCAAATGGGGTGAATGCATATGCACATGCCAATTTTCAGTTTTTTTTTTAATTCTTTTTTTTTTTTTATATATATATATATATTTCTCATTTCACATCAAATTAGACTATTTTGTTTAGATCCATCACATAAAATAAGAAACATTGAAATTACAGGTTGGAATGTAACAAAATAGGTAAAGAAGGGGGTGAATACTTTTGCAAGGCAGTGTATTAACTAGCTATAACCCTTCTCCAACCCATCTTGGCTAAGGAGGACTATTTTTATGCAGTACTGAAAATCAATATTGTATTACAAACAATACCTGTCCTGCTACAATAACCCAGACGTAGTTCCTATTCTATACCATTCAGGGGGTTTACAACAAATTGACTTGCAGCTATCTTGAATTGGTCTTTATTTTAAATTGATTTCTAATCTACAGTTCTTTTGTTAAGCTTGACCGAGATTCCACTAATATTCCTGGGAATTGTTTGCTGGTCTGATTCTGCATGAACATGAAGATAGTGAGCTCAAGCTTACTGGGATATATATTATGATGAGTGTAGCTCACTGATTTCTTATCTGAATCAACACTGTAGTGAACCGTATGGACAGATCCATGCAGAATGTATTTGTATTCTTGCTATGAAAAATGTGGGTCACCCCAGTGCAACATACTTTTTACAATGAGCATTGTGGTTCATCTTATATTGTTCAGCATTAATAGTTTATCAGGTTTTTTTTTTGTTTACCTACTCTATGTATCAACACATTGACTAAAGCCCACAAAAGTTTATGGCTATATATGTTGTATTATATGCTAAACTTATTGTACCAACCCAGAAGTTCAGCCATCTTATGACCGTAATGAGCCATGCCTTCAAAGCTGTCCAGCTACTTCCTATTTTCTTTATTGTTAGACCATCTATTGCATGACACTCACATTCTGTGCTAAACTGAGAGGTTGTCAAATATCTAAACAATAACAGAAATTTACATAGACACTGTTTAAGGGGGTTATTTATTAAACCTTGAATTTTTCTGGTTGGGCTTTTTGGGGCAAACTCAAATTTTTCATGGAAAAAAAGATGTATTCTACCCCAATGCTGCAAAAAGTCAGAATCTGAAAATCGGCCATCTTACACCTGTCGAGGTCCTATATAAGTCAATGGGAGAGGTCATGTTATCGTGGTCATGGATTTATACCAAAAAACTGACCTTTTCGGGGTTTTCGGGTAAAAACTCAAAAAAACTGAGTGGTTGGGGGGGGGGGGGGAAGCCAGAAAAATACGAGTGATTCAGGTTTTCTCTTGATTTTATTGAGTCTTTTCACAATCCGGTTAAATCTAGGTTTTTTTTATTTTTTGTTAATAGATAAGCTAAAATCAGGCATGAGAGTTCAGTCAAGCTTTTTTTTATTAAAGTTATGAGATAAATTTGGATTTTGGTAAATAACCCCCTGTTCAAATTCAGTTAGTTGATTAGTTTGGTATTGTATAAAACTGTACACTGTGGCCAGTTATGTCCTGATGACTATTGCTTCTTCCTTCTAGTGCTACTGTCTCCTAAAAGGCTGCCAAGTAACCTTGCCACTTACAAGAGTAACCTTGAAAAATAGCACTAATTGTGCCTCAAATGTTCCCATGAGAGATGGAATAACCAACTCTGCAGAAAAAGCATTATCCTCTGCAGTTAGCTCATATTTCTCAGAATCTGTGCTCGTTTTTGTCACATGACTTCAATGTTGATGTATTTTGGTAATATGTCTAGTTCATTTTTACACAAGGTAATGTATGATTCCGTGTATTTGCCTGCATGTGATGCATTTGCAAAAAGCATGTAGAGACAGCACTCAAAAGACTAAAGAAACCCTTTGCTTGCTCCTGATAAGGGCGTGACATGCAGGCAAAGAATGCTGATGTTTAAATTTGAATTGTTTGTCTCTTACCTCTTTGGGCATGTTGATAAAAAAAAAAGAATGAATGAATTTAACATGTGTATAGTCTGTTTAGTGTGTAAGGGTATACAACAAAAAAATAAAAATTAGAGACCCTGTCCTGCTGGATGAAAAAGTAAATGATCAGAACTTACCTTCAGGGAAAGAACAACCAGTAGATCCAGAGATATAGTGCCCTTTGATACAGGTATGGGACCTGTTACCCAGAATGCTTGGGACTTGGGGGTTATCTGGATAACTGATCTTTCCGTAATTTGGGTCTTCATACCTTAAGTCTACTAGAAAATCCTTTAAACATTAAGTAAACCCAATAAAGATTAATTATATCTCTGTTAAGTTCAATTGCAAGGTACTATTTTGCAATTACAGCGAAAAAGTTTAAACATTTGGATTTTTTGGATAAAGTGGAGTCTATGGAGTCTTCCAACTTGCCCTTGCTCATCTTGACTTCTAAGCTTCTTACATTTTCACTGACAGTCACATTATGGGCATAATATTATCAGCTACCTATATCTTTGGATCTACAATTATTTTGTTGTGGTTTTACATTAAAGGTAACCTCTAATCATGTATTTTTTTCTATGCTCGCCTGCATTTTCAGTACATGCAAAAAATCAATGATTCATTTGAATGAGTTCCTCATTTTTTATCTAGCTGTAAACATACTCATGCTGTGAATCACTGCAGGTTTTACCTGGTTGGTTCCAGCACCAACATCAAGTTCACCAGTCTGTAATAGACAACTGGTAAAGTGGATGGTTTGGTTGGTTTCAGCAGCAAAATATGTAGTTTGAGGAGGCCCATCAGGAAAATATTTGAAATTATACTATAATAAAACAATAGGAATACAATTAATTCACCTATTTAAATAAATGAACATCAGCTATAGTTTGGGTGCCTGTTTAATAACATTGAATGTTCCCCTATAAGTTTGTAAAAGGATTATTACCTGCATCCAAATATATCTGGACATTTAATTCAAAAGGGGGTTTAACAATCAGTATCAAGCACCAAAGGCTCCTTCTTTTCCAGGATCAATGTAATTCCCATTAAAAGGGATTCTGTTATTTGTTTTTGTTTCTAATTTACACCGTTTACCCTGCAAACAATTCACTCTACCATGTAAAATGTAATTCTTAACCCAAGAAGTGTATGTTTTTTAGTTGTAATATTGGTGTGTAGGCAGCCATCTCAGGTCATTATGCCTGGTCATGTGCTTTCAGACAGAGCCAGTGCTGCACCATGGAACTCCTTTTTGATGGGCTATTGTTTCTCCTACTCGATGTAACTGAAGGAGTCGCAGTGGGATATGGCTTTTTACTATTGAGTTCTGTTTTTATATGCACCAGGGAGCTGTTATCTGGTTACCTTCCCCTTGTTCTGCTGATAGGCTGCTTGGGGGAAGGGGGGGATATCACTCCAACTTGCAGTGCAGCAGTAAAGAATGACTGAAGTTTATCAGAGCCCAAGTCACATGACTGGGGGCACTTGGGAAACTGACAATATGTCAAGCCCCATGCCAGATTTCAAAATTAAATGTAAACAAATCCGTTTGCTCTTTTGAGAAATGGATTTCAGTGCAGAAGTCTGCTGGAGCAGCACTATTAACTGATGCGTTTTGAAAAAAGCATATTTTCCCATGACAGTATCCCTTTAAAAATCCTTAACCATGCATAGTTCATAATAGCAATGTTCCTTAATTTATACATTCATTAATGCATTTCATTTATAATTTTATTAGCTAAACCATAATCAACATATTGCTACTTCCTAAAATTCCGATAATCAATAATAATCTGCTTACTGATAGTTCAACAAAAATCAATTATGGGGTAACTGCTGTCTATACAGCGAGTACTGTGCACTGGTCCAATTAAACCAAAGTAAATATCAAAGACATGCACAGTTTCTCGCTTAAAAACATTTATTGGTGCATATATACCACAAAAATTGACATATCAATGTTCAAATCACACACACCACAAAGCAGTGTCCCCCCCCCAGTCTGCCTACCTGTTGTTAGCCACACCCTCCTGACGCGTTTCGCGCTATTGGGCGCTTCATCAGAGGAGGTGTGGCTAGTGCTGGTCATATCCCTTAAGTACCCGCTGGATTACTTAATGCAGGTTCTAGGGTTGGATACATGCACAATGATTACCAGCAGAATTAATTTCTACAGGTTCGGGGGTGACATATGTGTTACATACAAATCCAAAAAGTCTATTCAATTTGCCACTGTGTACCCATTAACCCCAGTTTTCTACTTATATTATATTTCATTTCAATCCACATTGTAACATTATCTTTATTTACCTGCATTAAGTAATCCAGCGGGTACTTAAGGGATATGACCAGCACTAGCCACACCTCCTCTGATGAAGCGCCCAATAGCGCGAAACGCGTCAGGAGGGTGTGGCTAACAACAGGTAGGCAGACTGGGGGGGAGACACTGCTTTGTGGTGTGTGTGATTTGAACATTGATATGTCAATTTTTGTGGTATATATGCACCAATAAATGTTTTTAAGCGAGAAACTGTGCATGTCTTTGATATTTACTGATAGTTCACAATAAATTTACTTTGCACATACAATTAGCAATGAACAAATGTGCTTTTTTGATAAGAGCTTTAAAAAGTTTTTTCCTATCACTTTAAAATATCTGTTTACTTGTTTCAAATCTTTTGGTATTATACAGATACATTGGTTTCTTATTTAAGCTTCCTATCAAATGCAAATTATTCCCTACTAAAAAATACTGTAACTAGAAGTAATTTGAGACATAAAAGCAGGAGTTTAATCCTTAAAGCAATTTAAAGGATTAAATAGCCTTGTATTCTCTTATTCTGGATTTCAATGTGTGGGTTGTACAGCTCAAATACTGCAAACAACATGTTTACTATTACAATGAATAAAATGTCTAAAGTATATATTGCATTACTTACACATTTTATAGCAACTTTTTATATTTAACCATTTCTACTTTGCTTTTGTAAAGAACAGACCTGCTAAAATTTCATGAAGTCAGAGTTCTTGTAGCAATATATTTAAATGAACGTGGATCCATTACTGAAGACAAAAGCAAAATACCTAATAAGTGCCTTACATTTTTTAATTATGTCCCTAGATTGGTAGAATTCTATCATTTTACATGTATTCTATTACATGTGTAAATAATTTTTTTATTTTTACTTTTTTTAACGTCTCTGCCTTTAATATCAAAAACTGAACACTTGCTTTTTGTTTTCTGGCATTAAAAACTGTTGCTCCTGAATACTTCTAAAAATGGGGAGACCAACATATTCCTAGTACTGGCATGGGACCTGTTATCCAGAATGCATGGGACCTTAGGTTATCCAGATAACAGATCTTGAATTTGATTGAATTCCATTGATATTTTCTGTCTTTTGTAGGTAAAATTGTTCATTCTGATCATGTTACTTTGCTACTTTTTGTGTAGTGAACAAACTGTATAAGATAACAAGGTTGACTTGGTAACATTGTATCCTGTATAATGCCAAGTGTGACTGAATGGAAGCAAATCCTGCCAACAGTATTTCATAAACTCATTTAAAACAGGTTGTTATAGTGTAAAAGAAAGGACCAACTTCTTATGACTACCCTTGGTTTGTTAATGAGTTTTTTTTGAGTGTACATTTTGAAGTTTTTACCGGACCTCTTCCATCATTCTTTGTCACAGTTTGATAATTATGGCTATCTCTACTCTTGGCGAGAAGCTACCATTGTATGTAGAATAAGGAAAGGAATACATCTCAAATGTTCCAGTAGTTTTCTTGAGCAGGCTGATCTGCTCGCTCGCTGGTGGAAATTTTCACGGGAAAGCTGCTGGAGGCTGGACTCATGAGAGAGGTACCAGAAACAGGTCTAGATATTAAATCGGAGCTCACCCTTCTCAATGAACCGTCTCTCTCTTCGGTCGCAGCTCTCGCGGGATCCTCCTCACTTCGTTGGAGAGTTAACTTCAGTGCACAGATTTACCCCGTTTCACGGCGCAGAACGAAGGAATCACGAGACGGTATAACAATACCGTCTCTTGTGATTCCTTCGTTCTGCGCCGTGAAACGGGGTAAATCTGTGTCATGAGAGAGGTACCTCCGTTTCAGAGTCTAAAATACAATACTGAAAAAATTGTTTCCACCAGGTACTCTAGTTTCCACCAACAAAAAAGTAACTGATTCATTGTGCTGTGTGGATGTGATAGAGACCGACCTTAGATTCAGTAACGTAACTAGAGGGGGACAGGCCCTGGCGTTGGACGTGCAGCTGGGCCCCATGCCCCCTCCGTATGATATTTTCTGCTCTAAATCCAGTGGTACACGAGCTGCCGGGGGGCCCTGAGTGGGTGCGGGCCCTGGCCCATTCGCACCCCCTGCTCCCCCCAGTAGTTACGCCACTGCTTAGATTGAAAGCTTTAGTGAGGCAGGGGCTAATGTGAATGATCAACAATTTTTGTTAATTGTTGTGTAAATGTTTCTGTTAACTTGCAAAACTTGTAGTAGTAATCGACTATTTCACAAAATGTTTGTATAGTTCGTAGTAGAATGTAATGATAAATTCTCTGCTTTACTGTGTCATTAGTTCAGGAGTAATTTGGGAGCATGTTTATGGTTTTAGATTTCTGAAGGCAATGATTACATGAAGCTGTGTAGGTAGACGTATCCTGCAGTACTGATGTTAGTAATAAGCTGCCTTGGGGCTTTGTATTTGTTATATTCTATGGCTAATGACATGTTACGCAAACCTCAGCTCTTTAACTTTTCGCTGCAGTGCTATTTAACACTTTGTATTGTCATTGTTTTGACTGTGCATTCTAAAATGTAACACTTTGATTCATATTAAAAAAAAAACCTAAAAACAGAGAACGTCTCTGAGCTCAAATATAGAACATAAACTTAAAGAACCGGTAACATCAAAAAAAAATAATATATTTTTTTTAAAATTCGTTGGAATACATCGAAAAAAAAAAACCCAAGACAAATTAAACTTTCAAATCGCAAAGTCTTTTAAGAAGTCTATTAAGAAATAACTTAGCGAAACTCTGATTGCGCTCCTCTTCAGAAAGCGATCGGACGATCCATCATGCGGCACTCAATTTCGCCTCCCTGCCATCCGTATAGGAGATAGCCAGGGAGGAGAAATCAAGTGCCGCACGATGGATCGTCCTCGTGTTGCCTTTTCTGAAGAGGAGCACAAGTGGAGTTTCGGTAAGCTATTTCTTAAAGGAACAGAATCAAAAAATAAAAGTGTTTTAAAGTAATGAAAATTTAATGCAGTGTTGCCCTGCACTGGTAAAACTGTTGTTTGCTTAAGAAACACTACTGTTGTTTATATAAATAAGCTGCTGTGTAGCAATGGGGGCAGCTATTCAAAGGACAAAAGGCTGGGGTTACACAGCAGATAGTTTATATGAACTATAGTAGTGTTTCTGAAGCAAACTGATAAGTTTTACCAGTGCAGGGCAACAGTACATGATATTTTCATTACTTTAAAACACTTAAATTTTTTGATGTTACTGTTCCTTTAATAAAGACTGCGATTTGAACTTTTTTTTTAAATTTTTTTTGTTACTGGTCCTTTAACTTACATAGTTACATAGTTACATAGTTAAATTGGGTTGAAAAAAGACAAAGTCCATCAAGTTCAACCCCTCCAAATGAAAACCCAGCATCCATACACACACCCCTCCCTACTTTTAATTAAAATTCTATATACCCATACCTATATTAACTATAGAGTTTAGTATCACAATAGCCTTTAATATTATGTCTGTCCAAAAAATCATCCAAGTCATTCTTAAAGGCATTAACTGAATCAGCATCACAACATCACCCGGCAGTGCATTCCACAACCTCACTGTCTTGACTGTGAAGAACCCCCTACGTTGCTTCAAATGAAAGTTCTTTTCTTCTAGTCTAAAGGGGTGGCCTCTGGTACGGTGATCCACTTTATGGGTAAAAAGGTCCCCTGCCATTTGTCTATAATGTCCTCTAATGTACTTGTAAAGTGTAATCATGTCCCCTCGCAAGCGCCTTTTTTCCAGAGAAAACAACCTCAACCTTGACAGTCTACCCTCATAATTTAAGTCTTCCGTCCCTCTAACCAATTTAGTTGCACGTCTCTGCACTCTCTCCAGCTCATTTATATCCCTCTTAAGGACTGGAGTCCAAAACTGAACTGCATACTCCAGATGAGGCCTCACCAGGGACCTATAAAGAGGCATAATTATGTTTTCATCCCTTGAGTTAATGCCCTTTTTTATGCAAGACAGAGCTTTATTTGCTTTAGTAGCCACAGAATGACACTGCCCAGAATTAGACAACGTGTTATCTACAAAGACCCCTAGATCCTTTTCATTTAAGGAAACTCCCAACACATCGCCATTTAGTGTATAACTTGCATTTATATTATTTTTGCCAAAGTGCATAACCTTGCATTTATTAACATTGAACCTCATTTTCCAGTTTGCTGCCCAGTTTTCCAATTTAGACAAATCACTCTGCAAAGTGGCAGCATCCTGCATGGAACCTATAGTTCTGCACAATTTAGTATCATCTGCAAAAATAGAAACAGTACTTTCAATGCCCACCTCCAGGTCATTAATAAACAAGTTGAAAAGCAAGGGACCTAGTACAGAGCCCTGCGGTACTCCACTAACAACACTGGTCCAATTAGAAAATGTACCTATATGTACTGTATTTCAGTACATATATTCTGATCCAACACTCTGATCCAACACTCCTAACAGGATCCTGAAGAGGATCCTGCTGTTCCAATCATTTTCCATTTCTTCTGATCTTTGCACCCTTAATTATGTGAATATGCTTTAACTTAACCACTGGATATGTCTATGCTCTGTGTATGTATCTAATATTCCTGGTAGGTCAAGCTATTTTACAACTTTGGACCCTTAAAGGGGTTGTTCACCTTCCAACCACTTTTTCAGTTTCAGTTGTTTTCAGATTGTTCACCAGGAATAAAGAATTTTTTTCAAATACATTCCATGTTTTTTTACAATTTTCCCAAAATTGTAATTTAAAGTGTAATGTTCCTGACTGGTGTTTGAGTCTGGCAGTGAGTAATTCAGGCGCAGACTCTGAACTGTTACAATTTGCTACATTAGTTGACACATTTCTCAGCAGCATCTGTGCAATATTAGCAACTATTGTATCAATTCTAACAGCTGCCTTTAATGAAATGAATGACATCAGAAGGTGAAAAATTTAACTTTACACTTTAATTTTAGAAAAATAACCACAACTAGAATAAAGAAAGCTATTGAAAAAAGTATTTTCTTTTCTTCTTTTTGTAAAGGCTAACTTCACGTAGAGTTATTGCTCATGCTTATGGCTGTTCAGCAGACATAGACATAAATTATATTGTTTTGCTATGGTTCCTTGTAACTTCCTTATCATTGTAGTAGATGATAATGTAGTGTGGGGTATAGGGCATTGGCTTAAATGTGCTTTGCTTCTACTTTTATTATGTGATTTTCAGACTATTTTGGTTTAAGGGACAATATTTCGGGCAGAGCCTTCTAAATAGTTTATAACAAAGTAACAAATATATAGAAACACTGTTTTAAAAGGGTTGTTCCAAAAAATTTCAGATAGTACACAAGAAATGAAGACTTTTTCAGTAGCTATTTCTAATATTTTTTACTTTATTTTTCTAAAAAATAAAGTTTAATGTTCCTGTCTCTGGTGTTTTTTAGGCTGGTAGCTCAGTAATCAAGATGCAGACTCTGAACTTATAGTTTGCTACATTAGTTGATACGTTTCTAAGCATTTCTGTAATGTTATCAGAAATTGTATCAATTATAACAGTTTCTTTTTAAAGGGGTTGTTCACCCTCCAGGCATTTATTTCAGTTGTTTTCAGAAAGTTGAATGTTCAGTCTCTGGTGTCTGTCTATCAGCTCAGTAATTCAGGTGCAGATTCTGAACTGTTACAGTTTGTTACATTAGTCTATGCATTTTCAGCAACATTTTCTGCAGTATTAGTAAGTATTGTATCAATTATAACAGCTGCCTTTAATGACACTCAGAGAGTCTGCTCAACTAGGACAAACATAAGAAATGTATTAACTAAATGTATCAATTTAGGACAGTTTACAGAGTCTGTGATTTCCTCCCTCCCATGCAGAGCTGCTTCAGAAAGACATAAGAAGTTATAAGTGTTATCTTTCAGTCTCTTCCTTTTTCTTCCACTCTTTCTTCTAGAATTCACCTTTGCTCTCTCAGATTTGACGGTTAAAGTGGACCTGTCATCTACACATAAAAAGCTGCATAATGAAAGTCCTTTGCAAATTAAATATGAAACCCCAAAAAAATTTTCATTACAACATCCATACCTGTTATAAAGGTGTTTAAATATCTAAACTGTCAATCAAATATTACCTGCCCCGCCTCTATGCCCGTGGCATAGAGGAGGGGCAGTCAATTACTTTCACTTTCCATTCAGCACTTCCTACATGTCACTGCTCTCCCCACATTCCCCCTTCCCTCCTCAGGCTCTATAATTGTGTAGGGCACTGCACATGGACATTAGGTCCCCCATTCTGGTGCATACACAAGGTTTTGGGGTGATACACAATTTCCCTTAATAACCGTGTCCATAAAATGGCTGCTGCCTGCTTTCTGTGATTGTATAATTCCAAGACAGAAGGAAACAAAATTTAAATAATAAATACAGTGTAAGTAAAGTTTATTTTGCTCAACTAACATGATAGAAAAGAATTTGAAGTTATTTCTTAGGGTGACTGGTCCCCTTTAACTTATAAATGTCACTGTGATGACATTTTTATAGAATCTAGAACTTTAAATATGTGAATTGTGCCTAAACCTGTTCATTATTTTATGTCTTCAAAATTTCAATAAACTTGAATTAAAAAAAAAAGTTACAAATGGAAAGCAATTTTTTTAAAAAAAAGTCTTTATTTCTAGTGTGCTATCTGAAATCACCTGATAAAAGTGTTTGATGGTGAGCAACCCTAAAACCTTAAATTAAAGCGATGTCTTAAAGGGGTTGTTCGCCTTTAAATAACTTTTAATATGATGTAGAGAGTTAAATTCTGAGAAAATTTGCAATTGGTTTTCATTTTATATTATTTGTGGTTTGTAAATTATTTAGCATTTTACTCAGCAGTTCTCCAGTTTGCAATTTCAGCTATCTGGTTGCTAGGGTCTAAATTACCCTAGCAGCCATGCACTGATTTGCATAAGAGACTGTGAAATCAATAGGAGAGGGCCCCATTAGAAAGGTGGGTAACAAAAAGCAGCATTAACAATAAATTTGTAGCCTTATGGAGCATTTATTCTAAAGACTAAAACCATCAATGTGTATCGCTCTGGATGTGATTGTTTCTTTGCTATTAAAGTTGAAGTTCACTTTGGGTAAAATATGTTTCAATAAAATTAACTTGTCATTGAAATAATTTTCTGTAAAAAAAAATTCCCTGTTCTCCTTTTTTTTTTCTCCTGCTGCTGCACAATAACTTGTCTTAATAAAGTCTACTTGGAAGGTAGACTGCTCATGTGTCAGCATGTCGGCATTCTCTGTTGGTCATTGGACCGACTAGCAAAAAATGTTAGCTCTCTCCCTAGGTTCACCCCGTTTAAAGGAGAACTAAACCATAAAAATGAATGTGGCTAGAAATGCTATATTTTACTTATTGAACAGCCTAGAGGTTCAGCATATCTATAGCAGTAATGATCCAGGCCTTCATAGTTGTCACAGGAGTTTCCATCTTGGGTTTGTTTAGGAGTGTCTGAGACACACACATGCTCAGTGAGCTTTGAGCAGCTGTTGAGAATTTAAATTTAGGGGTTGTCACAAATCATCGAGCAGAAAATGTGGTTTGTCTGTAGTAAAAGCTGATTATTAAATAATAATGCTAATTGTGCTGGTTACTGAGATGCCAGTTACATATAATCTGAATTATTTACTAATCGGCCTTATATTGTGATATTTATTTGATAGAAATTGTTTCCTTATTATACATTCAGTTAATAGTCATTAACGAACAGCAGCCCAGAGCATGTACATTGAATCAGCAGAAAAGAATATGGGGGGGCTACAGGGCCATCTTTAGCAACACAGATCTTTATTGCTAAAGGGCTGTGGTTGCCTTGGACTGGTATCGAAGCCCAAAATATAATGTACAGCATGTCTGCCCTACCTCTTTAGTTAAGCTTTAGCTCTCCTTTAAAGGGTAATTAAATGCCTAGCTACATAAGTGTTCTGTTTATGGCAAATGACTCCAAATTAAGCTCCTTGGACTTTCTGTATTTCTATGGCATGGCCTCCCTTCTCCCCAGCGCCCAGGCTTAAGTGGAAGTGTAGGGCTCTGCTCTGAGCTGTAGAGAAGCTTCATCGGTCTACAATAAAAGTCTAAATAAAGTCAATTAATATGATGTACCATTTCTGAAATAATGAATTTACTCTTCACTATGCCAATCTCTCTTCGGAAGTCAGAAGTATGATTTTGATTGACATATCCAATATATATTTTAGGTGGGGCACCCTTTCCTAGCAAATGTATTAGTGCTTACTCAAATAACTGATTCCAGCACAATCTTAACAAAATAACTGACTGGCACAAATTCTGCATGTAGAGAGACAGGATTACTGGTGATTTTGAGAGTGAGCTCTATATATCTTCTAGGCAAAAGGAGTGCCCCCAATGGGTATATTATATTTAACTATACATCAAAATCAGGCTCTCAACTCCTGCCGAAGAGAGAATGTAGAGAAACAGACGCGGAGTGGGATAGAGAAGAGTAACTTAATTGAGAGATTCTACATCATTTTAAATTGAATATATTTAGAATATTTCTTGTTTCAGTATGATGAAACTTATAGTAAAGGGAATGTCAACCAAAAAAAAAATGTTTTGCCTAATAAAACAAAATATAAATCTAAGCAACTTTAAAATATTCATTAAATTTTTCTATGGTTTGTAAGTTATTTGTATATGTAATGCTTTTGAAGGCAGTGTGTCTGCCCCTTTCTATTCACTACCCTGGTGGCTCAGACTACTGATACAATGTAAGTCAAGGAAGTGGATTAACAGACCTGTCTTTGCCGGGGAACTAAGATTTTGTCAAAATTGTTTAAAAAGCAACAACCAGGAGTTAAACTATGGATGTATGTTGTCTTTTATTATTAAATTCATAATTATTATTAAATTATTATTATTATTTATATTATTTTTTATTTTGGGGTAGAATTGCCCTTTAAGTTTTCATATTTACTATACTTGCCCTTTTAATGTGCATATGTATCAATACATGTATGGGGTAGTATGCTACACATATGCTTGTACTTCACCCATGGGGATAAGGACAAGTAGAGTTCCATGGAAGCCAAATAGTTTATAGTATAGCATAGTATAAGATGATTACTTAAAATGATGGCTAGTAGGTAATCATCACTGTCTTATTTTACCTATTTCACTTTTAATCCTCATTTTTACTGGTTGTACCTCTCTTTTCTGTACCTCTGTGCCTTGGTTTTATGTGGGTGTTTGCATGCAGTAGAACTGTGACCTGGAATCCTTATTTTTATACTATGAATAACTGGCAATTGCATCAGTATAGCTTGTTTAAGTCTACACTTTAATCAGCATGAAACCTTCTTCTTTTCGTAGCCTCTGGGTAAATGGAAGTCTCCTCTGGGAGCCAGATGATATCCAGTGACACAAGATTTACTAAGCAGCTCCAACACCAACTGCAATGAGTGTAGGAGGGGAGCAGCCGGATATCCTTAGTGTAGGAATCCTGGTCAAAGAAAGATGGAAAGTGGTAAGTAAAGTATAATTCATTATTTACTGCAATTTGGGACACTGAGTGCAAAGCCCACATTTACCCCCATCCCCTTCCACTGACTTATTGTAATTGTTTGACATCATTACAGGTCATTCAGCCGTCCCTGTGGCTGCTCTACCTATCCTTTCCTTTACTTAATTTCTAAATAAAATTATCTCTTTTCTGCTAGTTTCACTCGCTTAGTGTTAGGCAGATCAGTGAGTTTTATTTTCTGGTAAAGATTGCAGTTTCTTCTTTGCCATTTACATATAGACTCTGCAATTTACCCAACAGCATATAAGTATGGTTATCTCTTCAGTAATGGACAAGAACTCAGCAGCAAAAGTGTTTTTACGGTGGGCACCGCAATGTGTTTTGTGTATGGTTTTTCAAAGAAAGGATTTGAGGGAATGCTACCATTATACGCCCATCAGATTGTTGGCCATGACAACAAGGGGTTTTTAGATGGATAGCGCAGGGTCCATGGGTTCATTAAATTGATTTTGGTTGTCACAGATGTATATGAGGTAGTCTACTATGGCCCCAAAGGTAGAGACACCTCCAAGACGAAGCACATATCCACTCACAAACAGCAGCCATTACAAGCACTTAGCTTTATAAGTTTAAAAGAGGTGCCAGTTCAATAGAGTGTCCACTACCATTTGGATTATAACACTGAATCTGGGACTCCCATTTGACTTTTTATCAAGCTTGAAACCATATACTTAAAAGGATTCTATCATGATTTTTATGGTGTAGTTTTTATAAATTAAATTATACTAATAAATTATACTGTTTACACTGCAAATAATTTGCTCTACCATATAATACTTTATTCCTGAACCAACAAGTAAATATATATATATATATATATATATATATATATATATATATATATATATATATATATATATATATATATATATATATATATATATATATATATATAATTTGTAATATTGGTGTATAAGCAGCCGTCTTGGGTCATTTATAACTGCTTTCTGACAGGCTATTGTTTATTCTACTCAATGTAACTGAAGGAGTCGCAGCGGCACTTGGATTTTTATTATTCAGTGCTATTCTCATGGATCTGTTATCTTGTGTCGGGGAGCCTTGTTCTGTTGATGGGCTGCTGGGGGGGGGGGGGTGATATCACTCCAACTTGCAGTAAAGAGTGACTGAACTTATCAGAGCAAAAGTCACATGACTAAGGTCACGAGTGAAACTAACATCATATCTAGCCCCATGTCAGATTTTACAATTTATAGAAATATATAAAATAAAACCGTTTTCTCTTGTGAAAAACAGATTTCAGTGCTCAGCACTATTAACTGATGCATTTCTTAAAAAACATGTTTCCCGTGACAGAATCCCTTTTAAAAGATTGCAAATCTGAAACAATTTTTTTTTTTCTAATAAAAAAAATTATAATTCTAATTGCATATACATTCCTTGGAAACATCGTTGTAATTGTAATTATTATTAAAATCAATATTTGTCCCTTTTTTTTATTTGCACTGCTGCTTCTGACTATTAAAACAGTGTAGCAGAAGCCAGCTGATTAACTGACCGCTAAAGAAGCATGCAAGGCAATATGGACAATAAATTCTCTCTGCAGGAGAGCTGAATTCTGCTACAGCACAAGCAAAAACAGCAGTGCAGAAAGAGACAAATAAAATACTGCTTCAGTTGTGATTGAAAATATTTATCTAATGTACGTTGGAAAGTTGCCTACAGTGTTTTTTTTTCTTTTTTTGTGCAAATAGTTATGTTTGAGTTTATAACCCATTTAGGTGCATTAGTTATAAACATTGTATGGAGAAATATATTGGTCAATTAGGGAAACTGCTGACACACAAATGTGAATCTAACTAACACTAGCCTCATATGTTTGTGAATAACATCACCACAAACAATAAGAAGCAGTTTTTTAGCAGCAGTGTCAGCCCACAGCCATGTACAAAATGTTGGGGTTTTTTTCGTAAGCAAATTGTAAGCTTTAAAAAAGTAAATGTGCATCATGTTCTATTGGACTGTATTTCATGAAAGTTCAGTATAACAAAGAATTTAAACCTCCAAGTTACACAGCAATAGTAACTGTGAAAAGTAAATATTTTAACCCACTGTTAAAGAAAAGCAAACTAAGAAACTTGCAAGTACAGTCAACATGATGAATGTGGCAATACTGTGTTACTGCTCAATATACATTATGTTTTGTTAAAAGGCATTTTATTTATTTTTCACATAGATATGTCTAAACAAAAACATACTTATTATCCATTAAACGAAGCACCGTGTGTGCTTTAGCGCAGGCGACAGTTTTTTTTTCTGCTTCATTAAATCATCCAAATTGTTTTAGGCAAGAACACACTTTATTTTGGCTCATTATCCTAAAATCTGTTGTAACCTCCTGTCTGTTAATCTGAGTTGCAGTCTGTGTAAGATTGCACTTTGATTGCATATTGTCGTCATGTATTTTTAGACATTACATTTGCCTGTGGAAGGAAATAAGAATTGATCGTTCCTGTTCTAGTTATTCAGGGGCTGGGTTGTATTTTTATATGTAATCTATATGTTCATTTTATACATCTGTTTATTGTACAGTGCTGTGGAATATTCATAGCTAATAATAATTGTATTGAAGGGGTTGTTCACCTTTAAATTCATTTTTAGCATGCTGTAGACAATGATATTCTAAGACAATTTGCAGTCATTATTATTTATAGTGTTTCAGTTATTTTGTTTTTTGTTCAGCTGCTCTCAAGTTTGGAATTTCAGCAGCTATCTGGTTACTAGGGTCTAGTTTACCATAGCAACCAGGCTGTGGTTTGAATAAGAGACTGGAATATGAATGAGCGGAGATTAGGAATAAAAAGTAACCGCAATAATAATAAAATAAAAACTTTCAAAATTAGGATTCAGTTCGATCAGACACAAGGATTCAGCTGGCTTCGAATCCTGCTGAAAAAGGGCGAATCCCAAACTGATATATACAGTACATTGCCAATATCCAGGGTTACATTGCACTGATGGTCTGTGAGTGTAGAACATGACAAGGATCAGGTGCTTGGAAAACCTCTGGGGAAATTCAAGCCAGATTGAATCAATCATTGCGACATTCTTAGCAACAAGAGAATTAGCTAAGTAAAGATATAAGTGGTGTGCATAATTTATAAGAAAGAGATTTCTGCTTTCTAACAAAACCATGTCCCTGACGAGACGGGTAATCCCCTGGTGCTGTGCATATTATTTGCATGTGTGTTTTTATGGGAAGGAGTTCGTATGGATTTTTTTGGAACTGCAATCCTATCCCCTGCTCATTAAACCTTCAGCTGCTTTATTAATATATAAATATATATATATATATATATATATATATATATATATATATATATATATATATATATATATATATATATATATATATATATAATCTAGAATCTGGATACTTTAAGTTACCATAATGCATTTGCCACATTCACACATTGTTTTCCAGCTTTAAATATATTTACCGGTTCTATATGTGTGCTAGTAATTTTTTGTGAAGCTAAAATACAACCATCCTAATGTGGCTCCTGAAAGGTAAAAATCAGACGAGCTGCTGGGGTAAAAGTTGATAAGTATAGCATACCTTCCAACTGTCCCATTTTTCACAGGACAGTCACGATTTTGACAGCTCAACTCACAGGCCCGGGTTTGTTACTGAAATGTCCCAACTTTCCCTTTGATCTCCTGCACTGAACAGCCAGAAAAAAATATAAAGTTTGTTACTTAATTGTCAGAGAGCCCAGAATAGATACTTGGATACATTTGTAACCATTTAAGATACAGATCTCTTGGGAAACTGTGACTTGCCGTTTAAAGGGGATGAAATTCTCGACCTGCCCCCTCCCAATCCGCACCCGACCCGATATTGCCCCCCTATTTATAGACCCGCCCCGCAGTGACTTTACAAAATGGGTGTGGCGGCCTTGAGTCTATAAATATAGGCGACCCGAAGATTTGGTGCAGGAGTCGACCCAAACCTGCACATCACTATAATTCACCTTCATTAGCAAAACTGTAATAAAAATAAAAACCACAGAAACCTGCCAATTTTTGTAAAATGGACATGGTAATTTGGGGGTGTGGCCAAAAAACCGCCACACTCCACTCGCCAAATCTTTTTGTCCCTCTTTTTATTTCCAAAATGGTATAGTGTTGTACAATGAAAGTGAAAGATATATGTCCCCCAGTGTCAAGGACCCTGCCAGTGTCTTGATATTAATATCTGGAACTAAAAAGGAGGCCATGCAGCTTAAATGCCATGAAATTAACTGTAAATCGGGGCACAAAGTTAAGCGCAATGCTATGATAAATGTATAGGTATCCATGTAAGGAGCAAAATAAGTTATTTTTAGTGTCAACTGGTTTATTATTTTCCTAATTGTGCACCTTCCATTTCTCTGCTACTTGTCAGATCTTTTTTTAGTTTAAATATTTTGTGTGTGTGTGTGTGTGTGTGTGTGTGTGTGTGTGTGAAATAAGGAATTTTTATTTTCTCTGCAGCTACGCAAAATTGGCGGTGGTGGCTTTGGAGAGATCTACGATGCCTTGGATTTACTTACAAGAGAGAATGTAGCCTTAAAAGTGGAGTCAGCCCAGCAACCAAAACAGGTTCTGAAAATGGAGGTTGCTGTTTTGAAGAAACTTCAAGGTAAAAAATATTCCTTAAAATGTAACTTGCAGTCTTTTTTCTTTTTTTCTTTGTGGTACTAGTATTTCATGGGCCTGATATTAAAAAAAAAAAATATTTTAGAATGATATGTGCCATTGGATAATCCATAATTACAAACTGACATATGAGTACTTAAAGGGGTGGTTCACCTTTAAGTTAACCCAGAAACGGAACTAGAGGGGGGCGGGCCCTGGTGCAGGACGCGCAGCCAGGCCCCCCGCCCCCCTCCGTAAACCCGGAACTGGCCGGGATATGCGCGGCGCGCAGACTGCCGGGGGGCTCTGAGGGGGTGCGGGCCCTGGCACACCCCCTGCTCCCCCGGTAGTTCCGCCCCTGAGTTAACCTTTAGTATGTTCTAGAAAGGCCAATTCTAAACAACTTTTCAATTGCTCTTCATTATTTATTCATTTATTTTTTTTTATAGATTTTGAATTATTTTCCGTTTTCTCCTGACTCTTTCCAGCTTTCAAATAGGGGTCACTGGCCCCATCTAAAAAACAAATGCTCTGTAAAACTACACATTTATTGTTATTGCTACTTTTTATTACTCGTCTTTCTGTTCAGGCTCTTTCCTATTCAAATCTCTTATTCAAATCAGTACATGGTTGCTAGGATAACTTTGACCCTAGCAACCAGATTGCTGAAAATACAAACTGAAAAGCTCAAAAAAAGCTAAATAATTAAAAAACGAATAAAAAAAAAATTGCAAATCAGAATCTCACTCTTTACATTAGTGGCCTCTATAGTGTTCAAATCTCCCTCCCCACCACTTTCTTCTTCTTTTAATTGACGCACTGAGCGAGCATGTATAGAGGAATGGGGGTTGCGAAAGTGGTGTGGCCCAGCCCAGTTTTAATAATCTGTCATCTCTGAGCATTGAATCATTTTCCTAATCTTGTTTTAATGTTGTTATCTCAATTAAGATGCATTTGCACTTGACATTGAAGTAGTCTGCCCAAGCTGAGTGCAGTAACTTGGGACCCATAGCAGCAACCACAAACCGTAGATCAATGCTAGCATCTGTCCAAAATAGCTAGACTCTATAAAATGGAGAATTTGCAAATATCCTATCATAGCACCTAGAACATTTTAGACAACATTTGAAAAATGGAAAAGGTTTTTGTAAGGGGACTGATTTACTGGTCGAGCACTGGGTCTGTGATAATAGATCACAGAAAATGCAGTTGTGTTCTTTAATTCAAAGAGCACCTGTTGGCCAAAAATATTTTCTCCAACCAAAGGTGCCGGCTAATAGAGCCAGTTGGGGGTTAACTGTAATTGAAAAAAATAAAACCCTGGCCCAGCTAGCGCTAGGACACTGGCACCATCTTCGTCTTGCAGAGCGCATGCACATAATGAGCTTCTGACATCAATCACATGCGTATAAAAAGCAAGTTGCTGTATTTGCTCATTATAAGCATGTGTGTGCCCCAACATGGCCGCTTGAACCGGGACTTCCCAAAATATCTTGAAGTTGACTTGTTTTACTTATTTATTGAACTTTTATATGAATTAGGGTCTCATGGGGCCCTATACCTCCTGGGCAGCTGCAGGGTCTGCTTCCTCTGTAGTTAACGCCCTGTGTCTTTTAAATGCTTTGTTCTTCTAGAATGGGGTGGTATTTTACTGTATTGCAAATTTACTCTTGTTTTACTGCAACAGAAAGGGATAAAATATTTTCTTTCAATTTTGCAGGGAAAGACCATGTATGTCGATTTATTGGATGCGGGAGAAATGACCGATTTAACTATGTAGTCATGCAGCTGCAGGTGAGTGGCTTAAAACAGTTCCAGTTGTAGTGTGCTTTAAAGCCACTGTTAAATATTTGTAGTTAGGTTCAGAGAATATGACTGGAGTATATCAAAGTGATACTTACACCAAAAAACTACCTTTCAAATTATTAATATGCATTACCTCTAGGCATTGGTGACCGTTTTTTACACTGATTTAGAAACTTCAAGTAACGATTACTTACAAAAAGCAAACCTGATCTTTTTGCCATCCTGACTGTCCCTTCTCAGCTTGTCAGTTAGTGGACCACTGCTGCACAAATATGGCAGCCCCCTCATAGAAGAACATGAGGATCAAGTAACGTAAAAGTATCAAATACTTTTATGGCATATGTATGGTAATGGCACTAAAGTCATAACTATTGCAGTGATCAAAAGTTTACTAGATATAAAGCTGTGTCCATACATGGGCAGATATTATATGCTGGCCCCCTCCCTCTTGATTATTTTGGGAGCCTTTTAAGCTATGCTCCGGGGAAAAAAATGATTATCTGGATCCACATATCGACAAGGTTGGCACAAAAATATCATTGGGCTTTGAAAACAGTCCTATTTTGATGGGTGTTGTTCTGGAGGACAAATGATCCAGTTATATATCGACCACCAGGACCAACTGCACAATTTCTGGACAACTTTGCTGCCTGGCTTCCTTACTTTCTTTCATCTAACATACCTTCCATCATATTAGGTGACTTTAATATACCCGTTAACAACATTAACAACTCTTCTGTCTCTAAACTTCTTTCACTAACCTCCTCCCTAGGCTTATCTTTGTGCTCAGACTCCCCCTCTCACTCCAATGGTAATGCTCTGGATCTCATATTTACCAGACTCTGTTCAACCACCAATTTTACTAACTCACCATTTCCCCTCTCTGATCACAATATGCTCACATTTCAACTCTCACTAACTCCCTCCTCACCCCCTGCTATTCCCCAAACACGTACCTACCGTGACTTGCAAGCTATAGACGTGTCACATCTCTCTTCTTCCTTTGACTCTCTTCACTCTAATATCTCAGCCATCTCATGTCCTAATGTGGCTACCTCTGTCTACTATAGTACTCTCACCACTGCCCTAAATGAGCTTGCTCCTTTAAAAACTAAACGTTCTAGACCCAAACCACTTCAACCTTGGCATACTGCTCATACAAAAGCGCTCCAAAGACACTCACGTGCACTTGAGCGTCGCTGGCGCAAATCCCGTTCAGAATCAGACTTTTGGAGCTACAAATCTGCCCTGCGCTCCTTTAACACCAGCCTCTTCCAAGCCAAACAAACATACTTTACTTCACTCATTAACTCCCTTTCTAAAAACCAGCACAACTTTTCTCCACCTTTAACACTCTCCTTTCCCCTTCTCCACCCCCTCCATGCACATCTGTCTCTGCTCAAGATATTGCTGAGCACTTCAAAAACAAAATTGACACTATCAGAAGGGACATTACACTACTCAACCCCCCTAGACTTCCACCACCCTCCCTCCACACTCCCCAGTCCCTCCTGTGCTCCTTCACCCCTGTCACTGATGAGGAAGTCTCAAAGCTTCTGGCCTCTTCTCACCTTACCACCTGCCCGCTTGATCCAATTCCCTCAAAACTTCTCCGCAATACCAATCCGTGTCTAATCAAAGCCTTAACTCACCTATTTAATCTTTCCCTCTCAACTGGACTGTTTCCTTCTCAACTAAAACATGCTCTTGTCACCCCCATCCTGAAAAACCCTCTCTTGATCCCTCCAATCTTGACAACCTCCGACCTATCTCTCTGCTACCTTTCATCTCTAAACTACTTGAGCGCCTAGTCTACAACCGACTTACCTCATTCCTCTCTGACAATAACCTGCTGGACCCCCTACAATCTGGTTTTAAGCCACAACACTCCACGGAAACTGCCCTGACTCGACTGACTAATGACCTTTTAACCGCTAAAGCCAACAATCACTTCTCACTACTAATACTGCTTGACCTCTCAGCCGCATTTGACACTGTAGATCACCCTCTCCTCCTCCAGTCCCTCCAGTCACTTGGCCTTCGTGACACAGCCCTGTCTTGGTTCTCTTCTTACATCACCAATCGTTCCTTCAGTGTCTCCTACAATGGAGTAGCATCTTCTCCCCTACCTCTTTCTGTTGGAGTTCCCCAAGGCTCTGTCCTGGGACCATTACTATTCTCCCTCTATACTTCCTCCCTTGGCAAACTAATAAATTCTTATGGTTTCCACTACCACCTCTATGCTGACGATACTCAGATCTATCTCTCATCTCCTGATCTCAACCCAGAACTCCTAACTCGCGTCTCCTCCTGCCTGTCCGCTATCTCTACCTGGATGTCACAACGCTACCTTAAATTAAACCTCTCTAAAACTGAAATGGTTCTCTTTCCTCCAACTAACAACAGTAGCATCCCCGAAGTATCCATCATAGTTAACAATTCCACTATCACCCCCTCTCCCCAGGCCCGGTGCCTTGGGGTTATCCTAGATTCTGCCCTGTCATTCACTCCTCATATCCAGTCACTTATTAAATCTTGTCACTTCCACCTAAGGAACATATCCAAAATACGATCATTTATCACCCAAGACGCTGCCAAAATTCTTATTCACTCTCTCATCATATCGCGTCTAGACTACTGTAACTCTCTTTTAATTGGCCTCCCCCTCCAGAGACTGTCACCTCTCCAGTCCATAATGAACACTGCTGCGAGGCTCATACACCTCAGCAACCGCTCCTCCTCTGCCTCGCCATTCTGTCAATCCCTGCACTGGCTTCCGTTACCTTTCAGAATCAAATTCAAATTAATGACACTGACTTTCAAAGCACTTCATAACTCTGCCCCACCCTACATCTCTAAACTCATCTCTATATACTCACCCACTCGCTTACTACGCTCCTCTACTGACCTGCTACTCAACTCTTCTCTCATTACCTCCTCACACGCTCGCATTCAAGACTTTGCAAGGGCTGCACCCCTCCTCTGGAACGCTCTCCCACGGTCTGTCCGACTTTCTCCCAACCTTTCTACTTTCAAGAAATCTCTGAAAACGCACTTCTTTCGAGAAGCCTACCCTCACTCTGCTTAACTACCAAACGCAATACCACATTTCTCACCCACTTAATTCGATCTTGCCCACTCCCACACCTTGTGTATTACTCCCTTCCCTTTAGACTGCATGCCTATGCATAGGGCCTTCCTCACCTTTTTGTACCTGTATTGATTGTGATGTTTGTTACTCCATATATTCTATGTATGTAATTCATGTGATGTAGTTGTATAATCACATTTACTTTACAGTGCTACGCAATATGTTGGCGCTATATAAATACATGTTAATAATAAAAATAATAATAATAATAATATGGCAAAATCAAGTTCCACTTGTTTGACATTGATATTTGACAAGCCGATCTTTCAGTGAATGAACATCAGACGGTGCCATAAAACATATGCATACTTAAATAAAGTCAATAACTGTTATAGATTAAAGCCACGCTGGGCATATGAATTGCTTGACTTTAAAATGTGCATTTCTTTTTATATTTAGTTATATTCTATTATGATTATATTTTTGTTTTCTTTTGAACTGCAAATGGAAAATGAGACGATTGGGTATTAGTGACTTTTTTCCTCTGTTTCAGGGTCGCAATTTGGCAGACCTACGTCGCAGCCAATCAAGAGGTACTTTCTCAATTAGCACTATGCTTCGCCTTGGCCGTCAGATCTTGGAATCCATAGAAAGCATCCATTCTGTTGGCTTCTTACACCGAGATATAAAACCGGTGAGTAAGTTACATACAGATGAAGCCCACATACCAAAACAGTTTCAAGTAAAAAAGAAAAAAAAAAAAAAAGAGACACAGAAAATAAAATTCATTATAATTTTCTAACATATTAGGGAAACCATACCATATTTAATTATTTATTATTTGGTTAAGATCATGTGCCATTCCCATTGGTATTCCCATAATAATCATAAGTGCTATCTGAAAATGTTACAAATTATTGCATTATAGCATTGCTTTGCACAGTTATGATTTAACATTACTTGCATGATCTAGATACTGTATCAATCTTGACTATAGCAACAGTTGTAATAGGAACTACTTGTATACTAATTTTTGCTCCATGGAATTGGTTACTATATGCATGATTTATTATATGTACCTGGTAAAGTCCCTTGTAGGGAAATTGTATACCCTGCAACTACTATTATAATATTAGGGTTGACACATTTATAGCATATTTAGAGTTACGTCATTGGATATTCTGTTACTTTACAGATTGTATTTGACAGATATACATAGTAACAATGATATTTTCAGAGTATGTCAACCCTTTGTTCTCAAATTATACTGAGTATCGGAGTAGTGGTAGACGTGACTGCTGGGCTAGGATATTTTAAGTGTTTTTAATGAGGTATCTGTTGGAATGCTTTTTGTTAAAAAAATGTAAATGATATGCTTCAATTGTTTATAAATATGTTGTAAAAATATAGACCCACAAATAAATTATAAATCCGTACTAATGAACACCCTGTTATTTAATCAGAGGCCAATGATATAGTGAAAGCAGTGCACAGGTTGTAAAGCGTTCTCACTTAAAGGAAAACTATACCCCTCACACAATGTAGGTCTCTATAAAAATATATTGCATAAAACAGCTCATATGTAAAACCCTGCTTCATGTAAATAAATCATTTTCATAATGATATACTTTTCTAGTAGGATGTGCCATTTGGTAATCATAAATAGAAAATTGCCATTTTAAAAATAAGGGTAGCCCCCTGGGATCATACGATTCACTGTGCACACAAACATACCAAACAAACTATACTAGTTAGGTTACATGAGCCAATTAACAGACGTATGATGTAAAGAAAAAAAGGTGCACAAACCCTTAATAATAACAAAACCCTAACCCCCTACCCTACATAGACCCCCCCCCAGTCTAGCTGCTCTCCCGGGCAAATGCCCGTATCTCTCTACTTACCCCTCCATGCAGATTATGTCCAGCGGAGTTCGCGGCGGCCAACTTCTTTTCTTCGGTAATCTTCGAAATGAGACTGGCATAGTGGCACATGCGCAGTTGGAGCAATTTTCTTTTTCGCAACAACTGCACATACGCGAAACTCATGTGAATTGCCAAAGCGCTGGTCTCATTCCAAAGATTACCAAAGCGCCTGAAGATGGCACCCGTGAACTCCGCTGGACAGAATCTGCATCGAGGGGTAAGTAAAGAGTAAGGGAAATTTGCCCGCGGTACAGGCTATGATTTTGTAACTGTTTTTACATTTATAGATTCATTTGTTGTAACAATTTCCCCAGAGCTTGAATAACTAAAGGAACAGTAACACCAAAAATTAAGGTATTTTAAAGGAATCACAATATAATGTACTGTTACCTATCACTGGTAAAACTGGTGTGTTTGCTTCAGAAACATTACTATTGTTTATATAAAGAAGCTGCTGTGTAGCCATGGGGGCAGCCATTCAAATCTATAGTTTAATAGTTTTAACAAACACAAGGGCAATGAAAAGTATTTGATGGAAATTCAAATATCACTTTATATTGGTTATGTCATCTATCATGTCTTATCTATTTTACAAATGGAAATCTGCTGAAATATATATTTTCAAAATTATACAAATATCATTTGTTTCTTAATAGAAGATATCTATCTTCTGTATATCTACCTTCTTCTCACACTGTAGTCCAACTTTGCAATGGGACGTTTTCCAAGCACCTGCAGGAAGTGTTACATGCTGGACTTTGGGCTCGCGCGACAATTCACCAACTCCTGTGGGGATGTCCGTCCGGTAAGTCACAGATGTTACAGGTTAACGTTAAAGCTATGGTGCTTTTTTTTCCATGACCTAAAAATCAAGAATTCTATAAAATCCTAATGGTAATGGGGGAGTGTGTGGTGGGTTTGTCTGTCTAACTTTAAGTATTTGGTTCTTATTTGCTTATGACTACAATAAGCTTAATTACGCATCACAAAAGTTATTTGGCAAATATGTGTTATGACATCTTTCAGCTCTGATGGAGCAGAAGAGCAGGTCTGTGTATAGATAGATAGATAGATAGATAGATCTCCCTTAGAGTCTATGCTAAACAAATAATTCAAAGTTTGTAAAATTATTTCCTGTTTCTTAGTAATAAAAAAAAAAAACTGTATATTGTACATGATCCCAACTGATATATAATGAACCCTTATTAGAGACAAAATAATCCTATTGAGTTTATTTGATGCTTACATCTTTTTTAGTAGACTTAAAAGTATAGTGTTCCAAATTACAGAAAGACCCGAAAACCCCCTGGTCCCCAGCATTCTGGATAACGGGTCCAACACCTGTACAAACAAACAAGTGTTCTGAACAGACAAGGCAAATGGGTATTTAAAACCTTCAAACTGAATCTGCTTAGAAACAGTAGCCAATTCATCACTTGCAAATTTACGATGGTTCATATGTATAATCAATTGGTACATCTATTTTTTGGAGTACAATGCCAAAGAATTTATACATAATATGAGAGTATGAGAGGTATCTTTTCAGAAAGAGTAAAGAGTGCAAGCTCCAAAATGGGTATTATTGTGTGTATTAAATGCCCAAGAGCTGGCTTTGTTTGTTTACAAATCCAGTTAATACACTAGATTTGTGTATTGATCCTATAAACTAACAACAGAATGCTATGTCAGGCTGCATCCATTATATACTGTCACATGTGCTGACAAGCTGTTAGTAATGAGAGATTTCTCAGCATTGCTGATGGCTGCTTTGCCTGCCTGTATATTTGCTTATTAGGTTCTCATTTACATTTTGAACATTTTAGCAGTTTACACAGCACTGTGCAATGATCTGGGGAGTTTTTACATACTAACTCATGCATAATACTGTCTCTGACGATTTTGTCTAAACCTCGAAACTTGAGTTTTGGTATTGAATCCATGCTGCTGCGTATGCTCTGTTTATTTTTAGAAACAAATGGTGCAGGGAGGCTTTGGTCTTCTTGTATAGATAATGTGATGGTGTGAAATAGGAACAAGGTAGGATGGTAGAAGGCACGGAGTGTTCTGGGTTATAAGAGGTGCTTCTTTCTATAAAGCTAAATTATACATTTCTAGACACGCCTTGCATTTCCAGTATATTCTCCACATGTAATTGCTTATTATCCATTGATTTGAGAGAGCTTTTAGTTCTTCAGTTTGCAATTTCAGCATCTGGTTGGTAGGGTCCAGTTAAAGTGGACCTGTCGCCTACACATAAAAAGCTGCATAATGAAAGTCCTTTGCAAATTAAATATGAAACCCCAAAAAAAATTTCATTAAAACATCCATACCTGTTATAAAGGTGTTTAAATATCTAAACTGTCAATCAAATATTACCTGCCCCGCCTCTATGCCCGTGGCATAGAGGAGGGGCAGTCAATTACTTTCACTTTCCATTCAGCACTTCCTACATGTCACTGCTCTCCCCACATTCCCCCTTCCCTCCTCAGGCTCTATAATTGTGTAGGGCACTGCACATGGACATTAGGTCCCCCATTCTGGTGCATATACAAGATTTTGGGGTGATACACAATTTCCCTTAATAACCGTGTCCATAAAATGGCTGCTGCCTGCTTTCTGTGGTTGTATAATTCCAAGACAGAATGAAACAAAATTTAAATAATAAATACAGTGTAAGTAAAGTTTATTTTGCTCAACTAACATGATAGAAAAGAATTTGAAATTATTTCTTAGGGTGACAGGTCCCCTTTAACTGGCAGGCAGTCGTTTGAATGAGAGACTGGAAGATAAAAGGGAAAGGGCCTCAATATAAAAACAAGTAACAATAACCATAACATTTTAGTTCATCAGAGCAATAGTTTTCCATTGCCAGTGTCAGTGACCTCCATTTTTAAGCTGGAAAAGACTCAAGAAGAAAGCAAATATTTAAAATAAATAAATAAAAAATGAATGCCCCTTTATTATTATCATTATTATTTTTGTTTTAATTTTAATGCAAAGTGTTTTGTAGCAACAACACTAAGGGGCAGATTTATCAAGGGCCGAAGTGAATTCGAGGGAATTTTCGAAGTAAAAAAATTCAAAATTTTTATTTTTTTGGATACTTCGACCATCGAATAGGATACTACGTCTTCGAATTTACTTCGAATTCGATTCGAAGTAAAAATAGTTTGAATATTCGACCATTTGATAATCGAATTACTGTCTTTTTAAAAAAACTTTGAATCAAACCTGCTGAAGTGCTATGTTAGCCTATGGGGACCTTCTACAACCATTTTCTAAGTATTTACACATTGTAGTAAAATCGTTCGAATCGTTCGTTTCAAACTATTTACTTCGATCGTTCGATGGCCAAATTCGGTGAAAAATACTTTGACTTCGATATTCGAAGTATTTTAATTAGATGGTCGAATTTCAAAGTATTTTACACTTCGAAATGCAACCCTTGATTAATCTGCCCCTAAGAGAGCAGGTGTTGATTGACACAAAAGAATTCTCAAAACTCACTAACTTCTCCTGTTGTTCTTAGGGTAGTATTTTAGGTTTGCAGCCTTTGTCTGTCCCGAGGCAGCACAAACCACAGAATCAAATTACCTTTGTTCCAATGACAACTGAAAATTTGATTTGTTACTAAGCAGATTTGCATCCGAAGCTTCCAGAGTTATAACTGAATTTGCATTTACACACCCGGCTTTAGTAGCCAAGTTATTTTCCCTCAAGATGAGATGTGAAGATACTCTGAACTCAAAGGAGGGCATACAGGCTTTTATTGCAAACACAGATTTGTTAAATGAAGTTTAAAATAAATGAAATTAGGTTTCTAGTTTAATTTCTTTTTTATAATGGACTCAGTGGGAAGCAAGGGTATTATATCAGTCTAATGCTTTAATATTTTAGCTGCATGTATGTACTCTGCTGCTAAGAACTTGGGCGCCGCATGCCCAAGCAGTAAAGGTATGGGATTTTTTATCCCGAAACCCATTATCCAGAAAGCTCCAAATTATGGAATGTCCGTCTCCCATAGACTCCATTTTATCCAAATAATCCAAACTTTCTCTGTAATAATAAAACAGTACCTTGTACTTGATCCAAAGTAATATATAATGAATCCTTATTGGAAGCAAACTGGCTATTGGGTTTTTCTAGTACAGGGCTGCCCAAAAGGTAGATCAGGATCTACCAGTAAACCTCTAGCTGGTGATCAGTAGATCTCAAGACACTGTCAACAAACAGCTTGTCTATATCAATTTCCTGTTTAATGCTTTTCATTCAGATATTATGTTAAGTTTACATAGAAATAGTTGTTTATATCTATATAAATTCTCTCATAAATCAATGTAATATTTTCCATGGAACAGACCCTGTACAGTATAAAAATATACATTCTACATACATAACTGCATATGTAAATACATTCCCAGCTTCCAGCAAATAAACCTGCAGGAGAATGCTGGCCTCCAAATAACTGTCAAAAAAAAAAATTGTCTTAATTTGCCTCCATGATTTTTTTGTGACAATGTCTTGGCAACAAAACAAGCCATATAGTTGCAACATGCTTCCTGCTATAATAAATGGGAATCTAACTTGAGCAGGGCGGTTATTGACCAACAGCAAGTTATATAAGTAATAGTAAGGTGATGTGACACAGTACAGGTATGGGACCTGTTGTCCAGAATGCTCGGCAACCTGGGGCTTTCCGGATAACGGATCTTTCCGTAATTTGGATCTTTATAAATTAAGTCTACTAGAAATTCTTGTAAACATTAAATAAACCCAATAGGCTGGTTTTGCTTCCAATAAGGATTAATTATATTTTAGCTTGGATTAAGTACAAGCTACTGTTTTATTATTACAGAGAAAAAGGAAATCTTTTATTTTATTTTTTTTTATTTTAAATTTGGATTATTTGGATAAAATGGAGTCTATGGGAGATGGCCTTTCCGTAATTTGGAGCCTTCTGGATAATGGGTTTCCGGATAACGGATCCTATACCTGTAGGGTGGATCAGATCAAAAAGGAGAAATGGTTTTATCTTATAAAACACACGTTCCCTCATTTGGGGTAAGGGCACACGCAAAGATTCAGGGAGATTTAGGCGCCCGGCGATAATCGACTCTTCTTCGGAGTGAATAATCTCCCCAAACTGCCTCCCACCTACTAGAATGTAAATGTAAAACACTAGCGGGGTGGCACTCGGAGGCCTTCATTTTCTGAAGTCGATTGCCATCCCTCCGGTGATTTACGTTCTAGCTGGCAGGAGGCAGTTTGGGGAGATTAGTCGCCCCGAAGAAGAGGAGATTTGTCGCTGGCCGACTAATCTCCTTGAATCTGAGCGTGTGTCTCTGCCCTTACTCACACATACAATACCAGTTTGCTAAAAGCAGCCAACAGAAATGTATCAGATAATTGCAATAAAATAACTTGCTTGTAGTCATGCCAAATGTATTTTGGTTATCTACTATTATGGCTTTAGTCTTTTAGAAAATGGGCAGATATAGGGTGAAGGAGGAGAATAGATGATGGTGTTATCTGGATGGATATTGGCATGGCTGAAAATGTCCAGAGTTTTTATGCTTGAATGTTAGGAAGTGTTGTATTCATCTGCCAGTGATGAAGATTACTTTACTTGCTGGTGCATGAGATACATTGACTAATATAATTTTGGCAATGTAAGTTATCATCAGCTCAGTTGTGGATGACCGTATACTCTCCTGGTCTGTAATGTGCATGGTTTTTTCATAAAGTGAGTTTAAACATGAATTTATTTTAAATGAGCTGAGCAAACGAAAACCTAGTCAGAAGAGTAGAAGGTATTATAGCAGCAAAAGGAGGACGGACAAACTTAGTATTAAAATCTGTGCTACTGAGATGTTGAACAAGCAGGTTGACCATATAGTAAAGATGATATCATAAACTGATAAATTGCTAAAAAGCGTGCAGTCAAGTTGTACTAGTTTGCTTCTGTTGATGTAGACTCATCAATATCTTATAGATCTAAACCTGAGGAGACATGGCATTCTATATCTTACTGGCTCCTTATTGGGGCAATCTTAAATTTAACCTTTTTATGTAAAATGTTAAAATTCTAGGATACATGTTCATGTTTATGAATGTCAGAGAGTGTTTTTGCTGTTTTAGCCACGGGCTGTTGCTGGATTTCGTGGGACAGTTAGATATGCGTCCGTAAATGCACACCGGAACCGGGTGAGTGATATGATGGGCCTGCACATCAAAAATTTACAGTGAACAAATGATATCCGAGAGAAAAAAATTGCAACAGATCTAATGTTCTTGTATATTTGTTGAACAGGAGATGGGTCGACATGATGATCTGTGGTCTCTTTTTTATATGCTGGTAGAATTTGTGGTAGGCCAGCTCCCCTGGAGGAAAATAAAGGACAAGGTATGTAAAAACTGCTTTCAGGTATATTTATTTACTTTCATGCTTTCTTGTTCATTTTAAAGTGAATTGTTTTTATTACACTATTCTTATGCCGGCTGTCACTTTTAATATCTATGTAATGTACAAGCTGGGATATGTTATGTCTTCTAATAACAAGGGGTATACTCTATACAAATCTAAAAAAAGGCACATTAGAATTGTTTTGTTATAAAAATGTAACTGCTGCTATGACCCCTAAAAAAGTGTCACCTACTAGGCCATCTCCCATAGAGTCCATATTAATCAAATAATTCTGATTTTTAAAAATTATTTCCTTTTCATCTGTAATAATAAAACAGAACATTATACTTGATCCCCACTAGGATCCTTTTTGAAGGTAAAACAAAATTATTTTTTAGTAGACAAAGTATAGAGATCCAATTATGGAACGATCCATTATCTGAAAACCACCAGGTCTGAACCATTCTGGATAACAGGTCCATACCTGTACAACCCCTTTATGTTGATCTGGTATATCATGGCCCCCAATGTCTTATCTCTTTATATTGTATAGCCTTTTGTTTAAGGTTACCTGTATTTTATTTTCATGGTGGCTTTTATAACTCTCTCTTCTATTTCATAGGAACAAGTTGGTTCAATTAAAGAGCGGTATGAGCATCGCCTAATGCTGAAACATCTTCCCCCAGAGTTTTCAGTCTTTCTTGAACATATCATTGGGTTAGACTATCCTACCAAACCAGATTATCAGGTGATTTTTTTTCCCCCCCATATTTCTTGAAATTTGGGCTAGCTATTGGGCGCTTTGATGAACCTTGTCATTGATGGGACCCTGAAAAACCTAAAATGTTATGTTACACATGGTTTTGTGGCCCCTGACTTTTGTCATGAGATTCTGGGAGATTAGTCGCCTGGCGACAAATCTCCTTTTCTTTGGGGCGACAAATCTCCCCGAACTGCCTTCCCGCCGGCTAAAATGAAAATCCCCGGTGGGATGGCACTCGTATCGCTTCGTTTTCGGAAGTTGCCTGAAGTTGCCTCACGAGGAAACGTCGGGCGACTTCAGAAAACAAAGCAATCTAATTGCCATCCCGCCAGAGATTTTCATTCCAGCCAGCACGAAGCAGGGGAAGGCAGTTCTGAAATATTAATCGCCCTAAAGAAGGGGAGATTTGTCGCCGGGGGATGTGCTCCTGTGGAGAATTGTCCAAACTTAAACAGCCATTGTCAGTGAAAACAAGTTTCCAAATGATTTTTATTCTTTTAAGTAATCCATTTCAAGACCATAGCAGCAGTTCATTGGCTATCCTGAATGTTTCTCTCTCTCCTCCACCGGGTGTTAATTCTGTGTCAGAAAACAAATTTCAGGAATGAAGTGCTGTAGTGCATTTCCTTTCTGTTTTGCCTTTTTTTTGCATATAGAGCATACAGACCATCACAAGATAGTGACTCAAGGGAACATATGCAAAATATTCTTTAATTGGTAGTTTATTATGATAATCAGACACATTTTTCAGTTTTAGTAGGCACCACTAAGGTAATGCACGAGTTCTGTCATGGGGTAAAACTTGTAGCTTATTCATACCCGATTTAGAAGTATATGGAAATGGCAACATGGCTCCCCAACTATTTCTGTAACTCTCAGGACTTCTTCATCATTTGCACATATGTAAGAAACTTCACATTACAAAAAGTTACCAGGGGCACTTTTATTTTTTAACGTTCTCTAATATTTATTTGGATATATTAAAAGTTGAATGTTTGCTTTTCCCAGCACCACTGGACCAATAGTGGCCTATTAATCCAGTAGTGTTGAATGATATCCCTTAGTGTATGATCACAGTACAGACAACTGATCAGAGTAAATAGTATAGATCTATTTGTGTATAAGCACAGCAGTGCTTGTACTCCCTACCCGACACTCTCCTCTCCTACCTCCCTCAAGTGTGCCCTGCCACTAAGGGTGGCAAGAGGGAGTCACTTCCTACTCTTTGGCCCAAACTGACCTTGGTGAGACAAGACCCCATGATCTCTTTGTGGAATTGGTACCTCCAATTCCACAAATACTATACTTGGTGGATTGCAGGGGATACACTCCTCTAGCATTATGCATAGACTTCAGAACCTCCTTTTTTCCATTCCCTGTATCTCACAACGTTGCTATCCTCCTTCAAGTAATGTTTTGTTTCTTTTAACGCCATCTTTTAAACTTTTGTTTTCCAACATACAGCTACTTATATCGGTTTTCGACAACAGCATGAAGACATTTGGGGTACTGGAAAGTGATCCATTTGACTGGGAAAAGAGTGGCATGGATGGCTCTCTGATTACCACGACAACATCAACTACCCCTCAGCTTCACACCCGCTTGACTCCTGCAGCCATTGGGTACGGAGCCAGCACTAAAAAAGACTGTTCTAACCCAATAAATATATTGTATTTCAGTGTACCATTTCTGTTACTATTATATATAAATTTAACCCATTTATTGACTTAATCAAGCATTTTAAAAGATATGAAAATAGTAACAAGGTAGAATGTACTATGAATGATGCAACATGGTCTTATACAGGATCAATTACAGTAATTATTGTTCTAAGCTTAGCCCACATACAAGCAGATGCTTTTTTTTTTAATAATGGCTTAAGAGCTACTGAAGTTTTCCAGTGTTCAGCTGGAGTAGCTGTGCTCAGTTTGTAAACCAGTTAACCAAAGGAATAAATGCCAAAAGCTATCTAAAGTCATATAAAATGGTTTCTTTCAGAATTGCAAATGCTACCCCTATTCCTGGAGATTTGCTGCGTGAAAACACAGACGAGGTCTTTCCAGACGAGCAGTTTAGTGATGGAGAAAATGGAATTCCAGTTATGGTTTCCCCAGAGAAATTACCTGGATCTCCAAATCATCAGCGGCTGCAGGAAAAAGATGTCTGGGAAGAAATGGATGCCAATAGAAACAGAATAAAAATGGGTATTTGCAAGGTACAGAGATATTTTGATGTGTCACCATTTGGAATTTGGGTTTGGCAGGTGCATATTATAGTGTTTTATGAAGAGTAGTCATTTTACTACTAGGACTAGCAAAAATGGCTTAGTTATCTTGTTATAATGAAACGAGAAAGAGATACACATATTGTAATAAATAAAAATAGCCTTTCAATGACTTAATAAAAGACAAATATTTAATCATCACTTTAAAGGGAACAGTACCCCCACTTTTTTGTATATTGAAAGAAAATATCATTCTAAACAACTTTCTGATCTACATTAATAAAATATTTTCAATTATCTTCAAGCTTTTTGTAAATGCTATTTCAATTGAAAGCATATTTTTTGACCCGTTCTGCACTGCTGGTTCTGAACATAGCGATGTATTTTTCTGCACAGGCATGTTAATAAGATGGCTTATGCTGCATTGTTAAAAGTGTCAGAACTTGCAGTGGAGAGATTATAAAGTGACAAATACTGCTTTCAATAACAATTACATTTAAATATAAATAAAAACATTGAAAATTATGTATATGTGTATTAGAAAGTTGATGTTTAAAATTGCTGCTGAACTGAATATTTTTTTTTGCTATAATTTTTTTATTGGCCTTTTGCAATTAACAAAGATCTTGAGGATCTGGAGATTTACTCTTCAAGAAAGGGAGGAAGACATGATGCAAAGTATAAGAACAGAAGCATCCTAGGCCCTATGTGCATGGCTTGTAGTGTTGAAATATGTCTGATATTTTGCTTAGGTAACAGAAATGAGTTATTTTATCCTAGACCATTTTGTCTAGTCATCCCAGCACTTTTAATATATTCTATTTTTGGCAAGGGCAAAGGGATATTAATATTTGGCATGTTCTTGAATTTTAGAAGTAAGCTTTATAAGGTAGTCGATATTTGACACTTTCTGGGGATGAAAGTATATGGAAGATAATACTTCTATGGTCTAATGAAAATAGATTCTTGTTCCATGTTTAACAATACTAATTGCGGAGTGAAGGTAATGTTTAGGCCTGTGACCTCCTCCCAGGAGGTATAGGGGGCCCCCACAAGGCCAAAATAATGAGTGATTTCAACATATATTGGTAAAACAGGACAATATCTGGATATGTTGGGGGCCCTAAAATTAATTTGCTGTGGGGCCCAGTAACATCTAGTTACTCAACTAGTGTAGGAAGTCATCTATAGAGCCATAGTTCCTCCAGCATAGGTTACTTTTGTCAAGTTCCAGTGATAGAGGTTCTTAAGTTGGTTTTCAAAATTATTTGTAGAACTGGAGTACTTGTTTGCCGGATTTGGAGATATTTGAAAAATTCCTTCTTGTACAAACTTTATTTGGTGTAGACAGAACTGAAGATTTCTTAAACTAGTAATGAGGGTGTTTTATGAGAGATAATGGACCATACAGATTGCAGCTGGATTCACACAAGGTAACTACTTGGTAAAAATTGCAAAGTATATGCATTTTTCCTTTTGCAGATCCTGTACATTAAGTTGGATGGATGTTTCAGATGCCTTTTGTGGACATGTTTCAGATACCTTTTGTGAACATTTATCAATAATAAATTTGTTAAAGGTCTCCCTCCTCTACTTTATTAAGATTATTGTAATATTTTTATTTTTCATCATCTTAGGTAACTACAGAGGAAGAAAATAGTAATGGTGTAGGAAATGGTCATGCACCAAGCCTTGGATCTCCCATCCGTGTCCGATCAGAGACAGCCCAAGACCGAGATGTTCCACTTTTGCGCAAATTGCGCACCATTCATAGCTTTGAGCTGGAGCGACGTATGGCTCTCGAGTCCAAGCCAGATGTTGACAAATTTGTGGACAACTGGTATGGAAATCTGTGTTCTGGTAGATCTAATAATGTTTTCAGGGAAAACTCTTTACAATAGAAATATGAAGGTATTTAAAAGCATGTTATTATGGCATGCATCTGCACCAAAATTAGATAAATTTAGACGTCTGAAGCATGTTATACTGTGTCCTTCATCAAATACTCCGTAGTAATATCATTTTCAAATCTACTTCTCAACTTTTTATTTCTTAACACCATCAGAAAAACATGACAACAGTTAAAGCCACCAACAGGGGATGGCTAGTAAATCAAAGAACAGAAAAGAACAGCATTGCATTCAGATACCCTATCCTCCTTTAGAAACATCATATGTGGCATTGTCATTTTTTAAAATGTGTTTGTTATATGTTGCCAGTTACAACAGGAACAACCATAAACGAATACATTATAGTTGAGATATTTTTTAGAACAGGAGAAAGAGCAAGAAAATAAGTTAAAAAAGTAAGAGTGGGAGAAGTAGCATTGGATGTTGCTCCATTGCTGGTACTCTTATCATTATTTGTCATTACATATATTGAAACTTGTGCTATCTATAGGTCTTTCCTTACTATAATTATGCTTAGTCGAAACTCAGTCATTATTAAACTTGTATATTGTCCCTTTAAACATTTGTAAAATTTTTATTTTAATTAATGTTTTTACAAAGTGTGGAAAAAACACAGAGAGATGCAAACATTGGAGGACCACTTGCTGAAGGAAGCTGTACTTCACCTCGGCAGCCTAAGAAGACAGTTGTTCCCTCAACAGCTGCCCATGCTGATCATGCCTGGCATTATGATGATGAGTATATCCCTGAGGGCTCAAAACCAGGGTCTGCCAGTTCCCCAGAGCATCTTGATGGTGCAGGTAGCAATGGCTTTATAGCAGTTAATCTAAGCTCCTGCCGGCAGGAGATTGATTCTAAAGAGTGGGTTATAGTGGACAAAGACCGTGATTTGAAAGATTATGGAACAAATCAAGGTCAGAAGCTAACAGGCAGTCCATCTGAAGAGGAACCTGAGGTTCTTCAGGTGCTGGATGACTCTCCTCGAGAATTTAATGCCAAACTGAGCCCGTGGACAGATAATAATATCCATATTAAACTAGATCCAGCTGTAGGACTTGAAGTGGTGGATTCTACAGCACCTTTTACTGATAAGTTGGATCCAATGTCGGCTGCTGCTGGACAGTTGCTTGCCGCTACTCCAACAAGTCCAATGGAAGCTCAAGCTGAAGGTGCTCTGACTCCAGTAAGTATAAACACTGATAATATTATTTATTTATTTTCAGTAAGTCTCCGTTTTTGATTCATGAGAATCCATGGCGATTGGTCGTTTAGTTGATCGGGTGGTTTAAAAGATTTATGTTGGCTACGGATAGTATCTCTGCATGTATTGCCTGTCTGTCTGACAATATCAATGGTAGACTGTCACTAATATTTGTCGGACATAATTATTATACGATTGTTGCCTGTCAATTAATGGTCAGAGCATCCTGTAATTTGTTCTCTTTACTTCTTTATTTTAATGTGAATGGTTAGTTGCAAATCGGAAGATTGGAATGAACGTTCATCCGATATAGCCTAATAATCTGCATGTCTATGGCCAGCTTTAGAGAGTGAGAACATTGTACATGGTATAGGAATGTTTTGCTGCATCAGACAACTTTTCATTATTGAAGGGAATTTGATCAGGAATGCTGCATAGTACCAGAACATTCTTAAAGGTATACTGTCATAGCAAAATGTGTTTTTTAACCAAAACACATTCGTTAATATTGCTGCTCCTGCGGACTTCTGCACTGAAATCCATTTTTCAAAAGAGCAAACTGATTTTTTTATATTTAATTTTGAAATCTCACATGGGGCTAGACATATTGTCAGTTTCCCAGGTGCCCCCAGTCATGTGACCTGTGCTCTGATAAATTTCAGTCACTCTTTACTGCTGCACTGTAAATTGGAGTGATATCCCCCCCCCTCCCTTTCCCCCCAACAGCCCATCAGAACAATGGAAAGGAAACCAGATAACCGCTCCCTGATAGATATAAGAACAACACTCCGTAGTAAAAATCTAGGTCCCACTGCGACACCTTCAGTTACAATGAGAACCAGAAACAATATCCTGTCTGAAAACAGCTCCATAGTGCAGCACCCCATAGTTGAGCATTGCCTTCATTGTTTTTTCTTAAACTTTCAGAAGCTTATTTATTAAGTCTTGAAGTTTTCTGGTTGAGTTTTTAAGGGGAAAAATCCACATTTTTAGAGGGAAAAATCTTCCCTCTTCATGTGTTTCGGACATTTTTTACGCTGGTTTTCGTTCAAAAATCCAAAAAATTTGTAGTTTTTGGGTGACAATTTGAAAAATGTTATATTTAACATTACAGAAGTAAACTTATAAAAAAAGTTGTGACTTAAAAATACGTAGATAAAATACAGAGTACAAACAGTCATACCAAGCTAGAATTTCTTTGTGTCCTTCTGAGCAAAGTGTTGGGTAAAGGCTTTCCTGTTTTCTCTGAACCTATTTTATTGTTCCTGTTTAACACACTTATTATTTATTATTATATATCCAGTGACTTGCTTATGTAAATTCGGTGATAGAAGTTGCAAAATATATAGCAATTTTTTATTTGCAGGTAAACAACATAATTTAAAATAGATCTGTCAGCAGTCCATGTTTCTGAGATTTCAGCCACTAAGAAAGAGCCAACCATTGCTTTATGTGCTGGGCAACTTCAGAGTTAGTCACATGAAACATCTGGTGTTTCCTTTGGCTTAGAGTTGGCCTATCTGGACAGAAAATCTTGTTTGTCAGTGTTTAATATCTGTATAGGTGGGAAATCCTTGTCCATTTCAGAGATGATAGGGTCCGCATGATATCATTATATGTGGTGCAAGTTATTTCAGCATATCTGTTCAGTTAAATCTTCAATATGTGTTTACAAAAAAAGCAGACGCGAGGAACTGCCCCATGACTAACTGAAAGGATTTATATTTGTGTGCTAAGTTAAGCAGTTTGGACTGCTGTTGTACACATTTTTTTTTAAAGAACCTGTTGAGAAACAACACACTTTAAAGGGATACTGTCGTGTTTTTCTCGAAACACACCAGTTAATACTGTTGCTCCAGCAGAAGTCTGCATGAAAATCCAATTTTTAATATTGAATTTGAAATTTGGCATTGGGTAGACATATTGTCAGTTTCCCAGGAGCCCTCAGGTCATGTGACTTGTGCACTGATAAACTTCAGTCACTCTTTACTGCTACACTGCAAGTAGAAGTAATATCACCCCCCTCCCAAGCAGACCAGCAGTAGCCAATCAACAGAACAATGGGCAGCTAAACCAAATTGCAGCTACCTGACACCTCTGCTGAAGGATTTGTTTGCGTTGCTAAAATTGCTCCCTAGTGGTAGACATGAGAATAGCACCAAAGCAGGAAAACCGTTTGCTTTTTTCCTGCTTGTGTGCTATTCTCATGTCTACAACTAGGTGGGGCTAGGGATTTTAGCACTACAAACACGAACCACGTTGTGGTATAATACAATGGGAAGGGGAGAAACAATGTCTCAAAGCAGTTCCATCCTGAAATAATGGCTCCTTCTCAAAGCTCGGGATCAGGCACAATGCGCTGAGATGACTGCCTCCACACCAATATTACAACTAAAAATATACATTTGTTGAAGAATAACATTTTAAATAGTAGAGTGAATTATTTGCAGTGTAAACAGTATAATTCAGAAATAAAAAATAAGGATAGAATCCCTTTAACAAATCAAAGGGTTACTTTAGCTATATCAGTGATTTACATTTGCTTTACTGATCACACAGAATATTAATGTTGGCCTATGGGCCACATCCTGTGCAGTTTAGCAATACACAGACAGCTGTACTGATTTTAACCTGCTAGGCAAAAGGTTGGGGGGTAAATGTAGCCATGTTACTTCCCAGTTGCCCAGTCACATCCCACACAGGTGGAATTTGTCCACAAATCACATTTTCTGCCCTTTCAAAGGAGGGTGATTCTGACAACCATTGCCACTCAACCCAACCTATACCATATCATTAACATATTGCAGGTTGCAGTCACTCATCATTGTTCTAGAAATAACTCAAGTCTATCAAATTGGTCAAAAGCCACTGAATTGTTTCACCCGAGCACAGCATGTGAATGCTACAAACGATGATGCCACTTTCTCTATGCACTTGATGGCCTTTTTGGTGAAGCATAAGCCAACAAAAAGAAAATGGTAAATCAATGAAATATTTACCAATTGCTTGCTAACTCGATGGCTCCAACAACCAAGATGTCGCTTTGGGAAATAATTGTAATCTTATTTTCACTTTGTTGTCATGTTCTAAAGAGAAGGACGTAAGTGAATATTTAATAGCTGTGCCATTTCATATGACGTTATATTTATCAAAGCTAGACATGTGTACTCTTCTATCAATAATGTTTGTTATACAAAGGTCTTATTAGAAGCTGTAAAAGACCAAGGTCATCTAATTAACTTGGATTCATTACATCCGCAATGCTTATTTACATCCGTACATTAGGTATAAACGGTATAACAGTGTTTTCATGACCTGCACACTCCACTTGCTTTAAGCAGATGCTGAAATTTACAAGCATTATTATTTTTTCCCAACTTCATGGCATTTTCACAGCGTGATGCTTCTCACATGCCGCTTTCTTCCAACACAAGACATCAAAGCTCTTTCATGCTCTTCACTAGCCCTGTAACCTCCCAGTCCTGTCGCTCAGAATTCCAACAAAAGAAAGAGGTTGGTATTGCCAAGAGTCAGTCAGCAGAGAGCTACTCCGATTCCTTTCGTTCTGCTGCCCGCAGGAAGCTGCCCGACACGCCTCATAATGGCACCAAGTTACCCTCTGTAATTCGAATAACTAAATCCCAGGTGATTACATTGCTTTGTCCATACATTAACCTTCATCATGTCCATCCATGTTAAAGTTGTAACTTCCTTGCAAATATTGGTCTTGACTAAATTATTTAAAAGGCAATTTTCATAGTTAAGTGGTCATGGAACCTCTGTCAGCCTTGTTAACATGCCATGACCATAAGTATATGTTATTAAATTACATGGGCTACTAATGGCAGCATTTAAGAGTCCGCAAAATGAGTGACAGGAGAAGTCCAAACCAAGAAGTCAGCCTAATGTTCAACAGATTCATAGGGCAATGTAATAAAAGGTTAGAACCAAATATGGTGACCCATAGTATATAATTAGCAATGTCACCTGTTTAAAACCACTGTTTTTTTTTATAGGTTACAAGACCAATTGCAAACCTTACTAATTTTATTACATTACCTCCTTAGGTACAGTTACTGATTATTTATCTGTAACTGTACCTACGGGTAGCAACTAGGAAACAGAAATACCAAATAGGATAAAAATCCTACACTAAAGGCGGACATACACAGAGAGATCCGCTCGTTTGGTGATGTTTGCCAAATGAGCGAATCTCTCCCTGATGGGCGATATTGGACTGATCCGATCATGGGCCCTAGGGCCTGATGATAGGATCATAATGCAGCCAATACAGGTGGTCAGATCGCGGGACCGCATAAATGCACAGATGCGGTCTGCGGTCCGACGGGATTTTTAGGGAAGCCCGTCGGAGGGCCTGTCATCAGTCTGTCATCAGCTTTTATCGGCCCATGTATGACCTTTACACACAGATTTCTTTAAAAAAAAAAACGGTTTACCTGTTTTATTGGGAAATCCTCAGGCTCACATCAGAAGAAATTTTCAGTTGTAGTAATTTTGGTTGCCAAAAGAGGATTTGTCTCTTACATGTAATGTATTACATCCTTCTGCCATTTTTCTATGTCTGTGAAAAACATTCCTTAAAAAAAAAAAAGATTTCAGTTGATTTCCAACTAGACTCGTGTAGGATTATATATTTCTGATGTGATGCCCTTTAAAACATCATAAGAAACTGTTGAAACTTTGACAGGAAAGTAGAAAATGCCTGGTCTTTTGACCTTCCTGTGGCTTCAGGGATGCATAATTTAACACGTGATGGCCTGTAGATATTGATTTTCTTTTACATCTTATTGTATGGTATGGTATACTTGTTCTATAAAGAAAACCATGAAAAAAACTTGAAGAGGAAGCTTACCTTCAGGATTTTGGCAGAGGGCATTGTAATACAAGCATGTCATGTCATGAAAGTTCCATTTTCGTTTGCACAATGTAGACTTTATGCAATCACTGGTAGAAGACCTTTAGTGACTGAAACATTAGTGAAGACATTAGTGAAGACATTAGTGACTGAAACAAAGGAATTAAATGGTCAATAATCCTGGGGTTGCAAATCCTAGGTTGATGGTACTTATGGAACTGTGGGCAGTAATTTAATTGCATGTTAATGCAATGATCAGGATTAAGAAAACTATTGTTTTGAATTTCATTTGCAAATAGATGTTAATTTGCAAGTTGTGATCATTTTATTTCCAGCACAAATTAGCCGAATTATAAACCATAGTAAATGAACAAAATAAGACCAACTGGAGTTGCCTTACAGTACCATTATCTCAACTATACATAAAATTAGATTTAACACAACTTCCCCATATAATTTACTTAAAGGAGAACTAAAGCTTAACTAAAGAAGTAGCTGGAAATGTTGTACCTTATGTTTTGGGCTTCTGTACCAGCCCAAGGCAACGACAGCCCATTAGCAAGGAAGATCTGTATCTCTGAATATGCCCACAGTAGCCCCCAATTTTCTTCTGTGCTGATTACTGCACATGTTCTGGGCTGTTATCACTTACTGAGCTTAGGGACCAAAATATACAGTACACTTAGAATATAAATGTCACAATATAAGGCTGATTAGTAATTAATACAGATAATTACTACATGGCAGTACAGAAACAACTGTGACTAGCCTCAGAATGTAATTATAAACTCTGTAGCATCATCTTGTAGTACAGGCCAACCTCATTTTCTGCTTGATAATTTGTGCCAACCCCTAAGCTTAGCTTCTCAACAGCTGCTCAGAGCCCACTGAGCGTGTGAGTGTTGCAGACACTTTCCAAGATGGTGACCCCCTGTGACAAGTCCTGGATCATTGCTGCTATTGACAAGCTGAAACTTTAGGCTGGTGCAATAAGTTCATTATATAAAATATGGCATTTTTAGCAATATTATTTTTTTTTTTACTATTTTTTAGTTTTTAGGGTTTAGTTCTCCTTTAATGCCTCATTCCTAGTTTGGTGAGTAATAAGGCTACAGTATCTATGACAACAACAATATATGCCTACTGAATAGAAGTGAAAGACGAAAAGGAAGCAAGACTTTTTTTCCGTTCTTGTTTTATTTATTGTAATACCACAATTATTATTTATTTTGTCTCATTGAATGAGTTTGTTTTATTTGTCTGTGATTAGAGAATGCTTGTAGCACTAACTTCCGTGAATTATCCTTTGTGAGATAGATAACTTTTTTGGAACTCTGTGTTGATTGATCATTGTTTTCTACATTTAGATGACAATGCCCCGACCTTCAGCAACATCTACACAGTCTGCTTCAGAAAGCTTTCCATATGGCCCACATTTGGAAAAGCGAGATCGGGATTCACACTTTCAAGAAATGCTTTCTCCACAGGAAAATGTAACATTGTACAGATCATTAAATGATGGGGTAACCTGTGCAAACTTGGCTTTGCATTTGGATAAGACTAGCCAAGAGAAGACATGTGTCAAGAATCAAGTTATAGGCCAAACAAACGACTTATTGGAGATTAAACATTGTGTCGAGACTCCTGTGATCTCTCCTTCAGGCCCTTTACTTAGTCACCTGAATGACAACAAAGAACAGAGTGATAAAGTAGCTCGCCCACAAGATTGTGCATCACTAGAGCAGAGCAGGCCTCTTGGGGATGTCTGCCCAGCTACTGTAGCCACACGGACTTCAGGTTCTGTGCCAAATGAAGCCTCACAAGTTGATGTACAGAAGCCAGAAGCAGCTCAGACTGTTATAATTTCATCTAAACAAGCTGACCATTACATGGAATTGTGTATTGTGAGTCCAATGAAAGAGATTCAACAAAACGGTTTTCATAATGTGAAAGACGTTGTTGTAACTAATGGCTTCATTGACCACAAAATGAGTGGGCCCATGTTGTTAAATGAAGAAGGTAACGAAGACCAAAAAAGTGGGGAGCAGCTGCATGTAAGTGACACTTCTCAGCAGTTAAAGAAAGACAATTCTAAGTCTAGACACAGCAGAATTCCAGTTTTAGCTCAGGAGACTGATACAGCATCTGAATCATCTTCTGTAATCTCTGCCAAGGAGAAGCTTTTACTGAAAAAGGCACATCAGACAGATCTTGCAAGGCTGCTAATGGAAAAAAGGCAGATCAAATCATTTTTTGGTGACCTATCAAGTGCCTCAGATAAGTCTCTGGAGGAAAAATCATCACCACCAGCAGTACAGTTATCAGACGACTATTCTTATCCTAAAGTGATCGCAGATTCTAATGAAGTGAAGCTGTCTGAGGATGGAACTATAACATCACAGAGCCCTCCATCAAGGAAGAGCAAAATTCCACGTCCAGTATCATGGTCATCTAGTAATGACCAAATTACTAGTTCTCACACAACTCAGTTCCTTCCCAGGCCACCACCTGGAAAACCACCTACCCGCTCAGGGGTGGAAGCCAGGTAAGTTGTCAGCAGCAATACTGTGTAGTAGGTTTTTTTTTTTATTCCATATATTGTGTGTGAACCTAGTCAAGAAATCAGTAGATTTGCACTTTTATTAGGATTTGCTATTTGTCTGTGTATGTATATTAGTTATAATAATGTATTCATGTGTTCTAAGCTGTAGCTTTTCATTGGAAAAGCTGTAGGGGCTTTTTGGAACACGTTGCATTATTTCTTTGTAAGCTGGCTGTAAAACCAACATATCACAAAGTTGTCCAAAGTTTCCTCCAGAGACCACTTCAGACACCTTCACAACATGTTGGTTTTACTTTCCAATGGAAATGCATTTTCGGGAAATTTGTCGCTCGCAGTCATGCATAAATAATCGATGGCCACAAATCTCCCCATTGGCTAATCCAAAAAAGTCCTAAATGCATAAAATCCAATAATACCAGTTAGTAACTGTTTTTTAATTTGTTGTCCAAATCAAACTTTCCTGCAAGCTTATATTACATATTTAAAAATGATAGTTGTTTTGGTTTTTCATTTTCTCTAAATATAGAAGATGAATATATTTGTACACAGGTTGTTTCATATTTGTTCTGTTACCAGTTGTGTAAGTTTTAAGCTCCACAACAGGTTTTTATTTTTAGGTTCTCCCCTTCCCCCATTTTAATAGCCACGAAACCTTTTGAGAGATATGTTTTGCATATATATATTTTATGCATTGAAAGTCCTTATATCATACAGGACTCTCAGCAGGCCCATCTACTTAAATTGATATTGGAATGCCTTTGTCAATGGTAGAAATTGTGTTAGTATGATTTAGATAATCCCTTACAGCATTACTGAGCCACCAACCGATCCAATGCTTCTTACATTGGGGTATATTTATCAAAAACTGAAGTTAGAGATCGCCACAGTCCTCTAGAGTGAAATGCCGGCACTCTCCATTCATTTCTATGGGATTTTTAAAATAGTATTTATCATTGGGTGAAAGTGAAAGTTCATCCTTTGATAAATATGCCTTTCAAAATCCCATAGAAATGAATGGAGAGTGGCAGAATTTCACTCTAGAGGACTGTGGCGATCTCTAACTTCACTCTTTGATAAATATACCCCATTGAGTGTCTGAAGGTGTAAGCAATGCTGGACTAGGGGAGTGGGTTAGGGGATATATTAAAAAATTAAGCCTCTGCTGCGATTGGCCATTTGGTAGCCCCTATGTGGATTGTCAACCTACATTGAGGTTCTGTTTGGCAGTGCACCTGGTTTTTATACAACCAAAACTTTCCTCCAAGCCTGGAATTCAAAAATAAGCACCTGCTTTGGAGAGCCACATGTTGCTCATGTGCTACTCGTTGGGGATCACTGGTCTAGGTTATAGGGTCAGTATATACAAAAGGGGGGTCGTGGGAGCACCCGCATTGCTAAGTAAAAATATATAGAAGTATAAGGGAAGTGCTACTGGCATATCCAAATGGGTCAGTGCACATTCCCTGGGCCCGTGTCTAAGTAATTCAGTAGATATGTAAATGCATGTGTTAACAAAGACAGGGGTTTTTAGTTACAAAGTTATGATCATAAAGTTGAAAAGCCACCATACCACGTCAAGGTAAACCCCATATGGCGGTCCCTAACTTGTTTACCTACCAGTCATAGGATCCTGTGTCTCTCTGCATAGTAGCATTAGTATAGTAAAAAGTAAAAGTCTGCTGAACCTTGGTTTCTGTCTGAGGGCTAAATCCTCCCCCGCTGCTGAATTGCAGCTTTTAAGAGAGAGTGATTGCCCAAACCAACGCCCATTTTTTAAAAAAATGTATAAATATGGTGCAGTTAATAGCATAGGGCCACTATTAATTAATAGGGGTGGGTATGGGGGGTGCTACAAGCCACAAAAAGCTTAGCCAAAGCTCCAGGCTGTAAGAGCAAATACAAAAGGGGGTTGTGGGAGCACCCGCATTGCTAAGTAAAAATATATAGAAGTATAAGGGAAGTGCTACTGGCATATCCAAATGGGTCAGTTGGGGATCACTGGTCTAGGTTATAGGGTCAGTATACCCCATTTTCTGATATGAGATACTTTTAGCCAGTTGTTTGAATTATGAAATAGATATAAATGTTTATATTTCTTACACTAAACAGGACAAAGTCACATTCTACTTCCTGTTCATACAAGCACAATCAAAACAATTCATTGGTGCCCTATGAAGCCCACTTTATAATGAGTTGTTCCTTATCTGAAAGCCTAACAGATGTAGCTAGGGGTAGGGAAGGGTGATATTTGTTTATACAGAGGGATTCTCAGTCAACTAATAATGTGTTTTGATTGCGCTCATATGGACAGGAATACAATGTGGCTTTACTTTCACTTTCAAAATGTCTTATCTGCCAGGAGAATTATCCAGGTTCTTCTTTGTTTATTGGGAGAAAATGCATTGCCCATGGATGTGGTCCCATTTGCAGTCAGTTGCTAAAGGGTAATGGTTATGGTGATGCAATTGTAATTTAACTCCTCTGTCTTTTCTTAAAAGGATACGACGGTACAAAGTTTTGGGTAGCGGAAACTCCGACTCAGACCTGCTCTCCCGCCTTGCTCAGATTCTTCAAAATGGTCCCCGTTCCCAGAAATCCCGCAGCTCTTCCCAGTGTAAGAGTCCAGGATCACCCCACAGTCCTAAAACACCTCCAAAAAGCCCTGTTATTCCCAGACGTAGCCCAAGCGCCTCCCCTAGGAGCTCCTCTTTGCCCAGAACCAACAGCTCTTCATCACCAAGAGCTGGACGAACACATCACCATGATCCCAGAAGTTCTTCCCCATATGTCGGCCGAAGCAAGTCTCCACCGAGTCTTTCTGGTTCTTCTTCTTCAAGAAGATCCTGTCAGGACCATTGCTGCAATAAACAGAGTAAAAACATTTCCAAAGGTCCAGGAAGTGGACATCATCCCACAAGCAGCAAAGCCAGTCGAGCAAAGTCCTCCACTCGAGAAAGCAAAGTGTCAAATAAACTCAGCAGATAGTAACTAGGCTTTTGCAAGCTTTTTATTGATCATATGAACTTTCCTTACCCTATTGTAATGCATGTTCTCTATGTTGATATTTATTTAGATGAAAATAAAATCAGTGTTGATCTAAACGTTGTAAAGAGGATAGGCTTGAAATCAACTGGAATATTTCCTTAAGAGCAGAATCTGGTAGGCTGTGCTTATTTCAAAATCAATTTTTTTTGGCTTTGTCAGTCTTTGCCAATAAATAAAAGAGAGATCACAACATGGCTTAAATGGTCATGAATTATCTATCTAGTCTAACTTTATTTACTAATGGAAGGCAGCACTGTGTGAAATGCCTTTCTAGTTTGGCTTAGATTGATTAGACCCTGAAGCAGAACACATGGTTCATAGTGTTATAGGAATGTTTTGCAAGTAATAATGACATTTCGAGAAAACATGATGTAATCCAGAGGCTTTTTTTTTCCATGCTTTTTTCTTTTTACAAGAAAAAGTTATAGCACAGGCCCAATGACGTTGCTTTTTTTATGCAATGGTAAATTCAACATGATATCTTACAGTTCTGCTTACAGAATGAACAGGGGATGTGTCTGCTAAAGTGATGTCTAGGGGCATGAGGTGTTTATTCTGTAAGGAGAATGACTTGTACCCACAGCATGCATACTTACACAAAAAATAGAATTCTTAGAATTCTTAACTGGCTGTACTAAGCCAGAACATTGAAAGGAAGTTTGGTTGTTTTATCTTTCATCGCTACATGGTTTTCAACCTGTGCCTCTGCAGCACTGCTGATCTTCCACTCCCAGCCTTTTCCAAAAGAGTGTTTCCATTTGTAGTTTAGTCAAAGCAGGAGAGACTCGGGTTCATGGTCTCTGCCAGATAAAATTCTGATGCCAGTGGCTTTGTCCCCCAGCTGGTTATGTGTAACGGCAACGTTTGTCTATCCAGTTGTGTAAATTCAATCTATCACAAAAGCCTCAAAGCAAGGTTGCATTGCCTCAGGGAACCAGAATGTGTAAGAGCCCTTTAGCTGTACTTCACTGGTTTGCAGAGTTCTCCTTGAGTACCTTTAGAAGCCACCTTTTTGCATATGGTCAAATGTAGAGTGGTTGCCCAGAAAACCTGAGCTGGCTCGGGAGCCCTCAACATGTAAAATTATGGCTTACTTTGCTTGTGATTGCAAAGGGGTGCTTTGAATGTATGTTTCTATAATCATTCATTCTTAAATGAGCCAGCATTGCATTGTATATGTGTATTTCTATGCAGTGACTTGCATGCTGCTCTAACCTTGATAGGTTAATATGAACAATCATTTGCTCTGTGCACTGCAGAATCCATTGTGGCTTATCCCTACGAAAATCAGCAAGCATTAAACATACAAGGGAAACCATTTTGTTCTTCGCTTTTACCTGTGTCTATAACTCTGCTTAGTCGGACACATCTAACCTCTGCTGTGCTGGAGGAACATCGCAATTGTCTTTAGCACTGTAGGCTATTTCCATATATGTAACCTCAACATTGTGTGGGATTTTATACTTATCCACTCCCCAACAAGCTGCAGTCTTATCTCTCGTGCTGTTTCTTCTTTGTATTATATTGTACAGTAGTTTGTTCCCATAACTGCATGTCCTAATGGTAAATTATATCATATATAAATATTTATAAATATATATATATATATATAAAATATATACATATTAAAACGCATACTCATTCTGGATTTGTAGACTGCTAAAATAATGTTTTGTTTTTTTTAATGTTAATTTGTGTGCCTACAATGGGTTTGGCCTTGTGTCTCCATTCTTGTGGAACAATCTATAGTCGGCATGGCAAGTTTGCTATAATGAACTGCCCTTAAAATGAATTCAGTGACTGCATTGTACATGTGAGGCAAGCATTTGTCTAGACTGTTTTTGTTAATATGTTAATATTGTTTTTATTTTTCTATTTTTTATTTTTATTTAATTGTAACTGTTATTTAAGTGTATTTCTTAAAAACATGTCAATGTGTTCTTTAAAAGGGAAAAACAGCTTTTATATTTATGTTTTGTTGCAGAGCCCTTCCTGCTATTGCAGTGAGAGGCAATAAACATCCCCTCTAAACATACATCACAAAGTCAGCTGTGGGTATGGACTGGGGGGAATATCATCTTAACATTGATGCTTGCGGCTTTGAAACCCAGTTTAATAATGTAATCTAAATTGTGAAACTATATTAAAAATATAAAAACTTTCCTCCTATCCTATATCAAACTAATAATATAATAACATACATGTAATAACTTTTACTACCTACTATACTTATACTAACACTACTTATACCTATTAAGTAGAAAAGGTACATAAACACTATCTGAACTTCCAGAAATAACTATAAATTATTTTTATACAGACATACCTGGTTCTACAGTTAAAAAGGAAACCATCATTGTCTGTCCCTGTGATCAAAGTGATCAGTTCCTCACTCCCTTCCGCTCATGCAGTAATTCAACCCCTCCCTCACCTCGTTCAAATGGAAACTGATGGATTCTAGAGCTTTAAAGGGGAAGAAAAGATTAAGTAAGCTTTGTCAGAAAGTTCTATATAAATGCACCAGTAAACTCAAAGTAGTGCTGCTCTGAGTCCTCTGTCAACAGAAACCTAATTTCTTTCCTTTTATTGTGTACACATGGGTTTCTGTATCAAACTTCCTTCTTACAGTTTAAATCTTAAGGGCTCGGGCTTGAGCATTCTCAGTTTGCTCTCACCTCCCTGCTGTAATCTGAGGCCAGAGCTATGAGCAAACAGGAAGAGACTCAGGCAGGAAGTGATGTCACACCAAACTAATATGGCAGCTGCTATCCTAAACAAACAGGGAGAGCTTCTAGAGCTTTTTACTCAGGTATGGTAAAGCATTCTACAGAATAAAAAAAATATTCTATCTTGCACTTTTGTGGCTAATCTATTGGCAATCATCTGCTTCTGTGAATATTGCGGTTCACCTTTAACTTTTATTATGTTATAGAACGGCCAATTCTAAGCAACTTTTCAATTGGTTTTCATTATTTTTTTTTAATTTTATAGTTATTTGCCTTTTTTCTTCTGACTCGTTGCAGCTTTCAAATGGGCATTGCTGACTCACTTCTAAAAAAAATGCTCTGTAAGGCTACAAATGTATTGTTATTGTTACTTTTTATTATTCATCTTTCTATTCAGGGCCTCTCCTATTCATATTGCAGTCTGTTATTCAGATCAATGCATGGTTGCTAGGGTAATTTGGACCCTAGTTACCAGATTGCTTAAGATGCAAATTGAAGAGCTGCTGAATAAAAAGCGAAATAACTCAAAAACCTTCAATATTAAAAAATGAAAACAAATTGCAAATTGTCACTCTCTGAATCATACTAAAAGTTATCTCAAAGGTGAACAACCTCTTTAAGTCCCTAAGCTTTCCAGAAAATGTATGCATCACCCGCATTGGGATGCTGAGGAGCTTCAAGTGCCAAAATCTTTCAATTCATAATGAAGGGGTTGCACTCAACTATGAGGTTAAAGGGGGAGGGGGGACTGCGAGTGGAAGCAAGACCACCATGATTTCCTTTCAATCTGCACAATCGGGTATGTCTGTTAAAAAAAATAGTTTTAAGACAATATTAATAACCTTGTTGCTTGCAGTACCTGCCACTCACCCGTTCTTCTTGAAAACCTGCCTATATGCTGCTAGAAAACACCACCACCATCGAAAACTTGTATTACATAACAAAATGATTGGTGTTTGAAATGCAATAACAAATTCCTTGCTGGAAGAGCTGTAAAACAATTACTTTTTCATAAATATGTTTATAACCCTTTAATTCCTTATTACTATGTAGTGCTACTACTAAAGCACTGCTCGTATCTTCACGTTCTGACAGATGACTGCAAACATCTTGAGAGCTCAAATAGCCACAGGTACCTAATGATTATCAACCATTTATCTCCTCTACTAGTTTTTGAATTATGAGGACATAGGTTTATATGGGTTTGGATTTAATTTATTTGCATCATTGCATTTAGAGATATGGGTGGGAACTCTATAAGAGTTATCCTTTGAGTTACTTTCAATAGACCTCAGTGAAACGGCTTAGATATTGGCTATACATAGATGCCCCTGCTCTGTTCAGGCAAGCAGTATGGGAGTTATTGCTCTCATATCCAAATTCAACAGGAATGTAGGGGAAATGAATGGAAGATGAACTTTAATTGTGCAGGCTACCTACAGACTTTGTGTATTCTCCATGTTTTGCACTCTATGGGAGAAATTCACAAAAGGGCGAAGTGACTAACGTTAGCGAAAATACGCCAGCGTGAAGTCATTTCGGGACTTTGCCTATTTACTGTTGGGGTAACCGGCTACTGACGCCCAGGGGTCCCTAAGACAGCACGTCCGTACGTTCCTCGGATCCGGGAGCTTGTACAGAGAGACACTAGCAAGCAGTGAGACTCATAACAAGTTCAGTTTATTGGTAGTGTTACAACAGCTTATATTGAGTACAAAGACAAAGAACCCTTTTACGTATAGGAAGCATATGATCTGTAGCATAGGAGTAAGACACATCTTGTGACAGGATACATAGCTTATCAATAAGTAGTAACAGTTGCAGAGAAGAAACAACATGTTATGCTCAGAACAGCACATATATTAATTGTATAGCATTGTGTAACATAAAGGTAACCCTTCATTTACTAATGGGTGCAGGCGTAAATTCGTTAGCGAAGGAGATAGAGTGCGAAGTAGTGCTACAGTCTAACGCCATGCGAATTTTCAATCTGTCGAATGGATTTAACTACGCAAATTCACTAAGATGCGGATTTTAATGAACGTGATCTCTTGCGCCAGACTTGCCTTCACCACTTCAGTCCAGGCGAGGTGCAATAGAGTAGATAGAACTTCCTCAAAAAAAAATTAAAACATTTTTCTAAGTCCCAAAAAACGCTGGCGCCTTTTCACTTTTCAGGGTGATAGGCTGCAAAAGATCGTAAATTCTTTTTGGGGTACCCGGCTTCCCCCCTACATTTCCTAACATATGGCACATAAACTATACACTGGGCTCATGTGTAGGGCAATATAACAACTTTATTTTATTAAGGTTCCCTGGCCTTGTGTAGTGTAATGTATTTGCTGCAACATATACGTCCATTGAAATTTAACTTCCCGTCGTATGCATATTAGCCTACGCTAGCGCAACTTCGCTTTGCTCGCCGAATTAACGATAGCGAAAGTTCACATTTTAGTGAATTAGCGTTGTCCTGGCAAATTTTCGTCCGGCAAGTGTGGCGATGTGAGCGAAGCCGTCACTGGCGAATTTCCACAGGTTCGAGAATTTGCCCCTATATAGTTACACAATAGATCAGTCTAGTTTTCCATGTTTTCTGGTCAGTGCTGGTGACACTGTACCCGAGTTTGATTCATTCATCAGGGATTGATGGTGGATCATACAGTTCAGGTGTGACCAGCTCTTTGCATATAGCATGATGTTTTTTCCTATGTAAGAAGTAACCCCATTATATTCTACAGGGCTTACCTGTTATCTGCTACTTAACCTGTGCCATTTAGCCCTATTTTAACTGGAATGGCTTCCCCCCATGGTTATACAGCAGCTTATTTATAGAGTCAATATACACTGAATAACATATGTTATGGGGAGCAGCTTGTGCAAACTAGAAAATGTGAGAGGAATACACAGATCTGTAATGTGCAAAGCGAGTATAAAATTATATTGAACAAACAAGAAAATATTTTATGTATCTTGTGAGTCACAATTGTATTTGAATATTTATGAAACTTGTTAGCTGATGTTTGAACTCAATTTGCACGAAGGCTAGAGTTTGATAACACAGAAAATAAGCAAAGTTGCTTTAGGGTACGATTTGATGTATAGTCTTTTGCTTATTGATGAACAGTACATAAGTAGCACAGGAGTTCCCCCCCCTCCATCATTAAAGGCATACTGTCATGGGAAAAAACATTTTTTTTTTTTCAAAATAAATCAGTTAATAGTGCTGCTCCAGCAGAATTCTGCACTAAAATCCATTTCTCAAAAGAGCAAACAGATTTTTTTATATTTAATTTTGAAATCTGACCGGGGGCTAGACATATTGTCAGTTTCCCAGCTGCCCCTGGTCATGTGACTTGTGCCTGCACTTTAGGAGAGAAATGCTTTCTGGCAGGCTGCTGTTCCCATGACAGTATCCCTTTAATGATTTGCCATTCACAATATTTTATTTGCTTAGAGCAACCTGACCACTGAGTTGTTCACATTCTTTTATACATCCCTCTCACAAAAATTGCTATGCATTTTGGGGATCTGTAGAAAATGGTGTGTTGTTGTTAATTGTCCGTAAAGAAAGTGATCTTAAAGGGAACATGTATCCTTTGTCTTGATATTTCCATTATATAAAGTATGCTGGCTGCTATTGTCAAACCATTTATAGCCAACAAAAATTGATTATAGAAAAGAAAACAAAGCAAAAGAAACTTAAAGGGGATGTCACCCAAAATGTAAAAAAATTGGTATAACTGAATTGAATAAACCGTAGAGAGCCATTTATTGAAGGTCGAATTTAAGTGGTATTAGAGCGTTTTGAAACCACAATTAAACTCTATTTCTCTGAAATCAAAAATGCCATGAAGGTTATTGAATGATTTGAAAAAGTACCAATGGAAAAAAATTGAATATCTCTAAAATCCGAGTTTTTCAGATAATTACTAGTGAAATAAATCCAAAAGACCTCTAAGTCTAAATGGCTCCAATAGGATCAGAGCAGCTCAGACTTCTATGGGACCTCAACTGCTTTTACTTGGAGAAGTTTTCTATTTGAGTTTTTTTTGTGGTTTTTACATTTTATCAATCTCTAATTTTAGCATTTGAGATTTTTAAAAACTTGAATTTATAGAGAGAATACAATTGTGAAGAAAAGGAAATCCAAATGTTAGTAAATAGGCCCCCTAATCTTTTTGATCTAAGCATTACAAGCAGAACTATACATACAGTTCTCCTTGTAAGCCCTAGACCTGAAAAACTATGTTTTATACCATTCTGTTTACAGCATTATACCTTTTTTTTTTTTTTTTTTTTTTTACATTTTGGTTGACATCCCCTTTACATTCCTGTTGCTTTGTCAGAATTAAGTTGCTTGTATTTCCTTAGTCCTCTGGCAACTCCAGGCAAAGGCACCAGCTTCCTTGCCTATGTATGGGACAAAACAGCAGCCGAACCGAATAACTGGCTGGGAATCGGTTAGATTCTGTATTAGACTTATGTCCCATAGTGTGAGGTCCATATCTACCTTTTTGTAATGGGCTGCTCCTGATGGATCTGCACAGGCTCATATTATGATCAGAATGTTGGCCCAGTAGACAATCTCTTTTCCAGCAATAACATGAAATGTGTTTCATTACCAAAACATCGCTTTACAGGTATGCAACCTGTTATACAAAATGCTTGGGACTTGGGTTTTTTTTTTTGGATAAGGGATATTTCTGTAATTTGGATCTCCATGCCTTAAATCTACTAAAAGTATCTTTTAAATGCGAATTAAACCCAATTGGATTGTTTTGTCTCCAATAACGATATGTTGTGATCAAGTACATGATATTGTTTTATTATTATTATTACAGAAAAAAAGTTGTTCTTAAAGGAGAAGGAAAGGCTTGCAGCACTTTGGGGTGCCAAATGTTAGGCACCCCCAAGTGATTGTATTGACTTACCTGAAACCTCGGGCCGGTGCTCCTATCAGCAGAAAATTGCACTGGCCTGGGGTTATACCAGTGAGCACCACAGAGTGATCCACTTCTGTCTTCTTCTGTCTTTTTGTCTGGGCAAACGCATGCGCAGTTTAACGAAATTGCTGACTTTTTAGTTAAAGTCTGGCTTTTCATTCTACTGGGCATTCGCATCCGCGCGTAGAAAGAGGAAGATGGAAAAGCTCGCTGGTATAACCCCGGGGTTTCAGGTAAGTAAATGCAATCACTTGAGTGTGCCTAACATTTGGCACCCCCAAGTTCTGCAAGCCTTTCCTTCTCCTTAGCTTAAAATTGAGTCTATAGGAGATGGCCTTCCCATAATTTGGAGCTTTCTGGATAACAGGTTTCCAGATAATGGATCCCATACTTGTATTCAATATTATACATTGTTTTCAGGCAGAGGTACATGCTTTAATATAGTTCCTTTTATTTATATATATATATATATATATATATATATATATATATATATATATATATATATATATATATAAATTGGGCGCTTGATCATTTATGTGTTTTTGACTTGGAAATAACCATGCATTACAAACTGTGACTGAATATAATGATAAACTGCCATTAAATCTTCTGCTGTATTTTGTTATTAATTTTTGTATTTATTTAAAGCACTCTGGCAGCACACTGATGCATTGCTGTGGGCGGGATTCATGTACTCTCTTGCCATATTCTATATTAAGAGGCACACAAAAGAAGTTCCATATTAATTCGTTGGCCATTCAGTTTGTGTGAACGTATTTCTGTGTCACCATTCAGTCCCAGATGAGAATGCTTCATTTGGTGCTTGGAAACATGTGTTACATCTTGGCACTAGGGAGAAGCAGTGCCACCAATTCAGGTACACGCTTTGTTGCTGGAAAAAAAATGCAAAGATGAAATAAAATTAAACTGAAGTAAAAACGTTGTACTTCCTTCATTTGCGTGGAGTACCTGCATTTGCATTTGAGTGGAGTACCTGCATTCTACACAAGAATGTTTTGCCATTCTGGAGTCACAATATTAGTGTCATAATTTATTTCTTTTTAAAGGTTCAGAAGAGTTTTACACTAGGGATGCACCGAATCCACTATTTTGGATTCAGCCGAATCCCCCAAATCCTGCGCGAAAGATTTGGCCGAATACCAATCCGAATTCTAATTTGCATAAGGGGAAGGGTAAAAAAAATTGTATCCTTTTTTTGTGGCAAAAAGTTATACGATTTCCCTTCCCTGCCCCTAATTTGCATATGCAAATTAGGATTCGGTTCGGCCAGGCAGAAGGATTCGGCTGAATCCTGAAAAAGGACAAATTCCGAACTGAATTCTGGATTCGGTGCATCCCTATTTTACATGCGTTCCACCACACTGGAATACATGGTTTAACAGACATTCTATCATATAGTGAGAGGGAACGCTGAATGCAGATTAAAAGCAGTTTGTTTTGTCTTCATTACATTTGGTTCCATGAGATTGTTAACCAGTATATTTCTTAAAGGGATTAACATTTGAGTTCTCTTTCAGTATTCTGTAGAGAGTGATATTCTGAGACAATTTGCAATTGGTTTACATTTTTTATTATTTGTGGTTTTTGTTATTTAGCTTTTTATTCAGCAGCTCTCCAGTTTGCAATTTCAGCAATCTGGTTGCTAGGGTCCAAATTACCCTAGCAACCATGCACTGATTTAAATAACAGACTGCAATATGAATAGGAGAGGCCATGAATAGAAAGATAAATAATAAAAAGTAGCAATAACAATACATTTGTAGCCTTTCAGAGTATGTGTTTTAAGATGGGGTCAGTGACACCCATTTGAAAGCTAAGAGTCGTAAGAAGAAGGCAAATAATTCAAAAACTATAAAAAAAAAAAAAAATACATAATGAAGACCTACTGAAAAGTTGCTTAAAATTGGCCATACTAAAAGTTAACCTTTAGTTAAAGGTAAACCACCCCTTTAAAGTAGGGATGCACCGAATCCACTATTTTGGATTCGACAAACCACCGAATCATTTGGCAAAGATTTGGCCGAATACCGAATCCTAATATGCATATGCAAATTTTACTTCCTTGTTTTGTGACAAAAAGTCACGTGATTTCCCTCCCCGCCCTTAATTTGCATGTGCAAATAAGGATTCGGATTCGAATACTGCTGAAAAGGCCAAATCCTGGCCAAATCCCAAACCGAATACTGGATTTTATGCATCCCTACTTGAAGTACAAGTAAATGAAGAATAGCATGAAGGTATTCTGCAATTCACACTTAAAATGTATGTTGTTTAATGCATAAAGTGAACAAATGTATAATTAATGTAAAGAGCACCGTAAAGTTAGATGGTGGAATTTATAGTGGCCCATATATCAATAAGTGCAGTACTATACTATGTATTTAGCACTTGAACCTGCCTATTCACCCCTATAACTGTGCAGTTACGCTGCTTAGACTATGAGGACAAGGTAAGTAACACCTGCCTTGAGAAGATGTGATGTATGTAGTCCCCTAGGTGGGGGTATATGAGGCTTTTCAATACTGATATCTAATGCATAACACAATAGATAAGGTGGTAGAAAAACTTGTAGAACTTGCTTGCCCAACATAATTGCTGCTTTTTGTAAAAAAAAAAAAAAAAAAGGAAAGGAAAGTTTGGGCATTCCATGAATTGGATCATAAGGATCATGTCAAGCGCCATGCTTTTTATGTTAAACAACTACTGTAGGAATCTGTGATTACAAACACCGTTTTTCAAAATGTTAAAGCACAATGACATTTCATTTCACTAACTTTAAAACACGGGAACAGATAAAATAGTAATTGTGGAATGTGTCAAATTTGGACACCCTAGTAAATCAGTATTTGGTAACACCTCCTATGATTCAGATCACATCTTGAACTTTTTGTTTCCAGATATGGGTCTTTTAATTCCTGTAGGTTTTTTTTTTGCCTTTCTTGCAGATTCTGAATTGCACGTTTAAAGGAGAAGGAAAGTCCTTTCATACCTGGGTTGCGAAATGTTAGGCTCCCCCAAGTGAATGTATTTACTTACCTGAAACCCCGGGCTGGTGCTCCTATCAGCAGAAAACTGCACCGGTCTGGGGTTATACCAGCGAGTACCATGGAGCGATCCTCTTCCGTCTTCTTCTTTCTTCAAATTTCCCGGTGCAGACACATGCGCAGTTGAACGAAATATCCGACTTTTTAGTTACAGTTCGAGAAGAAGCCGGAAGAGAAGCGCTCACTGGTCTAGTTTTCTTCTGATAGGAGCACTGGCCCAGTGTTTCAGGTAAGTAAATACATTCACTTAAAGTGGACCTGTCACCCACACATAAAAATCTGTATAATAAAAGTCCTTTTCAAATTAAACATGAAATCCAAATTCTTTTTTTTTTTTTAATAGTGTTCATAGTTGTTGTAAACTCATTTAAAAATCTCAGCTGTCAATCAAATATTGTCTGCCCCTTTTTCTAGCTTCTTTCATCAATCAATTTACTTCTCTCCAACAGAAAGGGTTCCTTCCACGTTTTGCTTAGTCTTTTTTTTTTTTTTTTTTTTTTTTTTTTTTTTTTTTTTACTATTTATATGTTCATGCATTTGGGGAGGGGTTGTTTTACTCTTCTTCACTAATCTATGCTTTAACGGGAGGTGCATTTAAATGCATTAAGTGCGAATAAGTTCACCAAGTCTTGTGTGTTCTCAACCTGCTAATATAGGATAATTCTGCATCACATACACCATATCAACTATCATGTATTTCCATCTGATCATATATGTCATCATATTTAAAAGCTCTGTAAGCTACAATATATATAATATAAATAAATATAACAAGGAATAGTAGTTATAAGCGTAACATCTATATTATGACATGTAATTGGATGCATATGACCATGCACTCAGTCTGCTGTCCACTGGAGTGGTATAAACACGGAACACCATTGGAATATGGATATATGTTCAGTAGTGATGCATGTCAGCACTGTATTACAAAGGACACTTTGGCTACACTTATCTTTCCAACAAATTCTTCTCATGTAAAAGCATGAAAATGGACAAGATTTTGTAGGGTGACTATTAATGTAAAATATGACCTGATAAAATCATTTGGTTTCTGATTTTTGAGTTTACATCTCAGTAATTCAATGAGAAACAAGCCTAGCAGACTTTCTTGCCCGATGAAATGACATTTCCTTCAAACGTTAGTGTGATCTCCGATGGAAATCCCCAACCAGTGGATGACGAGTAACATGTTTCTGACCAACCCCTTGCATATTGCTCCCAGTGGCCTCAAAGCAGGTGCTTATTTTTTGAATTCCAGGCTTGGAGGCAGGATTTGGTTACAGAAACAGATGTACTGCCTGTAACAGAGTCTCCTGTAGACTGCCTTTCAATATAGGGATATCAAATAGCCAATTGCAGCACTTATTTTGCACCACCAAGAACATTTTTCATACTTGTGTTGCTCCCCAACTCTGCTTGAATTTGAATGTGGCTTATGCATACCTCCCAACCTGGTCTGGACGTCCCGGTCATTCCAAACACACAGGGGCCCAAACAGCCCCCTACCAGCCCACTATATGGTAACTTTCTATAGAACCGTACAGGAGCCTCTCTAGCATTTGCCAGAACCCACGGATTGCCAGTCCAGTCCTGCTCCCAACTGTCCTGTTTTTCGAGGGGACAGTCCCGATTTTGACAGCTTAACCTGCAGTGCCCGATTGTTAATGAAATGTCCCGAGTTTCTCTCTGATCTCCTGCACTGAACAGCCACAATGTTTCTAAAACTAAATTAAATGAGAGGTTTTAGGCATTGAGCCCAGAATATGTGGCGGCTGCACTTAGATACATTTATAACAATTCGCAAAGAAACCATTGTACAATTTAAGAAAAGCAGGTCTCTTAGGGAAACTGAGACTTGAAGCTTAAAGAGCAATGCGACTTCATTAGCAAAACTGTAAACCTGACCCAAAAAACCTCAGAAATGTGTTCAAACTTTCCATAACCTACCAAATTGTGTAAAATGGATGCGGATTCAGGGGGTGTGGCCACAAAATGGGCGGGGTTAAATTATTTACCATCTTTAATTCCCTCTCTCTATTTTAAGAATGTTGGGAGTTATGCTTATGGCAAATAAAAGGTTAGGTTAATAGCAGTAGCAAATTAACTATTTTGTCCTGAAAAAGGGACAGGCTGCCAGATTTTCGCTGACTTTCCACAGCAAAACCCGCCCCCTCCGCTCGTGCCAGCGCAGCCTATGGCGTCTCCTCTTCACTGGGCAGCGTTTTCCACGTGTAGGGAACTCCGCCTCACTGTGTCCGTAGCCCCGCCCACACAGCGTCGTCAGTGGAGCTGATGGTTGGCGCGCTAAGCTGAAGGGGGCAGGCCGCAGAATGGCGGCGGTGTTGGAGTTGTTGCTGCAGGAGCAGGTTACAGTAGGAGCAGTTGTGCGCTGGGTAACGAACACAACGCAGGTACAGCGGCCCTTATGCAATGCGACGGTATAGGAGAGCACCCGAGCGCTGTATTGTCACACGAATGGCTCCCATGTTATCCTTTTGCCTCTAACACTTGCAGCTGCTCAGCACTTGCACAAGTTTGTTTATTGTGAAGTAGGCGCAGTAACTGGGGTTCATGTGACAGGCAGCGAGTGTGTGTGTGTGTGTCTGTGTCTCTGTGTCTGTCTGTGTCTCTGTGTCTCTGTGTGTGTCTGTGTCTAGAAGGGAGATAGGGTGTCACTAGTAGTCAGCATTGTGTCGGCTTGCAGCAATCTCTCATTCCTTCTCACTTTCACAAATGGACTCTTAAACCGAACCAGAGGCATGAATGTAGTTGCTAGACTGTAGGACTCCCTGGTGAGCTGAGGCTGTGGGTAGTAGCTCTGTCACAGCTGTTGGGATAAAGTTGCAAAGGGTCAGGTCACAGGTCTAGTAACCCATAGTAACTGGGCTGTTGGTAGTCCTGATCCAAATTTTGTGGCTTACATTTCCTCGCTGTGTCTAGATGTCACTTTAAAGGAGATGCAAAGGGGGTGCCAAAAGTTAGGCGCTCTCAGTGATTGTTTTCACTTCCCTTATACCCCTGCCTGGCTGCTGCATTTGTCATCCGAAAGCACCGGCCCTGGTTCTTGTCAGCAAATACCATTCTCTTGCTGCTTCTTCCCTCTTATAAATGGTTTTCCATGAGCAGTGAAGAGCTTTCTCACCTTACTTTTCCCCCCACATGCATCAGCCCTGAGTATCAAAGTAAGAGAAATTGGAATAAGATGTTCGCTGCTGTGTGGGGCACGTGCGGAGGCATCTGGGCCAGTGCAGTGCATTGGACCTGGGTATCATAGTTAAATCAGCCTGAAAAAAGACAAAGTCCATCAAGTTCAACCCCTCCAAATGAAAACCCAGCATCCATACACACAGCAGTCCATACTTAAACATAAATTATATACACCCATACCTATACTAACTATAGAGTTTAGTATCACAATAGCCTTTGATATTAAGTCTGTCCAAAAAGTCATCCAAGTCATTCTTAAAGGCATTAACTGAATCAGCATCACAACATCACCCGGCAGTGCATTCCACACTGATTTCACCTTTCCTTTTCCATTAATATGGATACCCACTACTCATAGCACTAACAAAAGTTTATAGTATTTGACATTGTTTTGCAGAATTTGTGCAAAAGGCAGTTATTTTGTTAGATTTCAATTGACCTGGAATCTGCTATTTGAGTGAGCTCTATTGCATCTGCTACGAAACGAAGTCTCCCTATAAGCTACATTGGATCTGTCAATAAAAATATGACACCCAACTCCTGCATGAAGACAGAATGAAGCTTATATTAATTTTAAATGTTTGCAATAGTTCTCCTTTAAGGGTTAACAACCCCTTTAATAATTTAATAACTACGTGTAAAAACCATTTTTTTCAATTGTAACCCATTTTTCAAATGATAATACCACCTGAAAACTCAAAACCAGCCACTTGACTGCTTAATAATACAAAGTACCTTAAAAGAGAGAGAAGCTCAAAAAATAAAATTTTCATAATTCAAAAAGGATATTCTTGGCAGCTTCAGCGGGTTGGGCCACAATATTTACTCCTTTTTTCTGGTCACGTCTACTTCAGATGACGTCACTTACGTTTACAATGACAGAAATTCCTGTTTTACTCCTTTTTTTTTTTTTTTTTTTTTTTTACTCGGGTAGTGGGTCCAAGCAGGTGAGGGTGCGGGTACGGGTCCCAAAAATGGACCCGCGCAGGACTCTACTACAACCTTATCTGTGTATATATGGCAGCATTAAGAGAGCTGCAGCTGAAGAGTTCAGTTGGACACATTTCTTCTGACCATGGCGACTGGTCATTTAGTCGATCAGACAGGTTAAAAGATGTTTATCTATATTTATACATATGCATGTATTGCCTATTTGATGATATCAATGGGAGTTTGTCACTACTATTAGTCGGACACTTGCTGTCAGTCAATTAATGGCCCGAGCATCGTGTGATTTGTTCTTTTTACTACTTTATATTGATCTGAACGGTTAGTTGCAGGTCAGAAGTTTGGCACAGACAATCGTTTGACCGACATAGGCTTTAATCCAGGAGTGCCCATACTTTACTAATGTGGGGTCTACTTTTAGTGATGTAGTCCTATTATGATCTACATCCATAATATCACCGTTAGCATTCTGTTCCATGGCAAATATTACTTAAATATTGTATTGATTTATAAGATAATTTATATTACTATATTTAAAAAGCAACACATTTTTACGTAACCTTAACAGAATAAATATCTGAATGAGAAGAATAAAACAGAAGGATAATTAGTCAAGCTGTTTGTTGAGATCTACTGATCACCAACTAAGGTATGCCGGCCGACAATTTTTTTGACCCCCATACACTTTAATGGGCATCTGCGACATTTTGTCGGCGGCAAATTTTTATCGAAACGGGTCAAATTTGCCCATCCCTACAGGCAGCTATTTGAAATGATACAATAGTTGCTAATGCTCCAGAGATTGTGCTGAAAATGTATCAACTAAATGTTGCAAAATTGTAATAGTTTAGAGTCTGCACCTGAATTACTGAGCTGCCAGACTGAAACACCAGGGACACGAACATTCAACTTTAAACTTAGATTTTGAAAAAACAGTAAAAAATGGAACGTAATTTAAAAAAGTCTCTATTTCTGGGGAATAATCTGAAAGCAACTTAACTGAAAAAAGTGTTTGGAAGGTGGACAACTCCTTTCATGACATTCACAAAAAATGTGTGCAATGTGGGAGATATTCCTTGGGTAACAATACTGATGGGACCAAAGGAAGCGTACAGCATCTTTATCCAGATAGCTTTAGTGGTTAGATTTGTGTTTGTTACTAAAATACAGTCTATATCATATTGACATGGATGCTAACAAGGACCCATGAGATTGTAAGAAGAGTATGTAGGATCAGATTTTTAGGAGTACTACAAAAATGTTACGCTGTCAAGTAAATAAATTCAAAGCTTGCATTCTGGGTTTCCAGTGAGAGAGATATGCAGGGTTGTTGACAACTTGAAGGGATTTGTGAAAAGATTCCTGCAATGGATCTGTTTTCTGATGGGTTACCCACAAAAATACCGGTATGTGTCTGGAAGATATTGCAGATGCAGACATAGCTGTTGGTTTGCAGTGTGTGTATAAAGTTAAACCTTAAATCTTATTGTGAGACATTTTTGTTCTACAATGGTTTTAGTTCATTACTTACCTATTTGTTTGTCATTCTAGGAGAAACCTGCACCTTCCAGTCTTGCCTCCCTCAGTTTACTTCAAAAAGACTTTGTCCCATTTCTTCTTAATTTTTTACGTGAACAGACTAGTCAGATTCTGACTAATGGGCCCTCTACGCCAGCAAAGACCCCAACCTCCAAGGCCATATCAAAGCCCAGTAGCACCCCTCATCAAAGGACAATTTCGGAGAAGAGGACTTCAAACTCGTCAGGTCACCGTGGAAGTCGGATGCAGCTTTTTGCCCAAACTCCAAATAGCTCAAATGCATCAGATACTTATTTTTTGTCTTCCACTTCTTTCTCCAATGACTCTTCTCTTTTGTCCAGATCAAACTTGACTGCTAATTTGTCAGGAAAAAAATCTGGTCCAACTAGTCCAAACCTTGGCTGCAGCCCATTGATGCATTACAATGAAAAACGCTCTGCACACAAACCTAGCTTGGGAAGCTTTTTGGTTCTTACACCAGAAGGGCAGCCACCTCGACGTGGTCGTAAAAAGAATAATAGCTCTGGCCGCCAAATGTCCAGAGACCAGGGAAGGAGATCAAATGATGAAGAAATCCAGGGAGATGTTTCATGGAGTGCAAACAGGAGAATTCACGGGGGCTCTGACTCTGCTACATCCCCTCCAGGTGTTAGCCAACTAAATCTTAATAACTTGGATGAATTCCCTCCAATGAATGCTTCAGCTTCCAGGTATGTTTTGAACTATTGGGTTATAGCAACTATACCTCTAAATTACAAAATAATTTGTGATGTTACTTGGTTAATATAGTTACCCATATGTAATTGTTGTTTAAAGGGGAACTTTTGCAAAAATAAAAATTTAATGTAAGCTCATATAACTGATTCCACTATAAACAAAATCTAACAAAATAACTGTCTTTTGCACAAATTCTGCATGTAGAGAGATATGTGTAGTGATTTTTATATAGTGAGCTCTAATACATGTAGACACAATGAGCCCCCCCCCCATAAGATATATTGGATCATTCATCTGACACCCAACTCCTGAATGAAGACAAAATGAAGAGAAACAGATGCTGACAGATGAGTAGTGAAGTTAAACTTGATTATTTCAGAAACGATACAGAATTTTTTAACTGATTACCTTTAAGAAGTCATATTATATCATCATATCATACAAAAAAAAAAAATCTACATACTTATGTTAAGAAGACTGGGATGTTGTTAGCTGTGTATTTTGGGTCAAGAGGCAACTTCAAGTGATTTTGGGAGACATGTGTGTTTTACCACCAGTGATTCACATTATTGCCAGTGGGAAAGTTTTTACAGGAGAATAGTTGCCCGCAGAAGCAGAGATTTAACATTGACGATTAATCTCCTGGTGTGCCATTGCCCTTAAGAAGGTGCCTAACTTTTGAGATACCCCAGTTATTTCAACTTTCCTTCATCTTTTAAGAGTCATATTAGTCATTCTTCCATGCACATTTGCTCTAGATTAGTTAGGATATTAAACAAAGGGCCCTTGCATACGATGGCAGCTTTATGGGCTGGCCTGCTGCACTTCTATGTTAAAAAATAAGCCATTTCTTGGCAACATATGTCCAATTCTATAGTAGAGAGGTTTTCGGTGTATAGTATACAGAACTGTGAATGCGATTAGTTTTCTTGCCAGCGGCAAGGCATTTCAGAGAGATTATTCCGAAGTAGAGAAGATTTGTCACTGGGCAGCTACTCTCCCCATCTGCCAGTGGTCCTGATAGATTTCCCTGTCTCCTGCTGTATTCTGCCTGCCCTATGCTCCCTGTGTGTGCTATAATCCGCCTGTCCTATGCTCCCTGTGTGTGTGCCATACTCTGCCTGCTCTATGCTCCCTGTGTGTGTGCCATACTCTGCCTGCTCTATGCTCCCTGTGTGTGCCATACTCTGCCTGCCCTATGCTCCCTGTGTGCCATACTCTGCCTGCCCTATGCTCCATGTGTGCTATACTCTGCCTGCCCTATGCTACCTGTGTGTGCCATACTCTGCCTGCCCTATGCTCCTTGTGTGTGCCATACTCTGCCTGTCCTATGCTCCTTGTGTGTGCTATAGTCTGCCTGCCCTATGCTCCCTGCATGTGCCATACTTTGCCTGCCCTATGCTCCCTGTGTGCGCCATACTCTGCCTGCCGTATGATCCATGTGTGTGCCATACTCTGCTTTCTCTACTTTGTCTGCGTGTGCCATGCTCTGTCTGTGGGAGTTGAGTCTAGGTTTGTTAGCATTTGGAAATGCTAGAGGACCCCAAGGTGTTTAATTGTGCTGTGGGTAGCTATGTTATCCACAGGGGAGGTGGAGGCGGCATATGGATTCAAGAGTGTGTCTTAATGTGACTTACATTTTTCACATATGAGTGATATCCCTGCAGAGAGCACCAACCATTTGATTTTTGGTGTGCTACCACGATTATTGTTGTCATGGTCTTAAAAGTTCTGGTGGTAACATGGGTTTTGTTTAAAGTGGGTGTGATTTAAAAATAAGGGGTGGTAAAAACTGGCTTCCATTATCGGCCCTCCACCAGAAAAATTCTGGACTTCAGAACAACAGAAATTGGACAGCACTGAATATAATCTATTGAAGTGTTTGACTTCAACAACTTTTTTACTGGTGCAGGGTAATAATAGGTTCTGTAAAACACCGTGCTGGTCCCAATACAGTGCTGCTTGTGAACCACAATTTTCAAATACTTATTAGGAAATTAAGTATTCTTACTTGGGTTGAGATTTGAGAATGTACTGGGCATCTGTATGACAATCCCCTTTTCTTCCCAAGGCTTGTGCAACACTGGGCTGAAACCTGACTTGCTTAAAAACACAGGCTGGGGGATCAGTCCATACGCTACAATCGACCCCTTACCTTATCTGCACCTGGAACCATTGCGTTGGCCTGGGTATATGCACATGTGGTAGATTTTTGCACCAAAATGGGAACTCTCACCCCATGTGGCTGTTTCTCTGTCTGTATTTAAACGCATAAAAACAGCACAGCAATGCTTATACACTGCGTGATGAGTATGCACTGAATGGCTCTGAGAGGAGTTGACCTCAGTGCAGACACACAAAGCAGATTTTAGTGTAAAAATACATACTTTTGTGTTTCTGCACTGGAATCCTCTTTCTTGTGTCTGCACACGGACCAAAACAGTGTCTGTCATTGCAGATACATCAGACAGCATATGAGAGTTTATCAGCTGTTTCTTTGCCTGCATTTAAACAACCAAGTGTGGCATTAGCTTAAGCCACACCAGAGAAGACATCACTTAAGCTGGCCATAGACGCAAAGATCCAATATTACCAATCATCGTACGATCGGACTTCCCCATCTCCCGACCTGCCACTAACCATTCAGATCAAATAAAGTACAAAAGAACAGATCAGCCGATGTTCTGCCCCTGACAGCAATTGTACGGAAGTTATGTCAGACAAAAGCTGGTGATAGTCTCCCTCTGAAAATTGTAGATCGGCAATACATGCAGAGATATTATTGGAAGCCGACAGAAATCTTTTAACCTGTCCGATCGACCAAAGGACCGATCTCCGCTGGACAAAAAAATGTCGGGACTCTACACACACAGTCCGAAAATCGTACGAATCGAGGATTCGTATGATCAGATCTTTGCGTCTATGGCCAGCTTAAGCTTTACTTGAGACTCCCAAAAGCTTATCTTGCATTTGTAAGAAATTATTTTGTTAAAGAAAACAACATAAGTGTATTCAACAAACTGGTGTGTCCGGTCCTATCAGTTCTGTGTTGCTGGGTCTAATAAGTTTCAAGTTTTTTCAGTGTGCAATTTATATTCAATTAGATATTCATAATAAAGCTTTTTATTGTATAATTATGTACATTTCTCTAAATTCCTGCAGCAAATCAAAACCATCCAGAAGAATCAATCCTACTCCGATCAATGACGTAAGCTTGATGTCCAAATCCAGGGTCTGCTTCACCTCCACACCCATACAGCAGTCCACTATAAACCGACACCAGGCAGGCATGGATGTGTTTACTAATGTTAAAGAAGGAAACTGTTCTCCTGCAAACGGTGGAAGCCTTCATGAAGAAAGGGAAATTTTGAAGAAAGAAAGGTACTACATCTTTAATTATATTCAACGAAATATATGATGCTGATACTTAAGTTTTAGCTAAACGTGTGTAGATAAAAGTGCAGATTTGACTAATATAGAAATAATGATACAAAATGGCATGAATTTCCACACAAATGTGTAAGCTTGGTTCAGCTTGTGGAACAAGCACAATTTGTACACACATAGCCAAAAAAAAAAAATGGGAAAGGGGAAACATTAATGGTCTGCTCTAAAATAAGTTGTTTTTTTTTTTTAATTTACTCTTAGATCCAAATTAATGCAGCACACATCCTCTCCAGTTCTATTGGATCCTGTCACTCCCACCAAGTGTTACAGCCGAAACATGAGCCTGTCTGCAGATACCCTGCTCCATGCAGACAATGCAAAAGTGACATACAGGAAACAGCTGAACATCCTTGCTGAGCTCTATTCAGCTTGTATAGCAGGTACTAAAACTACACTTAACTGGCACCTATGATTGTAACAATTTGGATAATTGGACTTCAATCACGTGTTTTTAAGGCTTTATAAGCAAAAATTACTTTTTGTGTCCAAATGACCGTGGTCTTAATGTCTCTGCAAAATACATTATAAAATATCACTTTGCTTTCACTTAGTAAAGCCTCCCTGCCTTACATTATGTATTAACTAAGGATATACTTTATAACAATGGCAAGTTGGTAAGAGAGTACACGTTTAGGTATAGACTAAAAAGATATTTATACATATACAAAAAGCTTATAAAATATATGTTAACGTGAATGAATATTATATTGGTTACACTTTGTGACGTTGGGCATTATTCGGTGACTGTTGTCACTGCTATAAAATAATCAATTTAATCTGATTATTATGACAAACTCGTGTAATTCGAGTTTGCATTTTTTTTTTTTTTAAACATCCTTGTTGTCACAACAAAGTGTGAAACAGGTCTTAAACATAAATGCATCACATGTAGCTGGTAAATGATCTGCACATACAGTATCTATAACTGTCTTTTGAATCTTTGTGGGGGATAATTAATGTTCAGAGATGTACAGCTGTACAGCAAAATTTAAATAATACTGAGCAAAATGTGACTTTATGCCCATAAATGCTGCTTTTTATTCTCAAAGGCATTTGTATTTAAAGGAACAGATGCATCAAAAAATGAAATTAAAATGTTTTAAAGTGGACCTGTCACCCAGACACAAAAATCTGTATAATAAAAGTCCTTTTCAAATTAAACATGAAATCCAATTTCTATTTTTTATTAAAGCATTCATGGCCATTGTAAGCTCATTTAAAAATCTCAGCTGTCAATCAAATATTGTCTGCCCCTCCTCTATGCCATGGGCATAGAGGCGGGGCAGGCAATTACTTTCACTTTCCATTCAGCACTTCCTAGATGTCACTGCTCTCTCCACATTCCCCTGTTCTCGTTAACATTTAATTGTGTAGCCAGTGCATGGGGATGGACATCGGGTCCCCCATTCTGGTGCACAAACAAGATTCTGAGATGATACAAGACTTGTCTTAATAACAGTGTCCACAAAATGGCTGCTGCCTGCTTGTTATAATTATGAATTCCCAGACTGAAGGAAACAAGATTCAAATAATTTATACAGTGTAATTAAAGTTCATTGTGCTTGACTAATGTGATAAAATAGGATTTTGAATAATTTTTTTGGGTGACGGGTCCCCTTTAAAGTAATTTACATATAATATACTGCTAGCATGCACTGGTAAAAGCAATGTGTTTGCTTCAGAAAGGCTACTAAAGTTTATATAAATAAACTGCTGTGTAGCCATCAGGCAGCCATTCAAACTGGAAAAAAGGAGAAAAGGCACAGGTTACATAGCAGATAACAGATCAGCTCTGTCCAGTGAAATAGTGTGTTATCTGCTATGTAACCTGTGCCTTTTTTCCAGCTTGAATGGCTGCCTCCATGGCTACACAGCAGCTTGTTTATATAAACTATAGTAGTGTTTCTGAAGCAAACACACAGCTTTCACCAGTGCAGAGCAACAGTACATATTTTAATTACTTTTATACACGTTCAGTTTTTGGTGTTACTGTTCCTTTAAAGATCTGAAACTTTAACGCTAATGGAATTCACCAACAATTGGTTACATGAAGCTTATTTCATAAACAAACAGCAATGTTTACACCCATAGTCAAATAAAATTGGAGGGGCAAAGATCAATGAAGTCCACTCTAAAATTAGCTTTTTTAGATCCAAATATATGCAGCACACATCCTCTCCATCTGTATTGGATCCTGTCACTCCCTAGGCATAGTTCAATAATGAAACAGGCCTCTCGTCAGTCTACTTCCGCAGCGCATTTTCCTAATACAGTTATATATAGGAACTTTTTAGTTTTTACTCTTTCACAGTTATTGTTTAAAGCAGAAACACACAAATACAGCAGGAATTCTAAAAATACCATTTGTTTTTTACCTTTAACAAAATTAGAAAAATAAAAATATCAGAACTATTCATACTGTGTAAAAAGGAATGAGCTATTGTTTCAGGTAATACATTCCTTCAAAATAAAATATAACAAAACATCTATGGGCAGATTTGCAAGAAACACTTAACAAATTGTAAGTCCTGTGTGAATATGCCCCTTTAAATATAGAAATGCACGTGCTGTCATAAAACCTAATGAGCTGGTAAACTTTCCCTCACAAATGGGGGTAAGGTGGTTTATTGAGAGGCATCATAAAGTAAAGGTTAGTTTAACTGCGGTTATAATCATACAGATAACAGCACAGGTCAAAACACCCTCCATTTGCCTGTAAAAAAAGCCCGATATGTCGTTGGCTTAATTGTTCATGAGGGTTTGAGCAGCTGGGTACACCAGCTAGTCTTGCATTTTATGGTCTGCAATGCATTAACCTTTTTTATTTATTTTTTTCAACGCAATACTCAATATAGGATGTAATAAACCTTTCATTTAATTGCAGAAAATCTCGTGCCCAATATATTCCTGGAATTCTTTTTTGTCCTGCAGTTGCTCACATCAAGGGGGCATGCTGCAGATGGAGAGTGTGATCCTCATATTATGTGCAACATTAAAGGTGAATGTAAAATTACATTTGTGCTTGTAAACCAAGGTTTATATTCTGTTTTTGTTTGTGGAAATGCAGTTTGATTTTTTTCTAAATTATGGCTTCATAAATGAATAACAAGATCAACATTTATATGGAAGCTGGGCAGTTTTGTATTACCGGTATACATGTACGGTAGGTACAATTTCAAAATAAGTCGTAAAGATGGTCTGGACCTGTACAAAATATTATATATATTATATTTTATATATTAGCTTTTTATTTATATATCAATATTCTTCCTCTTTTTTTTTTTTTTCAGATGCAGTGGAGCAACCTTACTTTCAAAGTGTTCACAATTGCGTATTCTTTGCAGTGGTGGTCCTTGATTTTCAGTTTCCGTATGTTTTTGAGTACACTACACTGCATACTAATCCCGAATTATTACTGAGTTGTTTGCCTTTGCAATCGAATACAATAACATCAAGGTTTATACAACTGTTATGATGAAGATTCCTCATTTTTATATTCTATTTCTTAATTCTCTGTATTTCAGAACTCTTATGCAGCACATTCATAACTGTTGGTGCATCATTAAGGATTACAGTCTCGTTTCCCTACTACATAAACACAAATTTGCATTACTAGCTAGTTATATTGTCAGCATGTTTTTGGGCTGTGGGAGGAAACGGCACGTCTAAGCATAGTTAATTTCCAAGCTTTACACCATGTGTTTGACATTTTGCATCACATTTGTCCCTTCTTTGTGGCTTGTACCATGCAGCATATTGTAGCCTTGAATGAAGGGTCAAATATCTGGTTTTCATATCTTCCCAAAAATGTGATTTTGCATAATTAATAAAACTCCAATTCAACTGTGCTATTAATAAAATGAAATTGTGGTTAAAAATAGTATTTATTTAGCCTTTTTTGCACCTCCTGGTTATGACAAAACATAACAAAATTCTGTTCTCCGCTATGTCTCTTAATAGTTTTTTGCCATAATTCTTCAGCACAGCAGTGGATATTAACAGGCAGACCATGGTTTCAGTAGCAGTTACATTTACAAATAACTTCCAGACCATTTACACATTATAATACAGGTAGGGAACAGTTTATCCAGAAGGCTCAGAATCATGACAAGGCCATGTTCTATTAAGTCCATTTTAAGATAATTCTAATTATTAAAAATGATTTATTTTTTCTTTAATAATACAGCAGTACCTTGTACTTGATCACAATTAAGCTGCATGAATTCATACTGGTGGCAAAAAAAAAACCTTTTGGGATTTAATGTTTAAATTATTTTTAGCGGACTTAAGGTATGGAGATCCAAATTATGGAAAGACTTATTATCTGGAAAGCCCCGTGTCTCAAACATTCTGGATAATAGATCCTATACCTGTACATATATTAGAAAGTTACTTGGAATTAAATTTTTTTATTTATTTACATATACTAAATACTTATTTTCACCTGAAATTTGTTCAATTTACACAGGGTAATTTCTTATTTGGATAAAAGTACCTTGAAGCTTCTTGCTGAAAATGAACGTATTTCTGCATTCTCATCTGCATTACATGAGCGACTTCTGAAAGTCTATGAAAAAAGTACAGCAAAGGTATGAGGTAGCATAGAAACCACTGTAAGAATGTATAAATTGTTTGTGTAACTTACCTAGAACCACCTTTGGAATGTCCATTAGGCTGCTGGGGTGTTTATGATTATTGGCACTCTCCTGATACTTTATACAGGTATAGCATCCATTATCTGGAAACCCACTATCCAGAAAGCTCCAAATTACAGAGAGGCCAACTCCCATAGACACTCTTTTATCCAAATATTCCAGATTTTTAAAAATGATTTCCCTGTAATAATAAAACAGTAGCTTGAACTTGATCCAAACTAAAATTATGATGAACCACAACCCTTTAGCAGTAAAGATCTGTGTCTCCAAAGATACCCTAGTATCTTCCCCATCTTCTTTTCTGCTGATTCACTGCACATGCTCTGTGCTGCTGTCATTTACTGAGCTTATGGACCCACCCACAATATACAGTACACATAATATACAGTAAATGTCACTATATAAGGCTGATTAGTAATTAATACAGATAATTTGTACATGGCAGCACAGAAACCAGTTCAACTAGCATCCAAATTTAATAATCAGCCCTGTAGCATCAGCTTATATTACAGGCCAACCTTAAGCTGAAACTTTATGCAGGTGCAATAAATTTAGTATATAAAATATGGCATTTTTAACCATATTCACTTTTAGGTTTTAGTTCTCCTTTAAACCCTGTCTGGAGCTCACAGTCGCTGAAAAGTCCTGAATAGCACATGTGCAGTAGAGTAAAAATCTGAACTTTTATGTTCATATTTTTCCTCTGCTGTGCATGCAGCTTATCCAGGATAGTGGAGCATTGCAGTAACATTGACAGAGATGGCAACATGGTGCTCAAAGTTTACCCCAGTTGCAATTTTCAGAAAACTGAAGAGATGGTCCATGGTCTAAAGTAAGCAATTATATTAATTGGGTGGCTGGGTGTCTGCCACATTGGCACCAACCAGCATATTTGAATTGCCTTATCCATTAAGATTTAAAATTATCTCATCTGAAAGTTTAAATTGATTTGCATTTTAATGGTTATATCTCCCATGAAAGCTCTGTCACGATCTTCTTTTAGTTTAGGGCTGTACTTTCTAATATGTGGATAACTGTGTCTTGAATTATGTGAATGTATGCAATGTGAATATAAAAAAACAAAACAAACTTGTCTTTTACATGTGTCCATACAGTGCTCTTGACCTTTTTTTAGTAGTAGATGTTTAACAAAATGTTTTTTTGGGGGGTATTTTCTAGGTTTCCCTCTTTCTTCCACCTGCCATACAGTCTGTGTCTTTTCAGCCTGAAACTGATAACAGATCGAACTTCACTAGTGATCGGGCCTTCCATATATTTAAGAAACAGAGGTATTATTAAGAATTCTTTTAGTCCAGTTATGTTATGCAGATTATGTTTTTGCTTTGAATGCTATTAGCTGTATTGATGCTTGACAGTCTGTTGCTGAACCATTATTGCCCATCCTTGTAATGCATATGTTACACTTCATTCAGCATATTTAAACAGGGTATAAAGCGATAACCTTGAAATGGCTGTATTCCCTTTGAAATCTTTGTGTAAATTACCAAATATTATTTATAGTGAGCACAGCTTGGTACATTTTTCATTTTACTACAGGGAGTCTTATATTAAATACCTTCTTAACAGGGATGAAATGCTTCCATCTTCAGTTGTGTTTCAGATAGAATCCCTGAATGGCAGTAACTTTGCAATAACATAGTACAGACATACACACATAGAGGCAAATTTACTAAAGGGCGAAGTGGCTAACGCTAGCGAAAATTGGCCAGCGTGACGTCAATTTGGCACTTCGCCGATTTACTAACGGTCCCTGGCGTAAATTCGCTAGCGAAGTAGACATACTTTGCACCCTTACGCCAGGCGAAGTTGCCCTCTGGCGAAGGGACTTAACTACGCTAATTCACTAAGTTGCGGATTTTACTGAACGTTCCCTCTTGCGCCAGACTTTACTTCGCCAGCTCAGACCAGGCGAAGTGCAATAGAGTAGATAGGAGTTTGTCAAAGTTGAACATTTTTCTAAGTCCCAAAAAACACTGGCGTTTTTTACTGGGTGATAGGCTGAAAAAGATTTTTTTTTTGGGTACCCTCCATCCCCCTTACATTTGGCACCTAAACTATGCAGTGGGCACATGTGTAGGGCAATATAAGACCTCTATTTAATTTTATTAAGTTTCCCTGGGCTTGCGTAGTGTAATGTAGTTGCTGCAGCATACACGTCCATTGTACTTTAACTGCACGCCGTATGCTAATTAGGCATCGGTAGCGTAACTATGGACTGCTTATTGTATTATCGCTAGCGCAACTTCGCAACCGTTCGGTAACCTGTGCACAACTTAGGATGTTCGTGAATTTGCGCAGCCCTGGCGAATCTAAGCCTGGTGAAGTGAGCAAAGCCGTCGCTGGCGCAACTTCAAATCTAAGTAAATTTACCCCATAGTCGATGAGGTTGAAAAAGGGTTCCATCAGGTTCAACCTTTGTTTTCTATGTGAGTCTTCCTTACTGCTATTTGATCCAGAGGAAAGCTTAAAGCCCCTCTCCAATTTGCCTCTGGGGCAATTGGAACAGTCCCCCCAATGAGTTTTTTGCTGCTTTCTTTAAAGAGTCGGCACGGCATTGTAGAGACTTGAAATGGACAGACCAAATACTGTTTTCAATAACAATATTTGGTCTGTCCGGTGCGAACTCTTTAAAGGGATACTGTCATGGGAATTTTTTTTTTTCTTCTTCAAAACATATCAGTTAATCATGCTGCTCCAGCAGAATTCTGCACTAAAATCAGTTTCTCAAAAGAGTAAACAGATTTTTTTTTATATTTAATTTTGAATTCTGACATGGGGCTAGATATATTGTCCATTCCCAGCTGCCCCCAGTCGTGTGACTTGTGCTGTCATAAACTTCATTCATTCTTTTCTGCTGTACTGCAAGTTGGAGTGATATCACCCCTTCCAGCAGCCTAATAACAAAACAATGGATAGGTAACCAGATAACCGCTCCCTGACACAAGATAACGGCTCCCTGGTAGATCACATCACTCAATAGTAAAATCCAGGTCCCACTGTGACGCATAGAGTAGGATAAACAACAGCCTGCCAGAAAGCAGTTCCATCCCAAAGCGCTGGCTGTTTTTGAAAGCCCATGACCAGGCAAAATGACCTGAGATGGCTGCCTACACACCAATATTACAACTAAAAAAATTACACTTGCTAAGTCAGGAATGAAATTTTATGTTGTAGAGTGAATTATTTGCAGTGTAAACAGTGTAATTTAGAAATAAAAACGACATAAAAATCACGACAGATGCCCTTTAAATATGTTCCATGATTATTTGTAAATATAATTATTTACAAATAATCATGGAACATATTTAATGTATGTTGGAAAGCTCCTGAGAATTAATTTCATTATGCAAAAAATATTGCATTCATTTTAATTTAAAAGGGTTTGCATAGTTCTAATTAAACACATTTTAAGGAGTCTTTTACTATAAGGAAGGCAGTGTGCAAAAAATGCAGACCTCTGTGCTCCATTTTTGAGATCAGTCACATATAGCTAAGCCCTTCCAATGCTGCCTACTTTCAGTTGTGCTGTATTCAAGTGGGGCAGGGGTTTATTCTTTCCCTGCTCCCACCACCTATCCATCCTTTAAAGTGATACTGACACTAAAAAAAAATGTATTTTCAAACTAATCTGCATTAAAAGTTACCTATAGGTCATGTTGACCGTTTTTCGCTGATAGTTCTATTTTTGTAAGTGTTACTTGAAGTTCCTAAAACCTGACTGTCCCTTCTTCAAGAGTGCGTTTATTGTCATTTCATCCATATACGTTTGTACAGTACACAGTGAAACGAAACAACGTTCCTCTAGGACCATGTTGCTACACAACACAACATAGTGTACCAGACAAAAAGTGCAAGTGCAAAAATATGCACCTCCTGCAATACAGGTCAGCACAGTGCAGGGACAAGACAGTGCACCCTCAGCAGATGTAATATGTTAAGTAAATAATGCTGAACGTCAGACATGATGGGTGTATCATTGTGACATGACAGTAGCAAGAACATGATAAAGAACATGACAAAGTGCAGATGTGCTCATAGGGAACAACTGTATCTAATGGCTATTCGTCCATACAATGGCGTACAGTGGCTTTGTAACGTTGTGATATATAGTAAGGTCAGATGGAGTGTGTGTGTGTGTGAGAGAGATCTGTCAGGTCCCTGAGTATTTAGGGGCCTTATGGCTTGGGGGAAGAGACTGTTACACAGTCTGGTAATGAGGGCCCTAATGCTTGGTACCTTTTTCCAGATGGCAGGAGTGAGTGTGAGGGGTGTGTTGGATCAGCCACAATGCTGGTGGCTTTACGGATGCAGCAAGTGGTGTACATGTCCGTGATGGAAAGAAGAAAGAGAGACCTATGATCTTCTCTGCTGTCTTCACTATCCTATGTAGAGTCTTGCGCTCCATGACAATGCAGTGCAATGCTAACGGAATACTTCTGCACAAATATGGCAGCCCCCTCATAGAGAAACACAGGGGTAAAAAAGATAATGTAAAAGCACATGGCAAAATTATAAATAGCATTCATAGATATTATGATAGAGATAAAAAAAAGGTTATTTTCTGGTGTCAGTATCTCTTTAACTTGTGCATCAAAGGACCCAGGTTGCTATGGATCCCACTCATTACTGCCTGCCCTATGGTAGGAACAAAGGACAGGGATGGCCTCCTGATACTGTGCACCTCTTGCTGTAGTTTTTGTCTGCAGTTCAGTCTGTGGGAAAAGTTAATGACCTCTTAAGTGTTTTCCAGTTTATTTTATCAATAACTGTAACCATGTTCTCTCTTCCTCCTACTGTCAGAGATGTTTTCTATGAATTGCTGCGAGAGTGGGAGGATAAACATAGAAAAGCAGATTGGGACTTTGAGCGTTGCCTTGGCGGTAGGATCAGGTAGGTGGTGTAACATATACACTTAAGAAAGAAACAGAGGCACAGCTGACTTTGTGGGTGATCCCATATTTTGGGACGAAGTATGAATTTCCTGAAGTAATAGGTCAACCTATTATATATCTATATATGTACACATACATGCAGAAATAAGTCAACCCCCAAGCTGTTTATGAGGATGGTTCAGCTTTCAGTTAACACTTAATGTTATTATATATAGCAACTATTCAATTGGTCTTATTTTTTTTTATAGTTTGTTTTTTAATTATTTGTCATCTTCTGACTTTCCAGCTTTCAGATGGGGGTCACTGATCCCATCTAGAAAAACAAATGCTCTGTAATGTAATTTCAAACTGGAGAGCTATTAAAAAAAAAAAAAGCTAAATAACTCAAAAACCACAAGAATATCACTCTCTGCATCATACTAAAAGTTAACTCAAATGTGAACAACCCCTTTAACATACAAATGTATTACAAAGAATTTGAACTGAACAAACTGAAAAGGGGATTCTCCAATAGGGAGAATAGGTGCCCGAAGTATTACAAAAATTGTACCTTCAACTGACGTCCTCACTTATGAGTCCTTAGTCTACAGGTTTCTGATCCATAACTATAGTAGCTTCAATAATTCAACTTCAGTAGTTAATAAATAACTGTAATGAGACTATTAAAATAAAAACACATAATCACCAGCTTTGCACCAATTAGGGTTGCCTTAGTACATTGTTTCCCCCCTTGGGAAGGCTTTTAGCAGAAACAAGGTGAGTCAGGCCGGTTAGACTGAGAATTGGGTTAAATGGCCATTTGCTCTGCTAGATACACCTGAAAGGCTGGCTTGAAGGTCAATTAGGATGAGATTTTGGGTTAATATGTATTTGCTGTCCTAGATTTCCTTGGAGTTATGCCATGGGGCACAAGTTACCTGGTATTTTTAAAGAGCAGAAATTCCAAATTTTAAATTGGAATTTCATCTGTTCTAGTGCAGAGGGCACTATCCTTGTTATCTGCACTAGCAATGTGGCCCTCCTCTGACATGAAAAACAAAGCATGGGTGGCGGCATCTTTTCATGACCTAAGGTCCTGGCAAAGGGTCACATCTTCAAGTAGCACTTGACCAATTAAAGTTTATTAACCGCTGCCCTAGTGGGTTGTGTCCATAGCAGTAAATAAATATGGCACATTTGCTATTATTGAGTGCATTGGGGAAGTGATGCCCTATCAACTTTATAACTGTAGGCATGATTATTGCAATAAAAATATTCCCTACATCGACCCAGATGCTGTTATCGTTGATCTAATTAATGGAAACTGATGCCAATTCAAGACTTATTGTAGTTGAAAGATATTATTTTGTCAGTAGAAGTTGAGTTCTTTCCTGTACAAACCCCTGCAGAGCGTATTCTTAGCAAGAAATTAAATATTAAAGGGCTTCTCCTTCAAACATTTTTTTTTTCCAGTTCAGTTGCTTTCAGATAGTTCACCAGAAATAGATGTTTTTTCCATTTGCTTTCTATGTTCTATTTGTGACAATTTCTCTAATATTGAATTGGAAAGTTACATTTTTTTACCACCTTATGTCTTTCTAAAGGGGGTGGTCACTGACTCGGTAACGGTTTTAAATTGATACATTTAGGGGCTGATTCACTAAGCTCGAGTGAAGGATTCGAATGAAAAATACTTCGAATTTCGAAGTATTTTTTGGGTACTTCGACCATCGAATTGGTTAAATTCGTTCGAAGTCGAACGAAATCGAACGAAAAATCGTTCGACTATTCGACCATTCGATAGTCGAAGTACTTCCCCTTTAAAAAAAACTTCGACCCCCTACTTCGGCAGCTAAAAGCTACCGAAGTCAATGTTAGCCTATGGGGAAGGTCCCCATAGGCTTGCCTGTGATTTTTTGATCGAAGGATTTTCCTTCGATCGTTGGATTAAAATCCTTCGAATCGTTCGATTCGAAGGATTTAATCGTTCAATCGGACGGAAAATCCTTCGATCGATCGATCGCAGGATCAGCGCTAAATCCTTCGACTTCGATATTCGAAGTCGAAGGATTTCAATCCGAGGGTCGAATTTCGAAGTATTTTTAACTTCGAAATTTGACCCTTAGTGAATCGGCCCCTTAGTGTTATAAAAAAAAATATATATATATATAATTTTTTTTTAAAAAAAAAATAAGATTGAAAGCAGTTTCCGGTGAACAATCAGCAACAACTTAACTGAAAAAGTGTTTGGAAGGCCGAACAAACCCTTTAATCTGTTGTGTGTAAGGAAAAAAACCTTTAATATTAATATACTACAATCATTTTATGGTTTACACAGCTCTGCATGATGGATGACTCAAGGCTGGTAGTGCTGGTCATTGTTTCATCTACTGATTCTTAGAAAAATATGTAGAAAAATTATTTTACAAATGGATTGCAAATGCAGTTACATACCAGACAGGTCGATAAAATGTGACAAGGTTTTCTTATCAATTTCCTTGTTACATAACAGTTTACTATTGTTTGTGTTTTCAGGGGAATGATGGCCAATCTTTCTGCAGTATGTAACCACCATCACTTTGCTAGACTGTTTCAAAAGCAGCTCGTCCAGGTAAGGACACATTTTAATATGTTGGAATCTGCTGTTTTGCATCAGCACTAAAAAAAAACCTGCTATATGAAGAGCAAAGTTGTTACATAATGGCAGACATTGGTGGTTTATTTCAAAAATGATATAGCTGCTAAATATATCTTAGAACTGCTTTTTGGTGAGAAAACTTCCCATTTCTCCTTATTAAATAGGAGGTGCATATCTGTCCACATTTAATATGCACTGGGTCTTAATCAGCTGCAACAAAGTAGGCAGCACTTGCTTTCATTTGACCCTGGAGCAATTTTTTGTAGGAAGTACTCTTCTATCCCCTACTGATGTAGCTGTCAATCCTTCCTATCCCCAGCTGTTGTAAATGAAGGCCTTTTTACTGCAGAGATTTGTAAATATTTTATGAACATACAAATGTGAAACTTTTTAAACCAGTGATACAAGGAAAAAATGAAAGGTTATTATACAGTACCATTAAGTATTAGCATTTGTGTTGATGATTTTATATAAATTTAAGTATAATCTTTGACTGTCCTGCACTGGTAAAACTGGTGGCATATCACTGAGGAATAGGATTATGTCTTTGCACTATAGAAGTGATTGGTTGAGCCCTTATACCTCTTTCAGTTTGTTGAGCAGGTGGAGGAGAATCACCATTGAATTGCACTAGTCAATATGTTTTATGCGCTTTCTTGTAGCTTTGCTACTAGCATAATCATTGGTAAAACTGGTGTGTTTGCTTCAGAAACAATTCTATAGTTTATTTAAACAAGCTGTTGTGTAGCCAAGGGGGTAGATATTCAAAATTAATGTAGCAAAAAGACGTGTTTACAATTCAGATTACAGAGAAACGATATAGAATACAATGGTTTTAGTTCCTATACAGGAAAATCAACAGGTCAAATGACATATAAAATAAGACATTTTTTGCTGAGAAATAGTTTATTTGTTGGTAATTTATTTATAACAAAATAAACATATTCAAATGGTAACGTAAATAAAATATTTGGCATTTTTAATGTTACTGTCTGTCTGTGGCCTCTGTCACTTTATAACTATTCGTGTATGCTGATGCTTTATAACTGTTACTTCTTAAAGACTAATCTACTTTCATTAATTAAGTTGTAAAAATGTTAACCTTTATTTTGAAATTGTTTTTTTTAGATGTGTAAAGGATACAGTGGAGGGATCAGTGGCTCCAGTGCTGGTGATAACCCAGATCAGGATGTGTTAAATATGGTTGGCTCAGACAATCTGAACAGACTGAAGCGCTTGCAGGAGAGATTTGTTACCCCCCAGAGTATTTGCGGGCCATGCCCACCTCCTTGCTTCCCTGGTTACCAGGAGTTCTTCAGAGACTTCATACTCTGTGCGGAAAAGTAAATATCATGTTTTATATGTGTTATAATAGTCAATCAAATAAAAAATTGCCGACATTTGAGAATGTGAACCTGGACAATTATTAAGTTCATCCCCGATAACCAGCAGATGGTGTGGTTAAGGTGCCCTCCTAGTACAGCAGAAATTAAATATATAACACATTTGTGTGTTTGCAGAATCCCTAACTTTTTCACTAGAAGAACTGGTGACAAAATAGCAGTATAGGTCAAGATGGGTGACCAGGCCAAGGTTAATCCAGCGAGCCTCTGTTTAAGCAATGGTTGCACAGGCATAAGTTGTGCATAATGGTAAACAGAAGCTCTCACAAGTGTCTGAGAAGATCTTGTTTGCATGTTGAATAGAGACTGTGTCGCTCGCTTACAAAAAAATTTAATTCTGTTTTCCATAGGCACATTAGGCACACCTTTTGTTTCTATTGGTGTGTACATGTGGGTACGTCTCTGGGCAAAAATTCTACTTCTTTCTGAATTTATATGTTTATTCTGATTTATAGTTATCATTTTAACCAACATCTGATGGACAGCCTATGCCAAGAGATAAAGGAACTGGATGGCATTTCTATCATTGGGCATGAGCCAGCTGATGGAGAGTCTGATATGGATGAGCAGGTATAACACCATTGTCTGTTATTCTTCCAGAACCAAATATACTATAGTTTACAGCTGAAAATAGTACTTTCTCTTGGAGATGTCTGTGGGACACAGGGACCATAGCATGGGGCAACTGCACTGAGGCCAGTTAGCCTCCCTAAGAGGAAGCCAAAACAGCACCACTAGGCTGCATTCCAATTCGAGCCATGGCTGTACAGTGCAGAATACATGCCCAGGAACAACCAGGATCTCCAGAAACTGTCTCAGGGTCTGTGAGTATCACCAGCACTCCCATACCTGGTGTCTACTCCTTCTCAGGGCTCCCCTGACTTGCTGCTGCCTTTTTTCCTGGGAGAGGCACCTCCTACCTGCCTTCCCCCTGGGTCCTTTATCCTTGGGTACTCCTTGTACTGTTTCCTGGAACTCTGTAATCAAAATTTGAACCCTTTTTAAACTTGCGTTCCACAGTGGAATGCATCCAACAACGCTCCAATGTCTTCTCTAGTTTGCTTACCATCTCTTCCGCGTGTGTCCTTCATTTAACCTCACTTCCACCCAAGTGCTTCTACAGTGCACACCTCTGTATGGTTTGCACCGCACTGCTTGCCATCCAGAAACTACCGCTTGTCATTCGTCAGACCTGCAGGCTGCTACACAGAGATCCACTCGCCATCTGGAATAACGTCATGGATCCTGGAACTGAAGATGGCCATAGACACACCGATAATATTGTACGAAACAATTTTCTTACAAAGTATATCTGAAGATTCAGCTCTACGCTTGTTTATTGAAATTAGCAATCTTTCTTGGAAAGATCGTAATTGTAACATCTATGGCCACCTTTACTCAGACTACCATCCTGACACCAGTCCGATATAGGCCTACGGAAATGGAATTCACTTTGCAAGAGGCAGGCACTGGGTGGGCAGCGCTCACTCCTTACATTGTAAAAAAAAAAATCAATAGTTTCTACTTCTTATATTGGCTCTATGGCAAAGGAAAATTCAGAGTGGCCCGTTTCCAGGTCAATTCATGCTTTCTAAAGTCAAACACCTAGCATGTGCCAAATGTCGCAAATGCCTACCTGTGGGCTACAAAAACATCTCTTTTGTGTTGACTACGTTCTTGATGCAACAACTGAGCCTTCACTTCCAGCCCAGGAATTGCAAGATCCACCTGCTCCAGTGGTCCCTCAGGCCAAGTCTGCTGTGCTCTCTCAGCCTTCCACTTCTGAGCATCTCCCCCCAAGTTGGTCTAGCTGTCCTCAGGCTTTCCTAAATTGGCAGCCTGCTTGCCTGGGCAAGTGTCGAGAAAAGGCTGGACTAAGGTTCCAACTCATAAATGACTAGCTCCCCATCTTTTGTGAAGTTAAGTGAATGAGAAATTAGTTAGCTCACCGATAGGTGAGAAACATTCACTTGGTAAAGGTGAAATCTCCTCGGATGACACGGAGGACTCTGACAGACTGTCCTTGGCGGCTCTAGAACAGATCTAGATCTGGTTCCTCACAATTCATGTTTAATCATTAGAAAAACTACCAATCTCCCCTTCTCACCAACAACTCTATAACATTATCACCTTGAGAAGAGATTTCATGCTTACCGTCTCTTTCCGATGCTATATCCATTCCTTAAATAAAGCATAGACAAATGGGGTTTCCCTCCAGTATGCCACCTATGATCACAGCTCTCCCAGTCCCTGCCACTTCATCATTCAAGGACTCTATGGACAAGAAGCTGGAATGCCTGCTTCAGTCAGTGTTCACTGCTTTGGGGGAATTCCTGCAATTCAGTCTGGCACCCGCATTGGTCAGTAGAGAATTTCAATCTTGGGCTGCTTCCTAGTGGATGGCTTTTCCTCAGGAATGCTTAGACAAGATCTCATTAAAGTTGCTCTACAAATTAAGGACTCTGATTACATCTGTGAAGCATCCTTAGATACTGCTCAGGTTGTAGATTTCATTTCGGCACTATCCATAGTAGCACTCGGACATCATGGCAGCACGCAGACCTCTGTGGCTTAAACTATGGTCAGCCAATATGTCCTAGAAAAAAATTCTTTCACAGAGATAATTCTTCTACCCAAAACCAGGGTAACTCTGATGCGTTAGCTTGATTACCTTTCCAGGGGCCAACCTGTGTCAAATCCACACTGGCTGACCACAGAAGGTGGCATTCCTGCTGGCTATCTCATTGGCATGCAGAGTCTCAGAAAGGAGTTATTTGCTAGTGTCCTGTCACCTGGTTGAAGATGCTATGGTCCCTGTGTCCCACAGACTGCTGAAGAGAACAGTATTTAACTTTGTTTCACAAAACACCCTTTTTCTCAGTTGTTCTAATTATTGAGGATTAATTTGCAGTTTGTACTAATTTTTAAAATATTGATCATATGATATGTAGTTATTACTTGCCTGGCAGATTAAAGACTACATGAGTTGGTGACAATCACCTGAAACAAGGGTATGCAGAACTTGATTTTTAAAAAATTTGCCATGTTTCCAAGTGAAAACCTGACCTGCAAGTGCACTTATAATTCCATACTGATTTTGAATACATTTTTTAATTGTTAACTCTTTAGCCATAGCAAATCTCATAATTTAATGTATCAAAATATTTTAATACATTTGAAACATTCTATTTAATTGCAAAATATTACCATAAAATTAAATTTCTGCCTAACAATCTTTTTTTTTTTTTTTTTTTTCAGGATGAAAAAATTCATTTTGCTTCTATCATAATGACCCTTCGTTTACTTGCAAAGTTTCTGGGATTTGTGAATTTCCTGCCCTACAGAACAACAGAAACACTCACCAGTGAACTGCAAGAGTCTGCTATTGTTTTAAGAAACCAGGTGAAGAAAACACATACCTGAAATTCTGATTGTATATTCTGATTTAACCCTTTTTCATGTTTGTAGTGAAAAGAATGAATAAGATCCCCCTGCACCCAAAGGGGGTTTTTGGCCAGTAATGCAAATACAAGTGCTTTCAGGCTGAAATCCACACCGTGTAACAGGTGGATCACATTCCCATCAATATGCTCATGAGACGCATGTGGGTAGGACAAGACTTACTGAAACATATTGTGCATTATTATAACGAAGTACCCCCTGCTGTAAAATAAAAGGATATTAGAAGTCACCTCTGATCCTTCTGAGTTCTACGAGCTGTATAAAAGCACGTGGCCTTCGGCCTCATGGATTTGCAAGTTGAGTTATGAATATCCGTAGATTTTACAATGGGGGGGTACATTATGCACTATATAATTAACCTTTACTACTGTACATTTTATAGACTATATTTGCCTATTTCAGCAACTTTTTCCCCAAAGCTTAATATTTACTAGCCTTCATTTGACAAAACAAAGTAAAATAGAAACGTGAATTGTAACTATTGACTGAAATCATGTTTTACTTGTTCAGACTCTACCCATGTTGGACGTGTTGCAGCTGCTCAGGAGATCAATGCAGGAGTACCGTATTGTGCTGACTGTCCCATGGGTAGTAGAATATTTGTCATTAGTCGATCAAATCGCTCCCTTTCTGGACTATTACAAGAAAGTGTTTACGCTACTGATGCACCTGTACAGGTGAGAAGTTATAAAAAAACCTATATATATATGTTTTTAGTAGACAAATGTTCTGTTATTTATTTATAAAATGACTACATTTAGCCTTTTGCGAGTACACAGATTCTATGGGGCAGATTTATCAAGGGTCAAATTGAAAATTTGAATTTTTAAATTAGAATTTCAAGTTTATTTTAGTGTAATTCGACTAGGGAATAGTCCAAATTCGATTTGAATTTAAAAAAAATTCAAAATTCGAATTTTGAAATTTATCATGCACTGTCCTTTTGACTATTCGCCATCTAAAACCTGCCGAATTGGTGTTTTAGCCTGTGGGAGACCTCCTATAATCAATTTGGAGTAATTTTTTGGACTTTTGGAAAAAAAAATAGTTTTTGAGTGAAAACCCTCGAATCGAATTCAATAGAATTTGATTCAGATTTGCAGCTCGATCCTATTAATCCGTTTTTTAAAAGAAAAATTTGATTTTTTTTTTCCCCCTTAATACATTTTGATTGGTCCTTTTTTTTCGAATTCTGAGTTTATGGGAGTTGATAGGAGTTTTTTTGAAACTCCCATAAACTCGAGATTCAATCCTTGATAAATCTGCCCCTATGTGTTGCCAGCCAAAGGCTCAAAACGTCAGCAATGTATCTCTATTAGCTCTTTTTTTTATTTTTTTATTTTGTTATTGTTGAGATATTATTGTGTTAGTAGTGATATTGTGTTTTTAGTTCTGTAATTTTGCTCAGTAAATTGTACCTAAACAGTGTAACTAGTTGAATCAGGTGTCTTGAACACATCTCACACTCTGTGATACATATTTCTGTTGATTTGAGCCAATTTATTGTATTTTTAGGTCTGCATTGTAAATTACAATGCCATAAAATGTAATGTCCACAGTCTTTCGTACTATTGCCAGACATGTTCAATATAATTATACTTGTATAATTTATGTTGGCTATTGTTTTGTGCATCAAAAAAAGACACACATGGAATGATTCTAAAGGCATATACAGTCATATGAAAAAGTTTGGGAACTCCTCTCATCCTGCACAATCATTTACTCGACTTTCAACAAAAAAGATAACAGTGGTATGTCTTTCATTTCCCAGGAACATCTGAGTACTGGGGTGTTTTCTGAACAAAGGTTTTTAGTGAAGCAGTATTCAGTTGTATGAGATTAGCTGTAATTTTGCTATGCTATTGGAATGCATGTAAGTGCTACTCATTACTGGCAACCGCAAATTGGTTGGATTAGCTCATGAAGCCTTGAACTTCATAGGCAGGTGTGTCCAATCATAAGAAAAGGTATTTAAGGTGGCCAATTGCAAGTTGTGCTTCTGTTTGACTCTCCTCTAAAGAGTGACAACATGGGATCTTCAAAGCAACCCTCAAAAGATCTGAAAACAAAGATTGTTCAGTATTAGGCTACAAAAACTATTTCAGAAGTTTCAGCTGTAAGGAATGTAATCCGGAAATGAAAGGCCACAGGCACAGTTGCTGTAAAACCGAGATCTGGCAGGCCAAGAAAAATACAGGAGCGGCATATGCGGAGGATTGTGGAGGACTCCTAAGACCTGCAAGAACATCTTGCTGCAGATGGTGTATCTGTACATCGTTCTACATTTCAGAGCAATTTGCACAAAGAACATCTGTATGGCAGGGTGATGGGAAAGAAGCACTTTCTGCACTCACGCCACAAACAGTCGCTTGTTCTATGCAAAAGCTCATTTAGACAAGCCACAGTCATGGAACAAAGTGCTTTGGACTGATGAGACAAAAATGTAGTTATTTGGTCCATTTCAGCTGTTACATTTGCAAAAGGAGGCTCAACAAAGTATTTATGCAATATCTCTGTTGGGGTGCCCAAATGTATGCACCTGTCTAATTTTGTTATGATGCATAAACTTTGTCACTGCTGAAATACTACGGTTTCCATAAGGCATGTTATATATTAAAAGGAAGTTACTACTTTGAAAGCTCAGCCCATGGTAAACAAAGCTCCAAAGGGGCTCCCAAACTTTTTCATATGACTGTTTACTGGTTTCTATTGCCTAGAAACCCATATTTACTTATCTGAATTACGGTATCCAGAAATTCTGTTTTCCAAGTGGGTTACACTACTATTAAGGGCTTTTGGGAATGCATAAAACAAATATATTTTTCCAAGAACAAAAAAAGCATTGGAGAAATATGGTAAAAAGCTTTATCTTCCATAAAGCCATACAGCATATTTTCCAATCTTGATAACCTCCCACCTATCACCCTGCTACCTTTCATCGCTAAACTACTTGATAGTCTAGTCTAACTAACATCATTCCTCTCTGACAATAACCTGCTGGTTTAAGTAACAACACTCCACTGAAACTGCCCTAACCCGACTGACTAATGACCTTTTTACAGCTAAAGCCAACAACCATTTCTCACTACTAATACTGCTTGATCTCTCAGCTGCATTTGACACTGTGAATTACCCTCTCCTCCTCTAGTCCCTCCATTCACTTGGCCTTCGTGACACAGCCCTGTCCAGGTTTTCTTCTTACCTCACTAATCTTTCCTTCAGTGTCTCCTACAATGCAGTAGCATCTTCTCCCCTTCTTCTTTCTGTTGGGGTTCCTCAAGACTCTGTCCTGGGCCCCTTTATTATTCTCCCTCTATAATTCCTCCCTTGGTAAACTAATCAACTCGCATGGCTTCCAATACCACCTCTATACTGATGATACTCAGTTTTATCTCTCTTCTCCTTATCTCAACCCAGAACTCCTAACTCGGATCTCCTCCTGCCTGTCTGCTATCTCTACTAGGATGTAGCAACGCTACCTTAAATTAAACCTCTCTAAAACGGATATGTTGGGTTTTTTTTCCATCTTATACCTGTAATATCCTGAAAGTATCTATTGTAGTTAACAATTCCATTTTCAACCTTGTCTCCCCAGGCCCCGGTGCCTTGGAGTTCTCCTATACTGTCCTTCACTCCTCGTATCCAGTCACTTAGAAATTCATGTTACTTCCACCTAAGGAACATATACAAAATTCTTGTTCACTCTCTCTTGTCATATCATGTCTACACTATTGTAACTCTATGAATTGGCCTTCCCGCCAGAGACGGTCACCTCTCCAGTCCATAATGAACACTGCCGCCAGGCACCTCAGCAACCGCTCCTCCTCTGCCATGCCACTCTGCCAATCCCTGGCTTCTGCTACCTTTAAATGAATGACCCTGACATGCAAAGCACTTCATGACTCTGCCCCTCCTTACATCACTGAACTCCTCTCTATATACTCACCCAACTGCTTACTACGCTCCTCTACTGACCTGCTACTCAACTCTTCTCTCATTACCTCCTCACATTCAAGACTTTGCAAGGGCTGCACCCCTCCTCTGGAATTCTCTCCCACTGTTTGTCCGAGTTTCTCCCAACCTTTCTGCTTTCAAGAAATCTCTTAAAAAAACGTATTTAGAGAAGCTTACCCTCACTCTGCATAATAATCAAAATGCAATACCACAAACAGTATCACATCTCTCACCCACATGTGCAATTCTGATCTTGCCCACTCCCACTCCTTGTGTCTTATTATCTTCCCTTTAGATTATAAACCACAGGAACTTCCTCACCTTTTGTACCTGTAGTGGTTGTAATGTATGTAACTCCATATGTTCTACGTATGTAATTCATGTGATTTAGCTGTATAAACACATTTACTTTACAGTTCTTGCGCAAAATGTTGGTGCTCTATAAATACATGTTAATAGTAATAATAATTCTGGATAACAGGTCTCATACCTGTATTATAGTTGGGTTCAAGTACAAGGTACTGGTTTATTATTACAGAGAAAAGAGAAATCATTTTTAAAAATTAGATTTATTTGATTAAAATGGAGTCTATGGGAGATGGCCTTCCTGTATAACGGGTTTCCCGTTAATGGATCCCACATCTTTATTATATATATATTAAATTCATTTGTTTTAAACATATAAAAGAATGTGTTTTCTCTATATAAAAAATATACAGTATTTAAAATGTTAAAGGTTTTTTATTTAGAGCATTATTTATATCTATAGAAATGGATTTACATAAATGCAGGTATATTTAGAAAGCTGATGTGCTGATCATTCCCTTAAAGGAAATTTAAATTGTCAAGTTACGCCTCTGTACTTACTAAATATGATTGTGTCAAATCTACTGGCAGATTAATAATTGATTGTTTTGGTATATCCAATTTTCCAAAAGTTCCATTGTTTTATGTGGGCCCACCAATTTATGCATTTAAATGGGTGCATTTCTCAGATTTTACACATTTAATGAAAATTGCCTGTCTGTCCTCTGTCAATGTTCTTTTTAGTGAAATTTAGCTTTTTAAAATACTTCTCTTGCTCCAGGCCCTTCTGTAAATAGTGAATTCGAATGAGTTTGTGCCTTCTATGGCCATGCACAAATCACTTACAGACTTTGAGTTTGGCAAATGCTGTACTTTAGTGTAACATTAATGCTGCACTGTTTAAGCCTTGTCATTGACACAGTGCTGATGTCCTTTGAATGACACGGCAGAGGGAAAATGGCCACCAGGTGAAAACTGCAAATTGTTTGAAGGAGAAGTATAGTGTAAATCACTGGAGAGCCAAATGTCATTGCATTGTAATGACTTACCTGATACCGCCAGGACAGTACTTCATTTAGCAGAAATCTGCACTGCTCTGTGGTTCTTAGTGAACACTTGGGGGTAAGTGATTACAATCTCTGGGGCGTACCTGACATTTGGTACCCCTAGGGCAGGGCTGTCTAACTGGTGGCCCGTGACCCCCCCTTCTGTGGCCCCCCACATGCTGTGTCTGCTTACCATATATGTAAACTTTAGGGCTCTTACTGACAAGCGTTTTTACCTGCGCTCCCCTGCGTTCCGTTTTTCTGCGTTCAGCCGCAGGGGAGCGCAGGAATAGACGCATTACATTTTTTTCCCAATGAGGCTGTACTCACACAGGTGCGTGTAGGCGCTGATCGCTGGAAAAATGCAGCATGTTGTGTCTCATCCTGCGTTCGGCGCCTACACGCGCCTGTGTGAGTACAGCCCCATTGGAAAAAATGTAATGCGTCTATTCCTGTGCTCCCCTGCGGCTGAACGCAGAAAAACGGAGCGCAGGTGTCACTGTATGTAGCACATATTAGAATGATAGCTTTCCCTGTCTCTTGCTCTGTTCTGCCTTCCCTCCCTGTGTGTGCCATTCTCTGCTTGCCCAGTGCTGCCTGTGTGCCATTCTCTGCTTGCCCAGTGCTGCTTGTGTGTGCCATTCTCTGCTTACTCAGTGCTGCCAACCTTTTGGTTTTTTGGTGTGCTACCACCGTTAATGTGGATATGATCTTAAAAGTTCTTGTGGTAACATGGGTGTGGTTTCAGTGGGTGTGGTTTAAAAGGGGGGGTGGTAACACGTACTTCCATTATCGGACCTCCACCACATAGGCCAGTAAAATATTGGCCCTCAGTACCACAGAAGTTGGACAGCACTGGCCTAGGGATTTAGACTTCTGTTTTAAGGAAAATGTGACAGCGCAGGGTATATATGCAGAAGAAAGCAGTTTGGATGGTAATGTTTGTTCAGCCTATAAGGTGAGAATATTGTTTTTAACACATTTTTATTTTCCCAGGATGCAAAATAGGGTCTGAGCATCTCTTAAAAGGTCATCAGAGTAAACTGTCATTTAGGTTTTACTATTTATTTTTATACTTGGTGCTTCGCTCCCCCCCCCCCACACACACACTCTAAAGCTTCCTTTCTAGCTCTAGCCCTCAGAGGCTCATTGGGCGCATCTCATACAGTTTGTGCGTCAACATTTTAGACATTTATATACTTTTATTTTTAGTTCAACTTCTAGTGTTGTATGTTTTTTAGTTGGTCTTTATTATTTTCTTTCAAGTAGTGACCCTTTAGTGGACTGCAATATTCTGGGACCATTGACACTTATTTTTAATATTTTTTTTTTAAATTGTTATGGCCATTGAACAATTTAGCTTTTTGTTCTCCAGTTTGTAATTTTAGCAGACATCTGGTTGCTGGGTCCCTTTTATGCTAGCAACCAGGAAATGATTTAAATGAGAGACTGGAAGATGAATAGGCGAGGGTCTGAACTGAAAGATAAGCAATAAAAAGTAACAATAGCCTCACTAAGCAGTAGTTTTGGCCTTTTCCAACCAGTAAACAAAACCTTTAAGCTCTTTATTATTTATATATATATATATATATATATATATATATATATATATATATATATATATATATATATATATATATATATATATATATATATATATATATATATATATATCACAATAGTCTCTCACTGCACCTACAGACCATTTGTACAAAGACTTGGCTATCCAGAAGATGTTTATGGTCTTTAGCCTGCCCAGGGGATCCACTGATCATTTTATAATCATATATTAAATTATTTTAGTGTAATCTCGTTCTAAAGCTTCTGTAGGCCACTACACGGAGACAATTGTCCACTTAAGCAGGCCTGTATTGTTTCTGCTGTAAATAACATATGTACTTTTATTTTCTATCTCAGATACAAGCTGATCCTTGCTGAAGAGAGAGAAATGGGATTCCTGAATAAGCTGCTTATTCTTGCCGTGTTGGGTTGGCTTTTTCAGGTAAAGCTGTGCAAAGTGCCACAGTGCAAGAATGTTCCTCCATTCAAAAACTGCTTAAGCGTAACAAAAGAAAACACAGTTCTAAGCAACCTTCCAAAATGTATGAATCAGTTATTTTCTGTGGTTTTAATGCTCTTTGTAAATGCTCAAAATCTGTCTCTGTAGTGTTTATATTCTCTACACTCCTGGCTCCGACTCCTGAGACGATAGTCTAAAATAATATCCACAAAAAAAACCATATAAATAGTAGACTAGCTGGACTGTAGTCAAGAAACTCATGCAATCAGTCATTCAATAATGATATTCTACAGGGGATCAAAAAGCTCCTGATATGCTATAAATTGAAGGTACTGTAACTGCATAACCTCAGGTTTTCTGACGGTTGCTTTTGAGAGTTTATTTCAAAGGTTCGGTATACCCCCCTCCCCCATCATTTTCGGCATGTGTGAATTAATTACAGTGGTGCTGCACCAAATTTTTGCCTGTTATTTTAATTAGGAAATTTGCATTTTATTTCTTGCCCTAAACAGAACCAACAAATGAACTCATAACAAGATTATAGTATAAACATTTTTCTTTTTTCTTTTTTTTATTTTAAAGGTACCTCCAGTACCAGAGGAATTGTTTTTTGACAATGAAAATGTAGAGGGGGACTTTGCTGTCAGTTCTGTAACAGTGACACAGGGGCTGGTAAGTTCATACTGTGACTTTCTTTATTGACTTTTAGGCTGGGGCCAGACAGGGCCTGAAATGCGCAGACCAATTTCAGCCCCTACCATGAATAGTATCCACCTTTTTCAATGTTTTCTGGAACCCTTGTGTCGGCTCCGACACGAACACACTATGGATTTCACAGAAGAAACGCAAGACTTTGCATTTCGCCTTGAAATCTGCTGAATGTATTCGTGTCGAAGCAACCAAATGGTTTTGTACAGAAAATGAATTTCAGTATACGTTTTTTTTTGTTTTGTTTTTTTTAGTGCAAGACCAGAGTTAATAAACTGAAACGCCATGCTATCATCTGATCTGTATTCATAACTTATGGTGGCTATGCTCCGGCCTGACACATACAGAATCCAGCAGATTCTCTTAAAGGAACAGTTCAGTGTGAAAATAAAAACTGTGTAAATAGATAGGCTGTGCAAAATAAAAAATGTTTTTAATATAGTTAGTTAGCCAAAAATGTAATATATAAAGGCTGGAGTGAACAGATGTCTAATAAAACAGTAAGAATCCAATTTCCTGCTTTTCAGCTCTATAACTCTGAGTTAGTCAGCGACTTGAAGGGGGGCCACATGGTACATTTCTGTTCAGTGAGTTTGTAATTGATCCTCAGCATTCAGCTCAGATTCAAAGCAACAGATATGACCCATGTGGCCCACTTCAAGTCTCTGATTGGTTACTGCCTGGTAACCAGGGTAACCAGTCAGTGTAAACCAAGAGAGCTGAAAAGCAGGAAGTAGTGTTCAGACTGACATGTTATATGTCAAATCACTCCAGCCTTTATACATTACATTTTCAGCTAACTAACTATATTAGAAACATTTTTTATTTTGCACAGCCTATTTACACAGTTTTTATTTTTACACTGAACAATTCCTTTAAAATCTTTGTTTTGTTGCTAATATAATGAATTCTTATAAAATAAGTGTATTAAGACACTGATGTGTAAAAATGTATGCCTGCATTGCAGATTCACATTCAGATTGCATCTGTGTGTCTGGGACAGATGCTCCTATATAAGAGAGTAATACAATTTTACCTTTACCTTCCACTTCCCCCTCTGCTAGGACTCAATGCCTTTGGTGGACCAACAGCTGCTGTATAGTTGTTGTCCATATCTTGGTAAGTAACATACGTCTTTAAACAGACTCTCATTCAACAGTTGTTCATTTTATTGGTATGCATGTATGTATGTAACTGGTTTGCTCTATCATTTACAGGAGAACTGAAAAAGTTACTGTTATCATTTGTTGCTGGTAGCAGTGCCAAAAATGGTGGGTTTCTAAGGAAAATAACTCCCACTGCTGCAGAACCTCTGATTCCAAAGCCTACTTTATCACAAAAGAAGCTTCAGGTAAAATGCTTTTCAGCAAAATTAACGGTTTATCAGTTTCTATAACCAAGGAAAAGTGATGGACTATTTAAATATTTTGATGCTGAAACGAGCTGCTAATTTTCACTGCAACTGAAAGAGGAGCAATATTGGGTGCCTGATTTTTCAAAGCTGATAACTGTGTGAAGCAGGTATCCCCTTGAGCAATCAAATTTCCTTTTGTTTGTTTGGAATGACATTAGGGATGCACCGAACAAACTATCCCGAATTCTTTGTGAAAGATTCAGGCGAACTGAATTCCGAACCCTAATTTGCATATGAAAATTAGGGGAAAAGATAACCCTTGTGTGATTTGGCTGAATCCTGTTGAAAGAGCCTAAATCTTGGCCATCGAATCCTGGATTTGGAGCGTCCCTAAATGATAGTGACCAGTGCTGCTCATTTTGTGTGTGCCACTTTGTTGCTGTAATAGGAATGTCTACTTGTTTTTGTACAGGCTGAACTGGAGCAAGCATTCTTCCACAATCAGCCGCCCTCTCTTCGGAGAACAGTGGAGTTTGTGGCAGAGAGAATTGGTTCCAACTGTGTTAAGCACATCAAGTAAGTGGTGGTTGAGTTTGCAGGCTCCCTCTTAGCACTAGAAATGTTGTAGCAGGACCTTCTTTTTTGTATTTTGGGTTTGGTATGTACAGCTGTGATAATGTACTACAGTGATGGTGTATGTACTAAAGTGATGCTATTTGGTAAAGTTACATCTGAGTTTATTTCCTGCAGGGCCACTCTTGTGGCAGAACTTGTGAAGAGAGCAGAGCTCCTCCTGCAGGACAGTGTGACACAGGAAAGTTCCACACACAACAAGCAGCTTGACACTGTGTGCACCAAGCTCTGTGAGGATGGCAGGCAGGCAGTGCAGAAAGGCAAAGAGTAAGCTGCATCACAGCATACATACACTCCTATATGGAAATAATATTGTTTTTTGCTATGCCATTTTGTGTTAATTATAGTTTTTTTACCCAGCTGCTTCTGGGAGAAACATAACTATATACAAATAATATACCATATCTACAATATCTTTTACTGTTTACTGTCAGAGCTCCGAGCAAGTTGTGATCTTTGCGTGACTTATAGACTTCTGCAGGCACTCTGTCCAACCGGCCACCTTAATTTGGTCTTACACAGAAATATCTGCTTGTTATGTCAGGGTTACTAGAAGAGCAAATCTTTGTCCAATATGATGAATTAAGCTGATTTTGCTTTTTAGATTTGATCACATAGGGGGTCCATTACTTGGCCATCCACCCCATCCACTTGTGTATGCTCTCTTCAACTGATTAGATGTTCTGCCTGGCCTTAATTTGAATGTGCACCAATCACACTTCAGTCTGGGAGTCAATTGTTTTGAGCCCAAACCTATCCCAGTTGGTTGCTGATCCATAGCTGTTTTTATAGCCAACAAGACAACTAGGATGGTTCTTGGTTTAGGATTCTAGGAGCATTGCCTGGTGTCACTTGAGTTTTAAACAGTTGAACTGGGCTCTAAACCAGGACTAGCTTGAAGTTTTCTCATAATCTGTACAGAGAGGGAAAATCATGCTAGAATAGGTTACCCCCCTGAACTATGCACAATTGATTAGACCACAGTAACACAATTCTCCACTATGAAGCAGTATTCATTTATTCATCCCTCCCATACTTGTGTGTCTATGCTTCTCAATTTTAGGGGCAACTTCCTGTCAACTTTTCTAACATGTATTCCTTATTATTATTATTATTATTATTATTATTATTATTACTGTTCTCTGTAGACTCTTGATTGCATAAAAATAATTCCTTTGTAAATGCAGACATTCCTTCAGTCTGCTGGTGTCATTTATAGGCAATTAAAATTAAATGCATAGGCATTAAATTTGTAAAAAAAAAAAAAAAAATATATCCATTGAACACTAAGCAGTTAACACCGTTTAAAAAAAAAAAAAATGATGCCATTCTGAAATGTTTGTAAGCAGACTTGACTTTTTTTTGCTCTTGGCTTTCTCTATTTTTGTGTTATAGATTTTTACTGATACAGTGAATGTTCTCTATTCTGTGTGATTTGATGTCATCACTGTCCATTAACTGCATATTCCTGTTTATAGGTATTGCACAAGGAAAGCTCCAGAGGCCCTTCGACTTCTGCTGCCTGAAGAGATATCAGCATCTGTAGGTAGCGCTACTTGCTTTGGAGAAACATTGAGAACATTATCTGATTGTAAAACTTACAAATTAGTTTGGTTAAAATAAGTAGGAATTTATTTTTGAAAAGCATCTGCTAGAATTCATTCTGACCAGTCCAGATGTTATAAAGTATGGAAATGGGACTCTCTATTGGAGTCTGTCATGAGAAACAAGACTGTTTGGATGACAAATGGACTGTAAGGTCTTGATCATACTTTTTCTTTTATAAGGGTGCTGTGGATAATGCACAAGATGGTGGGGGCTACAAGCTGTTAAGAGTAAAAGGAGGAGAATGGACCTTTCCACATACTATAGGGATTGTCTGTCCTTGCTCTTTAGCACTGGCACGTAAATAGAAGTGATTCAAATGAATGAATGTAGCTAGGGAACTGAGTAGATCCACATCTCTCAGCTTGGTTTGCAGGTTTAGAGCATGATCATATTGTGGCTTCATTGATGACGTGTCTGTTTTTTCTTCAGGTGCTGAGTAGTGCTGAAGACATAGCAGTGGCTCTAGCTATAGAGAAGGCATGCAGCTGGCTAAATACTAATATATCAGGTAGTTTTAACACAAAACTCAATATTTAAAACTGTGCAGTGTTTTGATTCCCAATACTGGTAACACTTGGCTGCTACTCACTGCAGGATGCCTACCTTGGAAACATGTGATCTCTGCCCATGGATGCTCCAGTATGTGAGTTTGGCGCCAGTCGTATGTGCGTTTGGCACCAGTCGTATGTGCGTTTGGCGACAGTCGTATGTGCATTTGGCGACAGTTGTATGTGATTTGGCGACAGTCGCATGTGAGTTTGGCGACAGTCATATGTAAGTTTGGCACCAGTCGTATGTGAGTTTGGCAACAGTCGTATGTGAGTTTGGTGACAGTCGCAGTGCGTTTGGCGACAGTCATATTTGATCCACAACAAGTAGACCCATTAGGAAAGTTGGTGGGAAAAAATGCCCCATAAGACCTATCCATAAGCCTTGGGTATACGGAAAGACCTGCAGTTTGAATCTAAGGCTGTAAAGGCAGCATAAGAAAACCAATGAAATCTTCCTCAGCAGAAGATTTTAGTTTAATGTGACTGATCGATCCCTTGACTAAACTACTGCAATACTCTTTTTGTAGCATTAATAAAAAGGGAGGTTAAAGCTGCGTTTGCTCGAATGCTGAAAATACACAGTCAAATCTCGTCATCGATGGGATGTGAGAGTGTAAAAGGAGGATGCGATAATGGCTGTGAGCACAATGCTCCTCTCCCCTCCCAGCTGATTACAGAAATAAAGGTAATGCACCCTAATTCACCTATGTAGTCCAGTTCTAAGTAAAGACAAACATGGCACAAGGGCAGTAGATATAATACTAGATCTTATTGAAGCCACTGATTTTTCCTGGTAATCTTTTTGCAGGATATCCTGAGTATTGCAGTTGGGCCTCGTGATGAAGAAGAAGTAGTAGATTACATGCACCTAAAGAATACCCTTACACATCTGTCTCAGACTTTAAAATGCAGAATAGTAAGTCCTTGTCACTTAAAACTGTTTAAAGTCTGTGTTGTCCTTTAAAGGCTGATATCTAAACCTGACCATAAACGTGCTGATTATTAGCCTAGTCAGACGAACGATTGTCCGTGCCAATCTTCTGACCTGCAACTAATCATTCAGATGAATTTATAGTAGCAAAGAGAACAAATCACACAATGCTCTTGCCAATTGACAGACTGCAAATGTCCCACTTATAGTAGTGACAGTCTCCAAATGATATAGTTAGGCAATAAACACAGAGATGTTATCATTAGCCGATATATAACCTGTTTGAACGACTGATTGCCACGGTAAGAAAAATGTCGGGACAATATACACACGGTCCGAAAATCATCCAACCTTCGTTTTTTATGATGGTATCTTTGCAACTATGGCCAGCTTTAGTCTACCTCTTGCTCTATGCCTCTGGCACACTGAGCATTTTGGCTGCTGCTGTCAGGCGGAGATCAGTGGTGGACTTACAAATAGCCTTCTCTGCCTGTCACTGCTTTTTATACTAGCCAATGGCAAGCACACTATTGAACACACCCAGCACCAAAGCAAGCTAACTTTTTGAAGGAGAGGACTGCCTGTCACCGCTACTTGTGCATTCAGTATAAGGAGAGTTGACAGGCCAGGAGGGGAAATTTTGTCCACTATTATCCACCTGGGGGCAGCAGAGGATAAAATACCCCATGTGACCGGCTCTTTAGGTTTTGGATGAGCTCTTCTATCCATATATTATTTGCTTGTCTATGCAACCAAGGAAATGTTCAATGTAAAAAAAAAAGCTGAGTAAATGGACTGTGCGATATAAAAAAATATTTAAAATATAGTTAGCCAAAAATGTAATGTTTAAAGACTGGAATAAACAGATGTCTAACATAATAGTCATAACCCAACTTCCGTCTTTGGAGCTCTCTGGTTATGAGTCGGTAACCAATCATTGACTTGAAGGGCGGCACATGGGTCATAATGGTTTGCTATAAAATCTAAGGTGTATACTAAGGATCAATTGCAAACTCACTGAACAGTTATGTCCCATGTGTGGCCCCTCTTAAAGTTGCTGACTAACTCAGAGTTAGAGAGCAGAAAAGCAGGAAGTTGAGTTCTGGCTGTGTTGAGCATAACTGGAATCAGTGTTTTCTTGCCTTGCCCTTTAAAAGCATGGGCCTGTTGAGTCCTCCCAAATGGTATAAAAGATATAAAGAAACTTACTTGTGCTGATTTGCATTTTTTCTGAGCAAAAAGCCATTGTATAGTGCTTTATTATTTCCACAGTACATGTGTTACCCAGCAGAGCAGCACTTGGCCAAGTGCACTGTGGAACTGGCATCTTTGTTAGGTAAGTACCAACTGGCCGTTGTTTATGAGTATAAAATGATATATGCACACATCAATATTAGACCTACTTATACTTATAACTATTTCTCCTGAATTGTAGTGTCTGATAGAATTCCAGTAAGTGGGTTCCCTTCATCCGAGCATAGTCATGAAATGCAAACATTGAAGAGAAAAGCCTTTAGTGACCTGCTGACACTGCTGCTTTCTGTGTGGAAGAAAGACTTCACGGCGACCATTCCCTTTTATCTCATGTTCAGCATGAAGAATATAACCTATATTACAGATATCCAGTCCCACAAGGTGAGACCTATGTTTTCAGTCTTTAGATAAAAAAAAAAAGCATGTTGGATAACTAAAACATACCTTGTTCAGAGTCTATCAATCACTGTACTGTGAAATTGAGATTTGATGGTATAAAAGAAAAGAACATTTTCTTAGGGAATTTTATGTTTGTATTTTAGTGCTGAATAGTCAAGAGGAGCCGTTTCCCCGTTCATATATATATATATATATACTGGGGAGGCCTTGGTCCCAATGTTTGATTTGCCCAGCACACACACACCTGAGAGAGTGTGGGGAGCTGGTGGTGTGATTGAAGAAGGGAGCCCAACTATTCTCCAGGGCTCATACACCTATACAGGCCTGTCGATACACTCACATATATAAAAACATCCATATACTAATACTACACTATAGGCCTTCATATTGTGCTAGTCCAAGAAGTCACCCAAGCCACTTTTATATTCATTAATAGAATTTAGCAACACCCGGCCAGAGCATTCCACAACCCCACTGCCCTGACTCTGAAGAAGCACCTGCTCTGCTTTAAATGAAAGTTCAGTCCTTGTTGTAATATACGTTTATCTTCCCAGCAGCCTCTATGCCAGATAGCGGAACTCACCAAGACACACTATATAGACTAAGGCGGTCTATCCTAGCACATAGACAAAAGGAGAAATTCACTTCACACAAAGAATGGAGGGTTGGCGGGTTACAGACCAAGCAGAAAATCACTAGTGTTACAGACCACTAGAAAATCACAAGTGTCCTGCACTTTTTATAGAGCTCTCCACCTTTTTATTATCCATTTTCTATTGCTTCCTCTTAAGAGATGCCAGTACCACAACATAAGATATATAAGAATACAACATTCCTAATGTTGCTTCTGATTTACATGGCATCCTAATCTGGTTTATTCTGTTCATTATTTTCCCTTGAAACATTCGTCAGACCTGTAAAACAGGATTTTTGTACTCACCGTTAAATCTGTTTCTCTGTAGTCGAAAGGGGGACACGGACCGATGGGTTAAGCTCCATCCTCCAGGAGGCAGGACACTTGAAGTAATTAAAGTGGGCGTGCCAGGTTAGGCTTAACCCCACACACTGTACACAGACTTCAGTTTCTTCCAAAGCCGCTAACGGAAATACTAAACTTATAACAGGCAGAACTAGTAAACCAAGGAACTTATTCAGAAGACCGAATATATGGTCTGTAGCTCGTCACTGGGCGGGAAGCCCTGTGTCCCCCTTTCGACTACAGAGAAACAGATTTAACGGTGAGTACAAAAATCCTGTTTTCTCTGTCGTCTTTAGGGGGACACAGGGACCGATGGGGACTTACCAAAGCAGTCCCAAACAGCAGGGTGGGTGCGAGCGTAGACCGATACTGCAGAATTATTTAATTACTGATTGCAACACCTTACGTCCGAGAGAGGCCTCGGCCGAGGAGAAGGTGTCAACGCTGTAAAATTTGGTAAATGTGTTAACAGATGACCAGGTAGCCGCCTTGCAGATCTGCTCCAAGGAGGCAGAGTTACGCCATGCCCAAGAAGCTCCTACCGATCTAGTGGAATGAGCCCGGATACCTTCAGGTGGTGCTCTTCCCTTTGCAGTATATGCTTGTTTGATTGTTTCTCTAATCCAACGAGCAAGAGAAGTCTTTGATGCTGATTGGCCTCTTCGAGGTCCAGAGGGAATCACAAACAATGACTGTGAAGTTCTGAACGCTTTTGAACGTTCTATGTACCATCGAAGTGCTCTGACTACGTCAAGGTTGTGGATCCGTCGTTCCTTGTCGTTCTTAGGTTCCGGACACAGGGAGGGAACTATAATCTCCTGATTCAGATGGAACTCTGAAACGACCTTCGGTAGGAAATGGGGGACTGTGCGCAGAACAGCTTTGTCTTTGTGAAAGATTAGATATGGTTAATCGCAAGACAGGGCGCTGAGTTCAGATACTCGTCTAGTAGAAGATATTGCCATCAGAAAGACTACTTTCCATGTCATCCATGTATCGGAAATTGAACCCAAGGGTTCAAAGGGAGGATCGAGTAAGGCTTCCAGCACCAAATTGAGATCCCATCCAGCTGTAGGTGGTCGGTATGGAGGGGCTACGTGAGCGACTCCATGTAGAAAGGTGCCTATTGACTCCTCATTAGCTAAGCAACTTTGAAATAGTATAGAAAGGGCAGATACTTGCACCTTGAGAGAGCTGAGTTTAAGGCCTAAGTGTAGACCCCGCTGAAGAAAAGACAAAATTCGAGGAATGTCGAGTTGCATGAATGGAAGATCTGAATTATTGCACCACTTGAGGTAAGAGTGCCAAACTCTATGGTAAGACTTGGATGACGATGGTTTTCGAGCTTTAAGCATAGTAGCAATAACTTCTACTGTTAATCCCTGATCACGCCAGATGGATGCTTCATCAGCCATCCCGTCAAAGCGAACAGACCTGGATTGTGATGAGCTATAGGCCCTTGCTGCAGAAGGTCTGGTCTTCCGTCCAGCCAGACCGGTTGTGCCACTGACATCTCTTGTAGATCAGAGAACCAGGTTCTTCGTGGCCAGAAGGGAGCTACTACTATCACTGTGACTCTGGACTGTTTGATCTTTTTGAGCACCCGGGGGAGCATTGGAAGAGGAGGGAAGACATAAGCCAGTTTGAACTGCCAGTGCTGCGTCATGGCATCTACCCCTGCCGCTAGGGGGTCTCGGTAACGTGCAAAGAAAGTTGGGACTTTTTGATTTCGTCTCGACGCCATGAGGTCTATATTTGGTCTTCCCCAGATTGACACTAGTTGATCGAATGCCTCCGGATGAAGCTCCCACTCCCCGGGGTCGAGTTGATTTCGACTGAGGAAGTCTGCCTTTGTATTGGCCACACCTGGGATGTGAATGGCTGAAAGCTTGACAGAGTTGTGTTCTGCCCAATGCAGAATCTCTCTGGCTTCTGTCAGCGCTCTTTGGCTCCGAGTCCCTCCCTGTCTGTTGATGTAGGCCACTGTGGTGACGTTGTCGCTTTGAATGCGAACTGACTGTTGCCGTAGGAGGTGACTCCACTGACTGAGTGCCAACTTCACTGCTCTGAGTTCCAGAATGTTGATAGGAAGTCTGGACTCCGCAGGAGACCAGCGTCCTTGTGCAGAATGGTTTTCCCATGTTGCTCCCCAGCCTTGAAGGCTGGCATCCATGGCTATCACCCTCCATTCCGGTGTCGCCCAGGACTGTCCTACTGCTAAGTTCTCGGGGAACAGCCACCACCGTAGAGCCTCCTTTGTTGCCGGAGCTAACCGGATAGGTTGGTTCAACGACCCACCCTTCCAGGTGGCAAGGATACTGGCTTGAAGAGGGCGAAGATGTATCTGTGCGAAGGGGACAGCCTTGATGGCTGATACCATTGAGCCGAGGACTTGCATTGCTCTGTGCACTGTGGACATCGGACTGTCTAGCAGAGACTGTACCTGATCCCTGATTCTGCTCTGCTTGACTAGAGGTAGACTCGCGTTCTGTGTGAGGGTGTTGAATTCCAGCCCGAGAAACGTCATGTGATGGCTCGGGGTCATGTTGGATTTGGACCAATTGATGGTCCAGCCGAAGTTCTGGAGGAGTGAAATTGCCCTCTGGAGATCCTCCTTGGCCTTCTCTACTGACCGAGCCTTGAGAAGTAGGTCGTCGAGATAGGGTGTCACTGAAATTCCTTGTAATCTCAGGGTGGCTGCTGTTACTGCCATCAGCTTGGTGAACACCCGTGGAGCCGAAGACAGGCCAAAAGTAGTGCCACAAACTGATAATGTCTGTTTTGGAAGGCAAAGCGGAGGTAGCGATGATGAGGAGGCCAAATCGGAACATGGAGATAAGCATCCTTTATGTCCAGGGACATCATTAGTTGACCCTGTTCCATGCCGCGTATTACTGATCTCAATGTTTCCATCTTGAAATCGCACTGAGCGAATGTATTTGTTCAGTCGCTTGAGGTCGAGAACTGGTCTGACAGTGCCGTCTTTCTTTGGGACTGTAAAAAGGTTGGAGTAAAAACAAGGAGAATCTCTCTAGCTGAGGTACTGTTGTGATTACTCCTGACCTCTCCATCCTTTCTATGCACTCTAGGAAGGGCTTTTCTTTTAAGGGATTGGAAGGTACCCTGGACATAATGAATCGTCTGGGAGGCTGCGCCGCCAGGTCGAGGTGGTAGCCCCCTGAGACGATCTCCCTGACCCAGGCATCTGAAGATTGACGGATCCATTCCTCCCGGAATCGTAGTAATTTTCCGCCGATCCGTTCCAGCGATTCCGGAGGGATTGCCCCGTCATGCCGACGTGGGCTTATCAGCTGATGGCTTGTTGTGAGGTCTAGTGTTCTTCCACGGGGGACGGTTCTTGTCGCTGGTTTTGGAGCGAAAGTGGGATCTTTGTGGCGGACTACCCCGCCGTGTGAACCGGCCACTCTGGCCACGAAAAAATTTCCCCCGTCTGTTGGCTGACGATGCTCTACTTCTAGCTTGCGGAAGGAAGGTGCTTTTACCACCTGTCGCTTGAGAGATAATCTTCTCCAGTTCCTCGCCAAATAATCGGGATGTTAAGGATTTCTTGGAACTAATGTCCGCTGACCAGTTCTTAAGCCAAAGTGTTCGACGTGCTGCTATAGACAGAGCCGAAGTACGTGAGGTAAGCTGTGAGGTATCCAAAGATGTATCACAAAGATAGCTTGATGCTTCCGCAATTGCTTGTGCAGAGGACAGAAGATCAGTTCGAGGAACACCTCCTTGAATGTCCTTAACGAGCGACTCGGACCAAGCCTGAATGGCTCTCGAGACCCATGCTAAAGCCAGACAGGGCCGCAGTGTAGATCCTGCTGAGGAATATATTGCCCTTAAAAAACCTTCCAGTCTTTTGTCTGATGGGTCCTTGAACGCTGCTGCGTCAGTGACTGGCAGCGTGGTGGATTTTGAGAGTCTTGACACTGGGGCGTCAACCACCGGGGGATTAGACCATTTATCAACAAGTTCTTTAGGAAAGGGATAAGACTTTGTGAATTTCTTTGTAGCTTGAAACTTCCTTTCGGGAGCATCCCACTCCTCTTGAGTGATCCCCAGTAGCTGATCATGTTCCGGGAAACAGACTGTAGTTTTATGCTGTCTCTTGAACAGTGATTTTGTTTCCCCTGTTTTCGACTTGGGCGAAATGTTAAGTACCTCTAGCACCCCTTTAATAATACCCTCTACATCGTGAAGGCTATCCTTCTCCCTTGCCTCATCTTGTTCTTCTTGCTCATCCTCAGAAGAAGCAATAGATGCCGGGATTTCTCCCTCTGACTGGGAAGACCCCTGTTCAAGAGATGATTCCTCAGAAAAAACATGGGCAACAGAATCCGTTTTTTCGTCAGCTAGACGTTTGCGCTTACCACTGGATTTGTGGTGAAATTTAGCCAGCGCCTTTCCTAAATTATCAGCAATGGCTGGCAGGCCCTGAAGTGAAGCCAGTGACTGTGACAATTGTACTGCCCATAATGGAGGGAGTGGGTCTGCAGATGGGCTGAGAGAGGATTCCTGGGAAGTGCCTTGCACTGTATCTTCAGCCTGTGTTTCTGGTAGGGCCCCAGAGACAATAGCTGCCCCCTGCCCCATGGTGCAAGTTCTGCAAAGCGACTCACCTTGTGCCCCCTGAAATTTTTGCTGACACTTAGCACACACAAAAAAATTCACCTGTGCTGTGGGGACTCGTCCCCCCGCCCTGCTGAATAGCCCCCCTGGCCTACCTTCTGCCATCATATGTAGAGGGTGTGGGGTAGCCAACCTGTGCCGTCAACAAGCAGAACGCAGCTCCGTGCTGTGTTGATGAGCCGCGGGAAATGCGCAAAATGGCCGCTGGAACGCACATGCGTTCCACTCGGCGCGCGCGTGTAACCAGCCCGCCAGGAAGAGGGAATCCGCCATTAGTGTAGCGCTGGAACGCATAGACATTCACTGTACTCCTCCTATCCTCCCTCCACCCATGCAACTCAAGGCGCGGGTGTATGAGGGGACAGCCAGCATGAAAGATCCTCCTTGGCCTGTCCTAATGTGTGAGTTGAACGGCATACTAGACAGGCACTCTAAGCAGACTGCGGGGGGGGGGGAAACGGAGGCAGAGTCATGCAGACATAGTGAGCATATATTATATATATATATATATATATATATATATATATATATATATATATATATATATATATATATATATATATATATATATATATATATATATATATATATATATAGCCACTTACCCCCTCACACCGGCCAGACCCTCTGTACTAGAATTAGAACAGGCATACGTCTGGGTGGTCTGTATAGCCCTCAGGCTAGAATTATGACCCCGGTGGATCTCCTCGCGTAGGGGGCTAACAATATAAAGTCAGGTAACCCTGCCTTAGGTTTCACCCCAGGTGTAGATTTCTCTAAGAGGTAGAGGTGTCCGTCCTCCAGGTAGCAGGACACTTGAAAACTGAAGTCTGTGTACAGTGTGTGGGGTTAAGCCTAACCTGGCACGCCCACTTTAATTACTTCAAGTGTCCTGCCTCCTGGAGGATGGAGCTTAACCCATCGGTCCCTGTGTCCCCCTAAAGACGACAGAGAAATCCTGTTTCAGTCATACTCTTGATCTTCTTCTAAAGTTTAAAGCTCTTCTCTGAGGAGCTCTTGTCTGCAGTCTGATAATGTGTGTGCTCATATGCTGGGAATCAATAATGGTTATTAACTGTGATATAAACACTGATATTTGTACCAGGAACATTTACTTGTGATAAACTGTATGGAAACAGTGTCTGTACTTTGTTTCTCAATAATGTATTGTTAAATAATAAATATATATGCTCTTTAGAGATGAGTAAGGTTCAGAGTCTTCCATTCCGGTTTCTTTTTTTTACTGAAATATAGTCTTAAAAGTTTAACTTCTGTGTACTGGTGGGTGTAGACCTTGGTGAGTGTCTTTTCCAATGATACAGCCAACGCCCTTGTCAATGTTTCAATCAGAGAAGGAAGTTTATTGAGATCGAGAATACAAAAGCATTCAGCAGCTCGGGAGAACGTTCTGCCCCAGTTGTCCGTTACACAAATATTTATCACATATAATATGAAAATCGTTGCTTTTATTTTTTAATTGGTTGAAGCCATTTTAGTGTCATTATAATAACTTGCTATCTAGGTAGAAAAGTCTGTATCTAGCAAGACTTTAATTCTTCAAACTACTTCTGTTCCTTAATAACTCGTTACTCAATTTGTTTTTAACGATCTGGATTTTATTTCCTGTCCTGCTGGTGTGAGTTATTAGGTTCCGCATTCGAGCTCTTACAATTTGCTGTAGCTGCATAAAAAAATAATTACAGTTGCAAGATTATATACTCTAATTAGATGTTCTATGGAAGGTAGAAAATCGCATAGGAATGAACCAGAGGCTGTAGGTTATATAGGCAGCAGAGACATCACGTTGGGCTAATTAGGATCCAACAACACCTATTGGTAATAATAATTCTGCTGAGACATTCTGGCTTCATACTGTGTGGGTGGCCCTCCTCATAGGGCTTATATAGAATTCTGGTGTGGCCTTTAACATTAGCATGTTTTTCTTGTCTCTGTAGTGGGAGTTGTTTGAGTTCATGTTACGTGGACTTATTGAGCAGAGGCTTATGGATTACGAAGAAATGAAACATCACATACACAAGCTTGAGGGATTCATGTGGCCAGCCGTGAGTATATAAAGTGTGTGTGTGTGTGTGTATATATATATATATATATATATTGGGGCAAATTCACTAAGATTCGTAATTCACTAAAATCCACAGTTGTGCTCAGGGGTAGCGTAAGGTTGCGCTAGCGTTGATTCGCTAAGCGAAACGAAGTTTCAATGGAGGAATATGTAGCAGCACTACAAATGCCTGGGAAACCTTCAAAACATCAAATAAAATTTTTATTTTGCCCTACACATGTGCCCACTGTATAGTTAAGTTGCCATGAGTTAGGAAATGTAGGGGGGAAGGAGGGGAGCCCCAAAAATTTTTTTGATCTTTTTCAGCCCATCACCCATAATATAGAAAAAACGCCAGCGTTTTTTGGGACTTAGAAAAAATTTGAACTTTTTTTGAAGCAATCCCTATCTACTCTATTGCGCTTCACCTGGTCTGGCGAAGGAAGTCTAGTGTAAAAGGTAGCGTTCAGAATAATGCGCGCGTTAGTGAATTTGCGGTTACGTCCGTTGCGCAAATTCGCCAGGCGTAAGGGTGCGAAGTACCACTAGCGAATGTACGCCAGCGTTCGTTAGTGAATTTGCGAAGTAACGAAAATGACCAACGCTAGCGAATTGACGATAGCGTTCGGTGCTGCGGCGCTTAGTGAATTTGTGCACTACACTTGTGCTTGTCAATCCCTTTATACTCAAGGTCCAACCTTTGTCAGGGATCGCTTAAAATGCAAATTGAAGAGTTGCTGAATAAAAAGCTAAATAACTAAAAAAAAAAAAACCTTAATTAAAAAAAATGAAAACCAATTGCAAATTGTCTCTGAATATCACCCTCCACATCATACTAAAAGTTAATTCAAAGGTGAACAACCCCTTTAAGCATCATATTGTCGGTAGAATTAGTTACCCTTTTACTGTTTCTGCCTCAGCAGTTGCGCCGACACAGATGTGACCACTAACATGCAATTGTGTTCCTTGCAGGGTTTGCTGGAAAAGCTTGCACTCATATCTGAAAGGCACAGATCCAAGCAGGAAGATGGCTGCAAGGAGCCAGTATGCACCCCTGTGCCAAAGGCTGTGGCTGCCATGACCTCTCCATGACAGTTAGTGCTTGGATGTTCATGTACTTTTATCATTTTAATGCTGCTAAATCTGCTCTACTTCATACCCCAGGAGTAACGATGCTTCTTGCTGCCACACACAGGAACTGACATCACATTGTGTGTTTGGCAGCATCTTTCCTGTGCACACATTGTATAGCTGCCCATAAACTGTTTGGACACCCCTGTATAAAGTTCTGGATTATACCATGTGCTGTTGCCATTTATTGTACAACTGGTATGCAGTAGCTCTTTTCATTTTTACTGCAAGAGAGCCTCATTGCATCATTCCAGGTGGACCAATAAGGATGGATTCAGCGACACTCTTAAGACTTAAAAAAAAAAAAATCACCAAGACACTTGTTTTTTAGAATCACAACCCTAACAATGCTTTTATTTTTTAAAGTGCTTATAATCATTTTTATAATTATCATTAATATAATATTTTTATTAAGTCACAAAAGGTAAATATCAGCACCCTCTGCCTTTTATCTGGGTGATTTTAGTGTTTTGGGAGAGGTGGAGCACCTGCATAACTCACATTCGTTTGCTTTTTGAGCCTAGTGTTTAAGGGAGAATAATAAACTGCCCCGCAAATGTTTATTTATTATTTTTTATACATAAGGCCATGGCTGTAATTTTATCTATACAGGTTTTTCCATGAAGCTCTACAACTAGACAATATCACTTTCAACTAGGGATGCCCCGATTCCAGGATTCGGTTTGGGATTCAGCCTTTTTCAGCAGCATTAGGATTCAGCTGAATCCTTCTGCCAGGCCAAACCAAATCCTAATTTGCATATGCAAATTAGGGGTTGGAGGGAAATCATGTGACTTTTTATAAAAAACAAGGAAGTAAAAAATGTTTTCCCCTCCCACCCTAATTTACATATGCAAATTAGGAATTGGTTCGGTATTCAGCCGAATCTTTTACCAATGATTCTGGGGTTCGGCCGAATCCAAAAAGTGAATACTTTCAGCATAGCTTGAGCTCTGACTCACAACCTTGATACATGTGGGAGGAGAAAGTGATGGCATGAAATTAGGAAATGCTAAAATGTGTAAAATGCCCTGCAAGTATTTGCATCTCACTCATCTAAAATCCATTCTGTTTGGTGCTAAAGTAGAGGATATTTGCAGTGACTGTTGTACACAAATACTCTGTATAGAAATAAAATATTTAAGATATATTGCCTTATACTGCAGAATTGTGTGTACAGTAACATTTATTATAAACCTTGATGTAGCCAGCATCGCACAACAAAGGATGAATCTAATCTCCTTCGCTTTTTATGTGTGTGCGTTTATTTACTGCTGCAGGTCCAGGTAATTCCATTTCACTAGATTGAAACTCAATGTGTCTGTACTGTGTTCCAGAAAAGCTTTGCAAACTGCACATATTGTACATTCCATTGTAATAATACGGATACTGGTTTGGGATCCATTAGCCGGAAACCTGTGATCCAGAAAGCTTCAAATTGCTGAAAAGGACATCTCCCGTAGACTCCATTATATCCAAATAAGATTTTCAAAAATGATTTCCTTTTTCTCTGTAATAATAAAACAGTACCTTGTACTTGACCCAAACTAAGATACACTGGGGCTGATTCACAAAAGGTCAATATTCCTTTGTGTGGTATTTAAGGGACGATTTAAAGTATTTTCACATGCGTTAATAGACATATCGCAAGCGCTAATTCTACATTTCTGCACAGCGGTATTCTAATCGCATTGTGATATTTATAGAATTAATACTAACGCGTTATCCACTAACATTTTTTAAGTGATAAAAGCATAAAATAGTGCGATAATCACACCTCCCAGGAGTAGGCGTTACTAAACTACATCAGATCAGGAAGATGTAGTGAGGAACTGGAGACTTACCAACAGTCACTTCTTTCATGATACCTTGGGCAGGTCCAGAATGCTCTACGTTCTGTGTCATGGAATTATATTCAGTTTCCCAGGGAAAGGAATGACTAGAACACTGTAAAAAGAGACTTCTGCTGTGCCAGTGGCATCCCCAATGTCTTAGCTGCTATAGATTGCACTAATAACGTCTGACTATATCACATGCCCTAAAATATTGCACAAAATAATGCACACAATTCAGCTAAAATGAACATTAAAATATCATTTAAGTTAGACAAGTAAACTTTTAGTGAATCGATCGTTAATTCTAAAAATATAAGAAGTGATATATTTTTAGGCCATGCTATAAATAACACTCACTTTATCGACCTTTCTCTGTCGTCTTAGGGGGACACAGGGAACGATGGGGTTAAGCTCCATCCCACGGAGGCAGGACACTTGAATATTAATTTAAGTGGGCGTGGCCATCAGGCTTACCCCCACACACCATACAATCCTATTCAGTTTTTTAAGTGTCCTGCTCACGGGAGGATGGACATCAAGAGACAGTCTACGGGCAGCGCTAGCTGACACCCGGGGTGATACCCAAAATAGGGCTACCTATTTTTGACATGGTTAACCCCCTACGAGGCGCAGCACACCGGGGTTAAATTCTAGCCTTGGCTATAACAACCACCCAGACGGTTCCTGCATTGTGTACCTCAAGGCAGATGGTCTGGCCGGTGTGGAGGGGTACTGTAAGTGGCACGGACCCTGCTTAAGGGACATTAAGTCTGTGGGGCTCTCCCCCCTGCTTTTCCCCTTTTCACTTCCACCCCTCTATGTCCCTCATTCTAACTGACTAACGACATGTTACAAAGGGGAAGAGCGACTCAGGTGCAAGAACGGTTTCCTGGCTAGCTCTACCTCCAGCAGAGCAGCGTCTGGTTTCAGAATGAGCACAGCACGCTCTAGGGCACTCACCTGAGGCAGAAGACCCGTGTCGTTAGGCACTGGGGAACAAGCCAGACCTCTCAGTGGAACGCAGGATGCGTTCCACCTGTGGCCATCTTCTCCGGCGGCCATTTTCCCTGTGCGGGAATTGCCGCACGAACGCATGCGCAGGCGCACATCGGTGGAACGCACTATGCGTTCCAGCTGACATTTCTCTGACGGCCATTTTCCCTGAGAGGGAATTACCGCACGAACGCGTGCACAGGTGCGCATCAGTGGAACGCACTATGCGTTCCAGCGGACATTTTGCCCACGACTTATTATAAGGGGGAACCGGCTTCCAGACGGTAAAATTGGCAATCTATTACCTTCCTAAACGGGGAAAAAGAGTAGCTCTGTGGCATTATTTCCAGGACAGGTCCCCTCTGCTGCACAAGTTATTGGCCTGTTTCAAGTGTTAACAGAGGCAGAGGGCGTCAGATGTTCCGCAGTCCAGCTGGATCAAAGGGAACCACCCCCACCTCTCTGGGCAGTGCTACCTTCCCAGTTCTGTCCCTTCTGCAGGCATTACTTGCTGTTACGCATTAATTGCGGAAAGCCCTAGATTATTTGGCCACTAACAGAGTGGTTAGTGCAAACGGGCAGAGCAAAAAGGCTGATACTGCCTAACCCTTCTAACTCAGATGAGTCATTAACTTTTCATCCCTCATCCCATAAGAGGTTGAACGAGCCTTCTGAATAGCTTTTATCAATATTATTGAATTAGAGCGCGGGCCTTTGGACCAAACCTGGTCCAAAAGGTTGTGGGTTTATCTCCCACCACTGCTAATATCTTGAAGCACCAAAGTTGTATTTTGGTGCCTCATCCACAGATGAAGATGAGCATCAGGAGGCGGGTAGATGACCTCCATGAGGTTAATAGCATCATTAATGGGGTACTAGAGGGATTGCAATACAGGTTATGCGAGTCTACAGTTGTTTCTCAGTACAGGAACGATTACTCCGTTTTATCCTGGATGAATGGTTCTCGCCTGAATGCAAATTTAGGCGACTACGAGATTCACCAAATTATACCCTTTTCCTGAGAAACTGGCTGATAAATATTCATTATCCCTTAGCAGCGGATGCGCCATTGTCAAGGCTTCTAATTTACCACTCTGCCAGTCCATGATGCAGCTGTGTTCAAGGACTCTTCAGATATGCGATAGGGTTTCCTACGAGCTATCTACTTCTGGGTTGACTCTGCGCCCCTGCCTAGTTTCCGCTTGGGTGCTCAGACAATACAGGCATGGTCTGAATCATTATCAAAGATACAAGAGGGGATTCCCCGACAGGACCTGTTATCGCCACACAATATATGTGAATGCATCACGTTATTACTGTGACATCATATTAAAATCACAGACCATGGCACACACTTCTGCGTTATTCATGGCGGCACGCACTAAGCCGAGGCTCGAGAGTTGGGAGGCAGATCAGAGCTTAAGAAGACGCTAAATTAGCTCCCCTTCAAAGACCAACGGTTAGTTGGGGAGAGCTGGAGAAAATTTTTTCCCAAGCAACGGGGGACTTAGAGTAAGACCTTCCTCCCACTAAACAAGAGCAGAGCTGCTACTAGTAACGAAAGAGGAAAAGTTTGTTTTTCCGTGGTCAAGGTGAAAGGTTACAGGGTGGAGCAACTTCCACAAGGGTCTTTCCTTCAAATCAAGGGATGTGAAGGAACCTTGCCCCATAGAAGACCAACAGGATGCGTAACAAGCCTTCAGCACTGAAGGCCACTTCAGCCTGACTGGACTGGATACAGAACCATCAGAATGGATCGGATGAAAATTACTACGATACCAAGAGATATGGGCCGTTATTCCTCAGACACCTGGATCAATGAGAGGTTATCATCTGGACTATTCCTATCCTACTAAAGTAATTCCTTATGACCAGTATCCCCTCAATCCCAAGGGCACTAGCTTTCCTTGAATGTATGGAAAGAGGGGAGTTTACAAAGGTGATTGTACCCGTACCTCCTGCAGAGATCACCAGGTGTGTACTCAATTATATTCTCATAGAAGGACTGGGCAGTCAGACCAGCATTCGACCTTAAGGGTCTCAACTATTATAATGTTCAGGGGGGACAGAAGGGAGACCTTGCGCTCAGGGATTGAGGAATAAAGCAGGGACAGCTAATGATGTTTCTGGACATCAAGGTAGCATATCTCCATGTCACAAGATGGCCTCGTCGTCACTGTTACTTTTGCTTCGTCTTCTCGAACAGGCACTATCATGTGGCACCCCTGACTATCATCCACTACCAGGGTATTCACCAAGTTAATGGAGGGGACAGCCACACTGAGACTACAGGGTATCTCCATGATGCCTTACTTTGACAACCTTCTCCTCTAGGCCAGATCGGAAGTGAGAGCCAAAGAGGAACTGAAGGGAGCAATATCGATTCTTCAGGTCTTCGTCTGGACCATCACATGGTCAAAAATCCAACTTTAGCTCCGGTCACAAGATGACGGTCCTCAGATTAGATTCGACACAACAACTCAGACTGTAAACCTGCCCTGGGACAATCTGAGCAGTGATCAAATCAGCTCCTTACTCATCAGCCACAAGATGACGACGAACAGGGCAATGCAAGTGCTGTAAACAATGGTGTCTGCCATAGGAGGCAGTTCCATTTGCACTCATACATTTCAATCCACTGCAAGTCAGCGTTTAGCGACATGGTAAGGGGGATCGCGGTCTCGACCTCTAACCTTTCCTCAACCAACAATGGGGCGCTGCAGTGGTGGATGAGACACTACATTTGACCATGGCCAATCCCAGAGTGGAATGTGATGTCCACAAACATCAGTCTCCAGAGATGAGGTGTAATATGTTAACATGCTTGCACAAGGACAATGGTCAGTAAACATACTGGAACGAGTTCCGGAAAACTAGCGCTAGCCCAATGGACGCAGTGGCCCACAGGACAGCCGGTATGCATCCAGAGCCACAACGACGCCACAGGGGCGTACATAAATCGGCAGCAAGGAACGTGAAGTCAAAGGAATGCTGGCGGTGGTCAGACAGATTCTACACTGGGCAGAGATCAATCTTGACAGATTGTCTACAATATACATCCCGTGTGTGTCCAACATGAAAGCGGACTCCCTCAGTCAGAATCAACTAGATCTGGGGGAATGGGAGCTTCACCCAGTGGCATTCGTTCAACTCGGAGATCATTGGGGACAGCCAAGCATAGATCTATGACATCCAGATCCAATTGCAAGGTAGCAAGAGTTTTGTTTATTTCCGAAACCCAATAGCAGCAAGGGTGGACGCCATGACACAGCATTGGCACTTCGACCTAGCATATGTTCTCTTTCAGATCCCCATCTTATCATGAGTCCTCTAAAGATTAAGCAGTCTTTATACTGTAGTTCCGCTCGGTTCGCGGAGGACTTGGTTCACCATTCTTCAGGAGTTTTAAGTGTCACAGCCGGTCCGGGTGGTGTTCAGAACAACCTTCTACAACAGGGACTAATACTACATCATAATCCTGGGCCATTCACGTTGATGGGATGGCTGTTGAGGCAACCATCTGGTGGAGTTGAGGACTAACAGAAGAGGTTATTGCCACTAGATTGAAAGCTCACAAGCATTCATCATCAAAATCATATCATAGGGTGTTGCATTCATAATTACAGGTTGTAACGAATCTGATTTTCCTTCCTGGAACCTGACATTCCACGGATACAGTTGTTTTTACAACAAGGACCACAGTTGGAATTTAAACTTAGCTCTCTCAAGCTTCAGGTAGCGACACTGTCAGTCTGTTTTTCAGTCTCGTTGGTGAATGTGATCGTTGGACGCTCATCTTTCAAGGAGTAGCCCACATCGCCCCTCCGTTCCACAACCCGGTAGCTGTGTAGAACATCAACTTGGTGCTTGAAGCCTTGCTGGACTCGCCATTTAAACAGCTGAATTGGTTGATGATACAGGTATAACATGGAGGGTGGTGTCCCTCATGGCAATATCTTCCACCAGGAGAGTGTCTGAACTTAGTGTTCGGTCATGTGAGTCTTCGTACTTAATCCTCCATAAAGATAAAGCTGTACTATGCACAGTTTCATGTTTCTACCCAAGGTGGTATCAACACGCTAATCTAGAAGTCATGTTCTTCCCTAGGTCCGGAACTGTAAATTGACAAGGAACGCCAACTACACAATCTGGATGTATTCAGGGCTCTTAAGGTAGTACATAGATCGGGCAAGATCCTTCTGAACTTTACACTCTCTTTTTAATATTCCATTGGCCCTCGCAGGGGTCAGGCAGCTTCAAAAGCATACAAATCTAGATGGAATAGAAGGAGTCAATCAATCAAACCCAGATGCGAAGAGAAGAGCACCGCCTGAGGGGATCAAGGACCCCTCTATTAGAGCGGTGGGAGCTTCCGGGGTATGATGTAACTCGGTTTCCTTGAAACAGATCTGCAGTTCGGCTACCACGTCGACTGTTGGCACGTTTACAAAATCTACAGGGTTGACACATTCTCTTCTGCCGAGGCCTCCCTCGGGTGGAAGGTGTTGCAAGCCGTACTTAAAGGGTTAAACACTCAAATAAGCTCGCTCCCACCCCGCTGTGGTTGGGACTGCTTTGTTAAGTCCCCATCGTTCCCTGTGTCCCCCTAAGACGACAGAGAAAACAAGATTTTTGATACTCACCGTTAAATCTGTTTCTCTGTAGTCGAAAGGGGGACACAGGGCTTCCCGCCCTTGGGCGAGCTACTGTTGTTTTTTCCATTTAAGCCTCAGGTTATCTGTTACCTGTTACGTTTAAAGTGCAAGTTAAAGGTCCGTTCGCAGCTTTGGAACAAACTGAATAGGATTGTATGGTGTGTGGGGGTAAGCCTGATGGCCACGCTCACTTAAATTAATATTCAAGTGTCCTGCCTCCGGAGGATGGAGCTTAACCCCATCGTTCCCTGTGTCCCCCTTTCGACTACAGAGAAACAGATTTAACGGTGAGTATCAAAAATCTTGTTTTAGTGAATCGGCCCCACTGTAATTAATCCTTATTGGAAGCAAATCCAGCCTATTGGGTTTATTTAATGTTTACATGATTTATAATCCAAATTATGGAAGGATCCATTATCTGGGAAAGCCCAGGTCCCAAGCATTCTGGATAACTGGTCCCATACTTGTACAGTGTAACACTAAGTAAGATGCACAAACTGGGCTTCTTACTGATATGAGTATATCTGAGTATTTGAGTATTTTTTGAGTTTTGTGACTTTCCCCCTGATAAATGTGCCCCTCTGTGGAAGTAAAGTAAATAAAAGCTGGTTGGTGAAGGGCACAATCCTGCTGTGGGACAAATACAGACACAGCTACTCCATTTTTTTTCCACTGAAATGTCCTATTTATAAAGTGAAACAGGCAGAGGTCTGCAAGCTGAATTGTTGTAGCATTGAGGCCATGTCAGACACACACAAATGAACCGGACACATAAGAAATTCAAATCTTTATATTAATATATGCTTCATGATACAGGAGTAGAGTACAGATATCAATTCCAAATAAAAAAAAAAAACTATATGCATTCATTTTAGATAAATAACTTAGATTATACCCATATAAAATAGCATACATAATATAGAAAAATAAACTTTTATTGCACTGTACAGAAAAATGTATTCTTCATACGCATTTGTATAGCCTATGGGATTTCACGAGTGAGAGGAAGCTTTCCTTATTTCCCTCCTCCACCCATAACCCTACAGATTAACAAGTATTATGTCCGTCATTTCTTTAGGTTTAAAGCTACAGTTCATTTTCAATGCTTTTTACAGGTACATAAATATCGTGTGCCTGGTTGCTTTGATTCTTAGGTTGAGCGAGGATGAAGTGTTTGTAATATTATAGATTCCTGCCTTAGTTGTGACCAAACAGAAAACGTAGTAACGCAGAGAAAAGGACGTCCCAGTGCAGCGGCTATCATCAGCAACCAATCGCCAATTCGGTTTCAACAGTTAGAAAACTAAAACCAAGATCTGATTGGTTGCTACGAGCATCACAGGTAATAATTCACTGCACTTTTTACACAGCATGATAAATATGATACTTATGAAAGCATTCATTGCAAAGGCTTAGGTGAAGGGGCAGTATTAGCCACACTGCTATATTACTCCGCTGCTGTTTGTCTTTCACCTTTAGCTTGCTGCATTTCTATTTGTTGACCATAATAGTGCACCTGCGAGCTCATGTACATACATGTCTGTAGCCTATTTCATCTGGCTCAAGCCTTTCAGGAATACCCTTTATTTTCTGCTCTGTATTCATTTCCTAAGCCTAGTAAAACAGCACAAAAGGAGTAGACAAAAGTAAAAAGAATATCCTTAATGAAGAGATAAACCTTTTTTTTTGTTTTGGTAATAGAGGTTCACACCATGGCCAGTGAAATACTAGGGCATAGGAATCTGTATGCACAAAGTTTCCTTCCCTACATGTTTTATTCATCTATAAAGCCAATGATCTTCCTGTCGATTAAAGGAGAACTAATGCCTAACTAAAGAAGTAGCTAGAAATGTTGTACATTATGTTTTGGGCTTATGTACTAGCCCAAGGCAACCACAGCCCTTTAGCAGTAAAGATCTGTGTCTCCAAAGATGCCCCAGTAGCTCCCCATCTTCTTTTCTGCTGATTCACTGCACATGCTCTGTGCTGCTGTCACTTACTGAGCTTAGGGACCCACTCACAATATACAGTACTCATAGAATATAAATGTCATTATATAAGACTGATTAGTATTTAATACAGATAATTACTACAAGGCAGCTCAGAAACCAGTGCAACTAGCATCAAAATGTAATAATCAGCCCTGCAGCATCAGCTTTTATTACAGACAAACCTCATTTTCTGCTTGATAATTAGCGACGACCCCTAAGCTTAGCTTCTCAACAGCTGCTCAGAGCCCACTGAGCATGTGAGTGTCACAGACACTTTCCAAGATGGTGACCCCCTGTGACAAGTTTGAAGTCCTGGATCATTGCTGCTATTGACAAGCTGAAACTTTAGGCTGGTGCAATAAATGCATTTTATAAAATATGCAATTTTTAGCCACATTATTTTAGGGTTTATGTCTCCTTTAAAGGAGAAGGAAAGGATTTGTGCCATTGGGGGTGCCAAATGTTAGGCACCCCCAAGTGATTGTATTGACTTACCTGAAACCCCAGGCCGGTGCTCCTATCAGCAGAAAACTGCACTGGCCCGGGGTTATACCAGTGAGCACCACGGAGCGATCCTCTTCCGTCTTCCTCTTTCAAATTTCCCGGGGCAAACGCATGCGCAGTTGAATGAAATAGCCGACTTTTTAGTTAAAGTTCGACTTTTTCGTTCTACTGCGCATGTGAAGCCATGCGAAGAAAGAAGAAGAAGAGGATCGCTCCATGGTGCTCACTGGTATAACCCTGGGCCGGTGCAGTTTTCTGCTGATAGGAGCACTGGCCCGGGGTTTCAGGTGAGTCAATACAATCACTTGGTGCCTAACATTTGCACCCCCAAGTGCACAAAGACTTTCTTTCTCCTTTAACTTCAGTTCAAAGTGCTCTGTCTGAATAAAGAGAATAGTCTGCTTCTAAATGGTATTGTTGTGATCATTGAGTAAGAGAAACATGATTGTTAAATTCCAATGAAAAGTGTCCCCTGTATTAGGTGTGTTGAGACAAATATCTTGATGTATTGCAGAAAAGGAATGTTCAGTGCACACAGTAAGCCTTGTCGTGATACAGTGCAAGAGTAAAATGATAAATGAACCACTGTTTATACATAGGCTACATTTTGTCTTTTAATGAGAGAGAAGTGCTCCTATCAATACTTATTATACAACCCTTCTCTGCAGAAACCCAAACAGCTACCAGCTAACATGTTGGCTAAAGTGTACCTTCTTTTTCCTATGAAAATGATCTTTAAAGGACCAGTATTACCATAAAGTATTTTTTACTTCATATTGTTTGCAGCCAAAGTTATGTGTATTGTTTCTTTTTATACAGAGAAACTGTTTATTTGCACTTAATGTCCTATTTTATAGGAGTTTTCTATAGTCATTGACCCCTGTGTAAAGTCATTTCATTCTATTCGGCTTATTTGCTATGAAAATGTGTATGCTGTAGTTAATTCCAACCTGAATGGTTTCCTCCTTTAACAGCAGCTCATTTACTGTATATATGCTCTTCTGAACTAAAAGCAAAAACACTTTTACCAGTGCAGGTCTGTTATATTTTAATGCGTACAAACATCTTTTCTTTTTGGTGTTATGTGTCCTTTAAATACAACAGCATAGGGGTCTAAGGCCAGGGCCGAGAATCCGCTGCTCTTCTGCTCCGGGTGTGCCGGCATCTGGAAGCATTGTTTCTGCTCGGGTGCAGGCGGATTTCGGCACCGAAACTAGACATTTTGCAGCAAAATCGACCTGCAGTTGAAAAGGCAAGGGGAGTAGCAGGGCAGTGGATTCTTCACCTTCTCCACATTGCTAAACATCATCCGGCCCTGGCCTTAGAGCCTGACTACCAACCAACATGCCACATTTGCCTTTTGGAGGCCCAGACTTGGCTAAAGAAGCTTATGCTTAACATCATTTAACTACAAAGCCAAGTGAATGATTGTCATGCTTGAATATGTACATAGCTGCCACACACTCTGATCAATATGCCGTTTGTTCTTCCATAGTTGCTGGAAGGATTTGTTCTATATACACAATAATAGAGCTCAACGTGAGAATGAAACGGATGCAAGCTCTTCCTGAAACATAACTGGACTTACTCTCATGTGCAGGTCAGTTGTAATAAAGCAGAGAGGGTGTTTTAGTGGTAAGACTCTTGTCACACAGACAGAAAGCTTGCTAAACTGGCAATCACTAGAGGCTGGCGCTTTGAGATCGCTTTAAGTAACCTGGAAGGTACCGCTGGTGCTCCAAAATCAACCTGGTAAAGAATGAGAGGTACAGTTAGACAAGTATAGATATCGTTACATGGTGTGCAACATTCCATTAGTGACAAAATGGCAAGTATACAATTGGCCTCTCACCCTCTGTATAAATGTCATGGCTTGTGTCACACAAGGCTGTTTCTCCTCTGCAGAATTGTAGGCATAGAAAAAAATAAATATATATATTTTCTGTGCCTACAATTCTGCAGAGGAGGAGAAACAGCCTTGTGTGACAGAAGCCATGACATTTATACATAAATAATAATATATATAAGAACATATTATATATAACAACATATACATTAATAGAATAAACAGGGGTCATTACAATAATACAAATAAATACAAAGTATAGTTACATTAAAGACTGAGAGCTAAGAGTCTGACTCAAGAGGATGGAGATCCCTGTCCTGTAGAGCTTACCATCTAAGTGGGTAGATAATTCACAGACACAACTCGGAGAATAGTAAGGGCTGCAGGTTACAGAGGTTGACTGAGCCAGGAGTTATAATAGTGTCTGGAGGGATTCAGGGATGTTTCATTTGTTTCTATTATTCAAACAATGTAACCACTAAAGCTAGAGTAGCAATTGTTACTCACTGGTAGATTAACCAGCAGCAGTTTTGCATGTATTGTTGGTAAATGAGCCTATCCATTTGCTGACTGATGCTGTGTGGCATTTAGTACACAATGGTGAGAATGAGTTGGTACCTGCAATAGATAAATGACTCTGGTGACATTTTCACCATTGATGGTGTCGGGCTGCAGCATCCAGGCACTTGGGAGGAGCTCTCCTCTCACTGTATCACTGCTTGGACGAGGCATGGATTCACTATAGACGGACTGAAAGCACAAGTTGTACCCTGCATCCTGCAAAAACACATGAAATCACGGCTTTCAGCACATCCATCATGAACACAATCATCTGTTCTTAATTGTTCATTTTGGGGGTATAGTTTTTTCCTTTAAGATTTGTCCTGGCAAAAATTCTAGTATACATTCCTCTTATTCCCCCATGTCTGAATCTTGCTGTTCATGTAGTTTGAAAGTGACGCACTACCATTCACTCCCTTAAAGGGGAGGTTCCCCTTTTAAGTTAACTTTTAATATGTCATAATTACTAATTCCAAGCAACTTTTCAATTGGTCTTCATTATTTATTAATTTTTTTTATAGTTTTTTAAATTATTTGCCTCCTTCTTCTGATGCTTTCAAGTCACTAGCCCCATCAAATGCTCTGTAAGGCAAATGTATTGTTATTGCTATTTTTTATTGCCCATATTTCTAGTTAGGCCCTCTCCTATTTCAGTATACAGTGGGTATGCATGGACCCTAGAAACCAGATTGCTAAAATTTCCAAATGGAAACAAATAAAAAATTAAATCTAATTGCAAATTGTCCCAGAATATCACTCTCTACATCATACTAAAAAGTTAATTTAAAGGGGAGATAAAACTGTTCCCTATCTTTAAATTCCTAAATGGGCCTTAAAATAATTTGTCTCCAGGTCACTTCAATGTCCTCTGCCTTACCAGTAGCTGCTACCAAATTGCCCTGCTTGTTGTGTTTATAGTCACCATAGCAGAACTATTTACTATTAGCAGCTACAGCGCCCCCCCCCCCCGGTTACAGTTACAGGCCCCTCTAAACGAATCCCTCCATGGGGTATATTTTATCAAAGAGTGAAGTTAGAGATCACCACAGTCCTCTGGAGATTCTGCCACTCTACATTCATTTCTATGGGATTTTTAAAAGAGTATTTATCCATGGATGAAAGTTCACCCTTTGATAAATACCCATAGAATTTCACTCTAGAGGACTGTGGTGATCTCTAACGTGACTCTGATAAATATACCTAGTGTCTGTATAATATAAATGTCAGCGCTTACCTCTTTGGACTCCACTGTGATGCAACAGAAATCTCTGGGTTGTTTCAGGTAGCAGAGTGACGCATCACTTCTTACATACACTGACGGAAATGAAAATGTTACGATCCTATTCACATTACAGAACTAAAAAGGATTTATCATTGAGTTAAAAACGAAAAGATAATTGTGATACTTATAACCACTGAGATGTATATTTTGAATCCAAACCATAACGTGACTGCTCTACTTATCCAGCCCCCCCCCCCCCGTTTAATTCCCTACAGTAAGTTCAGCAAATACAGAAATCCACTGTTCATTTGGATTGTTCTACTGGGTCAGTATAAGTCGTCGTGCATTCTGAGAGGGGCTTTATTTCCGAACTCCCAGCTGAGCCATAACTCACCGAGCTGGATGTTATTGGCGACTCTCTGATGCACCTGAGCCGTGAGGATGGAGTTGTCGTAGAGATGCCTGGTGTCCGTATCCTTCACTATACCCCACACATCATGCAGTGGTCTCCTGATCACACCAGCCCCAAGAAAACCATGTTTAGTGGCAGATGGGAAAGCCTTGTAATACACCAGTACGTCCCGCTCAGTACACTGATAGCTAAAAGAATGGAGGAAACACAAAGCATAAATCTCAGATGAACATCATGCTGACGCTTTATTGACAAAGCAAGAGAAACGAGTCTTACATCCATCCAGCTGCTGCCTGGTAATCAAACAGGTTCTTTATGTTGCTGAAGGAAGCCGCCATTATCTGAAATAAAAATGTTAGCTAAGCAGAGCAGTAATATAATGCACACCTATTCTTCCCATAGTATTTGTATATGTTACAGTACTAAGCATGGAACACAAGCAATGCACACACTATGGGTTCAAGACTAGTTTTATTGTACATGTGGTCAAGGGGCCCCTTAATTCATAATAAATCATCTTATATAGTCTACTCTTGCCTCATTAGGAGAGCAAATATGTAATATATGGGCCATTACATGACATGATACAGCGAATAGTAAAGAAGGTGGTGCATGGCTGCTTTCTTTACTGACCATCACATACAGCAGCCTTATAACAAATAACTGCAATTTTTTATTTTATGCTATTCAACAACAAATTCCGTTGAAACTAAAGGAATTTTTAGAAAGTTCAATACATTTTCTATTACTTTTCCCATTTAAAACACCAGTCGGAAACAGATGGAAAGTCTTACACTATGGCACTTACCTCACCAGTTATTGTGTTATTATTATCCAAAAATATGTTGGTGATGGTCCCTGATATGAAAGTATCACAGTTTAACTTTGAGAAGGGGAGAAGAGCCTCTGCTAATTGCAGTGGATTAGACCTGCTCAGTTTTTAGCTACATCACTAGTGTGAATGTCAGTGAAACACAGAAAGAAATCGCCAGCGCTTCGTCTAACTCACACTAGCAATGAGCAGCTGCTAGAAACACTATTGCGCCAGTACTCGGTCTAGCCCACACACTGGAGTTGATCAGCTGCTATAAACGATAAAAAGACAATATTTGTACACAAAGAGAAAGAAAATTTGCCAGCGTAAACTGTGTGCCACGTCAAGGCCCTTCCTTTTTACGCAAGTCTTACACTATTTGTGAGCATTATAAGCTGGTAAAAGGTATGGAAAATCTTAGCTATGAGGAAAGACTGGCCAAATTGGGGATGTTCACGCTGGAGAAGAGGCACTTAAGGGGTGATATAACTATATATAAAGGGATCATATAATAATCTCTCTAATGCTTTATTTACCAATAGGTCTTTCCAGCTGACACGAGGTCACCCATTCCGATTAGAAGAAAAGAGGTTCCACCTAAATATTCGGAAGGGTTTTTTTACAGTGAGAGCTGTGAAGATGTGGAATTCTCTCCCTGAATCAGTTGTATAGGCTGATATATTAGATAGCTTTAAGAAGGGGTTGGATGGCTTTTTAGCAAGTGAGGGAATACAGGGTTATGGAAGATAGCTCATAGTACAAGTTGATTTTGGAGTCAGGAAGGAACTTTTTCCCCCCTGAAGCAAATTGGAGAGGTTTCAGATGAGGGTTTTTGCCTTCCTCAAGATCAACTGGCAGTTAGGCAGGTTAAAATAGTTAAAAACTTGATGGACGTGTGTCTTATTTCAAAGCAGTGGGAAAGCAGGGAGCTTTTAACGCCCCAGACAACAAACATACACCTGTGAATAATTGACTTCCTAAACTATTTGCATTTTAAGTTTGTAGTGCATTTATCTAAAAATGTAAAAGCTTCCTGCTTTCCTACTACAGCTTCTGAGCTAATTGTAAGTGAACTATGGTGTTACTACTCAGTCACACTAGTTGCTGGGGGACTTGATTTTAAATGCACTACAAACTTATAATGCTCACAAACAGTGTAGGACTCGTGTACAATGAAGGGCCTTGACGTAGCACGTGAGCTTACATATTTTGGCCAAAGTGTGGTACCAACACCTCATTTTTTTGTACTAATTATTGTTAAAGGCAAACCGTGTGCTGGCAATTTTTTTCTTTCTCCACTAGTGTGAATGTGATGGAAATGATCATGGTTCCAAACATACTGTATGTGGCATTAAAGAAAAAAATTTTTTTTTTTGAATTATTGGTTTTCATTACAAAAGAAATTGGGCAGTCTGCTTGTTGCGGTACACTACACAAGGAAAAACAATCATCAGTAGTAGCATAAAAGTATAAAGGAAAAGAAATGAATATATACCAAAAAATCCAATAACAATGTTTTTACCTGCAGTTGACATGGTGTGAAACTCACCTCTGCTATAGCACTAGTCTGGAGCTGCCTGGCAATATCCTGGTATGATACCACTGAATGGGACAGGCCTGAGATGAATGGGGTGTAGCTGGAATGAGATGTGGCAGGAGGCAAGTCCCCTGGTGCTTTTCCCTCAGCAGGAGTCTGGCTCTGAGACCTCACATCTAAATAAGTGAAAAAGAATAAAGTCCAACTGCCTAGATATTTTAGCTATTATGGCCATTTAAGCAGCGAGTCCCATGTTATACTGAACGTACCAGGGACAGGTTCCCTCTGGGAAGAAGTAACAAGCTGACAGTTCCTGACTGCTGATCGGCCCCTTGCCACTCCAGATGCAAGATCCATTTTTCGGGGTGAAGTCTAGTAAGAAACAGAGGCAAAATTGAGGGACAAAGGGGCAAATTCAGTAAGAGCCGAAAATACGCTAGTGATGGCTTCGCCACTTTTCGTCAGGCGTAGTTTTGCCAGGGCTGCGCAAATTGACGAAGATCCGAAGATGCACACAGGTTACCGAACGGTTATGAAGTTGCAATTTTCGATAATACAATAAGCAGTCCGAAGTTACACTAGCGATGCCTAATTAGCATACGGAGTGCAGTTAAAGTACAATGGACGTGTATGCTGCAGCAACTACATTACACTACGCAAGGCCAGGGAAACGTAATAAAATTAAATAGAGGTCTTATATTGCCCTACACATGTGCCCACTGTATAGTTTAGGTGCCAAATGTAAGGGGGATGGAGGGTACCCCAAAAAACATTTTCGATCTTTTTCAGCCTATCACCCAGTAAAAAGTAAAACACGCCAGCGTTTTTTGGGACTTAGAAAAAATTTCATCTATTTTTAGAGAAACTTCTATCTAGTCTATTGCACTTCGCCTGGTCTGAGCTGGTAACGTTCAGTAAAATCCGCAACTTAGTGAATTAGCGTAGCTACGTCCCTGCGCCCTTTGCCTGGCGTAAGGGTGCAAAGTACCGCTAGAGTCTGTCTACTTCACTAGCGAATTTACACTTCGCCCTTTAGTAAATTTGCCCCAAAGACTTTTTGTCTACAGTGTGTGGAAATCCCTAGCACTTATGCATTTAATAGTTATCATTGTTTAATTTCCATTACTTGTTCTCCTGTTTGTGTCCAGTGTTTTACAAGGCATAAACACACACTTGGTACAATATGATAAGCTGTGGTTTGTTTTTCAGATATTTGAAAAAAGAAAGAAGAAACTTGACATAATGCTGAGCTGACAGGAGATGCCGGGAGCTGCTGATAGAACGTAAAGGCCTATAATAAGGCTAAATAGGCAAGAGGCCATGCCCACCTTTGTTTCATTGAGATCCTGATGGCTTCTCTTGTCCTGTGTAGCTGTGACGCTGCTGTTGTAGCCAGAGGTGGGACCTGAGGACAGGCTGAGGTTGGAACTTGTGCATAAAGTGCTGGTGCTCATCAGGGATTTCAGTTTTGTGTCCTCCTATAAAGACAGGACAATATTAGTTCACAAACACATGACTTGACCCAGGCCCGGACTGGTAATGTATCAGATCGGGCATTTGCCCGAAGGGCTGCTCTAGCCTCTGTTTAAGTGGGCTGCCCGCTCCCTGAATAGATGCAGCACTAATTAAACATTGCGCCTGTTTTGTAAGGTTTAGGACTGCCCTGCTGGCTGCTGCTCAGACTGAGTGAGGGGGAGCACAGGGCCGGCAGATCGCTCACCATTAGGACCCAGGAGCAGCATATTTCTTCGTGCACACTGTGACAGAAGTTTGCCGGGATCCTCTCCAATGTGAGGCCCGCCTCCTGCCTGTGATGTTCCTCTGTCAGGGAAGAGCAAACGAGCGCCAGAACAACCAAACAGCTGCAGACAGCCTCATACTGATCTGGGCTCTGAAAAAACTGGGTAAGTTTGTGGCTGGCTGTTTTCCAGATTCCCCCTCTGCTCTCAAACTCCCCCCCCCAGCCAAACTGCGTGCCTGGAGAATAGTGCAAAAGACTAAAGCTTTTTTCGCCTCAAACTATAACTATCTGCCACTGTTAATTTACTCTCTCACTTTTACCAAGTATGTATATTTACACTACAATAAATTATTGTGATTTTTGAAAATGGAGTGCTGGTCCTTTTCATAATTGTCTGTCCGTCTGACTGTCTATATCTATCTATCTATCTTTTTATTGTCTGTCTATCTGTCTATTCATTATTAAGCAGCTGCACTTGAAAACCAGTCTTTCACTGATGTGTACAGGTGCAGGGTCAAACTAAATATATACAATTTAGTTGAAAAGACCCGCACTCCAATTCTTTGTGAATCAAACAAATTTCAAACAATATTTCCATTTTCCGGGTGCTTGGTCAAATAATATGTAGATAATTATGAAAATTATCGGTTTTATCGTGATTTTTGAAAACCGAGTTCTGGTCCTTATCATAATTTTATATATATATATATAATAGGATTTGTTTAGTAAATACAAAAAGGTTCTTTATTCAGCTCAACTTTTCGAGCCCGCACAGGGCTCTTCGTCAGGAGTACATAATATTTTGTTATATACTCCTGATGAAGAGCCCTGTGCGGGCTCGAAACGTTGAGCTGAATAAGGACCCTTTTTCTTTTTGCCATAATTTCCTGCATATTATATATATATATATGGAGAGATATAGATAGATGAAAAAATCAAAGCAGCCCACACATAAATGCGTCCTGGTTTTTTACTTATACACATGCATATTTTTTTATATATATATATATATATATATATATATATATATATATATATATATATATATATATATATATATATATATATATATATATATATATATATATATATATAAAAAAATATGCATGTGTATAAGTAAAAAACCAGGACGCATTTATGTGTGGGCTGCTTTGATTTTTTTGACAGGGCTGATTTTTACTCCCAGTCCGGCCCTGACTTGACCTCATTGTCAAATGAATAATGTGTAACAGCCTAAAAACATACTTAAAAGACTCCGTATTGTCCTTGTCTAAACTGTTAACCCAGTCTAAAATTTCTCTCTAGCAAATGGGACCCACTCCTTAAAGGGCAAGGCACAAAGGGCATTTTGTCCGCTGCATTTCTCATTAGACAAAAGACAGGCACAAATGCCCCTCCTTCACAAGCATTTTAACAAACCGAAGAATTACCTGCATGGTCAATTAATTGTCGTGTCATTTTTATGTTAAAACATGGCATCTCCTTGAGGCTACAATCGCTACATTGACAGAATCATATGTGGAAAGAAGCAAAATAAGATCAATGAGAGGGCAGAGAATCAGTATGTACCACAGACAATAAAGATTGTAAAGATTCAAATACCATATATTCCCCGTTAATAGTCAGACCCATGTAGAAAATTTGCAGTGTATGAATAGATCAGCCATATCACATGTTGGCGGTCTGACCCTCTAAGGGGGCTCAAAGCAGTGGATGGGGGGGAGGGGGGCACCTGAAGTACAGTTAGGCAGGAATGTGTGTATGAATGCCCTGGAGCAATATGAATGCAATCTTCCTTTTATTTCTATATGTCTGACATGTTATAGTCAGCTTTATACATATCCATACATATTTGTAAAAGATTCATAATTGATACTGAACACACCTTTATCAGACAGCTCTGCTGCAGTCTCTTTCTCTCCAGTTCAGCTCTCTCTCTGAGTTTATCCCTTGCTCGTGCTATTTCACTCTTTGCCTCTTCCCGAGCCTTCTGGTAGTCTTTCAGCATCAGCTCAATCTCAGAGGGACACTGAGTCGGCCCCTTCTTCGGTTCTTGAAATCTACAGTTAATATAACAAACCAGCTATGAGAAATAAATTGTAACATCCATAACTTCAAGCCTACAGGTTAGCGAGTAAACGTAACATCAAACATGGGTTTCCTATCGGCACAGGGACTCCCTATCTGTTGGTTTTGGCCTACCCAAATCTGGTGCCTGGAAAAAGCATTTCAACTCAGCCTCACAGCTCCAATTTTTCAGTTTGTCTAATAGGGGTTGCATGCACTACTACAGACCATATTTTATGCATTTTTGTATTTGCCTGAGAGGTCCCTCATTGGGACAAACATGGCCCACTTACTGCTGGCAGTACAATGGTGAACAGTGAAGTAACCCAATTAGTTGCGCATATTTGGCCTCAATGTGTGTGCTAGCTCTCAGGTGTGCTGAGGTTACTACTACTTTGGAAGATACCTTGCGGCATCTAGCCATTTGCTTAGTGTAGATGTGCCCCATTCTTCCTATATAGATGTGTAATAATATGTTCCAGGCACACACTGGACATCGTTCTGACCTGGTGTGGTCCACCACATCTTTTCTTAGCTGCTGTAGGTATTCCCTGCGACGGCTTGGCAAGTCTGACTCCCGCAGCGATGCAAGAGATCCTTGGGATGCACTCAGTTGTTTTTGTGGACTAAGGCTTCGACTCCTTCTGAAAATCTGCAGCCGGTCCTCTCTTTCCTTTCGCAGGCCTTCGATTTCTTTCATGTGCCTGAAAGACAAGAAAGCTTGAGCTATTGGTTTAGCTGAAACCCTGATATGCAGTGCATGGGGCACACACTCTCTTCAAACATAAAATACACTGCTGAGCACGTGACCAACACAAACATCACGACTGGCCGTACTCGAATGGAGAATTGTAGTATGGCTGCATGGCTTTACTTAGCAAAACATCCATCAGACACAGTTACCGTCCCTTTGAAAAGGGCAAACAGTGCAGTTACTGCTGCCACACTTGAAATACAATACAATACAGGTATAGGATCCCTTATCCGGAAACCCGATATCCAGAAAGCTCCGAATTATGGAATGGCTGTCTCCTATAGACTCCATTTTATCCAAATAATCAAAATTTTTAAAAATTATTTCCTTTTTCTCCATAATAATACAACAGTAGCTTGTACTTGATCCAAACTAAGATGTAATTAATGCTTATTGGAAGCAAAATCAGCCTATTGGGTTTATTTAATATTTAAATGAATTTCTAGTAGACTTAAGGCATGAAGACCCAAATTACGGAAAGATCTGTTATCTGGAAAACCCCAGGTCCCGAGCATTCTGGATAACAGATCCCATACCTGTATATTGTTACTATACAGCACTGACACGTGATTCAGCATTTATATTCTAAAAATTGGGGCCAATTAACCCTCCTTTATGTTTTTGGGGTATTAGAGTAGAGGTTTTGAGAGGAAACCCATGCAGACGCAGGCAAATCTTACAGACTGCCGGATAGTGCCCAGGTTACAGTTGATCTCATAACGTCCTGGTCAACAGTGAACTGTAAAGCAGAAATATTTAGGAACAAGAGAGTTCATTTGTGAAGTAGTAGGCCACACACACACAGGTGAGGGGTATATACTAGGAACATAGGATATCACCCCATGTTTTTACAATAAAACACTTTAAAGCAACAACTAACATAGCATCTGGTGTCCCCCAATCCTTACCTGTCGTAGAGTTGTTTCTTCAGGGACATGATGTCTTTTTTATCATCAGTCGTTCCATTCTGCATAACCCTCAGTAGTGCGTCTGTTTCACCAATGCCATAGCTAAGCTTTGCTTCTGCAAGCTGTACAGTGAGAGGCTGCAGGTTCAACTCCAGATGAATCCCGGACATAATTTCAGCACGCTCTCTCTGCAGCCTCTCTATCTCCTGAGTCCTGCTTTCACACACAGTGCTAGCGGAGTGCTCTTGCTCTTCTTTTTGCATAGAGTATTCTGTTTTAGTAGGACTGTCTCTAAGGCTTAGTTGAGCAGGGCTTCCAGGTAAGAGTCTGGAAGGAGTGCACTGAACACCAGACCAGTTGCTAAATTTGTTATGTATGGGTAAATCCTGTAGCGTGTAATTGTGAGACTTCCTACTCATGCCAATTGGGGAATCTGTATTAAGAAGAATATCTGTGTTGGATTCACTTTCTACAACAGAAAGTTCATCCTCCTGGACATTACTTGCTTCTGATATAGAAATGGTATGGCTTTTATCTTTAAGCAACAAGTTACTGGATGTCATGGAGTTGCTGCCAAATCCATTATCAACCATGGAGTATCTTTTTCTTTGGACAATTCTGTTTGGAGCTTGATGTTTGACTGGAGAGAGGTTTTCGAGAGATGGAGACCTTCCCAAGGGGTGCTGTGCATTTAAAGCTGTTGCTGAGGTGCCATCGGCTTTATCTCGTCTTTTTAAGGCGAATAAGTTATAGTCCCTGGATGGCCTTCCAATACTGGACAGTTCAGAGATGCTACTGGAACGGTTCCGGTGGAAAGGATGCTCTTCTCTTACAATGCAGTCTTCACTTTTGAATCGGTATGGTTGCATATATTCTTCTTTCAGTCTTTTCCGTGCTGAGTCTTTGAACTGACTGCCGCATGGCATTCTGAATGGATTTGCATTTTCTGAGCCGCTCTGAGAGCTGGCATTTTCGCTATCAGATACTGTTTGAGAAGAACCACGTTCTTTTGGACTTCTGTGCCGGAGAACTTTCACCATGTTCTGGCTATTTAAAGTTGGTGCCACTGTGTGTTTGTGAAGAGACTTTTTACTTGCTTTAAGAGTTAGAATGGGTGAGGTGGCTCTATCAACCATAACAGTGCCTTCACCAATGTTACTTCTTTCAGACAGTTTCTCTGTAGCGTTGTGTTCAACGTTGTATAACTTTCGAGTGGTACTACATTCTGAGCCTCCAACTTCTGTACATGAGCCTTCACTGGGGGAGTTTTCTGAAAAAGGGGAAAAGGAAGAAGGCCTTGTAGCATAAGATGATGGAGATATACCAGAAGGCACATGAGCCAGGAATGGGGTTGATGTTCTAAAATGTGTTGAGCTGTACAATGGACCACGTTGCTCACAAGAACAACCATCATGCAAATTTGGAAGGCTCTGTGTCTTAGCGATTGAGGCGTCATGAGCAATTTGTTTTTCTTGGTTCCTTTGGTGTTGGGTCTGGGAGCTTGTAACAATTATATTTGATCCTAGTTTTTCCTTTTCATTGTCCTTATTCTGTGTGCAAATAGATACTTGACAATCGGTCTGAATGCCTCTGTCTACAGTAGTCTGGGTGGATGAATCTCTCGTTGCCTTATTCACCGCTTTTTCTGTCGAATTTGTGTGAAAGTGCATATGGCCACTATCGTGTTCTGAGAAGTTTCCAAGCAGTTCAGAAGTCTCATACAAAAGTTGGGATAAATGAAGGGACATATTCTGCATGTTTGACCATGAAGCCGGTCTGTGGTTTCTACACTGTGTAACTTTTATAGATGACACATCTGTATGGCTTCTCTGGTGTCGATTTAATCTTCTGTACCTACCCTTTGTTTGTGTTCCTTGCTCCGATTTCACCTTTATGTTATCATCATTGCATGTCTCAGACTCTGAAGTATACAAGACCATGATTTCATCTACCTGCACAGAGCAGTTTTCGGATTTTGGCTTTAATTCATATGAACGGTTATGCTGTGGTCCACAGTCGTAGCTTAAGGCAGCCACTTCATCAGACAGTGGATAATAGTATGAAGAACCATCTAGTGAATTGGTGGATTGGAAATCTTGTGTGGTGTTGTTCCTGATTTGCACGTCTTCAGTGCTGCTTATAGTGCTAGATGCCATTTTAGCATTTGCATATGAACTAAGATGTGAGTGGAAAGGAGAAACGTGAGCATTTAAACCTTCGTCAACGCTGGAGCATCTCATTATTTGTTCTTGGAATTTGCTGCAAGAAACATCACTTGTGCTGTTAAATACGCACTGCTTCAACCTGCCTTTCCCACTCCCATCTAGCTGCCATGAGTGAACAAAGGGATTTATGTCGCTTGATGAGAAGCGCATTATCTCTTTATTTTCTGTCATCACTTGGTCTGATTGCTTTGCCTTTGACGGAACCTCTTGAAATATACAACTTGCATTGCTTCTAAATACTGATGGTGATTCCTTTGTGATCGGGGGCCTATTTTGGTTACTGTTGGGATTAGTGGAAAGACTTGGAGAACCAACGTATTGTGCATGCGCTTGGTACTCCACTTTTGATTTCGTACGTTCAATTTCATTCTCCGTTGATATCACTTTTATATCAGGAAATACACTGTTGGACTGATTAAAGGTAGGATATGCATTGAGATATTCTAGTGAATCGGCATTAGAGCATATTAATTGTTTACCGTTAGAATTTTTGTGGTTTGTAGGAGTAGATAATCTGCGTTTAAGTGGCTGTGTGTGTCCAGGGCCTGGATTTTTACTGGAGCTCAGACAATGACCCTTAGGCACGTTTACATCTGAACATTCTAGTTTCAAATAGGAAGACTGGTTACTGTCTAAAGGGACACTTAAAGTTGCTGGCAAAGAGACACTCCTATCTCTTCCAATATACTGCTCCTCAGTCTTACTAAGGTTGCAATCAGTGTGCATTTGCTGGTATTCAAGAGACCTTTTTGAGAGTTTCACGAGTTCTTTGCCTAACAGTACATCGGTTTCCCTGTTTATGGATTCCCCAGTTAAATCTTGGTCAGTACACATAAACTCAATGTTATTCATTGTGTTTGGGGAAACCCTGCCCATCATTTCTCTTCTCTCATCATCTCTTCCAACCTCTTTTCTCTCTTGTCGAGGCTGATGCGCACATTCTGCGCTGGCAGTTAGTTTCTCATCACACACAGATGCACAAGAAGGTGTCTGACATGATATGGAAAATGATGTGTCATTTCCCAAAGTGGAACAACTTATTACTGCTTTATTTGAGTTGCTCACTGTACATGGATCCATCTCCTGTTCATGTAAAAGGTGCTTACAGTGATTAACTGTATTTTCTACCTTACTATTAGATATATACTCAGGATTATAGGTCAAGTATGTCATTTTCTCAGCCTCTAAATTGTCTTGTATGGTTACAGCACTTTGCAATAGATATACCAAGGGGTCTTCAGAAGCTCTGCTTTTGTCCTTGATACGTTCTTTCCTTTTAAATGCCATTGTTGTGTCATGTGCATTTCTGTGACTCTTACCATCCTTGTTGCAAGCCTCAGAGACTATTGAACTGGATACTGAATGTTCATCTCCTGTCCTGCTTTGAAAATATCTTAATTTGCTGCTACTATCAGGTTCTAACTTATTGTTTTTAGAAAGCAGTTCAGAATTTTTAGCTGGACAAGAAGAATGTTGTTGGGAAATGAATGGTGTCCTTTTAGGTATGTCTTGTGAACTGGCCCCCTTCTCCAGAGGTTTATCTACACAAGATTCATTTCCATAAACAAAGTGTGAAGTATTATTTGGAATGACAGGTACACTTGCTCCCTCAAACATAAATGTAGCATCAGTGGGGATGGAAGGGGTTCTAGTTTCACTAGGAGCATTTGCACAAGTGCTGTGTATGTCTAGCTGTATGGAACATTGCACTTGTGGTTTTACAAGACTTTTTGCACCAGAACAACTTTTATTGTTTTCTGAACTAACTGGGCTGGCTTCAGCTTTACCTTTTTTCATAAAAGGCTCAGAATTTAATATTTTATCTGCAGTGTTCTTTGCTTCATTCAATAGTTCATTCTGCAATACGGCTTCATAGTAGGGAAGGACCAAACCTGCATTCCTAACATCTTCTGCAGGGTTGGTTCTATTCCCAGACCTTGAGCTACAGCTACTGGTTATTCCATTGCTTGTTTTTTCCCCAGATTCACAGATATTTGGGACAGGGAAACACTGGACATCTTGATATAGTGGATTATTGGCAGAGCCGCTGGCCCACAGTGCATTGATGTCATCTGAAGAGCTTTGATTCTCCATATTGTTTTTGTCTCTGTAGTTTTTTGAAGGGAATTCCAGTTTCCCACATGCAACTGAATTCTTATTATGTGTTTGTGATAAGTCATTCATTTTGGAGCAAAGATGTCCAGAAACTTCTAGAGTCGTTTCCGCTGATGCTTTCATCCCATCATTTTGCCAATCTTGGGTGCCATCGGTGCTATGGAGTGTGTAAGACATACTGTCAGCCATTTCCATTTCTCCCTTACTTATCAAAGTGCCCATTTTCTCCAGTGTACTTGCCTTCTTTGTAGCCACAGTAGCATTGTCCTGTTTATTTTTAACAGAGCTAGTCATTTCTTCAGGAACAGAAGAGTGGTTTCTGATTGGTGCTATTTGCCCATATGTACTTTTTGCAGATGATATTTTTTGTTCGGTGGCTGCCCCTCCATCCAAGATTTTCTCTCTCCTTTCCTTACTTACATTTTCAAAATGTATAGGAATGTCAGCATCATGTTGCCTATAAATATTGTCTTTTTCATGTTTTACTATGTTTTCCATATTATTATCGACTTGAATACATGCCCCCTCATTAAAGCTCGGCAGGAGACTACTGTCTATACTCTTTATTAAAGAAAAGGTTCCCTGAAACATACCTTGGTCAGACAGGCTTGTGCTAGACACATTGCTGTTTAAAGTATCTCTGGAAATAGCAGGAGAAGATAATGTGAAACAATGGTCACTTTCAATTGATACAACGCTCACATTTTCTGGACGTATAGCACCATCTTTTCCACTTTCCTTTTCAGCATCTTTAAGACTAACATATGTAATAAAGCTATTATCATTTGCCTGGCTTAACCTTGATGATAATTGATTGAAATTCAAGTCCCCACTATTAGTTATTAATAAATTGTTGGTTGACTTTGGTTCATGCAGTCTTGGTGCGTTGTCTTCCGTATTCTTTTCTACTGATCCCATTGTCATATCAACTGATGTGATCTTGTCTTGTGTCAGAGATGGACATTTGCTAAGTTTATTGACACAAGAATCAACAGCAAAATGAGGATGATTACCTGGAACAATCACAATTCGTTCTACTCCAGTGCTGCCTGATCTTTCATTGGGTCTCTCTCTACTTTCAGTTATACCGTTATCACATTCATCATTTTCAATCACATATTTTTCACAGTTTTTTGTATTGGCATTTATGTCAAGTTCTACATGGAGTGGCGTATGGACGGATGATGGTATTAATTTGTGAGGGTCGAAAGTGTCAGAATGTGCTTCCATTTTAGCACCTTCTGGATCCACACTAGTTGGAGGAGAAGGCTCCATTTTAAAGTTTTCTCGTTTGTCCTCCTCTAAAACTTTTGACATTGTATGGTTAAATAATGTCTCTAAATTGTCAGTGTGCTTAAACTGCTCACAGTTAGGCATTGGTTTTGCTACTTTAGTGTCTTGATCAGCCTGCTGATCAAATGTTTTTTCAGTAGTACTATGGTTGCAGTGGCTTGTATCCCAGTTTCCCTGAGTGACATGTAAAGAAAAAGGACCTGTTTCACATTTTTCATTCTTATCCAAACTTGCACCATGAGTCAGACCATCGTTCTGTTTCATTTGCAGCATCATTTCTTCTGTGTCTTTATTCCTCATTAATTTCATTTTCTTTGGAGATTTTTTTGCATTCACAATTGTCATTTTCAGCCGTGTAGGAAGTATCTCTTTAACCATCCCTGCTTTCAGTTTTCCAGTGGTTGCTGCCAGTCCTGCAGAATCCTCATTGTTTGCAGTCAGGAGACCTACAGAAATGTGTGGATCCTTCAAAGCCCTTGATTCATCTTTGACAGAGCACCTTAATATTACATTTTCTCCAGCGTTCAGTTGATCTTTTAAAGGACCTAAATATTGTAAGTCCTTAAAATCAGGATTGGCAGCAGCATCAAGAATCTGACAGCCATTTTCTCTTTGCTCAGTGGTGAATTCAGGTACAGTTGATTCTGACTCTTCATTCTTATTTAGCAGGGGTATGTTCACACTAGTTTCCTCCACAGTTCTTTCAATAGGACTTTGAATTTTTTCGTTTAGTAGCGTTGTATCTTGGGGTGATATTGTAAACATACGATTTGAATCAACATTTTCTGGCTCATTTTTAATAGTAGAATATTTAGTGGATAACTGATTGGGAAATTCAGTCTTTGAATCTTCACATGTATTATTTGCTGTTGTGATTGTACAGTCTTGACTTTCCCAAAGAGAACTTGCCACAAGTACAGGAGGGCAACTGTTCTCTAACTTTTCAGATACCGCATCCTCTACATTGGCTTGGGCCTGGACATGAATGACATCGCTTCTACTTAAAATGGAATCACTACAATCTAAAGCAAACAGTGGATTCACATTTAAGTAAAAAGAGCTGCCGAGTCCTTTATCAGAACGATTTTCTGCTTGAGGGAAACCAATATTGTTCTGATCATCTGTGTGTAACCCCAAGATCCTAGGGCTTTGTAGCTTCCAGAAGATCTCTGCAGGCATCTCTTCAGACGAATCCATTTCAGGGACGTCTTCTGCATCAGCCAAACTATCAAGAGAAAAGCTTTTTGAAAGCCCAGTTGTGACAGAGGTACCCATGACTACAGGTGAAGGGTTTGGATCTTCAATCATATCTTTGGAAGAACTACAAGGTGTAAGAACAGTCTTATAATTATTAAACCTCCTCCTATTTGGCTTCTCCTTTTTGGTGCCTCTTTCTGCCAGGGAGTCCTGGGATATTTCACTATCCTCACTGTCTGAATTATTTTGAGAAGTAACATTTTTCTTAATTCCTGGCCCTTTCAGGTGAAGCTCTTTAGTTAAGGCATAGCCATAAGCGGATGAAAGGGAATCCACAGAATAGAAGCTTTCACTGTCTGAAGAGCCAGTTTCATCATCCTCCTTCCAGTCTTGCAGGAGCACTTCCTTTGGCTTTAGGAGCCCTCTACTGAGTCTTTCTGTGCTTTGCCATCTTTTGTCAATTGCATGGGTTGTGGTAGGCCTGCTTAGTGTATTAATGCTGTCAGTAGATGAACTTATTTTGGAAAACTCATTTGCTGGTTTCTTATGACTATTCGGCAAACATGAATCTGCCTCTCTTTTGGATCCTTTAAGAGTGCTGGATGACCTTTCAGCAAATCTCTTTCCAGGAGGAACAGTTTTTTGAATATTTTTGGTATTTTTTTGTTTTCCCGTGGCTTCATTCTTCTCCAACGTGGTTTTGTTTTCCTGCACAAAGCTCTTTCTGCGGCTCTCAAGCGTCTGTTGAGGAGAGCTTTTAAAGGGTTTCAGTTTGGTTTCACTATTTGCAGTGGTTATGGGTATTCGTGAATTTCTTTTCTTTAGAGGTTCAGTGGTTTTTGAAATAGATTTAGACCTGCTACCGGATTTATCCATTTTTTGCCGCTTCTTGCTCATTTGTGTGTATGCGAGTACAAATTTCCCATAAGTGCTTGTTTTATTCTGATTTGTAACAGAAACAAATGGGTGCTTCTCTGCTCCTTGTACAGTGCATTGGTCATAATTTGGGGTCTCGCTTAGTAATCCACTACAGCAGGTTGAAGAGAGACATTCTACTGACACCGCACGCCTTGGCTTCTGCTCTTCAGATGGCTTATTACTGTGTAGAGATACAGCTGGCGCACATTTTCTTTTCAGAGTACTGTAGAAATATAAAAGCAGAAAATAAAATTAGGATACAACAGGATTGCTGCTCCATGCTTAAACAAACCAAAATGTGCATGTTCATGTTCCCTACCAAATACTTGTAATTAATAAATACTATTCAATACAGCAATCCGAGATTTTAGTTCTGCAAGAATGTGTGTGTCACACAGCTGTATTCAGCCAATGGTGCACTTGGCATTAAGGCACATTTCGTGCCAATCATCACTGGCTGGGTAACAGAGCTCTGGATATGAAGGTCAGTTGGGTACATGTGGCAGGATAATTACTAAAATAAGTGAAAAGGAGATTTTGTGTACTCACCGTTAAATCTCTTTCTCTTCAGTCGCTTGGGGGACACAGGGACAGTGGTATAGCTGGAACCACTAGGAGGCAGGACACAAAAAAAAATAGAAACTTGACCCCTCCTCCTCCTGCTATACCCCTCCTCTGTAGGCAGAGACACTCAGTTCGTACCAAAGGAGAAACAGGAGGTTATCAATAATCAACAGAAAATCTGATAACTAATTACAAGAAGAACAGTCTGAAGCCAAGAGAAGGCCTCTATTCAGGGAGGGAAGCCCTGTGTCCCCCAAGCGACTGAAGAGAAAGAGATTTAACGGTGAGTACACAAAATCTCCTTTTCTCTTGGTCTGCTTGGGGGACACAGGGACAGTGGGGACGTACCAAAGCTGTCCCCTGAATCTAGGGCGGGAAGTAGAGGCCTACGTGGAACCAGCCACTGCAGCCTGAAGTACCTTCCTGCCATAGTGGGTGTCATATGCCACAAGGTGCCAAACTGGTAAAATTTGGCAAAAGTATGGATTGAAGTCCACGTTGCAGCCTTGTTCCGCTGAGGCTTATTTTCGAAAAGCCCTCTGGCGGAATGTGTCCAGATTGATCTGGGGGAACCTGACCCTGTGATGAATAGGATCTCTGGATGGCCTGCTTTATCCATCAGGATATGGTGGTCTAAGGAGAAGGAGTCCGATAGACGGATGTCCTCGACCCGGTGCGGGTAAAACTTGAGGGCCCTAACGGGGTCGAGGGTGTGCAGTGCTGCTTCCTTCGCATTGGAAAGGGATGGGCAGAAGGTAGGAATCGTAATTTCCTGGTTGAGGTGGAAAGTGGAAACCACCTTGGGAAGAAAAGAGGGAGAAGTATGAAGTACTGCCCTGTCGTTGTGGAAGGTCAACAGAGGAGACCTACAGGATTGGGCAGAGATCTCAGATACTCTCCGTGCTGAGGCAATAGCCAGCAGAAAAAACTGTTTTCCATGTGAGCCACTGAAGTGGAATAGAATCCATGGGTTTAAAGGGAGCGTGTTGCAGGGCACGTAGGACCAGGGTTAAGTCCCAATTTGGCACCGGTGAAAGTACCGGGCGCTTTATGTGGGCCATTCCCTGAAGAAAAATCCTAACATCTGGGAACAAGGCGAGAGGTCTTTGGAACAGGATGGAAGTGCCGAAAACTGAGATTTCAGTGATCCGAGGGACATGTGCAGGGACAGTCCCTCCTGTATAAGGCCAGAAGGAGTGGAGTGGAAAACTTCAGTGAATTGAAACCATTACATTGGCACCACCAATGGAAAGTGAATCAGACCCAATGGTACGTCTTGGCGGAGACCGGTTTGCGGGCTGCACGCATGGTAGAATGACAGTGTCAGAGAACCCCTTCCGTCTTAGGATCGCAGTTTCAGTAGCCACGCCATCAAATTGAGGGTGGCAGGACAGTGGTGAAGGATTGGACCCTGAGAGAGAAGGTCCAGGATGAGAGGCCAAGGTTCCTCTACTGAGAGATGTACTAGATCCTAGACCCAGGATCTACGGGGCCATGTTGGAGCTATGAGGATGAGAGTATGAGTTCTCTCTGAAGTTTCTTGATCTTTCTTGGAATGAACGCAAGATGGAAGTCCCAGGGAGAGGTGAGGGCGTCTGCCGCCAGAGGGTCCCTGGACCTTGCAAAGAAGAGAGGAACTTTACGATTGTGATCGACCTCTGGCGTCCCCCATCTTTGAGTGATCTTGTGGAAGATGTTGTCCTTTACAGGCCACTCGCAGGGATCTGGGGATGTCTGCTGAGATAATCTGCTTCCCAGTTTAAGAGACCTGGAATGAAGATGGCTGACAGGCGAGTCGGATTGCCTGTATCTCAAGAAGGTTGATGTGAAGACATTGTTCCGATAGAGACCAGCGACCCTGCGCTGACCGACCCTCTGCACTGCTCCCCAACCGGAGAGGCTTGCATCTGTGGTCAGCAGTCACCATTGTGGATCCCCTAGGGGTCTGCCCCTGGTCAGGTGACTGGTTTGCATCAACCAGAGAAGAGAGACTCGAGTCCTGCGGGATAAACGAAATTCCAGGAGAAGGGATTTGTGCCTCCAGGCCGCAAGAATATTCCACTGAAGCTCCCTGAGGTGACGTTGGGTGAAGGGAACTGATTCTATCATCGAAACCATGACTCCCAACACCTTCATGTAGAATCTCGCGGTGTGGGACTTCGAGAGGAGAGACCGCACGAGGGTCCGCAAATGCTGGACCTTGTCACTGGGAGAGTTTGTGTCTGGGTGTTGAACTGCATCCAGAGGAAGACCATGGATTGGCTTGGTGTTAACGAGGACTTGTCCAGGTTGATGAACCAACCAAACTCCTGTAATCGAACCATGGTGAAGTGCAACGCCTGCTGGGCCACTGCAAATTAAGGTGCCTTGATCAGGAGATCGTCCAGATAAGGAGTTATGGAGATCCCCCTGGTGCGGATTAGAGTAGTGGCCACCGACATGATCTTGGTAAAGACACGAGGGGCCGAGTTCAGGCCAAGGGGAAGGTCTGTGAGTTGGAAGTGGCGATTTTGGAAGGCAAATCGCAAGAATCTCTGATGGGGACAGAAAATTGGGGCCGCGATGATAGACCTGAGGGATTCCAACTTGAACCTTTGCGGTCGAATGAAAGTATGGAGTTCCTTGAGGTCCAGGATTGGCCGAACAGATCCATCCTTCTTGGGAACTACAAACAAGTTTGAGTAATAGCCTCGGAATCTCTCCTCAGTTGGAAAAGGGATGATGACCTCTGAACGGATAAGCTTGCCGATCGCGTCGTGCAGCGCCTGAGCCTTTTGATGCCCCTGAGGATATCTGGACATGAAGAACCGGCTGGGTGGGAGAGAAGCGAATTCTAGGTGGTAGCCCTGACTCACGACCTTGTGTACCCAGGCGTCTTGAGTCAGATTCTTCCAGAAGTCGGCAAACCTGCAAAGTCTCCCCCCCCCTACCGCTGAGTCGCTGAAGGGAAGAAGGGGTGAGTAATGCAGACGTGGACTTGTGGGACTGCCAGGATGGCCTGGACCTTCCACTGAAGCGTCCTCTGCAGGTGGTGGAGTGTCGTGAGAGACTTTTTTGAAGACAAGTCAGCAGTTTCATCCAGAGAGATCTGCGAACCGATACCGACAAGTCAAGTCGGCTGAATTTCTGCTAATCACCTGTAGCGCATCGAGGGAGGCTTCACATAGGTAGTCAGCCTCCTTGATTTGCGAGGTCAAATGAGCGAGTTCTTCACGGGGGACCCTTGTGGCAATCGCTCGGCATAAGGCGTCCAACCAAGTTTGGACGGCTCTACTTACCCAAGCAGAGTCTAGAACAGGCCGAAGGGAGGTACCTGAAGCAGAGAAGAGGGAACTTAGAATGCCCTCAAGCTTCTTGTCCATGGTGTACTTGAAGGAGGCTGCATCAGGAACTGGTAAAGCAGTGCCCTTAGATAGTCGAGAGACAGGCGCGTCCACTGAAGTTGTGGAGGTCCACTTTTCCGTTAGTTCCTGTGGAAAAGGATATAGTTTTAGAAAAACTGCGGTTAGCCTGGAAACATCCCTCTGGCTTGAACCATTCCTGTTGTATAATTTGCTCGAGCTGAGCATGAGAGAGGAAAGGAAGGTGAGGACCTGCTGACCTGCTGCGGCGCTTAAACAAGGAGGTACTGCAACTAGGTTCAGGCTCCTTTAAGTGAAGGGTCTCTAATACTGAAATGAGGGAATCAATGGCCTCGGAGGAGAGTTTGGGGGGATTCCCCTTACTCTGGGTCGGAACTGTGAGATAGTTCACCATCAGACAGAGCCGGATCCTCCTCGGAGTCAGGCGGCAGGGATGAAGTAGTGATGGACTCCGCCTCACACTCATCCTCGGAAGGAGAGGGGGCTCTACATTTTGGAGGCTTAGGCCGAGGCTTATCTAGCCACGGGACTCCACCAATTTAGGAATGCCGGCGGCAAGCTTAGATGCCCATTCTGGGGGAGGCTGGGGGTCCAGGGGGTGGAGTCCCGGGGCTGGCCTGATGGGTCCCCATGGGAGGCTTGGCTTACCTGAGGACGGAGTTCTGATGTTTCCGAAACTGCATCAGGTGGCTTGCACGTGGAACACAGAGGGTCCTTGTGACCAGATGAGGCATTTGGCACAAGCTAAATACTTAACCGATGAAGTAGTTGCTGGCCTGGAAAAAAGGTTATCACCTGTACCTTCAGACATGGTGTACACAAGCTGTTCCTGTAAGAGAGGAATTAAGTTAACAATATATATAATGTACGATATATATATAACTGAAAATGCCTCCCCAGGGTACTGCTGGGAGTAAAGCCTTGGAGGGGAGTAAAGGCTGATAAGGCAGTAATTACAAAGCCTGCTGCCCTGTGGCATTAGCTAAAAACCCCACTGTGTCAGCAGTACTGCCCTGTTGTGTTCTTAGTATAAACAGGGGGGGGGCTGTGCTGCAGAGAAGCTGGGAAAGAGTTCTGCCCAGTGTGGCGAGTCTGCTAGTAATGGAACCTCCTCCAGAATCAATGGGAAGTAGCTGCCTGGGCGCACAATGCGAAGAATGGCCCCTCCCCTAGCGGTGACATATGGTGCAGACGCACACCTTAGAAAAATGGTGCATAAGGCACTGGCGTGCACTTTTTGGGTTGCGCACAGGGTGCACGTACAGTAAGTGAAAAATCTGCCCCAGCCGTTGCCTCCCCAGGTAGATTGAAAGACAGCCTTGGTGAAGTCTCTTGTAAAATAGTGGTGCGCAACAGATGCTAAACCCACAATAACTCTCTTGTGCTGCTGACAGTGAGGACAGTAGGAAACATAAGTGCCATTCCCATTCTGGACAATTTGTAGAGATGATTTGGCAGCTGTGCTCTCAATCTCAGTAAGCCACACCCGCTCCAGGTGTAGGAAATTAACCAATTAGTTAGAGTACTGAGAGAAAGCAAGTGAAAAGGCAGACCTTGCTGCTAGGTGCTCTTTATTGCACATAACATGTTTCAGGCCAGAAGCCCTTTATCAAGTGCCTGTGTGTTTGCTGGAGGCTGATTAACAAACTGCCTGGGTCTGAACTAGTGACCTGCAGGTTGCAACAAAGTCTCCTATACTGCTGTGCAAGGCAGAGGGATTGTGCAGGGGGGAGGGGGGCTCAGAGAGTGAATAGGCTGCTATTAAGGATATATGCTTACCTTAAATGAGCCACGGCAGGAGTTCCCAGACTGTAGTGTAGGGATCCTTGGGGCATATAAGGAGGATTGAGCAACAGGATGAACCTGGCTATACCTCAGCCCTGTGTCCCGGCCAGCGCATCCTCTCTCTGTATGTCAGAGGGAGGGAATCAATGCTGGATGGTCAGTGCACAGCACAAGAGACCCCGGTGACATCCTCAAGTAATGGATCAGACTACTCAGTGTAGCTGTCCAGCTCCATATCCATATGTGAAGGAATTGTAATGAAATAAAAATAAAAGAGCAAAATAAATAGTAAAATACTCTGAATGCAGGAGACGGTCCTAACCTCCTGAGGACACAACGAAACTGAGTGTCTCTGCCTACAGAGGAGGGGTATAGCAGGAGGAGGAGGGGTCAAGTTTCTATTTTTTTATTGTGTCCTGCCTCCTAGTGGTTCCAGCTATACCACTGTCCCTGTGTCCCCCAAGCAGACCTAGAGAAATACATTTTTGTATTTATTATTCTGACATCAGAGTGTTAGATATAAGGATTGTTTTCATTGTATGGCTAAATCTGTTGTGTATTATAAAAATAGTTTCTTAGTGATATAGCTTTTTAGGAAGTGGAGTTACCCGAGGTTTGGAAGAGTCTGGAATGAGCATGGAAATGCGCTTTGCTTGAAACGAGTTACCCCCTTAGAGGGTCCTTCTGAATCTGGATTATGAAGTTGCTTGACAGTGTCTTCACTAATCCAACAAACAGCCTGCAAATGCTGGAGATCCTTTTTGGCTTCTAACAACTTTTGCTTCTTAATTATCCTCTCGAGCTGAAACTTGATCCGTTTCCGCCTTATATTCCGCTCAGCTCTTCTTAGGGAGCATTTACGCAACAGTTCCCTCTGCACCAGCCTTTTCCTGTCCACTTCGACTGCTGATGGGTAACTGTCAGTTGCTGCAGTATTTTGGACCTCTGCCTCTGCAATGAACTTGGGTTCAGTTTGGACTGATGATTCACGTCTCTGATGATGAGATTCGGTAAGCCGCTGTTCTTCTTTAATGAGCCACTGCTTGTCTGTGTGAAAATTGAAGCACAATATTATAAGTCTTTTTTTATATGTTCTATATTGGTTATATTCATTCTGCTGCCCTCAAAGCCCAGGAATGGGTGGGGCTTTTCTTTAAGTACTCAATGCTTCTGTAGAAGTTACTACATAGTTACATAGTAGATGAGGTTGAAATAAGACACATGCAACCTTTTATGTTCATATATAATAAACCTGCCTAACTGCTAGTTGATCCAAAGTAAGGCAAAAAAAAAAAAAACCCACCTGAAGCCTCTCCAATTTGCCTCAGAGATGGATACAATTCCTTCCTAAGAGGGCAAGTCCGTGGATCAACTTTGTACTAAGCGCTAATATCAGTATGTATGTAAATAGACACAGAAACTTACTTTCTTCAACAATTTGGTTAATTAACGACTGCTCAAGTTCAAGTTCCTTTTCGCTCCTGATTTTCGATGTCTGTATTTGCTTCTTTAAATCCTCTACGTAAAGCTGCTGCTGTTGTACCTGCTGCTGGTAAAAGCTTTCCAAGTCTCTGAGCTTTTGCTGATAATCTTCTGATTCCGTGTTCCTGCCAAAGAAAGCAAGCAAACTGAGAAGAAACTAAAGAGAACACAGAAGATAGTCTCACAGTGTGTGAGGTTCTCTGAAATGCCAGTAGGTTTGATTGTTTGACAGGAATGTTTGCTGCTTCTTATGTTTTTTTGTGGGTGAAGCAACATGTTAATTATTTTTATTAAAATACTTTGCTGCAATACACATTAGTTCAGAGATGGAACTAGGGGTAGGTAGAAGAGGCAAATGCCTATGGTGCAATTGAACACGTAACTCTTCTACTTGCCTACCCCTAGTTTCAGCCTGTCAAATTCCAGGGTTTTTCTACATGAGTGGCGTAAGTGCAAGACCACTTTAACAAAAAAGAGTAAGGAGAAACATACAGTAGGAGAAGCATCGGGGCACAGAGCAAGGAGTGAATTGTGTTACATATTTTCTCAAATTGCAATAAGTGCAAATACTGGGCCACATTCAAATGTATTAGGGACAGTGCACAAATCAATGTTTAAATAAAGCTAAATTGCGCCAAAAAGACCATCATGAGGCGCCTGTCACTTATCATTGAGGAATTAAAAGCAAAAGTAACATACTGCCGTCTTATGTTTTTACATTATTTATTAGTCGAACGTATAACAGAACCATGGGTGCGTCCTACTATATATATATATATATTGACTTTTGTACAGTTACTGGGTACACAATTTGCAGCTGCAGATCCTTAAAGCCTGCGGATATATTGAAAAATATCATCAACTCCTCTAGTCTGCTTAATGTGTTCAGTGTCTTACATCCTTAAAGGGATGGTTCGCCTTTGATTTAACTTTTAGTATGTTATAAAATGGCTAATTCTAAGCAACTTTCCAATTGGTCTTTGTTCTTTATTTTCTATAGTTTTTAATTATTTGCCTTTGTCTTCTAATTATTTTCAGCTTTGAAATGGGGGTCACTGACCCCATCTAAAAAATGAATGCTCTGTAAGGCTACACATTTATTGTTTTTGCTACATTTTAATACTCATCTTTCTATTCGGGCCTCTCCTATTCATATTCCAGTCTCTTATTCAAATCAGTGCATAGTTGCTAGGGTAATTTGGACCCTAGCAACCGGATTGCAGAAACTGGAGAGCTGCTGAATAGAAAGCGAAATAACTCAAAAACCACAAATAATAAAAAATGAAAACCAATTGCAAATTGTCTCTCTACATCATACTGAACTCCTTTAAAGTGATCTCCTGCTCTGTGTTGCTGTATGTTCATACAAGGTAAAGTTACGTAACTGCAGCAACCACAGAGCTAACTCTTTTATTTCCCACACTGGCAGAAAAAGGCCAATTTATAAACTACAAAATCACATAAGTTGCTATGTTTTTTTTTAACTAGCCTGTGTTTATTCCAGTGTAATAGTGGGGCTCTGCAATATAATGTGTGCTGCAGCTTATGTGCAATTTACAAAAGCAGGTTTAAATTAGCGTGCGCATTGGTAAATAATATGCAAGTTAATTGGCTAATAGAACCCTGGAAATAGCTCCGTCTCATAGCGCTCCCCTTGTTCCCCGTGTGCAGTTGTGAGCAGTTCATCAAAGCAAATTGAATTGGTGCAGGTTTATAAGGAGGGTGTGCAGGGCAAGTACCTTTGTGAAGAGCATTTAAGCATATGCAAACTGGCACCTTATTTGCACTATTGATGGTAAACAAACCTGAAAGAACTTTTCTACTTAAGCATAATGCTCTAAGGGGGTTAAATAATGAAAGGTGCACAGTTTACTACAGGCCTGGTCACCTGCATCTATCTTTAACTGGCCACTTGGTTACCAGCAAACTTCTTATTGGTTGCTATGGGTTACTGCACCTTGGCAAAATCTGTGCCTATTGTTGCATATGGAGTTAATATGTTAAAAAGGATAAAAAATATTCCTTTATCTTTGCAGGACATATTCCCATATGTGGGAACTGACATACCACTTGCCTGCTTAATAGGCCATCAGCATCTAATCAACTTGTGGCTACTGGAGCTGCTGTTATACTGAAGTCTAAGGGCTCATACAGACAAGCGTTTATACCTGCGCTCCCCTGCTTTCCGTTTTTCTGCGTTCAGCCGCAGGGGAGCGCAGGAATAGACGCATTACATTTTTTCCAATGGGGCTGTACTCACACAGGTGTGTGTAGGCGCCGAACGCAGGAAAAATGCAGCATGTTGCAACTCAATCTGCGTTCGGCGCCTACACGCGCCTGTGTGAGTACAGCCCCATTGGAAAAAATGTAATGCGTCTATTCCTGCGCTCCCCTGCGGCTGAACACAGAAAACGGAACGCAGGGGAGCGCAGGTAAAAACGCTCGTCTGTAAGAGCCCTAAGGGAAGTGTGCTGCAGAAAGGCACATATAAGGGCCATACAATGCTTTTCCACAACTTAGTACAGGTATAAGTTCCATTATCTGGAAATCTGCTACCAGAAAGCTCCAAATTACAAGAAGGCCTTCTCCCCTAGACTCCATTGTACCCACATAATTCACATTTTGAAAATGATTTTCTTTTTCCCTATAATAATAAAACAGTACCTTGTATATGATTCCATATTGGAGGCAAAACAATTCGATTGGGTTTATTTAATGTTTAATTGATTTTTTAATAGACTTAAAAGATGGAAATCCAGAAAACCCCAGATCCCAAGCATTCTGGATAAAAGGTCCCATACCTGTATTTATATATAAATATATATATATTATACATAGGTTTCCTAACAGTACAGTCATTGCAGATCTGTGCTCTTTCAGGTGAGAGTGATGTAAGGAATGAGTGCTAATGAGGCAAGTGATTGTGCTAGTTCAGCACATCCTCTCTCCACTCACTGTTTTAGCACACATTACAGTAATCCTGCCGGCTGAGTGACAATATTCAAGCACTCCCTGCCAATCACAGCTCAGTCAATGCAACGCATCATCCCCAAAACTAAACCTCTACGTCTCTCAGACCTCAGGTTTAGCCAAGTCACAACATATCCCTTTTGCTGGAATCCTTCAAATTCACTGAATATCCAGTGTTCTAGACTCTGCAGGGAGATTCTACAAACACCTTGGTACAATAATCCTGTTTAACAAAGGAGTCGTGCAAACATTTATCTAACCACACAACATTTATCCAAACACACAACATTTATCCAAACACACAACATTTATCCAAACACACAACATATATCCAAACACACAGTTGTAGCAGAGTTTGCAGACGTAAGAAAGATGCTATTGCCATTGTTTAGTCATTGTTCCTGTGCAAGGCTGGATACCGAGAACCGCTGATTCACTGCATTACATTAAAATGTGTCAAAAACTTTTCCTAAACATCTTTATTTGATCAGCAAACAGTAACACTAATGAAATCTACATTGATGGGGAAAAGATGAAATGTATTTGACTAACCTTGAGCAGAGCCGGCACTTCTCCACGGAGGCAGGGATGAAAGAAGCAGGGTAAAAGCTTTGTTATTGTAAGAAAAACAGGGATCCCTATGAATCATTCCTCGCTGAGCTGTGTCAGGCCATATTATGCATCCAGAGGCTAGCACTCACACTGGCACACTCCCCACCTCCAGTCCCAGGGCCGTCCCTTGCTAATGCTGCTGCAGGGGTTTGGCTGGCCCAAGGCTTCAACATAATGCAGCTCTCTGTTACTATAGCAGCCAATGCATCTCTAATGAGACGCCGAACACATTCACTAGATGGCAAAATTGAAAGCTAAATGCACTATACTGCTAAAAGACTGTCCTAATTATATAAGCAACCTTTATAGCGTTGGCTTGTTTGCCTGAGAGTGAGGCAGGCTGCATTACAATGCGACACAGGCTGCAAATCCCTCTGCACAGGTTATGAGAATATTACAGTCAGTAATGGAATTCACTTCCCATTCCATGAATAAAGCTTTAATGTTAAATCCCAATGCAGGGAATGCCGGTGGTGTGTTATTCATTTCCAATCACAGCTGCTTGGCAATATCCTCCTTTGTTCCAAGGATATAGGCACGGGTAGGAAGAGAGAAAAAGCAAAGTACTACAGCAGTTTTATAGGCAGGCAAGAAATTACGCTGAAGGCAGAGAAGATAAAAAAGCATTCTGTAGGTCAGGCATAGGCATAGGCAACCTCCAGCTTTAATGGACTCCCAGCATTCCTTTGCCAACTCAGCTGATGGAGGGAGCCTGGGAGATGTAGTTTCCAAAGCCAAAGGTGGTTGTGCTATTTGTGACCCCAGTAAATATGAGGTCACATTTAAGTGAATAAATATATATATGTGAATGTATATTGTATCGGTGCATCAGACCATAGCCAAGTTCTGTGTAGTATGGTAATCCATTCACACTCCCACCAATAGGGGTTACCCATAAGCCCACACTGTGAGGGAGTTTATACACAGAGAGCTGGCTGCTGTTTTGTCAGTTGAGAAGCAGCACACACCCGTAACATTGGCTCTGTGTCTCCACTCATTTTATTTACAGAATAACTGTTGCCATGGCCACACCGTATACATATACAAGTGAATGGACCATATTGAATTAAGGGGCTAAATAGCTCCATCAGCTTCCAATATAATTATTTGGAAAAAGGGAAATAACCATAGTGAAACCTAATAAATGGAAGAGTTGGCCTAGAGGTTAAGTGATAAGCCTTTGATATGGGATCTCATGCTGGATACCCTGGTTTAACTCCCTGTGGCAACTCCTTGTGACCCTGCACAAGCCACTTAATCTCCTGATGTCCCAGCATATTTAGTACTCCTATAATGGCTGCCTTGCTTGCTGTAAAAGTACTTTGAGTCCCATGGGATCAAAGCACCATAGAAAGAAAAAAGATTCCCTTTACCATATATATTGTCCATATATAATCTTGTTCCACCCAGAGAAGATCAAACATACATTAAATGCACATCTGATTGATTTGAGCTGGAACGAAATTATTTTATATTTGTGGAAAATCAAACAGAGCAATAAATGGAACTCACCATAGAAGGTACACCCCTTGGTTTTAACTGTAAATAAGTATCCATTACATGGCCAAAAGAATCCAGTGACAGGGGAACTTGCACTATGGGTATATATGGTAGTCCTACTCTGTAGCCCCTTCCAGCCATTCACCACAAGCAGGTCAGCAGTCCGGTGGGGTACCGCTCAGTGCTTGCTATGCCCCTTGAAGATTTATGTAGCCCAGTGATCCCCAACCAGTAGCTCGTGAGCAACATGTTGCTCACAAACCCCTTGGATGTTGCTCTCAGTGGCCTAAAAAGCAGATGCTTGTTTTTGAATTCTGGGCTTGGAAGCAAGTTTAAATTGCATAAAAACTAAGTATAGTGTCAAGTAGAGTCTCCTGTAGGCTGCCAGTCCACATAGGGGCTACCAAATGGCCAATCACAGCCCTTATTTGGCACCGCAAGGGCCTTTTTTGTGCTTGTGTTGCTCTCCATCTCTTTTTACATTTGAATGTGGCTCACGGGTAAAAAAAGGTTGGGGACCCCTGATGTAGCCCTTCTAGTTCCAAATAATGACATGTTATCAGTTGGAACACTTACTACCGAGTTTCTGTGTCCAAGAAAAATATTTTAGCAATAAATGGTATTTCACCATCTGGCAATCTGCCGAAAATGTTTGGGTTTAGCGGATGCTAGTAGAACACTACCTGCCTAATGCAGACAGTTAAGTTAGGTAGAAGAGCAATACTAGGCCTCTGGCTCCATTGAAAGCAACAGTATACTGTACAATGGCATTCTGGACTGTTCCGTGCTCCTACATTGTGGTAACAGTTTGGGGAAGGCTCTTTGCTATTTCAGCATGTTAATGCCCCCAAGCACAAAGTGAGGCCAATACTGAATCGGTTTGCTGAGATGGGAGTGAGAACACCTCAACCCAAAATAACACTTATGGGATGAAGTGGAATGCTGACTGTGTAAGCCAGGCCTGATTGCTCAACATTAGTTCCCAATCTGGCTGAAGGGAAGCAAACCCAACAATATTCCAAAATGTAGTGGAAAGCTGTTCCAAAAAGGGTGTTACTGTTAACAGAATTCAAATATAAGATGTTGTATGTTTGCTTTGCATTATGCTTTTATGGACTAGTTATACATAGAATTAAATATATAGTTCGAGATGTCAGTTGTGTGGCTTCCCTAGTGCTGGACTGTGCTTACCTCTATTTAAACATTCTCTGACAAGAATCCTATCTGCCATGGTTACTGTCAGTCATCCAATACTGTCCCCTGTCTTTAATCCAAACATATTAGATTTGCTTTTATGATTTTAAGTAGAGATGCACCGAATCCAGGATTCGGTTCGGGATTCAGGCAGGATTCAGCCTTTTTCAGCAGGATTCCGGATCGGCCATCGCCAAACCCGAATCCCAATTTGCCTATGCAAATTAGGGGCGGGGAGGGAGGGAAATCTTGTGACTTTTTGTCACAAAACAAGGAAGTAAAAAATGTTTTCCCCTTCCCAGCTCTAATTTGCATATGCAAATTAGGATTTGGATTAAGTTCGGTAATCAGCCAAATCTTTCACAAAGGATTCGGGGGTTCGGCCAAATCCAAAATAGTGGATTCGGTGCATCCCTAATTTTAAGGTAGTAGAAAAGGCAGCTTTCTTCCCTTCAGTAACTCTAAACACTATATTACACTTAATGCAGATTTATGTGAAGGTTCTAGAATCTTGTTGATGCTTTGAAGGGGAGAAGGGCATTTTTAGGCGTATAGCAGAGCTGCTTTTTATACTGCAATCAGCAAATGAAGGCATTGGCAAAAGACCAAGATCATGTTTCCCTACTGCCTCACATAAATATGCCATCCCACAGAACAGGATACATGAGCCATGAATTGCACATCATTTACTGTACTGAAATAATACACAAGGTTGTGAGTAAAATGTGCTACAGTATGAAAGGAATATGTACAAGAGGATACAGTGAAAGTCACAGACCTGTCGTCTTTTAACCCCTTCACTATGTCCCTAGTTAGTTTATAACTTAAATTCTGGACTAATTTATCATTGCTACTTACTGACCTGGCCTACCTTGTGTGTCTTATGTCTAACCCAAACCCATGCAAGGAGTTTGCCCTTGTGGTTGATAATACCAATGTACTGGTGGAGTGAGGCAGAGGGCAATGAGAAACATAAATGTATCCACTGAAATACACTACAAATACACAATTGCAATGAAGAAGATATTATAGTAATTATTTGAGAATACAAGCACCACTTCCCATACAAATGTCTGTGACATGACTGTGCCACTAGTATAAACATCAGAGCCAACATACCTGTTTAATATGAGTTTATTCTCATTGGAGGGCGTAGAGAAATCTCCTGATAAATCCAGCCAATCTAAAGAGCTGCTGCTTACAAAAGATACTTGGCTGTCCTGTGGATTGAACAAAGCACAGACATGTATTTTATAATCTTACAAGACAGTCCTCTCTTTAGGTGGCCTAAATGTGGGTTATTGTCACAGATCTGGTACGGTGATGTTATGGTAGACTAATATTGTTATATAAAGTGGACTATGAACCATTCTGTGACGCATATCAACAGGCCATTTAATGACTGGCCTTCAATCCTCTGGCCCACACACACTGCAGAACAGGGAATGCTTCTTCAGATATTTGCCCTGGTACATGGAAGGCTTGACTTGGAATTTTGTTATATGAACAGGGGGCTGTGACTTCTATATAAAGGGGCTTGTGAAACATGGTTGTACAGAGAAACTAGAGTGTTGATGAATGCAGGATTAAAGGGATAGGGTGCATATGGGGGAATGGGTCCCTAGTTATGCCACTTGCTCTTAGCCAGACTTACGGATCTCCTCTGTCTCAGTAGAGCAGCCTCAGCAGGATTATTAAATCTGAAACGATGGGTTTTTCCAATAACAAGTACATCTCCTGAAAGACAAAAGTGATTTTGTACCATTAGACTAAAACACTTCAGGCAGTTTGGCATTCATAATGCTCCTTTCATTCAAAAAGCATACTTGCAGGAGCTACTTAAAAATATCTGTTTACTTGATGTGCTGATGTACAAGCCTAAAAACATGGTTTATTCTGAAGACGTTATCATTACATATATATATATATATATATATATAGACTGGAATTGGGATTGCTGGCAGCTTTACCCTGTGGAAATATAGCAGCCTCTCTTACTAAGTGCTCCTTAGTGAGTTGGCCAAGTTAGCCCCAGGAAATTGAGACTGAAGAATGATTTTTTATTAAAAAAAAATACATCAACAAATGCCAAAGCATGTTGCTCATGATAGGAATAGAGACTATCGCCCTTATAGCAGGGCAGTGTTGAAACTGAACTTGCCTAGTTCCTGCTCAGCCCCTTTAGTGTAAGTAGGTGGATGATACAGATAAAGCACAGTGTGACATCTGCTCTGTATTATGAAGACTGGGGAATGTTGTTTCACAGATATGGAAGTTAAACATGTGTAAACTTAAAAGGATTAGGTCATGGGAAAATTTTTTTTTTTTTTTAAAAAAAAGGCTCCAGCAGAATTCTGCCCTGAAATCCATTTCTCAAAAGAGCAAACATATTTTTTTATATTTAATTTTGCAATCTGACATGGGGCTAGACATATTGTCAGTTTCCCAGCTGCCCCCAGTCATGTGACTTGCAGCTCCCTAACACAAGATAACAGCTGCCTGGTAGATCTAAGAACAGCACTCAATAGTAAAATTCAGGTCCAACTGCAACACATTCTGTTACATTGAGTAGGAGAAACAGCAGCCTACCAGAAAGCAGTCACATCCTAAAGTTCTGGCTCTTTCTGAAAGCACACGACCAGGCAAAATGACCTGAGATGGAGCCTACACACCAATATTACAACTAAAAAAATACACTTGCTGGTTCAGGAATGAGATTTTATATTGTAGAATGAATTATTTGCTATGTAAACAGTGTAATTTAGAAATAAAAACGACATCACAAAATCATGACAATATCCTTTTTAAATCCAGACATAATGCAAGGCAAATGAAAATAATATAAATAATAACATAGGGATTATGAGTGTTACCTTGTGATAAGCGACAGGCTTCTGTGACTTCTTGCCCATTGATTGTGCATTGGGCTCCCTGGACTGGCTGCAGTTCTACAACCCCAGAGCAATTATGGATCATGCAGTGTTCCCGCTCAATCCATTCTCCCTGTAACGCTGGAATGAATGAGGTAAAATGAGAAGGATAAACTAAAGACTTTGCAATTAGTACTGTTCAGAAACCTGATTGATGAGGTGCAAACGTATGGTGCTTGTGTGTTAGTCCTGTACTACAGATTTAGTTAATAGGAAAGGACGTGATACTTGGAACCAAATCAACAACCTGAGCTTGCTATATTAGATAAAGATAAAGTGCACATCCTTGGCTGATCAGCTGTCCTTACCAATGTCTTGATCTTGTTCTGAATCGCATCTGCCGATGTTTGTGTTTCCTTCCTGGACACGAAAACATAAAATAAACAATAATTACAGGAGAAAACTAATATTGCTGGGCATATATAAGCACACCTTATTCAGCACATATTACCCCCCCCCCCACACACACACACAAAATAACAAAGGAGTCCTTGACTACACACACACCATGCAGCACAAAGCTATTTATGTTACCTTTCTTCAGAGTCAAGAATGCACCAGAAATGACAAGAAAAGTGTCAGCTACAAGAAAAATGAAGCAATGTGGGGGAAAGTGACAGATTCCAAAGGAAGGATGTAGGAGATAAAAGAGGAAGAGAATTGGAGAAAGACAAAAAGAATACACATGAATCACAGCTTCATTTTGCCAATGGAAATGGAATATGCAATAAAATTGGATATACCTTGTAAATCTGTTCCTCAAAAGCACATGAGTACCAATTATATTTGATAAAGTAAATGATTCTACACAAGGCAAGTGATATGAATAGATTCCCCCCAGAAATACACAGATACACACAGAATGAATATCCTGTGCTCCATTACTTTATGGCATATTTAGTCTAACATCTTTTTCCACAACACTTACATCTCTGCAGTCACCACAAATGTGACAAATACCTGTGCATTGGGCAAACCATCACCCAAGCCAGTGTCATGTTAGGGGCACACTCTAGAGAACTTTTAATGCCCCAGATGTAATGTGCACCTCTGTCTCCATGCTGGCATATGACCCATGAGGCAGGTACATTAGGTGAATAACTAGAGGGCTGCAAATTATTTGCTAAGAACATCCCAGAAAGCTCCAGAATTGCCTCCAGGCCCAAGCACCTTCCACCTCTTCCTTGGAGATGCACCATGCTAACATTGCCCATGCCAATTATATCACTAGAGGGAGCCTGTCTCAGTGCAGGCCATGGCAGTATCTTATAGTCAGACAAATATGTAGAACACATCCATAGAGAATGTATATACTGTGGATAGTATAAGGAAAGTCAAATCTATTTTTGGATGGGATAGATAGGTTGGCTATTCCACTTTCACTCAATTGAGAAGATTCTGCTCAATACATACTGTAGCTAGGTCAGTGTTCAATATTATAAGCACATACCTTTAGCTGATAAATGACTACTCTGGTGCTGAGAATATCATCATCCATTGCAATGAGATAAGGCAAATTGGAGTCTATTGTCAACCCAGCTTTCCCTTGGCTGATATCCACATTATACTTCTCCATAATGGCCTCCTTATCTGTCCACTTCTCTGTCCAGTCCTTGGTGAGCCGCTCAATCTAACAAAAAGTCACATAAAGTAAGATGTATGTCAGCCGCTAATTCTCTATAGTTTATAGACAGGATAACAATAACAAAAACAATTACTGCTTTTAAGTTGTTTGTCTGTAAAATGTTCCTGAACTGAAAACATATTTGAATATTAATTGTTTTTCAGCCTCACTCCTAGAATTTCTGCTACCACAGATTCTGGAACCTGTCTCGAATTAGTCTGATGTCTTTTGTTCTTTCATAGTCATTTAGAGATAATAATGTGTGTAAGAAATGTGATAACTATTATAATGTTTTTGAGAAACACAGGATGACGAGCAGAGAATTTATTTAAATATAGGTAATCCTTTAGCTGCCAGGTGTGCCTTTCCTAGCAGTTGTATTTATGGTGTAACATGCTGAAATGTATCCCTTGTTGGTCATTTTTGGAATTTGAGGTTTGTCACATGGCTAACACCAACCTTAAGCTCATTTTGTTTAACTAACTCATTGAAGTTCCCATCTTTTTCGTCGCTGAAGGAAGGGCTGATGGTTCTCTGGAGAAAGGAAAGATTTATTAATAGATGGTGTATATATACAGGCCAATTACATAACAGTGCAAAATGTAATGGTTATTTTTTTTTCTCTCTTGTGCTCTGGTCTCTCCACCATATTCCCCAATACCCCATCTCCTCAGTACCACACACCTCTACTTGTTCTACCTTCTCTTCTTCCACCAACTCAAACCTTTCCCTTGTTTCCTTTTCAACCCTCTCCCAGGAATCAGACAAGTCTATATCACCCCTGTTCCCACCACCAATAAAACTACACTCCTCTACAGACACATACTGAGCCATTGACACCAACTTTGGCACATCACAGGGAAATATCCAGCATGCCTATGTACAAGGGAGCCCTATACTTAAGCAGGCGTTATGTACAGAGTTCCTGTTGGGCAATTTGCTCCTAAAAGAAGGCTGTGCAATGGATGCCAATTGCCCTTTCTCATGCCACCCCTTACATGGCAGGTGCCCTGTAGGCAAATTTATGAGATTCTGTATCTGGGGCAAACTTTTATATGTCTAGCATTGGGCACAAATAGGCTGGAATTCTTTCAAATGAAAGGTGCATTGTATGAAAAATAAATAAAATATCATACATAAATAGCTCTATTATATCTTCCCTCCCATGCCCCTTGTACTACCTCAGCTAATTTATGCCATACTGACTCCATACATGCAATAACCCTCCCCTTCTTACTCTTTCTTCCTATTTCCCACAGTATAACACTCTTATCAGTTCTTGACAGTGGCATGAGTTGTTGCCAATACAGGTACATTAAGTAAATAAATATTGTTTCTCTCCACTTATTATTGTACCGTTTCATCATAAAACCCTTCTTGGCAACAAAGAGAGAAACGTATTGTAATACTCACAATTTCAAAACTTTGTATCATGTTTTTTAGCCTGTTAATTTCTTCTCTGAGATCTCGGATCAGTTTTACGTTTGCATCCTAGAAAAAGACATGAAGACATTTTAGTGCAATGCACCCTCCTGTTAGGGCCTTACGCTGCAATATGGGGTGCCACAACCCCTGTTAACACTGTACTTTGTTACATGGGATCCAACTATAAAGCTGGTGAAAGTTTTTGTCACCTGCAGTTACCACTCCTGGCATACCATTTGAAGGCAGGAACAACTGTAAGGTAGATGTTTGCAGTGGAGATGGGCTACACTCAATTCCCCCATAAACTGGGGAGTGGCATGAATTGACATTAATAAAGGAATGGTTGCCAGCTCATGCTATATGGATATTGTGTATCATCTATAGTGTTGCCCCCACTCCATAGAGCAACCTGTTAGCAATTAACTTTTAATAGTTTAAGCAATAGCTTAGTTTAGTTTATAACTAGTTTAATTTAGTCTTTGGTTAAAATAAAATACAGCAGATTGCTATTACAGGTTACCAGACTGGGACAGGCTTTTGCTGATGAGCTACAAATCACCAGGGTTGCCATATAGCACAGAGGAGGCACATATACCCACTGGACAATGCCCCCAACTACACAAACTTACCACGTTAATACCTTCCTCAGTAGTCCAGGCCTTCTACAGATTTCCTGCCTGCTACCCCATGATGCGACCCATAACACTGTGCTAAAGACTACGCAGCTTTACATTAGGTAAGGCATAGCTTATGATGTGAATGTACTAAAGGGATCAACTTACCTCATTGACTCGAGGTTTGTTGACAATGTTTTTGGCATGGGAGGCATATCGCAGAGTACTCATTGTCTCATTGTAGCTGCTACTGGCTGGTGACACGGCTGTAACAGCATCAAAATGAAATGATCAAACACTCAAATCTCTAAGAAAACTAGCCCATTTAAACATTATTTGCAATAGGGAATCGGTCACTTAAAGGTTTTTTTTTGGTAATGTCTTGTTACTTGGCATATTATAGCTATCCCTTAGTTAAGGGGAGTTGTTTCTAACAATTATTTTTCACTTGACCCCTCATAAAATAGGGTACACTTTGCATGGACAAGTGGCACCACAATGTTGTACTCTTTAACTTTATGATATTTACTTTATTTGGAATAATACATGTTTTTACCACAACAATGTATTAAAAAGGTTGTTTCTTACTGGCTATCATGATGGTTTTCGAGTTTCCTCCGAGGCTGTCCTTTAAAAGCCAGGTCAGAATAGAGTCTCTATAGGGCACATAGGGCTGACGCTTTGATCCATTCGTGCTTCCTCCAGAGGGACTGCCACTGTCCCCATCGCTGGCTATACTGTTGATACTTTGGCAGCTACTTGTCATTTGGGAATTTTGAGCTGCATCAAGAAGGAAATAGACAATACTTAATTCTGATTAATAGCCCAATGGAAACACATCAACAAATATGATTAGCGGGAAAAAATACTTATTTTGGGAACAAAAGACAAACTTTTTTTTGGCTTTTTTTAATAGCTGAAATATAACTTTTATAGATAAAGGTTTAAATAAAATTGTCTATTAACAAGGCTGCCCATTTAGCAAGTGGCTCTTTGGTGGAAACAACCTGTTGTGTGAGACAGACCATATTTGCACTTTCATTTAAAGTGTTGCCTATTTTTGCCTTTATTTTATATAAACTATTTGATATATGGTCATGGTGAACAGCCTTTTTTTTAATGGCCGGATACTTGTGGCTAAATCCAGCGATGGAGCTGAAGGGGAGTGGGGGTGCCCAATTCTACTGCAATTGGAATATGCACAGGACCGCAGAACTTTCTGCACATATTCTGATTGCAGAGAGAAGGGGATGAGTTGAGGTCTGGTGGGCAGCACTTAATCTAAATAAGCAGCACCTGTACCACATGAACAAACACAAAGGGTGAGTGTGTGTAAATTGTTACTTATGGATCTCTGGCTGCTAGGGACATGGTACCTAAAGTAGAGATGACAATGCCCAGGGTAACAAGTGAACGGTTGATGTTGGAGCCTTCAGTTAGACGGTCTTTGCAATATTCAGGTGAAGCTCTTTCACTAAAACACAAAGCATGATAGGAATTGAAATAACATGCAGTGGCATTAAAGCCTCAAAAATCCCACACTGACCCCTTGGAAGATTTCCTCACCTGCCTGCCAAGTCCACCAAGTTAATCTTGCTAGTGATTTCTGTGGGAAGGTTATCTTCTAGCATGGCCTGTAAGGATAGATTTAGTTCATGTGTTGCCTTTATCTAAATATATCTGTGAATGTACTGGGAACAGCAAAGACTTACCTGTGTGTACTGGATAGTAAAGATGGCGTGGGACCGGCTGCTGGCATCATGGATGTGTGTTGCTGCTGTGATGCTGTTGGAAAGAAAAGAGCCCTTATATTTATTTTTTCATGTTCAGAATGAAGATATTCCATCCGCTCCTTCATTTACTCAGTAAGAAGAAGAAAGTGGAGGTTAACCCATTCGTCCCTGTGTCCCCCTTGAGACGACAGAGAAATGCAATGATAACTGTCTAGACACACACACTTCAATGTTGTAGATCCTCACACATCATAGTAAGCTGAAATAATAAAGGGCAGGCAGCGTTAGTTATAGCTTTAAAGGGTAATGTTTCCAGGCCTGTTGTTTTTACCGGTTTTCCATGCCTTCCTCTAGCAGAGCGACCACTTGTTCATAACTCGTGACGACATGCTGGGACAAACCTGTTTCACAAAATACATCAAATTAATAACCGACACTTGCATCATACTTTAAATACGCAAATATAATCTTTAAGTTATAAAGGATTGAAGAAACCCCACTGGGGACTACAGCTTGAAGCAGACTAGTTGTCTGTCAGAGAATGCTGGGAAACACTCGCTGGCAAAAGCTGCAGGAATTCAAATGACATTTCCCTGTGTTGAAGACCATTTTCAATCTTTTCTAAAATTCTGGAAAACCTCATAAAGGCATAAACTATTGTGCCATAAAATGGTAACTTTCCGGTACAGGGACTGGATGTGGAATCCACCCTAGGGCAGGGATTTCCCAGAATTGCACGGCACAAAATAACTGGCTAACATGGTACAATAACTTTACCCAGAATTTAGGCTGCCTGCCAAAAACATATTTACCCACTAGAGAGCAGTATATCATCACAGTCAGCAAACACATAGCCTGCACCCAGTCTTTAACTGCCACAAACTTAAAACTGCTACACATACAAACGCCTAATAGTGCCCAGCAACCCAGCAGTGCAAAGCAATAGTGCTAACCACTGAACTACCTGCTACTCATAAATTCCTTATAGACTGGTACTTTATAAAAATACAGTACATGGTCCATATATTATAGTGCCCAATCTGTGGTCCTGCAGAATGTATGGAGACTACTGTACACCTCATATGAGTAGTGCACTGCTGTCACACACATTACTGACAGTTTTACTAGCTGCCAGCAAATAGCCTCTCTGGCGCAAGGACGGCAGCAGCCTAGACGTTTAGAGAAACAATAAACTGTAGGGTTCATGCGCATTAATTAAAGATTTATGGTCATTGTATATTAGCATTAATATTGCTTTTACATCCCCCTGAGGGAAAGAAGCGATTATTAATCCTGCACACTGAAACCATCTTTAGCCAGGGCAATTGTCTGCTTTCATTTGTTAAAGTAATAGATTAATATAAAAATATTACAGCCCATACTAAACACAGGCATGAAAGCAGATAAAGCTGCTCCCCAGGGCTCTCTTGGCTTCACAAGCCAATTTTTCACATGCTTCTATTTTAGTTCATGACAGAGCTGCCATGGGGAAAAGGAAATTGAACAAAGCCACTTCTTTTGAGCATTGCCCACACAAACAATTCCATGGTGTCATGTGTCACGCTGGATTCAGTCGAGTGGCTACGGCTCTCACCAGACTACCAAGACAGATGGGATAAAGAGCTCAGCAATAAACTAGTTAACAGCCCAGACTTTCCAGTTCCAAGATTTGCCAATTATTTTATATTCTGCTTGCATTAACACAACAGTATTCTGTGTGGCACTATCTATGACAATGCCAAGCAGTAAAGCAGGTCCTACTAACATTCATATATCAAATTCACACATATTTTGTTTCAAGCGTCATTTCCTCAAACACGCTGTTAATTCATTTGTCACAAGGCCTGACAAGTGAAAACTCCCAGTAGAGCATATACTATATAGGACTCTTACATAGATGGTACTCACTAATGTGGAGTGGAGGGTGCAAACTGTATTTAACTAGAATCAATTAGGTACCGGGGTTCTTAAGCATTTATTCAGAACGATAATGCCATGTTGTCTTTGTAGAAATATTTACTTAAACTGGATCAGTTTAGTAGTTCGACCCACATTGTTCCAGACACCCATAGTGGATATCATCCAGGGGAATCCAATATTAGAATAAACCGCACCTCTTCACCTTTCCTATGACTCTTCTGCCTCTCATCCTGATGAAGGGAGGGTGAACCCCCTGAAAAGTTGATGCACAGGTGGTTACAATAAAAGGGGTAAGCTCCCCACCTGCAACAAACATGGCATCTGTGTGACTCTCTCCAAATATTCTACTTGCATATCATCCAGGGGAGGACATTATATCCTAAGTCTCCTTCCACTGCGGTCCTTATACTAAGGAGTATCATCTGGGGAACCAACTACAGGTACTTCTCCTATTTAGAACACAGAACTGCTCTTACCCCGATTGCCTTACACCCTTAGGTTGTTCTCTTGCAGTGTGTAATTTATCCCAGATTAATGCTTATTCTTGGGCATTCTGGTCCCCAACATCAATACTTTCTTCCAGCAGTGAGTGAGGCCTTCTTCAGCCTCCAGCCTGCCTGTCAGCTATACTGCCTGCCTCCTCAGCTGAAGCACCTAGTGCAAGTGATCCTTCCCCTTTTTATTACAAGACCTCTATCCACAACGACAACCAGTGACATCAATGTCTTTCTCCTATAAGGCATATATTTTTACTCTTTTACTGGACATCCCATAGGTATCCCTACAATCGTACACATATGAAAAATGCATAAAAAGGTATAAAAACAGACAGGAGTGTAAATATAATGTCTTCTGTATCTCTGATACAAATACTGAATTACTTATGGACCCTTGCTTGTCATATCATAGAAACTAACCGTAGTTAGTGGCTGAAAAGCCTGAGTTTAGACCTCCACATATCTTGGGCCACATATCACTACAGGCTGCCCAGAACACTGTGACATCCATGTTTAACTTGTGCCAACACAAGAAACACTGATTTTTCACTCACTTATATTGGTGATGAAACCATTCCATATTGTAGCCACTACTGCACCAGTGACAATCGCAGGTTGTCTTAACCCTATAGCTGTGGATTTAACCACTAGGGGAATGTATATATTATTGAGGAGAATTAGAAGAAGCTCCCAAAGTAAATTCACATAACTCTCCAAAGTCTGAAAGAGGCTCTGATGCACTGCCCTGGGCACTCAACTAGGGGAGAGGACCAAACCATAATGGGGTAGAGAAGGCTCCTCAATGCCTGCTCTACACCTATATAATGTATATATTATTGTCAGCCCCAAACTAGTTTCCGTCGAGACAAAGTACTACAGTGTATTTATTTAACAAGCTTTCCTTCCTCTACAGACTTTATGAGAAGTCTAAAGTAACATTGGATACCTTGAACGTATGGGCCTCTCTCTGGATGTTCCCGAACACGGAGAGTATAAGGTTTTTTCTCCTCAGACTTGTGCAATAAATCTCTGACACGTTCATTGTAGATTTCCAGAAAACTAAAAAAATACCACAAACAATGAAATGATTAGTTTCCTGCTTAAATGGGGTTGTTCACCTCTAAATTAACTTTTAGTATGATGTAGAGAGTGATATTCTGAGACAATTTGCGTTTGGTTTTCATTTTTTATTTGTGGTTTTTGAGTTATTTAGTTTTTTTTCCAGCAGCTCTCCAGTTTGCAGTTTCAGCAGTCTGGTTGCTAGGGTCCAAATTACCTTAACAACCATTCACTGATTTGAATAAGAGACTGGAATATGAATAGGAGAGGCCTGAATAGAAAAATGGGTAATAAAAAGTAGCAATAATAATACATTTGTAGCCTTACAGAACATTTGTTTTTAGATGGGGTCAGTGACCCCCCCCCCCCTCATTTGAAAGCTGGAAAGAATCAGAAGAAGAATGCAAATAATTAAATTATCAAAAATAAATAATGAAGACCAATTGAAAAGTTGTTCTATTACATACAAAAAGTTAACTTCAAGTTTCAAATATAAAATACAGAGGGTATTTTGTTTTAATTTTGCAGAGAGTCTCTTTGCCACTTTACCTGACTTCAACCCTGAAGGAGTTTGGAGTTTCAGGAGAACCTTCGTCATAAGAAAAGAGACCCTGCAAATGAAAGAGACAAAAGTCTTACTGAAAAATAACATAAAACAAATACCTCTATATGTGTAGGAGAACAGAAATCAGTATTGTGGAACTGTTTTCTTTATATCTACAAATGAATGTTTAGCATAAAAATACATCAGTGTCATGTTGAGTTTCAATTTGTATTCTTAACATGTACTTCAATATAAAATTCACTTTTTTGTATAATATGCAGAAGATAATACACCATAGAAACTTTTCTGAGAAGCACTTAACGGCTCGGATATCTTCCCGATCAGCTCATGTAAGACAGTAAGACATCAAGTTAGCCATCCACCTAGCTGGCCATGTAGCTGTGATCTGAACATAAGTAAAGGTGGCCATAGACTCAAAGATCCGCTCGTTTGGCGACATCGCCAAACGAGCGGATCTTTCCCCGATATGCCACTAACGGCATGGCTATATCGGGGGTAATTCGAGCGTTCGGTCATATGGCCGAACAATCGAATTACGATGCGCCAAGGGGCTCTGACGGGTCGGTCGGTTAAAAATCCAACCTTCCCGATCGATATCGTGGCCAGATATCGATCGGAAAGACCCGTCGGAAGCCCCCATACACGGGCAGATAAGCTGTCAAATCGGTCTAAACGACCGATATCGGCAGCTTTATCTGCACGTGTATGAACACCTTAAGTGTTGGCGGGCATGAGTGGCACCTCTTATTTTCTTTGTTGCTGGACATATGAGCAGAAAAAAACACACCACAGACTGAATCACCTGTCTGGGGAAAGGTTTTCTGCTATTAACTGTATTGAATAATGATTTTGCCTACTTTATATTAGTAAACTGATCTTACAATTAACATAAAACATATACAGTGCACCTTTAATGTACAAAGTTCATAGTTAAAAGTGGGAACACATACCTCGCAAATTCGGGGTGTCAGTCCAATAGAAGCCTGCAGAAATGGAAAAACAATGAGGATGATGTGAACGTTATGTCTAGACTGCAATTACTGTAGCATCAAACTACACTACACAATGGTCACCATCACGATTCTATTCAGGGGTTGCCTCCATACAATAAAGCTTCCCTGTAGGCCTGTACCTTTATTTTCTGCAGAAATTCACAATAACTAAAAGCTACCCATATAAACACACATATATTGTTGTCAAATACAGAGTTTCCATTCACGCAAACAATGTGGGAAGATACTATTGTCATGAATATCAATTGTTTCTGTTCAGACAGGTTGGAAACTTTGGGTTGTGCTTGTACAACAATATCTGTACCTGTATGGCCATTGCTCTTTGCAGATGCTGATTTACCAAAAATAGAATTGTTTAATTATCTTTTTTGCAAGTTAATAGCAGACCCATGCATGGATTTTATAAGGCCTTTTGCCCCCCAACCCCGAGGACCAGCATTGCTAGTGTAGAGCGCACACACCTGTATTGTCTACACTAAAGGCTAAAAAGTGCTGGGCTAAGTTCTCAACTTGCCTCATAGAAGAAACAGCACTGGACTTGAGCCTATAGAAGGTAAAATCCAGTAATAATAATCAGTAATGGAACAAGTAGTTCCCGGGCCAGGGTGCAGGCCATGCCCCCCCCCTTCGGATAAGGGCCTTCAGATGTTGTTATACTACAACTCCCTGCATCATCCATCTGTCCACTAAAGCTACTGGGGGGACTAGTAGTTGCTGTATATCAACATAGGCAGACCCATTCGCTGATCATTGCTGGATGAATGGTGCCGTTTTGTGCATTGTGTATTGTAAACTGTGTTTTTTCTCTGGAACTGAGCCAGCCTGTATATATGAAGCAGAGAGAAGAAGGCTGCATACAGTGGAACATTGACAACTACTACAGGACATGACATGACATAAAAAGGGAAGCCAGGACCATTCTGCCCATGAATAAATCATTGTCTGCATTATATATTCAGTATCATCATTCTTGGAATTGTTTTGGCATCATTCAATAAATTTTTTTTTTACATCCGACATGGCTTAATCTATATGTACAAACATGCAGGGTCGGACTGGACCGGCGGGACACCGGGAAAAAACCCGATCAGCGATTTGCAGCCTCCTGCCCAGTCTGCATGAAAAACATGGCGCACGTGACACGCAGTTGTCGATGTGGCGCCCCAGCAGGGAGGTCTGGAGGGGGCCCCTGGTCAGCAGCCCCGATGGGCCCCAGGCCCCCCAGTCCAACCCTACAAATATGCAAAGCCAAGCCAAGATTTGCCTACTGAATTATTCTTGCCTAGGTCTGTGCACTCATGGAAATGACACCCATTAAGGCTGAAGGGAGGAAAGGTGTTTACTATGTAAAAAGGAACATTTTCTTAAATACATTACAGAAATCTGTTGCATGGGTGATGGTAAGGGTTGTCACCCTTTCTGAAAAAAAAATACCGGCCTTCATATATATTTATCTTATTTTCCTTATTAATTACATTGGGATCAACCATCATTTTTACAGGCCAGGCAGCAACCCTAGTGATGGTGTTCATACGATGAGCCTTTTTCTGCTTTAATAATGAGTTTGGTGAGAGGGATTTCTGTCACTGCAAGGGCTCAATATAATTCAACAATTCTAGTCCTTGCCCTTTTTTTAAACTTCAGAAAATTTTGTCTGCATATATAGATTATTTAATGGTCTATAATTTCTTCTATAGTCCAGTGCCCTGTGTTGGCATGATGCTCTTACAACTTGTCCCTCTGCAGGCCATCATCCACTTTGCTCTCATATCAGATTTAAAGGAACAGGGTAGTTCACCTTCAAATTAACTTTTACCATAATGTAGACAGTGATATTCTGAGACTTGTGTTCATTTTGTATATTGTACTTTTTGAATTAGTTTTTTGTTAAGCTGCTCTTTGGTTTGAAAGTTCAGCTGCTATTTGGTTGCTAGGGTCCAATTTACCCTAGCAACTATTAAGTGGTTTGAATGAGAGGCTGGAATATGAATATGGAAGGTCCTGACTAGAAAGACCAATAATAAAAGGTAACAATATCAGTATTTTAAACTCACAGAGCAGACAAAGCAAAAAAGAAAAATATTGTAAGAAATAAAATATCAAGACCAACTAAAAAGTTACTAAGATTAGGATGTTCTAGAACATACTAAAAGGTGAGGTGAACTACTCCTTTAACCTCATGGCAGACTTAACAGATAATACTTACTGGTGTCCCCATCATGGTATATGTTTTCCCTGATCCCGTCTGTCCATATGCAAAGAGGCAAACATTATAACCACTGATGGCTTCTGAAAGAACCAGTGTACCCAAATCTTGAAAAACCTGGAATATAATGTAAGGATATAACGTTAATAGAGACAAAATAGGACCACAAAAAGATACATTTTGGCAACTGTTTATTATCATTATGCAGTTATATAACTGTAATTTATAACAAACTTTCTAACATTTTGGCCAGCTAGCTATTGCCAAATTCACTAAATTGCATGTGTGGACCAATCAATCAGTTATAACACAAACACCCCCACTGAGAAGTAGGGATGCACCAAATCTACTATTTTGGATTCGGCCGAACCCCTGAATCCTTCGCGAAAGATTCGGCCGAATACCGAATCCGAACCCTAATTTGCATATACTAATTAGGGGTGGGAATGGGAAAACTATTTTTACTTCCTTGTTTTGTGACAAAAAGTCACGGAATTTCCCTCCATGCCCCTAATTTGCATATACAAATTAGGATTTGGATTCAGTTTGGCTGGGCAGAAGGATTTGGCCGAATCCGAATCGTGCTGAAAAAGGCTGAATCCCGAACCAAATCCTGGATTCGGTGCATCCCTACTGAGAAGAAATGAATTAACAAGACCAAATAATTAAGTCATGTCTTATAATAAGTGAATCTTTCCCAATTTACTTCACCAGAAATTTCCGTTTTGACAAAACGCACAGAAGTCAATTGCCATAAAAAAAATATATTGGAGCCTATGGGCAAGCTTTCCTGAATATACTGGAGTCTATGGGTGGTTTTTTTTTCACTCTTACATTGGGATCTATGTTGACACATTTATTCGCATTGGTTTCATGAAAATATTTGCGCATGGTGAAATGCAAAATTTCACCACAAATCCAAACCCACTGAAGATTTTCACTCATAGCTAGTCATGTCCACCAATGAATAGTACAGGGAATAAACCACTTATTTTATAAATATCAGACTGAGGGTAGGTTGATTATACTTCCCAGATACACAAGTAAGGCAAACTTTCCAGCTTCTCAAATCTCCCCCACTTCCATTACACATTTCATACCCATCACATATTCAATATTATCATCATAATTACGTTTGTGGGAAATGGATTAGCATCAGTCTTTTTTTACAATAGAAGTTGGCTTAATCAACATGTACAAATATGTACAGTCAATACAAAGATTTGCCTACTGAATTATTCTTTCCAAGGTCTGTGCACACAAGGAAATGAAACCCATTAAGACTTTACTATGTTACAGAAATCCATTGCATGGGTTATGGTGGTCATGAGATGAGCATTCTTTCCCTTAATGTTGAGTTTAGTGACCTCAAGTGGTCCCCAACAACAAGGGGTAATAGGCTGGAGGGTAGGTTGATTATTCTTCCCAGATACCCAAGTGGGGCAACCTGTCAGCTCCTGAAATCGCATCTCATCTTCATTAAAGGGATACTGTCATAGGAAAAAAAAAATTTTTCAAAATGAATCAGTTAATAGTGCTGCTCCAGCAGAATTCTGCATTTCTCAAAAGAGCAAACAGATTTTTTTATATTCAATTTTGAAATCTGACATGGGGCTAGACATTTTGTCAATTTCCCAGCTGCCCCAAGTCATGTGACTTGTGCTCTGATAAACTTCAATCACTCTTTAAGGTGGCCATAGACTCAAAGATCCGCTCGTTTGGCGACATCGCCAAACGAGCGGATCTTTCCCCAATATGCCATTAAACTGCGTGGCTATATCGGGGGTAATTCAAGCGTTCGGCCGTACGGCCGAACGATCGAATTACGATGTGCCAAGCGGCTCCGACGGGTAAAAACCCAACCTTCCCGATCGATATCGTGGCCAGATATCGATCGGGAAGACCCGTCGGAAGCCCCCATACACGGGCAGATAAGCTGTCAAATCGGTCCAAACTACCGATATCGGCAGCTTTATCTGCCCGTGTATGGCCACCTTTACTGCTGTACTGCAAGTTGGAGTGATATCACCCCCCTCCCTTTTCCCCTCCAGCAGCCAAACAAAAGAACAATGGGAAGATAACACAAGATAACAGCTGCCTAACACAAGATAACAGCTGCCTGGTAGATCTAAGAACAACACTCAATAGTAAACACCCATGTCTCACTGAGACACATTCAGTTACATTGAGAAAGAAAAACAGCAGCCTGCCAGAAAGCATTTCTCTCCTGAAGTGCAGGCACATGTCACGTGACATGGGGCAGCTGGGTAATTGACAAAATGTCTAGCCCCATGTCAGATTTCAAAATTGAATATAAAAAAATCTGTTTGCTCTTTTGAGAAATGGATTTCAGTGCAGAATTCTGCTGGAGCAGCACTATTAACTGATTCATTTTGAAAAAAATTTTTTTTCCCATTACAGTATCCCTTTAACTTTTTATAGGCTCCAGAACAGATCTTATGTATGATAAAGAACAATGTAACCCCCTGTGGTGTTGTGCATTAGGCCTATGTCACACAAGGCATTCTCTGCTAGCAAGACATTCCCACACCCAGCACCGAAAAATGCTCTGCCCGCAGCCAGCCCAACTCAGTGTGTCCAGCTGCAGACATAGAATAGTGCTGATCCGAGTGTAAGGGCTGATTCTTGGCCAGCGTTTGTCAGCAGTGTAGCTGTGACCTTAGAGCCATTTCACAATAGACCTTTACTATGTTGGCATATGTACTCCACAGGAGAAAATGTTGATCCACTTCCTTGTGCCCAGACATCATTGTGTACGGACAGACTCCGCATTAAACTGACCAGCAGAGATTTGGATATGAAAATGGTTACTTCACTAAAAAAATCCATCCAGTCTTTTGGCACAAACAAGCCAAGGCTGTGCCTGCCAGTGCTTACGGATGTCAGGACATTGTCAGAAGTGTGTTTCTATAGTGAACACTCAAATATGTGTGACCCATGTACAATACAGATTGTGATCCTACCTACTGTATTGTAAAAAGATCTAGCACATTGCAAAAAGCTGAGACAAAAGGTAAGAGCAAGAAGATTCCAAGCTATAGTCCAAGGTCTTTCATTGGTTCGAGCCCCTTCTACCAATGCATGTCTCACACACAGTTTTTTTCGTAATCTGTGCAAGTCGTTCATTATGGATTCCCAATCATTACATGAGAAGAGCAAACAGAGCAACAGCACATCGTTTTTAGTATATAAGCACCAAAGTCAAACCTTTTATTGCAGATATTATACAATGTTTACTTTCTGTTAAGCAACTTCACTATGTGAACGTAGCTTTAAACTGCCACACCTTTCCGAGGGCTTGTGTATGCTGACAAACAAGCTCACATTTAGTTTACAAACATATTCCAGTCTTACAAAGACAGATATAATGAAAATTAGGGGGCAAATTTTTAAGGTTCGAGTTGTGTTTTCCACAAAAAAAATTTAGTTTCTGAGGTTATTTCTGAGTTAAAAATAGATTTTTTGAGTTAAAAAAACCCCACGTTTTAGTATATTTACTATACCCCAGACTCTGGATATAGCTTGAATCCGAAAATACACCATCTAAAACCTGTCAAGGTCATGTATAAAAATAGCCAATGGCAGAGTTCCCTTGAACCATTTGAAGATTTTAATAGCCTTCATAATGTATGAGTTTTTTGGAGGAGGAGGAATTCAAAGGTTTTTTTTTTGCCAAAAACTCGATCAATTCAAGTTTTCAGGTTGTTAATCCCAAACTTGCTGATTTCAGTTTTTTCCATTCAAGTTATTTCTTTAAATTAGAAATCATTCAAGTTGTGAGTTCATTCAAGGTCTAAAAAACTCTAAAATTCAATCTTTGATAAATAACCCCCTAGGTGTGTAAAGAAAATTGTAGTAATGCAGTTCCCCTCAGCAACCAGTCAGGTTATTGCTATTATTTTCTAAATTGTAGTAGACTAATGAAAACAAATTACAGATTGCTTGATATTGTGCTATTTTTAACTGCACTGGTTGCGAATAAGGATTTATGATTCATGATTCATAGTTTTTGCATATGACTGAATAGCAAAACATCCACAATTGATTTGGTCGAATTCAAGAGTTAGGGAGTTAATTGTGGCTTTAAAGGGAAAAAATGTAACATCTATAAATTCTTAGTGCTAGTCCCGCACTGAATGTAGAAGCCTCCTAAAAGGCTGGATTGCCTGGATGTCTAACATAATAGCCAGAACACTACTTCCTGCTTTGTAGCTCTCTTGGTTTACACTGATTGGTTCCCAGGTAGTAACCAATCAGTGACTTAAGGGGGCCACATGGGTCATAACTGTTGCTTTTGAATCTGAACTGAATGCGGAGGATCAATTGCAAACTCACTGAACAGTTATGTCCCATGTGGCCCCCTTTAAAGTCACTGACTAAATCAAGAGTTAGAGAGCTGAAAAGCAGGAAGTTGTGTTCTTTTCTGTTCTCTTATGTTAGACATTCAGTCACTCCAGCCTTTATACATTACATTTTTGGTTAACTAACTATATTAGAAACATTTTTTATTTTGCACAGCCTATTTACACAGTTTTTATTTTTACACGGAAGTGACGGAACTGTTCCATTAATGGAGAAATGGTTGTTGCTGTGTTTGCCAGATGCTGTCTCTAAGGTTAATGACACATAGGGCATAAACCACTCTTCCTCTTTCAATAATTAGGAAACTGCCAATGCCAGTCACAGCCAATTTTCCCTCTAATCCCTTCTCGGCTATGTGTGCAAAAATATTATTTTGTGCGCACAATTTAAACTTGTGTGCGCATTTTTAAAAACTGTGCGCAGGTCAGAATAAATACAAAATTTTGTGTATTCACATAAAATTCTTTGTGGGAACACCGGCCACAGCCAATATTAGATAGCATTCATTAGCGAACTCGTCACATAGGCAACACATTTCATATTCTCAAAAGAGATCATCCATGTAGGTTTGGAGAATCAGTGGGCCCAAAGAATATATTGCTGTTGGGTCCTGTGCCTTCTTGTTGTGATCTTGGGAGTGACAATGCAATCAATATTTGTTCCAACTTTGTGCTCTTTAATAGCTTGACATCTGATATCCCATCTATATCCTCTATCAAGATCTGCCCTGCTATCAATCCCATGCTCAGATGCACCCTGACCCAAGAATACTGGTTCAGAGCCAAGGCAATTCTGCACGTCTTCCAAAATCTTATTACTGCTATACTATGGCTGTGATTCAACATCTGGTTTCACTCAGCTAGACTGTGCATATGAGCAGAGTATTTAAGGTCTTATATTTCATCCTAATATACACCATTAGTCAGCAAAGAGATCATACAATGTGGCTGGCACTCTGCAGCTGTGCATGAAACAAAATGTACAGATAAAACACTAAATATTCAACAGTAGTCAGTGTTATTAAAAGCCTGAAACAGTGATTAGCATCAATATTTACAGGTATGCTTTTTCACCCCCCTGATAGGTATGCGCTAATGTGGGCGATAAATGTCAGTAGTTTATTTATTTATAAAGCACCAACATATTCTGCAGCGCTGTACAATAAATGGGGGTATCCGCTGGACATACAAGGTTACAACCGATAATCCAAAAAAAAGAGGTGAGGAGGGCCCTTCCAAAAGAGTACTAGAATTTATTGTTCTTCTTGGCCTCAGACCCAGGTAAGGTGACTGGAACGACCATACACGGGCAGACATCATACAGCATCAAACTGATTAGCCTATTCGCAGAACAAATCGATACATTACAACACATGGTACAGCCACTTCCAATGTGGTTTTTAAAAGCCACCAGTTAAATAGGAGGGCATGTCTTTCAGGGGTAATAATTATATCTGTACAGTTAGACAAATACATTAACAGCACCCTAAAATGACTGTAATTAGGATACAATGCTGCTCAGATTGCTAAGAATTATCTGTATTTTGCAGAAAAGACTTGCATAGAAGTAAAACTAACAATGTTTATTTCTAAGGCGTTTCCTCTGTCCAGCAGTTGAACCAAAGAGTGCTGTCATGCAGTTTGTCCTTATCCAAATCTGGATTCCAATGATTTTAAACACAAAAAATTTATTATTATTACTAAGGATAGGAGTTTTCAATCTGTTGTTAATAAATGACAACTTCCTGGGGCTTTTGAGATTATGGGAGTTGTAGTTCAGGAGCTGCTGGGCAGCTTCAGCAAAAGCTAAGCGAGTTTGAAAAAGGGCCAGCAGTACCCATGAAATAAACTAAAATGCTCAGAATTTGCCAGAACAAAAATTCTACAGAGAATGTCAGGGAGTGTCCCTGCTGCCCCCCCTTCTAACTTTTTGGAGTCGGAGGAGGTCCAAGGGGGGTCCATAAAGCTAGTGAAGAGCACAATTGTGTTCTCTGCACTAGAAGAGCCAAATTCCCAGTATGAAAACCGGAGATTCTCTCTTAAAAGTTACCAGGAGTGGCCTTTTGCCACAACACACCTGGAAGCAGGTTATAGGACCTCCTGGTGGTCCTTATACCTCCTGGGCCCCCTGCAGCTGCAGGATCTGCTTCCTCTGTAGTTTGACCAAGTTAAATGAGAGCTTAGGGAGAGGTCCCAACCCATTTAGCTGAACAGTGCACTGTTATGCAAGTACAGACAACATGACTAAAGCTGGCCATAGATGTTGAGATTTTTAAAAGATCAGATCCTGATCGTGAGACCACAATCTTCTCAGAGCGATTGTACGATCGTATGAATTTACCATCAACTAAAAAGACCAATTTGCCAGGAAAACAAAGGGGAGCTGCCTGCTTGGCCCTGCAAACATAGACAGATTGCACTGGGACCGACAAAAGATTTTTTGACCTAGCCGATCAATTTCCTGACAGATGTCGGCCAAAAAATCGTAAGATGTACGATAGTTCGAATCCCACTAACCGCACCATAATTTTGAAGGATTGGTCGGGCTTCCCTAAAATCGGTCGTTCGGCAAGAAGAATCGTTGCGTCTATGGGGAACTTTACATTTACATTGCTTATAGCCATGAAATGCATTACTTCAGCAGCAGAGCCACACAGTGCTTCAGCTAAAAGTTATTTGCATTGACTGCTGTTGTACAAATCTGGATTTGTGAAGGGACCCTAAAGCCCCAGTCTGACACAAGAATGTCTCCAGGCAGGTATGTTGCCCGGGGGGTGAGCTGAAAATTTGGCCAAGCCCTCAGAATGCAATGAAAACTGCACATTTGTGTGTATACAGGGTGGCTGAGGGAACCTTGCTAAATATTTGCACAGCAGGTAAACTATGATTAAAGCAAGGAAGAGATGTTTGAAGTTCCATTGTCTCTAAGTAACCAAAGGGGAGTCCATAGAGTGGAGTATGTATGACAAAGCAATAGGACTCCCAGCGACCAACAATCCACACAAACATGACAAGTAATGTCTTAAGACATGCATGCTGAAAACTCTGCATTCCGTTAAATCTTAGCTGTGTATAATGTGACCTCTGCTCACCAGTGTACCATGGTTCTACTTCTAATAAATTAATGGATCTAATTCTAATAAAGGTGGCCATAGACATTACATTTACGATCTTTCCAGGAAATATACAGATATACAGATAGAAACAATAGAATTCTACCTGCATTTGACAATTCAGCACTAACAATGGCCAATATTCAGATGCCTTCAAAGGCCAGCCCGATCGATGAGCCGACCGATATCCAAGTCGACCCGTTTCCCACCATACACGCACCAAATATTGTACAAATATTAAACTAATGAGAGTGGAAAGAGGTTAGTTGCTGTCAAAATGCTGCCATAAAGAGGATTGCCAAAATACCCATATTTTTACACCCACAAACACAACTAGCTTGCACATGGAATGGATCTCTTTATTATGATGTTGTCTGTGTGGTTCTATCCCTGATGGCAGGCAGGCATTTTATCTTAGAACACAAAACAGTAAGATGATATAAACAAGCTGGGTGACAGTGACATGAAAAGTATGTTATGATATACCCTTTGTGTATATTTATTGGGTTAATGTATTATTTTGGCTTTTCACACAAAATGATCATATGGTGCCTTTGAACCGGCTGGGGTCCCAACTGTAGTAATGCTTCTGGCTCACATGTATAACCTTTTACACAAAGGCATACAGCTGCATTGGACTGATCTGTTGCGAGATTTGGAAGCATTTTCAAAAATTATAAGATTTAGCTTTCCACATGAGCAAAACAATCCCCCATGTATACTAAAAAGCCTTACGTTTATCCAAAAACACATAGAATCCAATAGGATTTTGGTTTTAAAACAGGCAACCAGTAAGTGTTACTGGCTGATTCAGTGCTACGGGTTTTTACTCTTGGGTAAACTTAGCGCTGTCTTTATTATATATGGGGTATATGTTTATTGTCAGTTTGCAATATCGACTCTTAGAATATCACAATGACATTCTTGAGAAAGCACAAACTGTGAAATGCATAGACGTTTGCTCTGCCCAGAGCCGTTGGAAGATTAGGCGCAGTGACAAAGAACACAACGTTTACGTGGCGTCATATCATACCACGCACAGCAAGGAACGGAGAAGCTCCCTCATTTTAAATTTTAACAAGTTTTTATACAGGTCAATTGTTTTATGTACGGGGGGGTGCTTAAGTGTTATTTTAAACTGTAAAGTAAATGATTTATACAGGGAACTCGGAGTACGTTTTTATATCGCTATAAAAAGTGTTTTATGCCACAAAGTTCTATGTGCAGAAAATCCACATTGTAACAGCTGGGGTTATGCAATTGTTTTAATCCTGATAATTTTAAGAGAAATGCTGTCACATAATTGGGTTGTATAGTGGATTTCATAGTAATGTATGATTAGTACTGTTGTTAACTGTTCATCCTGAAAATAACTTGTGAATATTTATATAAACCTGGGATTATAAATGTGTGGTGTACTGATATCAAGGAGCGCTAACCTGGTAATCTGTAACACTTGTATTATAAACATATCTTCTACAATGCACAAATTTTTTTTGGACATCTCCCAAGTGCCGTTATTGTCTCCACATCCTTCAAACAATTTAAATTATCAGCTGCCAGCATAGAAAATGTACTGATGGGCACACAATGGCTTTTGGCAGCTACAAATTGCTGCCCTTTAGGAGATTATCAATCAGAAATGACTTAGCAAACATGATAACCCAACATACATACATATCTCTCTCTCGTCAAATCCAGGAAAATGTAAAATTAGTGCATAATATATAGGTGGGACCACAAAACAACAATGTAAAATGAGGGGAAAACTTAAACCCCCCCCCCCACACACACACACCCCCTGCAGTCGGAAGGGGAATATCTGTTTCCAATTAAACAGACAGCTGCTTCATATTTATGGCTTTACTTTTTTTAATTTTATGGCTTATTTTTAAAATTGCCTTTAAAGGTTTAAGTAAGCCCAAATATAAAATTCTGCATTATTAAAAACAAATGTAATTCCGAGCAAGCAATATAAACTTGATAACAGCTTGAAATGATTTGACGTTATTTAGAAATGCAAATGCTACTGAAAGCAGGATCTGCCTGCCCGTCATTTCACCACTCATCTGTGACTGTCGCAGAAGCGCATTTACGTGAAAGATACCAGCGGCAGTTGCGGAGAGACGGGACCGGACACGGGGTAGGCGACAGAGCAGGTACGTGCCTGGCGCCCCCCCCAGCTTTGTGCCCTAGGCACGTGCCTACTCTGCCTACCCCTAGTTCCGGCCCTAGTGGAGTCCCTGGGTGGGCTGAAGACCAAATCCATCCAATCTGCAGACTTCCAATAAAGCAGAATTGATTAATATTGTATTACCTTTGTAATTTGAAAGCTCGGGTTGCACTTAAGTACTATCGGCATTTATAATGGCTCGGACAGCCTGCAGCTTTTATCGGCCCATTGTATGGCCACCTTTTGTTTTTAGTTCACCTAGAGGAAAACATCAAAAAGCTAAATGTGAATAATTTTTTATTACGTGTACCAGCAGTACCCAGCTACGCTCTATGTGCGCCCAAGGCAAGGCACCAGCGATTGGCAAAAAAACTACCCCCCCCCACCCAAGGTTACCGCACATGTGAGAGAGATGACAGCAACAGGCGGAGGGATGGACAAGACACACAGCTCTGCTGGTGCTGGTACTGAAGTTCCCCTCAAGGGTCAGAACTAGGGGTAGGTGACACCCACAACCCGCCAGCCAGAGCTCCTCTTCTTGGAGAAAAGCAGCAGTTGGAGTATATTCCTTTGAATGTCGTGCCACCAAATATCCCACCCTTTTTGACGCTCATTTTGAGACTCATTCCTTTGAAAATTAAAAAAAACGTGCATGAACATTATCCAAACTGATAAAAAAAAAAAACTTTCTTGTAACTGATCCCAAATTAGTCCTGGGTAGTAGTATGGTGGGTAGAATTGCACTGCTGGTATGGGGTATTTGCTCTATTCTTTCTCACTGTATTCTTTTAAAGGGTATATAAACAATCTCAGAGGACAAGGGTCAACACTATTTGGTTGGTTGTGTTTTTCCACTTTTGTTTATTATCTCCTTCACTTTTCTTGTTCAAACCAAATCCCAAGGCTTGGCTTTGGTGCCATGGAGCAACAGTCACGACTATAAAATAGTAAACATGACCCCAGCACCAGATAACACACACACATTTTTACATACAAACAAATACCAAAAACTACAAGAGTGGTGATATTCAGGTTTGTCAAGGGTCAGGTCATAGTTGGATAGGTGATAACAAATGATTAGCCTTTTTTTTTTTTTGTTTATTTTGCTTTCTTGCAGGTGAGTTTAAATGTTTACAGTTTCTTTAGACAACATAAAGGGAACTACAATGTGTTTTTTTGTGCAAAAGCAAAGTGAGTTCTAGTAAAATTTTGTTCCATACAAAAGCCACCCACGTGCCAGTCTATTATTCCCTGGAGGCTGGAGGCCAAAGTCAGGAAATGTACAAACAATGCTATATAAAAACAACAGCCTTCCCCTGAGAGGCCTTCTCTTTTTTTTAATGTGTCATAGAGTCCAAGACAGAACTTTAGAAACTGCTTGTTTACCAGCCCACATGTCTATTTTTATTTATACAGACGGCTTCCTTCCTTCTATATATGTCGTCCTGTTTTACTATAGTTCCTTTTGGTTCTTAGTCAGTCTGCCACCTAAGTTAAAGGAAAACAATGTATTATTCATAAGACTTTTCGTTATATACCTTTGTGCTGGAATGTTTCACTGCCTCATATGACGTGTATTTATACATAAGAGAAGGAGATATCCTATAGCTTGGCTTGCGCATCCTCTATAAATATCCGCATAATAGTGAATGACAATTACATTGTGTTTGTCTAAGGCAGTGATCCCCAACCAGTAGCTCGTGAGCAACATGTTGCTCTCCAACCCCTTGTATGTTGCTCTCAGTGTCCTCAAAGCAGGTGCTTATTTTTGAATTCCTGGCTTGGAGGCAAGTTTTAATGGATTAAAAACCAAGTCTAGTGCCAAGTAGAGTCTTTTGAAGGCTGCCAGTCCATATAGGGGCGACCAAATAGCCAATCATAGCCCTTGTTTGTCACCCAAGGGACTTTTTTATGCTTATGTTGCTCCCCAACTCTTTTTACATTTTAATGTGGCTCACAAGTAAAAAAGGTTGGGGACCCCTGGTCTAAGGAGACAAGCGATGAACGTGTTAGCCTGCAATCAGACATATAAATGCTAATTATCAGCAAGGAAAGAATAATAAGAAACAGCAGGGCTATAGTATGCTATGTGAATTACTCTGACAGTTAAGTTTATATTTTTATTTATTGTCATTTACCAGTTGACAGTTTAGAGATCATTTACGTTTTTTCCCTTGGTCCTTTCTAAGAGAATGAAGACTGCACCAAGCATTGCGCTTCAAGGCCCTGATTTATGAACATGGGTAAAAATTGGCCCCAATGCATTAACCCACAACAGACCAGACATTCAGAGACTTGCTCTTACTGATCTAACTGCACTAGAGTGACGAAATAGCTGGTTAGTTGCTCTAAGGGTCAGGCCACACAGGGCGTTTTGGGGAGATTTGGTCGCCTGGCGACTAATCGCCTGGTTTTTGCAGCGACCAATCTGCCCAAAAGCCTTCCCTGAATATGCACCAGCAAAAAAGAAAAAACGCTGGCGCTAATCACAAGCGGCGATTCGTTTTCCGAAGAGGCCCAAGTTTTCTTTGGTGCACGAACGATTTTAGTGCAATCCAACCAATCCATCAAATTATCGTGAGGTTAGTGGGAATCGAACGATCGTGCATCTAACAATTTTTCTTCCAACATCTGTCAGAAAATTGATCGGCCAGGTTAAAAAATTTTCATTGGTCACAGTGAAATCTATCTATTGTCCAATTGTTTGCAGGGCCAAGCAGGCAGCTACCATCAGTTTTCCTGGCTTCAACTAGACAATATCGCTTGAAATGGTCTTTTACGTTGATGGACAAATCGGAAATTTAAACGATCGTTTCAAGTTAAGCTTGGTCTAACGATAACGAAAAGATCTTTTAAAAATCTTTACATCTATGGCCAGCTTAAGTCTACTATACTGTACTTAACTTGGCTAGAAGCAATTTTAAAGGGATGGCCTTGTTAGAATACACATAGTTAATAAACCAAAGTGTCATACAGTAGTAATGTGTATTACACACACTAAGAAATTATGGAAAGGACCTTGTTACTAGTAAGATTATGCAATTTCTTAGATTTTCCTGTTTATGCCAATATATAGTAAGCAAGGATCCAATAAAAATGGTTCACCAAATTGGAAGTTTGTGCATATGGGGGGGGGGTGACCCAAATCAACTCCCTGCATGAAGCATCAAGGCAGACTAAAAAAAGATTAGGCTAATGAACATTTCAACATTTGGAGAAATTGGTAGCCCTTCTGTATTAACAAATATCTTTAAACAATGACCCATAATGTAATGTAAAAAGGAAAATGATTTCATGGACAAGGCTTACAAGTCTTTATATTATCAAACACAGAATTCCCATTGTTCCCTATAACTTGACAGTATGATAATTGTAGGAAGCATAAGAGCAGAGCACAATCATATCATTATGTGGAGACTGTGAAAAAAACTGTATGGAGGCGAAAGTAGAGTCTTGCTTCAGACAGGAAAATATCCAAATAATAAAAATTAAAGGGGCAGTATACCTCCTTGTTCAACGTGAGTGCAATGAATAAGACTTGTGCTAAACATACTGTTTGCCTCTTGTCTATGGCTTTTGTTGTTTATTGAGCCAAACAGGGAAACTGAAGCTGCTCCATGTTTGGTCTTTGAGAAATAGTGCACAAATTATCCCCCTGCATAATGGACTTCTGTTTATCTGTGCACGGATTATCTAATTTTCTACCTGAACTCATGTTGAACATGGGGGGGGGTATAATGCCCTTCTAAAACTCAAAAAGAAACTTAATCATGAGCAGGTGCAATGGCAGCTTTGATCTGAGATATACACACACACATATACAGTAATATATTTCACCCTTCTCCCCTGAAGTCTCAATCAGATGTATAGCCCGAGGTGCATTTTCTCTAATCAATTTACAGGCTTCTTTCTCGCAATAAAAATGATATCTTAAATAACAGAAAACAAATAACTAACTGATTTTTGTAACCTGAGATGAACCGTTGAAAAATATGTCCGATCACGCTGGTCTTGTGCCTATTGGTAACATTATGCCTGTGCCTAAAGAGGAGGAAGAGCACGGAGGATGGATCCACATTGTGAGCGGCTGGCAGAATACAACAATAATTTTAGTTACAAGGAATTGTAACACAGCTTTACAGTGGTCCTATGTCATGTAACATGCATAATAGGTAGGATTTGAGCCTAGTAACTAGGCAAATTACAAACAGCCAGTCAAGACCTCTAAATTTACCCAGAATTCCAACATAACTGAACCCATAGCAAGTCATCACAAAATTTCCAACCTGCACTAGGCATCTAGTAATACCAATACAAGTGTCATAAAAAAAAGTATGAATAAGTGCCAATACACGTGCTCACAACACCAGGGACTGTTTGCAGGAACAAATATATATATATATATATATATATATATATATATATATATATATATATATATATATATATATATATATATATAGATATAGATATAGATATAGATATATATTGGCCATTCATTGTTTAGTCCACCAGTTATTTATTGCCAAATATCCAGAAGATACCGGATGCTGAATTTATATTTCAGCAGCAGATGTAGGGCCACAGCTCTGACACCCCTGATGTAAATACAAAAAAAGCCCACTATCCTTTGTTCCAGTGCAGAGACTGTGAGTGTGATGTGAGAATACTAACCATGTGTTCTGCATTTCTATCCTTGGCTTCTTCTGCACTGCAGCAAAAAAAGCCAGACAATCCTTTCCAGGGAGCTCTACCAAAATCTTGTGCCAAGGCACATTCTATAATAGACAGCTGAGACTGAACTGACCTTGCTGAAGATCCCTCAGTTCATGTTGAATAATAAAATCCATTGATTCTAGCAGCTGCATCTTAAATTGACATTGGTGGTTTGTGGAACCTATGAATTGAGCAGTCGTCATTCCAACACATTCTTTGTGCATAAATCTGAGATACTGTTCTAAGCATGCGAGTGTGCATAATCAGTAGCACTGTTCATTTTTCTAATTTGTCTGAATTAAAATGACTGTTTGCCCTCTTTGTGGTGTAGCATAAATTAATCTTGGGCTTTGTATAGCCAGAATAGTTATTGCGTAGATTTATTATACCGTACATACACAGCCAAAAACATCTTAGAAATGCAGCTAATAAGATGGCCACTTTTGCTATTTAGTTCATTAGCTTTCCTACACCTCACACATCTGCTCAAGCTCCACTGACCCTTCAAAACCTGTCTCTTATCCTTCTACAAAGCATCTCTGGCTCAAATTTACCAACCCCCAACCTCTACCTCCACCAGCCTACTTTCAAATATCCACAAGGCAGCTTTGGCCTTATGGAAAAGAGAGAGAGAGAGAGAGAGAGAGAGAGAGAGAGAGAGAGAGAGAGAGAGAGAGAGAGAGAGAGAGAGAGTCTAAGGCATCTGCAAGAACCTAAAAATCAATCTCCCTGAATTTGTGCAAGTTTAGAGTTTTAAACCTTTACTAGAAAGGAGATAAGATAATTATTAAACCAGAATATAAGCCAGATAAGAGGAAAGAGGGGAGTAACATTGACACATGGCTTTAGCCCTGGAACTGATGCCCCCTCTTCCATATATGGAAAAACATTTTCCACTGAGTATTAGTTAAGATGTTACACTCATCCAAACGTGCAAAGAAGAAAGATAGGGGTACTGCCAAGAGAGTGATGTTATGTCTCAGTAATCCAGGCCATTTACCATTATTGTGCAAAGCAGCTGTGAAATTGGCACCTGCTCTCTGCACACAAGAATTTGTGTTTTTCTCATTATTTCCCAAATGCACTGATCAATACAAATGGCCTGGTTGTTCCATATCACAATGTTACACTGACTATGTATAAAGGAAAAATCACAGTGTGAAGTGGATCAGTGGGAAATCCTATCAGAAAATGGCTCTCCAAATGAAAGATTTTGAGAGAGAGAGAGAGAGAGAGACAGACAGAGAAATATTTTCTCATCATGCATTGCAAAAAAAAGCAACTCATGCCGTATGAGAGAGCATGCTGTATAACAGTACCCTTAAAAAACAAATATTTTAAAATCCATGGCTTTTGCTGGTGAGAGCAGCATACACTGGGCAGGTGGATCTGCGCACAAATGTTCTGCCAACACAAGAGGAATGCTACTCACTGCAGGGTTCTTCCTTTTAAAAAAATACACAACTACACATCTAATATCACAATGAAAATATCAGGTGCAGATAGAGTGACTGGCATTCTGGGGGATTTATAATTTTTTTTAAGATATGCAGCAAATTTATAGTTGTATTTTGGGCATTTTATCTATTAAACATGTTTATCTACACTATGGGAATGAAATAATCCTTGTTTTTCTGTAAACAGCGTTGAACTGGGCATTGGGGCAAACCAGGGTTGGGACCCCAAGGGCCCGTCTGGCAGCCACCAGGGCTCCTCTCCCGACTTCCAAAATTCCAACTTCCCCACATGCATGCGTGCAGCCACATTGCGTTTGTCGTGTAACATTCCATGCATATCTCCTGTTTTTAACAGGGGTGGCCTGTCGGGGAACAGACCTGGGCCGGAGTGAGCCCACTGGATTTTTTCCCCCAGTGTCCCAAAGGCCGAGCCCAACCCTGACTGTATACATGGTATATATATATATATATATATATATATATATATATATATATATATATATATATATATATATATATATATATATATATATATATATACACACACACACACACACACACACACACACACACTAAGGGGCAGATTCCCTAAAGGACGAAGTTACTAACGCTAGCGAGACGTCAATTCGGAACTTCGCAGATTCCCTAATGGGTGCAGGCGTCACTTTGCTAGCGAAGGAGATGGACGCTAGCGTTGCTTCGCACTCTAACGCCAGGCGAATTTTCGATCTGGCGAACGGACATAATTCCGCAAATTAACTACCTCTTGCACCAGACTTGCCTTTGTTGAAAAATTTTCTAAGTCCCAAAAAACGCTGGTGTCTTTTCCTGCAAAAGACCGTAAAATTTTTGAGTACCCGGGTTCCCCCCTACATTTCCTAGCATAAACTATACACTGGGCTCATGTGTAATGTATTTGCTGAAACATATACGTCCATTTAACTTTGACTGCCCGCAGTATGCAAATTAGCCAACGTTAGTGCAACTTTGCTTTGCTTGCCTAAGTAATACTAGTGCAACATCGCCAGCGGTCGGTGCCCTTGACGCAACTTCGCATTTTAGGGAATTAGCGTTGTCCTGGCGAATTTACGCCTGCGAAGTGTTGCGAAGTGTTCGCTAGCGGATTTGCACTGCTTAGGGAATTTGCCCCTAAGAGTCTACCCTTTGGAGCACTAGAACATTAGTCTAGCCCTGGCACCTACGGGACAATGCCTTTACCATGTGTACTTTCCACTCCAATTTGTGCCAGTAAGCTCTATGGTATAGGGACCTCCTTCCTACTGTGTCTCTTATCACATAGCACTTAAGCTTTATGTCCTTATAGAAGTGTTGTGTATATTTATTGTATGTATTATGTAACTTGTCCTCCCTGTGTGTACTTTTCTGCAGCTCCTTAAAATTACTTTACAAATAAAGTATACACATATACTGCTACTGTACAGAGAAGTCATATATTGCACAGAAAGAATGAGTACATTCTTAGCTTGCAGAACATAAGGAGGTACTTCAATTTCTAGTGTACCGAGTACAGTTACAAGATTTTATATTATTTTAGAGGCATTGTGCTTGGTTTATAAATCAGGAGAAAAGATCACACTCCTCCACCACCCCATTATCAGTCCAATAAAAGGAAGTTGCTCTTTCTGCGAAGTTGTTAGCATGTGCAAATTAGAAGACTGAAGTGTAGTGATCTGATAATGACAACACAAGTGGTTCCCTTGAGTAGAGTTTTCTAACAGTGCGTGCTGATCTGCTTCTAACTAGCACATACAACATAAAGGTCTATGGCACATGTCATATCACGTAAGAGCACACTCCTTAGTGTTTATTCTGGGAACACTTGCGTCCCCTGGATACTACACTCTGCACAGTGTGCTGGATCAAAAATCCTTCTGCAGAGTTAAAAAAAAAAAAAAAAAAAATGGCCAACTGCAGCTTTGTTTTGCACTTTGCATGTGGCATTGTGAATGACCCCTTATGTGTGACTTTACACTAAATGTGCCTATACAAAGGCTAAACAGGCTGCTATTTATTGATTTGATGACCAACATAATATTGATCAAGCAATGGTCTGAATGAGCACATATGACTAAGATACGCTTGTGCACGAATGAAGAACATCAAGGCTATCAATCCATCCAGTTTTAGCTATCTCTGTCCCATCTACAGTTTCCCCTTATCTCTAATCCCCTTACACAATCAGATGACCTGTTTCTCTCTTATTCTTACAATCTGACTCACCAATAACTTGTTATGCAAATGCCAAAAAAACACTTCTCCTTATATATATTCCTAGATCTCTCAGCAGATTTTGACATCCTTTTCTCTTTCAGTCCCTACAGTCTCTTGGCCTTTGTGACACTCCCCTGATCTGGCTTTCCTCTTACCTTTCAAATCACTCTTTTATTGTCTCCTACAATGGAGTATCATTTTTTAACTTCTTACTCCCTATTGGGGTTTCTGAAAGCTCTCTCCTATGTGTCTTATTATTCACTTTTGTATACCCCCTTCTCTGGTCTATAAATCTATCATATGGTTTTCAATATCACATCTATGCTGACAACACTTACTCTTGCCAAGCATTCCTTCAGTATACACTATAGGCCACTGCTATTTGCTAGGCGCAATACTCTAAGCCACTTCTCTTACTTGACCCCTGATATTACCAATCCCCACACCTTGATTCTCACACATCCTTCTCATTTTAGACTGTATACTCTATTGAGCAGGGCCCTATTTACCATCTGCATCAATTTGTACGAGCTGAATGTTTCATATAAACCCCAGTCTATTGTACATTGTTGCAGATAATGCTCTTTATAAATGTTAATATCAATAATGAAAGATTGATACCAAGAAAACAGGCCAACTGTAACTGTGCATTTATTACCAACTGGGGAACCATTTTGTTTTTTACATATACTGCAGGTACAAACACAAACCAAACAGTTAGTGCTGTCAGCGTGTTTAATATATATCATAACCTAACCTTATACTCACAGTCGCTTGTTGTCATTGTTAAAAACATTATGTCAAAAGCTTGTATTTGTACCAAGACAAACATGTTCTGAGCCAGAATGGACATCAGTCGGACAGCTGAGCTGTGATACAATTGTTTCATCGGCAGGAGGTAACACACATGTCTGAGCTTGCCTTCCTCTCGCATACTTCGATAAAGCACACAAAATAGCATTGAAAAATTGCACTTAAATTATATAAATGATAGGCTAGAACTGGACTTATCAAAAAGCAAACAGAGTAAGACAAACTGGATCAGGACATGTTGTCAAATAAGAGGACCAAATGTTTCCACCCAATTTGATCTACATGGGCAACTAAGGTTAGTCTGTTTATGCTCAAATCATAAAAAGAAGAAACATATTTTATATACAGGTATGGGAAACCCATACCTGTAAACTCTAGAACAGCATTCATGACAATGACTTTCTGCTTTAGTATGTAAGTCTTTAGCACAGTAGGATTAACGATTCATCATACCATTTCCTGAGATGCATATTTGGGATCCTCAGGATCAACAGACCAATAGCAGGAGTCAAAGCCAAACTCAATGAGGCGTTCCCTAGTGTCCTCACAGCCATCTGGTTTATGGTCCAGCTGAAAAAAAATGCATAATATGAAACAAATGAAAACTTTCCCACTGCTCCTTCATCTGACACATAACAATAGCATTTGCAAATGTTTCTATGCAAAACACGGTTCAGAAAATGATAACAACGAAGAGCTCAATACTGACTGCTTACTTGGTTCCAAGTAATTCAGTCAGAATCATATGACACGCAATGGGTCGATGACTTGTTTACCATGGCACGATTACTGTTCAAGTCCCTTTAGATCCCCCTTGCTCATTTCTTAACTACACTAAAATCCTTCTCTTAGGCATCCCTGCTCCCCTATACAAGATCAAAAGCAGAAGATCCACTGAGCAGGGTTGAAGGCCATGACGTATGACTGCTTAAATTCCTGATAATAATTTTGCACCTCTACTCTATGTCATCCAAATGTGCTGTTTTCACCATTATAACACAAAATAAAAATCATATTTTTAAAAATCCAATCTCTATTGCAGCCTACTGCTATAATTATTTTTTAAACCCCTAAAGCTAACCATAGTTTTTGTAGGATTCTACAAAGGGTTACACTCTCCAGATTATTTCCAGATTTTCAATTTTACCCAGATGTTTCCATTACAGCTTTACTCTTCTTCTATAACTAAAACAGACTTTTCCTCTAATAATATATAACACTGGCCTTCTGCTCCAGCAGAGCAACTAGAGACTGGGTGATTTACAGCAGACATTACAATGGTTTTCATAATTTCAGCTCAGTGGCAGATTTTGCAGTCTGGGAAAATTTTTATACTATGAACCAGTTATAGTTTTTTTAAGCAGATTAATGTGAAAAGGGGAAATGAAAAGACCAGGGTTACCCTAAGAAATCCAATATACACTCTCAGTTAAACAATTTTCTAAGAGTTGCTGTAACCAATGAATTTCAACCATGTTTTTTCTCAGACTGAGAAGTCAGCTTTATTTGTGTAGCAGGAATGCATTCAGGTGAGCTCTGAACAGGTTCCTCGCTTCTGCCAAGTCCTTTACTCTCTATAAATGGAGGCAGCTGCCTGTATGCTTTTTAAGTGTCACCCTCTTCTTCCGTAATGAAATGGTTATGGTCAAAAAAACTGTACACTAGGTATTAAAGTTCTATCATAAAATTGTTGCTCTCTAATTGGTATAATTATCCTTTTTTCAGTGAAGGCAATGTCATAATGTATAAAAAGTGATGATGTTTGCAAAAGACTAACTGCAGACTATATCTAACAACAGCAACAACCCCACTTGCGGAATCCCTTTATAGATAAAGCAGACCCAGGCCCCTTGCAGCCACTGAGCCAGCTGCCTCTATAGTTATACCACTGTATAGGAACCAACCACATATTTGAATAGCCCTATTGCAAGGCAAATGTCCAATACTACATCTAGAAAATAGGACACATGTCACTGGTTCAAAAATATAACTATTTCTCCTATAAAGAGTATTTCATTAGATTATATTCTAGACTGACATGCCACATTTCATAAGCAGTTGCTCTGTCTAAAGAACTGCACAATGGAACAAATGTTACCCAGTGTTTGAAGTATTACTGATCAGGTTACAATGCAGGGATGATAACACACAAGCCAGAAATTCTGCATACCAGGAGACAACCGACCTCTCTCACAGACTTAACAACAGAAGAGCTCATTTTTAGTCGCTTTTATATTTTGGGCACCCTTAAAGTTGTAACCTGCAGTATGTCTTTTGAAAGATATAGATCTGTTTAAAAATACTAAAGAAAAAATTCAAAACACCAAAAAAAGCCCTTAATGCCATGACCCAAAAGAGAGCCTCATATGCAAGCAAGCAAAGATCATGTTTTTTGAAAAGGAAAATGTATGAAGATATCCTAGAGACCACCTGGAAATTATTCCTCAAAAATGCAATCTTACATGCATTTAAGTCAATATGCTAATGGTGGTAAAATCATGCTCTTTTAGGGCAGAGACACAAGTGAAGATTCGGGGAGATTTAGTCGCCCGGCAACAAATCGCCTCTTCTTCGGGCAACTAATCTCCCGAACTGCCTTCCCGCTGGCTAGAATCTAAATCACCAGTGGTAGGCACTCGGATCGCTTCATTTTCTGAAGCCGCCTGAAGTTTCCTCATGAGGCAACTTTGGAAAACGAAGCACTCGGGAGTGCCATCCCGCCGGCGATTTAGATTCTAGCCGGTGGGAAGGCAGTTCGGGGAGATTAGTCCCCCGAAGAAGATGCGATTTGTCGCCGGGAGAACTAATCTCCCTGAATCTCCACGTGTGTTTCTGCCCTTATTTGTTGAACCAATAAGGATTAACAGTCTTGCCACCTGAAGTGCTTACAGTATATGGTATTCTGGAAATTCTAGAACTATGGGAAGGCCTATAAAGATTAGTTTGACTAATATCCCACTGCAAGTCTCTGAAAGGTGGAGTCTGAAAGAAATGCACACAGCTGTTTATGATTTGAGAATATCTGGTGGGAGCCAGCATTTTGCAAACTGTTTAATACAAGCAAAGGAATTCCCTTAGAACCGGAGCTGTGTAGCTCTCAGATTTCTACTGCCTACATATGCTATGGTTAAATGGCAATACTCCCACTAGTTACACTTTTATTTGCATATTTTGTACTTCCAGGGAAGAGGAACTATCTGCAGTGTAAGGAATCCTTCACTTCGTTTTGGTTATTAAATTATATAAAATTCTGTGGCTATATTGTAAAGAATAACTAAGCATTTTTTTTCAATGGTTATTCAGGTTTCAAGTTTTTGTGAAGCTATAAATAACAATGATATAAAAAATCCCAGTTTCTTATACATGGTGTTGTGGCAACTATATTTAAATCCCGAACATCTGCCTTTGTTGGGCTCTGAACCCGATTATCGTCCTTACCACTACACCTTGAACCACAGATAGTCAGGAGCTTTTATAAACCCTTTTAGGGCAGTGACCTATTGTCCATAATAGATATCTCTCACTTAAGTATATCTGCACTATTTACTCTCATCCTCCAGTTGACCGTCTGTCTCTATTTTGCATTTCCAAAAATATTGCTAGCCCTGACTTTAGCCTGTTGACGGACTCAGATTTCTCCACCAACCCTGTTATTTGCCGACCAATGTTTTTGCTTCTGCCTGTCTGACCACAACTCTCCTTGCTCTTTTTTATATCTGTAAACATTTAACATCCTTGCTGGGAATCTTGAGTATTAAGTCCTCATAGCCACCTGTACTTGACTGAAAAGCTCAAGCCCTGGATGTGCCTAAATTTGCAACATGGTGTGTGATGTTGTGCTCTTCTTAACTCTTAAATGTGCCGGTTTATATGTAATAACGAACAATACATCAGGCAGCTGCTTGTACCTAATGGCTAAAAAAAAAAAAAAAAAAAAAGATTGTGGCTTGAACTACCTCTAATGAGAAAGCCGTGCTCATGCTATTGATCAGTGGTAAGACCATCCTAATGTGGGTAATTGCCATAAAAAGGCATGGTATACAAAGCAAAATCCCAGTAAAGAAATGATTAAAACCAGCCTTGAACCTTACTGCTGACCTGAAACCTGAGCCTCTGTAGGTCTCACTATTAATTAGATTTCAGAAGTGATTGTAATGGGGGCTTCTATATTACATCTCACCTGTCCCCCTTTCCACTAAAAAAAATGCTATAAAAGGTATAAGGTGTATGGAGTAGGAATATAAGAACTTCAATAATTCTAAATTGATAAGAAGCAAAGTTATTACACCGGAATCAAAATCCACATGTGAACACATACACACAAAACATTGACACTTACCCGTATGTTTTTAATCCTTGCTACTTTTTCATCAACATTTAAAATTATCCTTGATCCTTCTGCAGTCTCTCTGCAAAAGACATAAAAATGGTTTATAATTATACATCTTATATCGACCAATCGTTATGGCCTAAAGCTGGCCATAGACGCAAAGATTGAGGATTCGTACGAATTTCGGACTGTGTGTGGAGAGTCCTGAAATTTTTCGTCCGGCGGAGATCGGTCGTTTGGTCGATCGGACAGGTTAGAAAATTTCTGTCGGCTGCCAATAATATCTCTGCATGTATTGCCGATCGTACGATTTTCAGTGGGAACATCTGCTGATCTGTTCTTACTACTACTTTATTTGATCTAAATGGTAAGACTTTGATCTGAATGGTTAGTGGCAGGTCGGGAGATGGGAAAGTCCGATGGTACGTTGATTCGTACGATCGGATATTTGCGTCTGTGGCCAGCTTAACTCAGAGGCAAGAAGAACAGAGCACAAAAATGGATGTAAGGATTTATAAGACAGTGTAAAGAGAAATGTTGGTTACAGCCAAGTGCAAATTCTTTTCCTCAGTGTATATACACACCACATAGAGGCAGCTCAATCAATGTTGGATTGCTTGGACTGGAAGTGGGGTCCCAAGGGGGTACATGTTCTACCGGTGACTTATGGTTTCCGCACACACTCCAAAAACATACAGGCTGGTTAATTGGCTCCTGATGAAATTGGTCCTTGTGTGTGTGTTGTATACATGTGATCAGCACCTTAGACTCTCTGTCAGCAGGGATGGATGAGAATGATCAGCATTTTCTATAAAGTGCTCTATAACATGGTGGTGATATATAAATAAACAATAATACGGGCAACAAAGTGCAGGAAAATACCTCTTTACTGGGACCTACACTTTTATACAAGGTATGTAAATGGAAGTTAAATACATAACTATCACAGTAGCCCTCCATCTTGTTAGCCAATGGTTGAGTGCTAGTGGAACTCCACATGCTCATTGGGTTGCTGTTGAATGGCTAGGTTTAGGGCTCGTTAGAAACCATTAAAACTTTAGCAGAAAGTGAGGTTAAGTCTGCCACAGAACCTGGGGATACAGGGCTAATTATTAACACTAATACAGAACTTACTGGTTCCTATGTTGATATGTAATGTGAATCTAAATGTAATACTAATCAGCCTTATATCGTAATTTTGAATATTGTCATTCCCTTAACTCAGGTAAATGACTGCAGCCCAGAGCAAGTGCTTTGAATCAGCAGGAAAGAACAAAGTGAGCTACTGGGGCATCTCCAGAATCATAGATCTTTACTTCAAGGCTGTTGCCTTTGGGGGTACAGATTTTCAAAACATAAAGTAGTCTGCTTGCACTTGCATCTTAGTAATGAACCCTTATATACCTTTGTTTTCTTGGAGGATAAAAAAAACACAGAGAAGAAAGATGAAAAGACACTAAGTAGTAAAAATAGTATATCATTTTCACTTCTTTATAATACTAACGGGTTTGTCCAACTCTTTTGATGTAGAGGGTAAATGATTCACTACAACATCTACTGGTGGTTAAATTGAAAAATTCCATGAGTTGGCACATCTTGAGGTCTGAGGTCTTTCTCCTCCTATGTAGCCTACCTCAAGACCAGTGGTTTCGGGAGTTATATCTACATTAGATGGCTAAGGCTGTTCATGTACATTTAGTCTTCCATGTTACAGAATGTGACACCACAAAATTATCTTTTCTGCCTGGTCATAATGTGTTCAATTTGTGGCATCTAATTATGTTTTACTGGCACCAGAAAGTAGTTAATGTGCACCCCATTCTATTCTCATCACTTAACCTACACCAAAACAATCGCCTACTATTTTAGGTGTAGCCATATGCTCATATATTTGGTTGTTAGGCAATCATTTGGTGGTGGTTGCTGCCAGCTTTATAGTGCAATTAAAGGTTTCAAGATTTTTAAGTTTAACAAGTGCATACCTCCCAACATTTTGTAAATATAAAGAGGGACAAAAAGATTTGACCATGCAAATTTTTGTTCATTTTACAAAATTTGTCAGGTTATGCAAGTTTGAACATATTTCTGTGGTTTTTATGTGTTATTACAGTTTTACTAATGAAGGTGAATTGCCCTTTAAGCTGCAAGTCCCAGTTTCCACAAGAGACCTGCTTACCTTAAATTGTTACAATTGCCTCTTTGCTTATCTAAAATTGTTACGAATGTATCAAAGTGCATATCTGCCACTTATTCTCTTTGTCAAAAGCCAATTACGTTTTAGAAAACTTTTTCTGTTTAGTTCAGGAGATCAAAGAGAAAGTCGGGACTGCGGGTTGAGCTGTCAAAATCGGGACTGCCCCACGAAAAAAAGGGGACAGTTGGGAGGTATGTAAGTAGTAGAGTAAACTGATTTGGCTATTAATGTAATCTTCAAAAATATTCTAAATCCATAAGAATATTTGAAAATCTCAGGCTAAACTAAAACTAAACACTAGGCAAATGTCTTTGTCTCATCTTTATAAGCATTTGCATAGTACTTTTTATAATTAAAATATTGCAAGACACCATTCTTTTATAAAGGAAAGCAGACTGACTGGTATTTAAGATGTAAGCACTTGGCAGTGTATCATTTCATTTAAGACTTATCCCATTTCATTACTCAGATGAGCAACAAATTCAAATCATTTAGCAGAAGCCACATAGGAAGTTTACTTTCCATGAAAATGGCATAACACTGTCACTGTAACATACCTCTGCATTAAATGAACATCTGGCAAAATGCCTGGAGTGGTTTAAATACAGGATATGTAAACATAATACATGCTTCTCATGAATGAAAAAGGGTGTGTTTTATTCAAGTTGGTAAATACACCATATTTGGTGGACAGGTCCAAGCATGGAGTCATATTAAGTGCAGACTGTGTGTAAATTTGTACCATTTGCAGTGATCTGTGGGTGTGCAATATATGTGACAAAAGCCACTCTCCCATTCTCATTTCTGCAATGATCTAGCTTAGGTATGCCGAATGTACTGCCGAATCCCAAAATTGTGGACTTGGTGCATCCTCAACGCTAAGTCATCATTACAAAAAGCTAACCTTAAAAACCTCAAAAATAGAAACAAATGGTCATATATACTGAAAAATAATAATTTACAAATAAAGCAACTTTCAGACATTTAAGACCCATTGTAAAGCTACAATATACTATTGATATACTTGATTACTTACTGTGTATCTTCTACCTATTCCCTCACAGCTGTGACATATCCCTAGAGAAACCTACCAACACTGACGGAACTAGGTGGGGGCAGGCCCTGGTGCGGGCCATGCAGCTGGGCCCCGCCCCCCACCCTAGTCCGTGCGGCGCTGGAGATGACTGCAGCCGGGCCCCGCCCCCCCCACCCTAGTCCGTGCGGCGCTGGAGCCGAATGCAGCCAGCGTGACTGCCGGGGGGGCCCTGCGGGGGTGCGGGCCCTGGCCCAATTGCACCCCCTGCTCCCCCGGTAGTTACGCCACTGCTACCAAACCTCAAATGCCACCCAGAACCTAAATCAGAAAAAAAATCTGGGTTCTGTAGTGGTGTAAATAATAGAATCTCTTAGGGGCTGATTTACAAACATAGTTGTTAAAGGGATACCCTTTAAAGGGTACCCTTTAAGTTAACTTTTAGGGTAAGAGAGAGAAAAACTCACCCACTTTCTATAAATTCCTATGCAAGTTTTGAAATCATATTTTTCAATGGGTGAAAGGTAGAGTTCACCATTTGATAAATAAAAATTTCATAGGAATGAATAGAAAGTGGGTGAGTTTTTCTATGGTGAGCTCTTATCTCACATTTTTATAGAACGGCTAATTCCAAGCAATTTTTTAAATTGGCCTTAATTTATTTTTGTATTATTTGCCTTCTTCTTTCCAGCTTTCAAATAGGGGTTACTGACCTCATCTAAAACAAATGTTTTGTAAAGCTACCCATTTTAGTGCTACTTTTAATTACTCATCTTTCTATTAGGGCCCTCTCCTATTTATGTTTCAGTCAAATCAATGCATGGTTGCTAGTGTCATTTGGACCCCAACATCCAGATTGCTGAAATTGCAAACTGAAGAGCTTCTGAATAAAAATCTTAATAGTTTAAAGACCACAAATAATGAAAACTAATTGCAATTTGTCGTAGAATTTCACTCTCTACAGCATTTAAAGGTGAACAACCCCTGTAAAGGAGAAGGAAAGGCTTTGTACACTTGGGGTGCTAAATGTCAGGCACCCCCCAAGTGATTGTATTGACTTACCCTATCAGCAGAAAACTGCACCGGCCTGGGGTTATACCAATGAGCACCATGGAGTGATCCTTTTCAGGCTTCTGCTTTCCTGCGCTGCGCATGCCCAGTTGAACGCAAAGCCGAACTTTAACTAAAATGTCAGCTATTTCGTTCATCTGCACATGCGTTTGCCCCAGGAAATTTGAAGAAAGAAGAGGCCAGAAGAGGAGTGCTCCGTAGTGCTCATTGGAATAACCCCAGGCCGATGCAGTTTTCTGCTGAAAGGATAGGATAGTTTCAGGTAAGTCAATACAATCACTTGGGGTGCCTAAAATTTGGCACCCACAAGTGTATGAAGTATTTCCTTCTCCTTTAAAGTGCACAAGTACAGTTGCCAATAGCAAACATTCAGGCTTGAATAGTCTACAAAGAGAATAAATTAAAAAATGCAATTGATTGCATGGCTAATGCATTTGTTAGCAACTATGTTTGTAAATTACTTCAGTCTTCGATAACAAGATTCACCAATCTTGCCATGACTCTCATGTGACACAGGCTCTGTAAGAAAGATAACTCATTTCCGTAGTGTGACTCATTTAAATCCTAAAACAGGAAGGAAAGAGGCATACAGGGAAGTATACATTTAAAACAACTACAGTGGAAACGGTCCCTTTATTCTGCTAATGCAAATGATGTAATCGGTTTAAAACCACAAAGCCAACTCATTGGTCAGTTTTTTAATCTGATATGGTTAACAGGGCAAACAATAATTATTAGCAGCTGTGGAAACAGATACAAAGAATACAATGCCTGGAAATCTTAGGGTACAGTAGCATAAAGGGGACAGAGAAAAGTTGTGTCGGTTAAAAGTGTTTTCTGTGAATCTTCTGGGATTTCTATTATTAGCAGAAGAAAAAAAAAGAACACAAACTGACTAACTGTGGAAAAGAAACTAACTGTGGAAGAGAAAATTTAGCTTAGAGAGTTAAAGAATACTCCTTCCCCCCAGTCAATGACAGTAAGGATATTTGGGGACTGTAATGCTTTGTTCTTCCAACTGGACGTCATCCAGAAAAACATCTGCTCAAACTGCTTCTAAACACTGGTATTTCCGGACAAGTAACAGTTGCACAGCTTTAAAACACACTAGATACAAGTGATAGAGAATGCACTGCTAGCATTAGTGGAAGCCATGCCAGTGGGAATAAACATGCATACGTATGTAACACTGATGCAGCCGCGATCCGACGGGATATTTAAGCCTGCCTGATCGGCAACTGCCTTCGGCCAGATATCGATCAGGGAAGCCCGTCTGAGGGCTCCACACACGGCCAATAAGCTGCCGACTCGCTCTGTCAGCTGCTTTTTTCGGCCCGTGTATGAGGGTCTTAAAGCTATAAAAAACTGGAACAGTCCATGCAAAGTAGGGTTTTAGCATATGGAACATTTTGATTTCAGTGATAATCGTGGGTTGTGGGCTCCATGTGATCCTTCACAGTGCAGTCGGTTGTAGGCTACAGGGACAGATTTTTGATCATCACTACTTAAAAAATGCCGAATTCTTTATATCGGACGGGCATATTCCCCAGCAATCACACAAAGATTACACCTCATTCACACCTGGGAGAATAACTAAGGGCCCCTCCATGGAAACACCAACCAAGACCCCTCTCAACCTCTCCTGTGGGCCGCCTACAATCTCAATGAAGAAGAAGCTTTAACAATTAATGCTGCACTTTGCATCTCACCTGCATTCAGTGTGGTGTCATCGGTATGGGCACAACAGAAAAACATGGGCTCTGTGTAGTGGCACACATTTAAAAAGGCATTGCACGGGAACGGATGTGAAAACGCCTATAAATGCCTAAAAAGTTTGCACATTTCTATAAAGATATGCAAACTTTTAGATATAGAAGATCGAATATGCTGTATCTAAATTAATAAGCCTTTACGTTTAGGGCTCCCTTTGCAATAAGTTGATATATGCTGCTTGCAATATCTGCCCTGCTCAGTGGCCTTAGTTTTAGGAGCCCTATAAATACGGTTCCACGCACACAATACTAATAATGCTCATTTGTATCGAAGTAACAATTTGTTCCATCCCCAGGATATTTTTCTGTCTAGCTTGAAATTCAAACAGGTGCAGGATTAATAACATGTCAGAAAAGTAACATCTATAATTGCAGGGATGTAGTGTCCAAGTCTGACTTTTGTTATTTGATGGTAATAGATACACTGAATGCCTCTGAGTGCTTGTGTGTATTGCAGCAACAGCAAGGCTGCTGTCCTGGAAACCTACAACACTGTCTATTTACAGGCCAGAGAGAACACAGTCTTACAAGACAACAAGAAAAGCCTTAGACTGCTTCCTTGGTTTCCTGCAGGATCTGGTAATATATATATATATATATATATATATATATATATATATATGTGTGTGTACAGGTATGGGATCCATTATTCGGAAACCCGTTATCCAGAAAGCTCCAAATAGACTCCATTATCAGCAAATAATCCAAATTTTTAAAAATGATTTCCTTTTTCTCTGTAATAATAAAACTGTACTTTGAACTTGATACCAACTAAGATATAATGAATCCTTATTGGGGGCAAAAAAATCATATTGGGTTTATTTTATGTTTAAGTGATTTTTTTGTAGACTTAACGTATGAAGATCCAAATTACAACAGGGCCTGAGCATTCTGGATAACAGGACACACACACACACACACATATATATATATATATATATATATATATATATATATATATATATATATATATATATATATATATATATATATATATATATATATAAATACATACATACATAAATAAATACACACAATGCACAAGAGGCATGACATTTCTATACCTTGAAAGGGTTGTTCACCTTTAAATTATTACCTTGTATGATGTAGAGAGTGCTATTCTGAAATAATTTGCAATTGGTTTTCGTTTTTTTATTATTTGTGGTTTTTGAGTTATTTAGCTTTTTATTCAGCAGCTCACCAGTTTCCAATTTCAGCAAACTGGTTGCTAGGGTCCAACTTACCCTGGCAACCATGCACTGATTTGAATAACAAACTGGAATATGAATAGGAGAGGTCCTGAATAGAAAGAGGAGTTATAAAAAGCGATAGCAATAACTATAAATTTGCAGCCTTACAGGTGCTTTTTAGATGGGGTCAGCAACCCCCATTTGAAAGCTGGCAAGAGTCAGAAGAAGAAAGCAAATAATAAAAAACAAATATTAAAAAATAATGAAGACCAATTGGAAAGTTCCTTAAAATTAGCCATTATAACATACTAAACGTAAACTTAAAGGTGAACCACCCCTTTAATTTTAAACTACTAGATAACCATTAAGGTACATACATGTCAACTTGCTTAGGCCAACAACAGGAATGTTCATCCCTACCAAGGCACTATGTACATATAAAGATATATATATGTGCAGAACTTGCAATCACCTGCCATGCCAGCCACCCTAACTTCCTGTAAAGATGGGCACATGATAGCAAGTCAGACTGTATCTTTGTTCCAGGGACTCTGTTCATAAAAGCTACTAGTCAATATTTGCTTCTCTGTCAAAGAGTTTCTGAAAAGGCCATTTGGATTCAGCTGAATAAAATCTCTACAAAGCTCACATGTGCATGAGGTTGTCATATAACCATGAAGCACGTGGGTTTTATGGCCTATACCAGTGGTCCCCAACCAGTAGCTCGTGAGCAACATGTTGCTCACCAACCCCTTGGATGTTGCTCCCAGTGGCCTCAAAGCAGGTGCTTATTTTTGAATTCCCAGCTTCAAGGCAAGTTTTGGTTGCATAGAAACCAGGTGTTCTGCCAAATAGAGCCTCCTGTAGGCTACCAATCCATGAAGGGACTACCAAACAGCCAACAACAACCCTTAATTGACATCCCCATGGAATTTTTCATGCTTGTGTTGCTCTCCAACTCTTTTTTACATTCAAATGTGACTCACGAGTAAAAAAAGGTTGGGGACCCCTGGCCTATACTAACAAGGGTTCAATGCTGCAGTTCCTAGTAGTGCAGTCTATTGTGCGTCCCTGCACACCACTACATGTAACAGTTAGTCCAACCCACCCATATGATTTTGTACTCAAGGGGAAGCAGAATAACTATATTTTGAAAAAATGGGTCTTTGTTTATTTATTTTTTTGTGTTTCGTATTAGCAGCTGGGGGGCAGAAGGTTGGGCGGGAATGGACTACTCTCTAAATGTTTGAGACATGAAGCAAATCAGAGCACCATATTGAAACTCAAGCTGTGACCCCATCCTAAGCTTTACACACTCAGACACACACGCCATTATTTAACGAACCTTCCAGCACTGAAATATGAGAAACCATATTAGAGCTCACAAAACAATGGCATTATGCTTTCTGTGGCTCAAGCACACACACACTGAATGGAGTGCTTTGGCTTCTAGTCAATTTCTTTACACGAGAACATCCACTAGCAATTGTACACACTAAATGACAATAATATCCGGCAGGATAGGCATTATTTTATCAACAAAGGTCAGACTGGGGGGGGCCCTGTCCTTGCCACAAAGCCCCTTTGGGCCTCCATCCCCAGCCGCAACCCACCTGCAGCCCTTGCCTCTCGTGCATGCGTGTGTCCCTGTTTTTAGTCATGATCAGGCTGGAGAGGGAGGTCGGGGCCGGAACAACAGACTGGGGCAGGGAGCGGGTCTGGATCGGCTGGGACCACAAGAGCCAGGGCCCTCTGAGTTTTTTCCTTGTGTCCCGAGGGCCCAGTCCGTCCCTGTTTATCACTTGGCTACTTTTGTCCACTGGCACAAGAGCATGACTGGCAATAAATCCTTCTTTTTCCCTAAAGCCAACCATAGACACGCATTCAAAATACAATTTTAATGAAAACTTTAATGAAAATGTAGAATCGTGCTGGCTGTCCATCCATCATGCAAGAGCAACACTTGCCCTCCCTCCTCCTCCAAATGGTCAGGCCAATCAGCTCTCAAGCATTTTGATTAGACCACTACATTTTAATCAGATACGTGAATGGCCAGTTTGCATTAATACCCAGCCAATCAGGGATCCTGGCCTGTGTTTGTGCCCAGTGTAAGGCTGGCTATTTCCTCTAATCCTGGGGTGCTTTTAAAAGGGATGTTCACCTTTAAATTAACTTTAAGTATGATGTAGGGAGTGATATTCTGAGACAATTTGCAATTGGGTTTCATTGTTTTATTATTTGTAGTTCTTGAGATATTTAGCTCTTATTAGTAATCTAGCTATTTATTTACTCAGCAGCTCTCCAGTTTGTTATTTCAGCAATCTGGTTACTAGGGTTCTAATTACCCTAGCAACCATGCATTGATTGGAATAAGAGACAGTAATATGAATAGGAGAGGGCCTGAACAGAAAGAAGAGTTATAAAAAGCATCAATAACAATACATTTGTAGCCCACAGAGCATTTGTTTTTTAGATGGGGTTAGAGATCCCCATTCGAAAGCTGAAAGAAGCCAAATAATTAAAAAAAAATGAAGAATAACTGAAAATTAGCCAATCTATTACATACTAAAAGTTAAAATTAAGGCTACCAACCCGTTAACCTATGCAAAATGGCATTAAGCAGCTGCCAAGTATGCAGACATCAATTTAAGGGGTAAAACAATGACAATTCTTTGCTATAGCAGCACTTCTGCCAACTTCTGCCAGGTGGTAATTGTGAGCCTAAAGGTATGCAGAAGTCCTGTATGCACTGCCATATTTTTGTAATACAGGGTCCCTTATGCTAATCCAGCTTTATCAATTAGCATTCAAAACCATTCTGACTTGTAAATGGGCTATGTATATAATACATAGTGTTGTAAAAACCTGTAAAATATATAGTGAATAAAGTACCCCCTATTGTAAAATATAAGGATATTATAAGTTACAGAGGAGTTTCATGATCATATAAAAAAACACGAGGCCGAGTGTTTTTATACAGGTCATGGAACTCTGAAGTTACTTCTAATGTCGTGTTTTTATATGGTCATGAAACTCCTTGGTAACATATAATATCTTTATATTTTACAAGAGGGGGTAAATTATTCACTATATATTTTACAGGTTTTTACAACACTTGTGTAAAAAAAAAAAATGTATTATACACTTTGCCCATTTACAAGTCAGAATGGTTTGTGATACCCTTGCTCTTCCCGTGCTCCCATTCATTTATATTCAACCAGTTATGAAAAAAATGTGTTTTGAATGCTAATTGATAAAGCTGGATAAGCATAAGGGACCCTGTAGTGGAATAGTGGAAAAAATATGGCAGTGCATACAGGACTTCTGCATACCTTTAGGCTCACAATTACCACCTGGCAGAAGTTGGCAGAAGTGCTGCTATAGCAAAGAATTGCCATTGTTTTACCCCTTAAATTGATGTCTGCATACTTGGCAGATACTTAATGCCATTTTAATGCCATGGTCATGAAACTCCTCGGTAACTTATAATATCCTTATATTTTACAAGAGGGGGTACTTTATTCACTATATAAGCGGTGCTTAGTGATGTCATTGGTTATAATCGTAGATTAGTGATGTCATTTCTGTGACGAGACTCACTGAAACTTGTGTATTATAATAAATAATGTACCCCCTGTCGCAAAATATGAGGGTATTATAAGTCACCTCAGAGTTCCACGACCTGTATAAAAACACTTGGCCTTTGGCCTTGTATGGTCATGGAACACCCCAGTAACTTATAGTATGCTTATATTTTACAAGAGAGGGTACTTTATTCACTACATATTTTACGTCTCAATGGGTCATGTGGCAGAAATGACCAATAAATACCAATTATAAATGATCACATTAAAAAAAGTTATCATTTACAGTATATACAGTATGTGGTCCATTTATTAAATCCTAAATAAATATGTTTCTATAGATATTTCAAATATCTCACAAAGTTAGCACTTTTGCAGCTGTGCTTACTACTCTCTTCATTACAATAAAGTGTTTATTTATGACAGTACATAAGTTAATGTGACACTGACAGTTTGGGGCAGGGGTGTAACTACAGATAAAGCAGACACTGTGACTGGTGAAGACCCAATCAGTCAGTATAAAGGGTATAGTAAATTACTGGGTAATAAGCAGTGCCAGTAAAAGTTTATGCATATATTTTAGGGGGCCTTAATCTTTCAGTTTGTTGTGGAGTCCAGTAACTAACAGAGACAAGGACACATTAAATGAAAGAAACATGAGTATGATGCATGAGCATGTATCAGTTAAAGTGATACCGACACTAAAATCTTATATTAATCTACGTTAAAAGTAACATATAGGTCACGTTGAACGTTTTTTGCCGATAGTTCTGATTTTGCAAGTAATTGTCACTTGAAGTTTCTAAACCTGACTGTTTTGCTGACCTGACTGTCCCCATCTCAGCTAATGCTAACGGCTACTGCTGCACAAATATGGCAGCCCCCTCATAGAGGAACATGGGGGTAAGAAAGGTAATGTAAAAGCATCAGGCAAATACTTTTATGGCAAACTTATAAATAGCATTCAAAGATAATGTTCTGATGGATATAAAAAAGGTTATTTTCTGGTGTCAGTATCTCTTTAAGAAAACAGTTGAATACAAAACAATAAACACAAGCAACAGTATGGTGGAGACTCAATGCTGGAGCAGTGGAGAAGGAGAACCTGTTAATGCAGGAAAGTTGGGGGCCCCTATCTGGGGTGGGATTTATAAATCATGGATGAATAACCTGCAGCACATCCAGCCGTTGTTAAACTTCAACTCTCAGTTAGGGAGCTGCAGTTTGACAGAACCTGAAGGGGTGCAGGTTTGGCACCCCTTTTGTACGTACAGAAGCTATCAATTGTTAATAATAATAATAATGTGCAATTGTATCTACTTTTCCTCTTAAAGGGCCCTACTAATGCTAGGGGTCCCTAGAAATGCTCTAAAATCAGTTCCTACAAGCCAGCAGCCTCCTGACACACAACATCCTGTGTTTGAGCACATTATATCCAAATGTTTTCTCTCATGAAACCAGTTACAACCCCCACCCACATACATACGCAACCAGCCCAAAACACTTGGCTACTTACCTTTTGCTGGGAGGTCGGACTCGCAGAGCCACCTTGACGTTTGCCATTCTGACAGAGTGGGGTGCCACATATCCTTTCCCTACTACATGAATGACTCCCTACATGAGGAGATTTTGGAAGAGCAGTCCCTCCGCAGGACTCCAGCAGCCACAGGCTAGATCACACTGAGCAGGAGGCAGAACTTCCCAGGGCTCTGATTCTAGGGGTGTGCCTTATGCAATGTCAGAAAAGAAGCAGTCAAGTAGTTGCCGCCTCTCTTTTGCCTTGGTTTGTCTGATCTCTTCAGAAAGTGCCCATTCTGCATACAGATGGGGAGGTTAACTGGCTTGCACAGCTCTGGCATCTGTTTTAGATTAGTTTCCCCTGTTTCACCCCAATGTGTTTGGAAACGTCTCAGGGACTGGAATAAGCAGCTGGAAGGAAAACTAAATCCCGCCTCTCGGTTGCTTCAGTTGCTGTGATATTAGCAACAGCCCTGAAGTTAAAGGGAACATATTATGTCATCTCCTAGTATTATATGGCCCCCTTCCTTTAAATGCATTGCTATTTCACATCAGAGCTGCAGAGATATCCCAGTGCCTGGGCTGAAATGAGGACTGGTTGTGTCTTTTCATTTCCACAGGCAGTGAGTGAGTGAGTGAGTGCAATAGGAGCCTAAGCCCCACCCCCATGCCTCTCTGCTCCCAGCCTGATCAAACTGTCTTCCTCTCATGCTCATTAGTGGAGCTTCAGCTTTTCCATTTTCTTTCAAAATACATAAAATCTATGTTTGGTGGAGGACTCCTTTCAAAAAAGGCTCTTTAGAAATTCCAAAACTCAAAGGTTCCTGGATAAAGGGTTTCCATATAATAGATCCCATACATGTTATCGGACAAATGGGACTCTTTTGCTTTAAATTTTCTAGGGATGCACCCGAATCCTTCGAGAAAGATTCAGTCTAATACGGAACCGAATTTGCATATTCAAATTAGGGGTGGGATGGGGAAACATTTTTTACTTCCTTCTTTTGTGACAAAAAGTCACGTGATTTCCCTCCCTAGTTTGGCCGGGCAGAAGGATTCGGCTGAATCTTGCCGGAAAAGGCTGAATCCTGGCCGAATACGGAACCAAATCCTGGATTCAGAGCATCCCTAAAATTTTCTAAAAAGAAAGTTATGGAATGCTCTATCCAAGTGGAGGAGGGGGTTACCAACATCCGCCTCAATTTCCTCCTTTTTTTTTTTTTAAACGATTTAAAAAGAAATTAGCAGTATCTGTATAGGTAAATCTCTCTCTGCTAGACCAACGGTACCTGAATATTCAGGCATCATCTTCCCCTTGAATATAGTGTAACTTTCTGTGTCCCATTGGAATTTTAGAGCAGGAACTGCTTCCCTCTATCCCAGCAGTGGCGTAACTACCCGGGGAGCAGGGGGTGCGATTGGGCCAGGGCCCGCACCCCCTCAGGGCCCCCCGGCAGCTCGCACGCCACTCTCTTCTAAGGGAAATGTGGGCGTAAATGCGGCCGTTTCCGGCCTTACGGAGGGGGACGGGGCCCGGCTGCACGTCCCGCGCCAGGGCCCGCCCCCCTCTAGTTACGTCTCTGTATCCCAGTGCACTTTCACCGTTCTGATTATTTATTGCATCCTGTCAGTGATCTGAAATGGTCCTGCTACAAAGTGAGGGCATTTGGCTAATATCAAATTTCCAAAAAGACTGAAAACAAAAACTGTGGTACCATGTTAGCCAGTAGCAAAAATAACAAATAAAAAAACAAACAAATACAAAAGTATTGTAGAAGTGATACGTATATTGGCTTACAATAAAAATACATTGCAAGCTTTCGGAGCACCAAGGCCCCTTTGGAAGTTACAGATAGATAGAGATCGATCATAGAGATAATACAATGAATTAGGGTGGGTTGTAAATAGTCCAGGAGTCTGGATTCAGTCAGGTCACATAGTGTGACATGAAACCTGACCCTAAATTAAGGCCCTGTCTTAATGTGTTAAACAACTCCATACATTTGAATTCATAAATCTTCCTTTGGAACTTGGTGATTGTGCAGACATCTGGAGGGAAGAAGCTGCTTCACTCCAGTACAGCTTTCTGTGTCAAGTAAACAGATACGCCAGAAATTAAATTACAATTATTGTATATCCTTGCAGTACCACATATTATTGTTAAAGGGGTGGTTCACTTTTTAGTTACATTTTAGTACATTATAGAATGGCCAATTCTAAGCAACTTTTCAATTGGTTTTTATTTATTTATTATAGATTTTTGTAATTATTTGCCTTTTTCTTTTGATTCTTTCCAGCTTTTAAATGGGGGTCACTGACCCCATCTAAAAAACAAATGCTCTGTAAGGCTATAAATGTATTGTTATTTTTTTCCTACTTTTTATTACTCATCTTTCTGTTCAGGCCCTCTCGTAGTCATATTCAAGTCTCTTACTTATATCAATGCATGGCTTCTAGGGTAATTTGGACCCTAGCAACGAGATTACTGAAACTGCAAACTGGCGAGATGTTGAATAAAAAACTATATAGCTCAAAAACCACAAATAAAACAAAATGAAAATCAATTGAAAATTGTCTTAGAACATCGCTCTCTGCATCATACTAAAAGATAACGCAAAGGTGAAAAATCCCTTTAAGATGAAGACATAATTAATAAAGATACAGGTATGGGAATCCATTATCCAGAAACCTATAATCCAGAAAGCTCCAAATTACGGAAAGTTCATCTCCCACAGACCCATTTTATCCAAATAATCCAAATTGTAAACAAAAATATTTCCCTTTTTTTCTGTAATAATAAATAGTACTTTGTACTTGATCCAAACTAAGATATAATAAATATTTACATTATTTTCTAGTAGACAAGGTATGAAGATCCAAATTACAGAAAGATCTGTTATCCAGAAACCCCCCAGTCCCAAGCATTCTGGATAACAGGTCCTATACCTGTATATCTATAGGGGATGGGGCTCACAGAGAACTATACAGAGCAATGGTTTATTGGAAACACTACTTGCAAATTCAAGTAGTGTGGAACAGACCCAGGTGGACGCAGAGCTTTGCTGCAAAATATCCTTTATTCACACCTGGGTCTGTTCCACCTAACTACATTTTCAATTGAATGCTGGTACCAAGGACGAGGTACAGGAATCGACCATACAGGTTAGAAAAACTGAGGGGAGAAACACCACAGCCAGTGGAAACAAAAGAAACTTTCAACTGCGACTAACATATGGCAGCATACCTGCATACCACATAGAGAGATAGCTGCTAGGCAGAACATACTAGTTTAGCAGAATAAAACTGGTAATATCTTTTAAGTAGCTAAAAGGAGCATTTAACTCTACATTTCCTTTGTGTTGTAGGACCCACAGTTCTTGTCAGACCTTCGCCTATTCATATTTCATTGTGACTTTGTGACTAAAACCACATAGCAATTACAATTTCAAGCTTGAGAATTACAAAATAAAAATATTACACGTTCATACACAAAGAAAAAAAATAGACTAATTACTCAAGGTCTAAATACTTTTTCCTACCTCATACGTAAAGTTAATTTAACTCCTCTATTTGTACGTTGATTTTTTTAGATCATCCACCCTGCTGTCCTACCGAATTGCAGTTTGTCTGTTTGGACACAGCAGAAAAGGACACAACAACACAGCTGGGGTGAGATCTGATGTCCCCTTTTTTGCCTCCCAAAACGGCAATTTACTTAGGGTTCTATGATTAACCTACTATACATGAATATATGTTAAAAAGTCTTGCTTTAGTGACGAGGCATGCTTAATGACACCCAAGTGACCCAGTATTCTGTATTTGAACAATCATTCTGACTCTTAAGGTGCAAAAGAAGATCCAAAAGGACTGCTTCCTTTGACACCTGTTCATTTGTCTTAATCTGGGGAGTTTTATAACTTTACGCTGACCTTAGACCACATAAAATTTTAAGGCAACATAATGCATATATGCATGGCTAACAATAGAAATGCTGCTATAAAGAACTGTAAGGTTGTGTTGCCACCTGTTGATCAATTTATATCAGTACACTTTCACTTTGTCCTGTTTTTATTTGGTATGAAGTCATTTTCTTTTACATTTTATGGTATTTATATAATGTCCAGGGCCGTATTTATATATAGGCTACAGAGGGCCAGTGCCTAGGGCGGCACAGTTTTTTTTTCGTTTTTAAAAAATCCCTACCCTCCGCCACAGATTTCCCTAGGAAATCCGGTGACAGGGATGAGGGGTAGGGGTGCAGAGGAAGAATGCCGAGGCGTGATGCCAGCGCGCATGACGTAGGTTCATGTTTTAAATACAGCCCTGATAATGTCGACATATTTACATGCTTTACAGAGATTATACATCATTCACGTCTGTCTCTGCCCTAGTGGCGTATACACTCAAAACACATGTAGAATAAAGGTAAACTGAAAGGCAAAATACTGGTCATCCTATATTTTTATCTTTATTAATGATCATTCATGTTTTTACTAGCCAGGAGGCAACACTAGTCCCGTGATCAGCATGGTGCGTTAACATGGTATAATAGCATGGCAATTGACAATGACTCTGCAGCAGTCACTCTGTTCCACTACCGGGATGCAACACCAGCATTCTATACAAACAAATGGCCCTCTTTTAACAGCCACTCTAAAGCCTGGGAAGAATTAGAAAGGTTCTTTTTGAAAACTGCCCTGATCAGTTCAACTGTCTAACTGGAAGGCAGCTGCACTCCCATCCAAACTTAACCTCCCGCCCCATTGCTGCACATTGTTGTACTGTAAGTGGGCTCACCTCCCTGTTATGTGTTATTTGAAAAAAAAAAAAAAAAAATTTCTTGCCTGGTGTTGTAGTTGAACAGTAAACTCAGAAGTCTAATATTTTCTGGGACACAAGTATTTATGCTAATCCTAACTGTACCTATTGGGTACAGTTTAGCCTCATGCAATGTAATGTAATTTTCCTGCTTTCTCTTTATCTGGAGCTCATGTGTCGTGCTGTTTCAGAAACCCCAACTATGACTTGCTTACCTTATGCTGACCATAAGGTTAACACAAAAATTGTAGTGTACAATTAATTTCTACAACTGATATCGTAGATTTAGTCATTTTGTTACGATGCAGAGATAAATGGCCAGATTTCTGGCCTGCAATATTATTTGGTGTGACCACACAAAGACAGACAGCATGTCAAACTGCCCACAGGCCAATCAATTGGATAACTACAGAATTTAAGCCATTCCCATGGTAGTTTATAGCTCACGCACGCACGGGTGGACGTCACCACCAGCCCATAAATATATTTATACTTATTACATTTTATAATGTTTGTCCCCCCTGTGTGTAATTTTGTACCTAGTTAAGTACATACATGCAGTCATAAAATATGTTAAAAAATGTATGTATGGCTATATGTTGTCTTAAAAATTATAAAAACAAATATGGGCAACTGATCCTTTTCTAGGGGTTATATGATTGTTGGCACTTTGCAAATGTACCCAATTTTCATTATTTTAAGATGGTAAAATGTATGGAAAATCTCAGCTAGGAGGAAAGACTAGGCAAGATAGGAATGTTTACACTGGAGAAGAGGCGCTTAAGGTGTGACATGATAACTATGCATAAATATATAATGTGATCATATAATCTCTCTAATGCCTTATTTACCCAGTAGATCCTTCCAGCTGATATAAGGACACCCATTCCGATTAGAATGATTTATTTTGTTTTTCTTTGCCCCTGATGAAGACCTGTTTGGTCGAAACGCGTAGGGCCTATGCTTTGGGGCCATTTTTGTCATTTTGATGTAATGAACTATTTTCTTATACATCTTGAGTGTGCAATCTTCACTTTTTTCATTGTATTCTGGATACCTTGGTGACTCTCCTGGGGAGTCCCGTAAGTATTTATGTTTTGGGTGTGCGCCTTCTAATTGCTTTCTTTTGTTATTAAAGGGATCCTGTCATCGGAAAACATGTTTTTTTCAAAACGCATCAGTTAATAGTGCTACTCCATGTCATGTGACTTGTGCCTGCACTTTAGGAGAGAAATGCTTTCTGGCAGGCTGCGAATTTGTGAAGTATTTTCAATTCGAATCGAAGTCGAAGGCAAATTTGGCCTATTCGATGTTCGAAGTACCCAAAATTACTTCGAAATTCAAAGTTTTTAAATTTGAAAATTCACTTCGACCTTTGATAAATCTGCCTATTCGATGTTCAAAGTGCCCAAAATTACTTCGAAATTCAAAGTTTTTAAATTCGAAAATTCACTTCGATCTTTGATAAATCTGCCCCTATGTTTCTATGTAGTCCTAATTTCTCTCTTCTAATGTATAGATGCACGTTAGATGATTTTATTTTTGTTGCCGAGATTAATTCTGTCCACCTACCAAGTTCTGGGCCAATTATCTAATACACAACACTGATTGATTATTACATGATAAAAAATTACATATGGTCTATAGAGACCATGGTCAAGCTTGGGGCCATGAAAATAATCAGCCCTCCAGTTGGACAGCTCTAGTCTAGATCCCTACATTTGCTACAATTTATACAACATAATTATTTTGATGCTACTACCCCATGTTATAATGGCATTATACCACTAGATGCTGCATACACATACTGGCAGCCAAACACTTATACATGATTCAAATATATGAACAATTAGACAAACTGGACCTTAGCAGAATATCTAAAAAATGAAGGTTACGCATGTCTAAAAATGTACCCTGTGAGGGACTCAGAAAGGGAAAGCCTTAAAGGAAAACTTTAGCCCCAAAATTAATATTTAAGCAACAGATAGTCTATATCATATTAAGTGACATATTAAAGAATCTTACTAAACTGGTATATACATATTTAAGTCTTTTGACTTGAACCACCATTTTGTGATGCTCTGTGTGCTGCCTCAAGAGATCACCTGACCAGAAATACTACAACTCTAACTGTAACAGGAAGAAGTGTGGAAGCAAAAGACAGAACTCGGTCTGTTAATTGGCTCATGTGACCTAATATGTATGGATTGTTTGTGAATCCTACAATCCCAGGGGACGGTTCTTATTTTTTAAAATGGCAATTTTGTATTTAGGATTACCCAATGGCACATACTACTAAAAAGTATATTATTATTATGAAAATGGTTTATATACATGAAATTTTACACATGTTTTATACAATATCTTTTTTTATAGAGACCTACATTGTTCGGTATAGTTTTCTTTAATGGTACAGCAACTAGGGGCAAGGATTCCTCTAACTAACTGTAAGTTGTGTGTGCATCAATTCCTTTTGTGCAAAGAGCAGTGGTGTGAGCTAATAGTAAATTCTGTATGCATACAAATACTACTGTAATCCATTTTATAATTTGTGATTTGGTGGTGTCTGCTGGATATTCTTCTTTCCAAGGGTGGAGTAAGTGGCAGCGATCATTTTCTGACAAGTTATGTTACAGGGCAAAGTTCAAAGATAACCTGTTATTTGCACCTGGCTGTGTAGTCATGCCAATAGCTGAAATTAATGGATCACCGGCACCTCAAGGATTGTCCACATGAAAAAACTTTTTATGTGGGTCACTTAGTAAAATTCACCAAAAATGTTTTCACAAATTTATATATTAGATGTGTAAAGACAAAAGGGCTCATTTATGACCGATAAGTGGAGTTGCGGACACACAAGTTTGTTGCAGTCAGTCGTGAAAAAATCCAATACTTTATATGCACTTGTGTCTAAAGCGCTCCTTGTACTTTCACATAGTTGCAGTCAGCACTGCTTGGCCCACCCATCTTGTGAAAAGTGTGCCTATTGACCAAGGGGTACCCTAGAGCTACTGCCATGGTTAGGGTTGCCACCTGGCCGGTATTTTACTGGCCTGGACGGTAAAAATGATGGCTGATCCCAATGTCATTAATAGGGAAAAAAGTTAAATATATAGGAAGTTTGGTATTTTTTTTTTTTAGAAAAGGTGGCAACGTTAGCCATGGTGGCAACAGCTCCAGGGTGCCCGAATGTCCTGCATCAACAGATATAGAGCACTTGCATCTAAAGAAGCAATTTTGACAATGTAAAATACCAAATTCCAATCCAAACACAGAAGATTTTCAGTGCAACGGTGTCACATTAGTGCTTATGTGCAAGCTGAGTTACATGCAGTTTAACACATTTGCTGCAACTGCCTCAGGTGCAAAGTCACCTTGTGACTGCAATTACGCTGCAATTATGGGGAGAACACTGCATTGTGGGTGAAAAACATGGCAAAGTTCACTTTGCACACTGCGCTCAAAATAGCTGTTGGATGAGCCCTATCGAATTTACAGACATAACGAGCAATGTAAATTACTAGAATACCAATTACCATTGGAGGTTATTGTAGAAGCAAAATTAACCAGGTTGATAATCTTCATAACCAAATTTTTTTACATTTTGGATACTTTATTGGGCTTAAACAAATTACTGTATAGGAGGTATCCCAGATTTATAGAAAAGTAACACCAACAAATGAATGAATGCATTAAATAAAACATTATGAACTATTGCCCTGAAATGATAAAAACTGGTGTGTTTGCTTCAGAAAGACAATTATAGTTTATATAAACAAGCTGCTGTGTAGCCATGGGGGGCATCTATTCAAGCTGAAAAAGGCAAAAGGTACAGGTTACATAATATATAACAGATAAGCTATGTTGAAAAAAATGCTGTTTAGGTAGTTATAGTAGATTTAAAGCCTTAGGGCAAAGACACACGCGGCAATTCTGGGAGATTAGTCGCACGGCGACAAATCTCCTCTTCTTCGGGGTGACTAATCTCACCGAACTGCCTCCCCTGCCTTCCCGCTGGCTAGAATGAAAATCGATGGCAGGATGGCACTCAGAACAATTAGTTTTCCGATGCTGCCCTTAAGGACAGAGACACACGCGAAGATTCAGGGAGATTTAGTCGCCTGGCGACTAATCTCCCCGAAAAGCCTTCACGCCGGCTAGAATCTAAATCGCCGGCGGGGTGGCACTCAGAGCGCTTCATTTTCCGAAGTCATCTGAAGTTTCCTTGTTAGGCAACTTTGGAAATCGGCAGTTCGGGGAGATTAGTCGTCTGAAGAAGAGGCGATTTGTTGCCAGTTGACTAAATCTCCCCAAATCTTTGCGTGTGTCTCTGCCCTAAAGCACTGAAACCTGGGAAATTTTGGTTTGCCACTATGCAGCAAGACAATGTGAGGCTGGTATTCTACCACTGAAGGGAGATCTGGTAAGTCCACTAGCCTTAGAAGAAATAACTGTAAAGCAAAGCCCAAGACACTTTGTTTTATGTGTAACATTAATAAATATGTACTACAGTAAGTGCAGACAAGTGTATGTGCATGAGCTTGCTGTGGAGATGTCCATAACAGGGAGAAAGACATATGCAGACAAGACCTCGCAATAGCTAAAGAAAGGAAACATCTGATTAACATATATTTATTTGCTTTCATTTTAAAAAATGAATTTCTGCACTGGTGCAATCTACCACCTATGTTAGTAAATCAGCCTCAGCCAGTGCTTCTTTACTGAGCCATAATCCCAGTAGATACCACTCTCCCATCTATACATCTATTGACAAGGAAAAATACTCTTGGCCATAACTTACCCAGATATTTGTATGTTACACTCTTTACAACTGTTAAATGAACAATAACACCTAAAAATAAAAGCATTTTAAAGTAATTAAAATATAATGTACTGTAGCCCTGTGTTGTTAAAAGTTATGTTTAGTTTAGACAGACAACTATATTTTATGTTTATGTGTAGCCATTCAAGCTAAAAAGGGAGAAACAGTACAGGCTAATTAGAATATAACAGATAAGCTCTGTAATATCATACAATGGGATCCAGCAGAGTTTATCTGTTTTCTGCTATGTAACCTGTGCCCCCATGACTACACAGCAGCTTTTATATAAACTATAGTAGAGCTTGTGAAGCAAACACACCAGTTGTACCAGTGCAGGACAACAGCACATTATATTTTAAATACTTTAAAATACTTTAATTGTTTGGTGTTATTGTTACTTTAATCATAGGAAAGCGAACAGTTGAAGGAATTCTGTCATTGGAAATAAAATGTATCAGTTAATAGCACTCCTGCATTGAAATACATTTTTCAAAAGAGCAGATAGTTTTATATATAATTTTGAAATTTGACATGGGGCTAGACATGTTTTCCAGGTGCCCTCAACCATGTGACTAGTGTCACTCTTTACTTCTGCACTGCAACTCCCTACACCTGCATTGCTAAAAATGCTCCCACTACTGAGAAAATAGCAGTCAATAGTAAAAATCCAAGTCCAACTTACCCAAGTAACCAGTTACACCGAGGAGTAAAAACAATAGCTTCACTAAAAGCAGTTCCATTGTGAAACGTTGTCACCTTTCGGAAAGCACAGGATCAGGCACAATAACCTGAGGTGGCTGCCTACACATCAATTATACAATTAAAAACAAAATACATTTATTAGTTCAAAATAAAATGTTTAATGGAAGAATGAATTACTTGAAATACAAAACTTGCAAAAAATAGTGGGAGCACTTACCAGGTACTAGGATTCACCTGTGCATGTCACAAAACCGAAGATCCCAACGGTTGCTTCCAAAGAGAGAGTGAGTTTGTAGGTGCAGCACCAAGGAATCCAGGAGGTAGAAAAATTAAAAATATAAACCTTTATTCAAGCATTTTAAAATGGTAGTAGGAAAAAGCATGCCCCACACTAAACAAAGGGCTGTTCACTCAACGCGTTTCATGGCTCTCGCCACTTCCTCCTGAGGAAGTGGCGAGAGCCATGAAACGCGTTGAGTGAACAGCCCTTTGTTTAGTGTGGGGCATGCTTTTTCCTACTACCATTTTAAAATGCTTGAATTACTTGAAATGCACACAGTGTAATATAGTAATAAAAATACAATAAAATCCATACCAGAATCCTTTTAACAATTTAGAATACATAAATTTAGTTTGATGATTTTTCTGTAGCTTTAAATACAATAGTACGTGAAATTTAAGACTGCGGTACACGCAATAAGGATAATTCATGGACGCCTTTCTCTTTTCATACTTACTTGAGAAATATAATATCTTTCTGCAATACCCGCACCTGGAACTGCAGCATAAAAAAACATAAAATTCACAGTCAAGCTATGCAGATGGCTGTGTACTCATTTTCAGCCCCTGTGATCTAAAGAATTAAATTCACTTATCTGGTTCCTTTCTGTAAAACTAGTACAAGTACTTGGCTTAGCGATATAAACAGCAACAGAGTTGGCGATCCATCGCCAAAACCTTATCAGATTTCTTAAACCACTACATCCCTTTTATTTTGAGGAAGCGTTAAGGCAATTTGTTAACAAAATCAGTGTGTTCCCAGATAGCATTTTTAGTGGCACACTGGAAACAGGCAAAAGAGAAATGCTAATAACTAAAAATGTATAATAATATAGAGCAGCTGAAAGTTGCTTACAATAGGCTCATCTGTAACATTCATTTATTAAATAACTTAAACATCCTTTAAAAGTCTATAATTTTGCACCATGTCTGGTAATACATTGCTGTAAAACAAGTGATTGGTTTGCTGTTTGGTTGCTATGGGTTACTAGACTAGGTGCTAGACTTTTATCACATTGCCAAGTAAGAGCAGTATAGCTCATACTAAATCTTTCAAATAGTTGTATATTTGTCAATTATATATTGAATAAAGAACCCACTATTGTAAAATGTAATGATGTTACAATATATTGATGATCCTATAAATGCTTGTAAGTCATTGAACTTGAACTTTATACCTCAAATGATTCTAATTTAAGAAAAACTTGAACATCATGAAGGCTATTGACATCTTCTAATAGTTCAAGGGGCCTCTGCCACTGACGACTACATGACCCTGACACGTTTTAGATGGTGTATTTTTGGATTCTAGCTATTTCCAGGTTCGAGATATAATACATTTTAAAATTTCAAGGTTTTTTTTTATTTCGAAAACAGTTTTTGACTCCAAAATAACCTTGAATTCTTTGTGGGAAAACACAACTCAAACCTTAATAAATCTGCCCTTTAATATCCTCATATCTTACAAGAGCGGGTTACATTATTTATACACAAGTTTCATCTGTGAGCATCGATGATAAGTGATAAGGATATATTTACAGGATGTTCATGGCTTTTGTGTATTATAGAAATATATTATAACTGTTCACATTATTGATGAATTCAACTGATTAATCAATTTTAATCACTGTGGCAAGAATTATTTTACAAACTTGAGTACTCCGCATGTTGTGTATGAGTGTGTGCCCGTGTGTACATACACCCATAAGCTTGAACACCTATGGATTTTGCTGCCCTAGGTGAAGAATTTACCATGACCTCATCACTCCAGGCAAAAAAAAAATTCTACAAGCAGAAAAATCCCTTGGAATATACCCTTTAGACACAAGTTCTGAATGAAGAGTCTGTAAATGCTTTGCAGCACAGTGTTTAGCTTTACAATTGGTCTTTATGCTAGCTTGCTCATGCGCAACATTTTGTCTTTCATAGGAATGTGAAAATCTATTGCAATGTGAGTTCATGGCCAGCAATGCCTGCCCGAGAGTAATTACACATTTAGAGAGTTACGCAAAAGGAAACAGAAAAGGAACAGCTCATACTGTATATTGTTTTGGTATGATAAACACATAATGACAAAGGAGCTATGAAACTCATATGATAAACAGGAATTTTATTTTCCCTGACCATGGAATCACAGGTGTAATTAATTAATGGTAGATTTAAATCATAGCTGTCAAGCTTTTACCATATAATTAGGCATAACCATAGATTTACTAGTTCTATACAAATGATGAAGCATAAGATGTAAGTTCCACATGCCATGAATACATCAATATTCTAGTTGGACAGATCTATTCTAGTCTAAGACTGGATGATGGGAGTTGTAGCCCAACAACAGACTGGATATAATAAGCCAGTAAATACTGATACTGACACCAGAAAATAACCTTTTTTATTTATCATAGCATTGTCTTTATTTGCTATTTATAATTTTTTTAAAAGTATTTGCCTGATGCTTTTACATTACCTTGCTTACTACCCTGTTCCTCTATGAGGGGGCTGCCATATTTATGCAGTAGGAGTCCGTTAGCATTAGAAACTCTAACTGACAGGTTAAGAGGGGACAGTCAGGTTGGCAAAGCAGTCAGGTTTAGGAACTTTAAGTAATAATTACTTACAAAGCAGAACTATCAGAAAAAATCCTCAACGTTACCTTTATGTAACTTTTAATGCAGTTCAATATTTTGAAAAGAAAATTTTCATATCAGTCACTTTAAGATTTCAAGCATTTTCTTATATTTATTTTTCCAGTTTATGAAAACAGTTAAGATTTTCAACCACACAGAATGTTGAACAATGTAATTTTAATTTCTATGCAGTCTTTTTCCACGGCAAAACACAATCATGATTAATCTACTTGTATTTTTTAATCCAATTGTTTCACACCTGGGGTGGGTGTGAACTATGTTAAAACAAAAATAATTGATATCAATATACCTTGAAAGTAAACAAAATTACAATGGAAACATGGCAGTATCACAATAGATCGAAGTAGATTAATAGAAAACATGCAAGCAAAGCAGCCCATTTGGAATTCCAGATGTGCTTTTCTGTAATCAAGTAGCATGGGAAAACTGTTATGGATAAAATCCACTTGGTACTTTCCTAATTGCACATTTGTGAGATTCTTGGTTGCTATGTCTTCCTTTCCAATCTTCTGGAAGTAGGGGTACCCGCATGCTTTCCTAATCCTGTAACAGGGGACATAGTTGCCATGATTAATGATCCTGAGATGTGCTGCTGCTCTTGAAGACTTGTTGCACCCCAGGAGACTTTGGTTGAGGCAGTATGTTAATCAGTGTTATCAGACAAAAATGGGCTTCCATGTATAGTAGATTCAAACCAAATTTAGACTTGGATATAAGATTTTCAATAATACATATGATCCCTGTTTCCCAGTACAAATCTGAAGACATTACATTACCCTGGGCTGTACCGGTTCTATATAAAGTACAACTTTAATATATATGTAAGGCTGACAAGCAGACACACAATTCCTGAATACACATTTAACTGAAAACCTATAAAGACAAGAAGGAATATAAATAAAATTCTATTAGAAGACATTTCTTTTAGTTGAGCTTCTTGTTTTAAGTTGTCAGGAACAGTGTGCAATGCAGTGTATTGTTCTCAGCAAGTTTTTTAAGGTCCTCCATTTCAGGTCGTCAGTGTCTACGACACAGCTTTTCTTATTTCTACGTAATTTTGCAAACTCCAAGTAGTGATCCACTAGTCACAGAGTGAATTACATGAATCTCCTTCAACCCAACTTTACTGCTGAACCTACCCTATAGAGTGAAATCATTAAATTAGAGCTACCTCTACAGCACAGAGTGAAGACATCAAAATAGATCTTTCATGCAGGACCTGCAGAAAATATAGGAAGGGACAGCTAAGTCTGGGGGGGGGGGGAGGAATGAGGGAAAGAAATATTAAATTCTTGCCACGCAGGTGGTTGCACTAGTTAGCATGTGGAGATGACAAATCCACAATACCCTTCCACTAAAGTCCCATATATCTGTTACCAATCCCTCATCCAGCATTCTAAGAAAAAAAAAATCTCTATTAACACATTACGGGCTGTAACTAGAACCTTCCCATATGCTACAATCACAAAGGACAAGACAGAGGCAGCCAATTATCAATCAGTGCTCATGGGCTTATAGCCTACCCTTATAGAGATGCAACTCCACCATGGATCAAGTCTCTCTCAAAATTATTGAACACATTCTACCATGCTTTTGAAACATGTAATATGCATATGCAAATAACAAGCACTATTAGGCCAAAGCCTAAACACAAAATGGTATAAATGATGTACCAGCTATGAGGTTCAGCAGCTCTACAATAAGAAAGATTTTTGTCTACATATATCATTGCTATTATAGAGCAGATTCATCTGATCGTGGCCTGGGCTGCTGAGAAGACAATGAGCTTCTGGGGGAATCTTGTAAATCTGAAATGAGTACCATTTCTAGCCTAATGCTTTACAGATCTTTCGTTCTATCACTTTTGCATTTACTTGCAGTTCCTTAAAGGGTATGTAAAGGCAAAAAGAAAATACAATTTTTACTTTCTTTAATGAAAAAGAAATCTATCTCCAATATACTTTAGAGCCCCCTACCCCCCCCCCCCACCACACCTTACTGGAGCAGCTTTGTTTGTTTCCTTGTAAAGCAGCCGGCAACTGTGTAGAGACCCAGTGCAGTCTGCATATTCTGATTATTAATCAGTCTTGCTGTATAGGCTTCTATGGCAAATATTATTTGACTTGTGCTGTTTTGATAATTTATGAGGATCCCTAAGCTTAGCCTCCCAACTGAAGCCCAGACCACACTGAGCATGTGCATGGACTTGGTCTTGCAAAGATGTTTAACAAAGTTACAAGATGGTGACCCCCTGCAGCCAACTTTAAAAACATAAATCATTTGTTTAATTAGTCTTCTGGTGCAGTAAGTTCATGTTTATGCTTAGTATACAAAATACAGCATTTTTAGCATTATTCTATTTTAGACTTTAGTTTCCCTTTAATCAGGCAAATAATTTGACCTGTGCATGTCTATGGACCCACCTCACTGGTTAATACAGATGTGAGGATCCTGGACAAATTACATCTAGAAGGCTTCAGTAATTCATTATTGAATCGATCCATCCTGACCAATTAAATAAATTATTTAGTCTCCCTAACCTTTCACTTTATCATAACCACCAGTCAGGGTTGATCACTATATATGCTATCTGCTCTTCTTTTTAATCTGTAATTCTTCTCAAAAGCCTTCTTTATAGTACTGTAATAAAAAAGCTGCCCAAATTGCAGACGATTACCTTGTCTACCTTGCTGGATAGTTAATCTATATGGTAGGTGTTCTAGTCTCCACAAACATTTGGATGAATCACATCTTTTTTCATTCAATGGAATCAACAGTATTTTATCTCCTAATCTTCCTCCCAAACCATCCCTTAAAATGGATGACTTTACTTAATTACCTGGGTATGATTATTCACACAGATCCAACTCAATTCATCACACTCAATTTTGACCCAGTTGTGTCAGCTTTATCTAAAGATCTGTCTCAATGATCAAATGTCCTCTGTCTCTGGAGACATCAAAACGTATAAAATCCGCAGATTTTTTTTTAAGCATAGTCAGCAATATTATCCTGCCTGTCTTTAAATAATAAAGCTCAAAAGGATTGCTTGAGCATTTCTCTTGGGATCAACTAATGCTCCTAAAAATTATAGGTTTCGTAACCTGGTGGATGCTGTGAATTTATGACTTACTTTTATTATGCCCTAAAATCCCTCATACAATACCCCATTTTTGTCACCTAGTGTAAGGATCAGCCCGGGACTCGAACCTTTATTTCCCAGATTCTGGACATTGTGTGTTCTTTTGAGCCACTGGGGGCTCTTTGAGGCTGATCCTTACCCTTGTGTGTCTTGTGTTTCATGTACCTGTCAGTTTCTAGTGTGTTCCTCCCCATTCTCCACCCACCTCGTTTACCCTCATGTGTTTCCCATTCCCAATTACCGTCCCTTTATTAACCCCGCCCTGAGCCTTGCTCAGGGCTGAGTCATTAATTGTAATCGTATCCTGTATCTGGTCGCTGTATCTTGTTCCAGTGATTCCTTACCTGTATCCCAAGCTCCTGGATTCCAAGCTCCTGTGTTGCCTTGTTCCAGCATTGTTTCCTTATCTTCACCTTCCTGGTAATTACCTTATTTTGAACTGTTCCTGTGTTATTTGCAAGCTCCAAGTAAACCTGCTTTATTTTCACCATGTCTGCCTCCCTTACCATCTATGGGTACACCCCTGGGCTTCCGCCATATCCTCTCCCAATGGAATGGCTATCCACTATCACAGCGGTTCCACGCTGTAACCCTTACACCTAGATTACTTCTAAGAGGCAATCATAGCTAGATAGAAGAATTTATTTACAGGTATGAGACTTGTTATGCAGCATTATTGGGACCTAGGACTTTAACAGATATTTGGATCTCCATACCTCAAGACTAGAATATCATGTAAACATTAATTAAACCCAATAGGCTTGTTTTGTTTACAGTAAGGATTAATTATATCTTAGTTGGGATCAAGTACAATGTACTGTTTTATTATTACAGAGAAAAAGGAAATACTTTTTAAAAATCTGGATTATTTGGATAAAATGGAGTCTATGGGAGATGGCTTTTCAGTAACTCTGAGCTTTCTGGATAATCGGTTTCCCAATAATCGATCCTATACCTGTATTGGAAAAAACACAGTATGTCCAAAACTCTTTGCTTTATTGTTATTTCATATAATAAATAACATTTTGGGTCACCCAGATCCTTTTTTAGATTTAATCTGTTAGCCAAGGGAATTTAAAATGCCTCTCCTAAAGCTATACTGGGAATATCATCATAAATACATTCATTTTGAATAAATTATAACATTACAATAAATTACATTACAATAAATACTGTAAACTGCATTGATAAAAGTATGTGGATACCTGCCTGTCCAAACATCCTATTTATCCTAGAGGTGTTCAGTTAAGGTGAGATCAGGTGCATCAGAGAGGTCAAATTCTTCCATTTCCATCTCTGGAAATGTTCATACATAGGGTTATTTTTAAAGATATTTCAGCAAATAATTAACCATAAAACTTTTCTTATTAGACACACTAGTAAAGGTAATACCCTCGAAGCTGTACTGGGGGCCTTCAATGTATTAAATTGGCAAATCAAGAAAACTGCAAAAAGCAGAATACCTGCTATTCAGTCTTTATTGTGCATTCCCTTGAGAAAGGGCCCTTGCTGCCCGAAACATGTCGTGTGGAATGCACAATAAAGACTGAATAGCAGGTATTCTGCTTTTTGCGGTTTTCTTGATTTGCCAATTTAATCCATTGAAGTTAATCCTGTGGTTGCCGGTGACTGAGCACCAGTGCAAATCAAGAATATCCAACTAATGCTGGGTGCATGTGCTACCTTTAAATGTACTGGGGGCCTGCTGTGTCTGCTTTAAAAGGTATCACTACAGAGATTAAGTGGCCCCTGCATTGTTTACACCTCAAATTTGTCCTATAAACTCCTGCATTGTTCACACATGTAATCCCCCCCTGCATTGTTCACACATGTAATCCCCCCCTGCATTGTTCACACTTGAAACACCTCTATTTTTCACACTATATAGACCTGTACTGTTCACAACGGAGACCCAGACCATAGTTCACCTATTTTCACCTTATACAAAATGCTGATGGAGCACCAGCACTGTGTCACTGTATGTAGCACATCTGAAAATGGTCCTAATAGTTTCCCTGTCTCCTGCTTGGTTCTGCCTGCCCTATGCTCTCTGTGTGTGGCATATTCTGCCTGTCCTATACTCCCTGTGTGTGGCATACTCTGCCTGTCCTATGATTAAGCACCAGAGGGTACGAAATGCGTAAGGTGTCATATGGGGTCAGTATATACTAATGTTATGTTAAATTGAATAAACTTTTGATTTTTATAAAATTTTGAGCTATGGGACATATATTTTGTTTAATGATTAATTAAAGGTGCCTTGGGAATTGGGGCACATCCCTGCTACCATGCTACCTTTTTTGGAATAATAGCATAGACCCCCACATCTCATTTAGAATAATGCTATGCTCAGTGTGTGCCATTCTCTGCCTGTCCTATGCTCAGTGTGTGCCATACTCTGCCTGTCCTATGCTCAGTGTGTGCCATACTCTGCCTGCGATATGCTCCCTGTGACATGCAGTGCTTGCCCTATGCTCCCTGTGTGTGCCATACGCTGCCTGCCCTATGCTCAGTGTGTGCCATACTCTGCCTGCCCTATGTTTGCTGTGTGTGCCATACTCTGCCCTATGCTCCCTGTGTGTGCCATACTCTGTCTTCCCTATGCTCCCTGGGTGTGCCATAGTCTGCCTGTGTGTGCCCTGCTCTTCCTGTGGAACATAAGCCTGGTAGGGGTTTGTTCTGGGGGTTTGTCATCCACAGAAAAAGGATGAAGCATATGGACTTAAGGGTATATCTTAATATGACAACTTTTTTCACATAGGAGTGATAAGTGATATCCCTACAGTGAGCACCAACCATTTGGTTTCTTGGTGTGCTACCACAATTAATGTGGACATGGTCTTGTGGTAAAATGGGTATGGTTTAAAGTGGGTGTGGTTTAGAAATAGGGAGTGGCTAACACTGGCTTCCAATATCTCCACCACGTAGGCCAGAAAATTCCGTCCCTCAATGGCAGATAGATATCAATAAATATTTATGGGAATAAACAAAAAAGGGGTTTAACACTAACAAGATTTATGGAAGTAAAAAAATCTGACCATGACGCATGCTCTTTTTATGTGCAAGAATGGCAGCTGAAGAAAATTGCATATTTTTATAAACTGTCCTCATAAAAAGCTTTTTTTTAAAAAAAAAAATATGAAAAAGTGTTCTAATTATGGAATACTTTATAGGATATGTTTTTACCCAGACATGCAGTGTCTTTATTTATACCCCCTTTGAGAGGCCAACAATTACGCAAGGATTATGTTAGTGGGTGGAAAGGAAGTAAAAAAAGAAGAGGTGGGTTGTAACTAGAGGTGATTGGGGATTAAGAGTTTGCTGCTTGAAATGTCTTCTGCTGCCCTTTGGCCTACAGCTTTCAGCTATGTACTGTTTCTTTTTAGGGGTGTCTATGCATGTAGTGTGGTATCTGGTTGCCGTTGTTTCCAATTCTGCCATACTTGGTAGGTGAGCATTTGTTTTTTTGAAGGTGGTACATTTAAGAGCACTAATTTTTCATAGTATAGTTTGTATCTGTTAGATTGAACAGTTCATCTACAGTTGGGATATGAGTAGATTTCCATCTCCGGGGTATAAGGAGGCTGGCTGAGGTAAGTATGCAAAATACTACCTGTACATGTGGGTAGTTTTGTAGTCCAAGGTTAAGTAAGGCTAGAGAGGGAGTGAGTCGGGTAGGTAGTCCAGTGACATGTTTTACTAACTGTGATACTTTGTTCCGAAATGGGGCAAGTATTGCACTGCCTACCATATGTACATACTATATGTACCTTGTATTTTGTTGCATCTCCAGCAGTTTTCAGAGATAGATGGAAACATGTGATGGAGCACTGTGGCTGTATTATACAATCTGTGCAGTATTTTCCTTTGATTTTCCACATGGTTTGTGCATTTGGAGTAAAGATTAGTTGGCCATTTGGGCATTGAGCACAGTTAGCCATAGATGTAAAGATTTTTAAAAGAACTTTTCGTTATCGTTAGACCAAGCTTATCTTGAAACGATTGTTTAAATGTACGATTTGTCCATCAACTAAAAAGACCATTTCAAGTGATGTTGTCTAGTTGAAGCCAGGAAAACTGAGGGTAGCCTGCTTGACCCTGCAAACAATTGGACAATAGATAGATTTGTGACCGAGGAAAATTTTCTAACCTGGCCGATCAATTTTCTGACCAATGTCGGACGAAATATCGTTAGATTGTTCGATTCCCACTAACCTCATGATAATTTGAGGGATTGGTTGGATTGCACTAAAATTGGTCGTTCAAAGAAAAATCTTTGCAGCTATGGGGGGGGGCTTATATTGAGTGTAGGTCTTGTTCCCATGTGATTTGGTTTATTAATTGTGAGCTAGTCTGATATAATTGTTGTCCAGCTGATTTGAAGCACAGGTTTCAAAGGCGGTTTTTTTGTTGTGGGATTGCTTTCAGATAGAGGAGTAGAAGGTGGCATTTGGAGGTATTTGTACAAGTCATTTTTTGGTAAATGACATTACCTCTGTAGATGTTCGAACGGTTTCAGTATATTTTGGTTTAATAGCTGTGCTATAGTTGGTAGTTTTCCCAGTTCCCAATTGGTGGTTTTGAGGCCTGGGGGTCATTGTTTCTAGCACACTAATGGGAGTTAGCTTTGCTGGGGAAACATGAATGTGTTTTTTAGTTTTGATTTGACTCCAGATATGCAGTGCTGTAGCAGCAGTGTAATATAGAGTAAGTACTGAGGATGTTAGTATTGGTTTGTTAGACCACGTGGTTTTCTGCATATTTTTCAGCATAACAATTGGGGGCCTAATGCTCCTAGACCAGAAAATGTTAAGTTCAATTCTTTAAAAGAGCAGCACCAACTAACTCAGCCTGTTTCCATGCAGTTTGCACAAGGAGTGGAGAATTATGAAAAGTATGATAAGAATGTTTCCCTTTTCCTGGCCACTATTCATATTAACATTACACCTGGATGTACTGTGCCATAGTAAGGCAAACAAACTAGAAGAACAACTAAAAGGATAGGAACCCACTCAAAAAGGCACACATACCAAAAGAATGGCAAGACAGAGAAATGATGGATTATGAAAACAGTACAAGGCACTTTGCTGCAGCAAAAGCATGCCTGATGCAGTAACCCACATTAAACAGTAGTGCTTGATGACAATGGGACCTCTGCTACTGTCCTGGATGTCACCACATCCCAGCATTAACTTCCATTGTGCTTAGCATGCATTACTGATACACAAAGTGATCAATCTGATAATAGTAGGGACAACAACAGCTTGACCTTTGTATCTTAAAGTGATACTGGCACTAAAAAGTTTCTTTTCAAAATATTAATCTACATTTAAAGTTACCTAGGTCATGTTGATCCTTTTTCGCTGATAGTCCTGCTTTTGTAAGTAATTTTCACTTGAAGTTCCTAAACCTGATTGTTTTGCCAACCTGACTGTCCCTTCTTAAAGGGATCCTGTCATCAGAAAACATGTTTTTTTCAAAACGCATCAGTTAATAGTGCTACTCCAGCAGAATTCTGCACTGAAATCCATTTCTCAAAAGAGCAAACAGATTTTTTAATATTCAATTTTGAAATCTGACATGGGGCTAGACATTTTGTCAATTTCCCAGCTGCCCCTGGTCATGTGACTTGTGCCGGCACTTTAGGAGAGAAATGCTTTCTTGCAGGCTGCTGTTTTTCCTTCTCAATGTAACTGAATGTGTCTCAGTGGGACATGGGTTTTTACTATTGAGTGTTGTTCTTAGATCTACCAGGCAGCTGTTATCTTGTGTTAGGGAGCTGTTATCTGGTTACCTTCCCATTGTTCTTTTGTTTGGCTGCTGGGGGGGGGAGGGAGGGGGGTGATATCACTCCAACTTGCAGTACAGCAGTAAAGAGTGATTGAAGTTTATCAGAGCACAAGTCACATGACTTGGGGCAGCTGGGAAATTGACAATATGTCTAGCCCCATGTCAGATTTAAAAATTGAATATAAAAAAATCTGTTTGCTCTTTTGAGAAATGGATTTCAGTGCAGAATTCTGCTGGAACAGCACTATTAACTGATTCATTTTGAAAAAATGTTTTTCCCCAGGACAGTATCCCTTTAACTAGTCAGAGTTTCTAATGCTAACGGACTTCTGCAGCACAAATATGGCAGCCCCCTCATAGAGGAACATGGGGGTAAGAATACTTCAGGCAAATACTTTTATGAAAAAATTATAAATAGCATTCAAAGATAATGTTATGATAGATAGTTATTTTCTTATGTCAGTATCCGTTTAAGCCAGTGAAAATTAACTATCTGTCCTTCTTACAGGCCCAGATACAGTCATGAACAGTAATGAACGGGATCTATTGATTCTTGTTTGATCAAACTGCAAGAATTAATTCTTGCTCTAAGACTCCAAAATAAAGGAAAACTATACTCCCAGACTTAATACTTAAAGGGAACCCGTCACCCAAAACAATTACTCCTCGGTGCAGAATTAGGGATCAAAGTTCACCGCAGCCATCTTCCGGGTCTTCGGTAAGCTGACACTGGCGAAGAGGCACATGCGCAGTCGGGGCAATTTACCGGTTTGCGACAACTGCGCATGCGCTGAAATGGATGGAAATTGCAGAAGCGCCGGAATAAGACACAAAGACCCGGAAGATGGCTGCGGTGAAATGCGATCCCTGAATATGCACCAAGGGGTAAGTAAAAAGTTAGGGGCATTTCCCCGGGGGGGCAGCTAGGCTGAGGGGGAGGAGGGATGTATGTGGGGTGGGGGGGTAGAGGTTTTTTGGTAAAGGGTTTGTTTCTCCTTTAATGCAAGCCTTGCATCATCTCACAATCTTGTTTGTGCACCAGAATGGGGTCCATCCCCATGCCCTGGCTACACAATTAAACAGTGAAGAGAACAGGGGAATGTGTGAAGAGCAGTGACAACTAGGAAGTGCTGAATGGAAAGTGAAAGTAATTGTCTGCCCAGCCTCTATGCCTAAGGCATAGAGGAGGGGCAGACAATATTTGATTGACAGCTGAGATTTTTAAATGATCTTACAACAGCTATAAATGCTTTAATAAAAAATAGAATATAAATTGGATGTTATGTTTAATTTGAAAAGGACTTTTATTATACAGCTTTTTGTCTGGGTGACAGGTCCACATAACAAATGAAAATTTTCCCCAAAATATTAATAATGCTGTAATGTTTTTTATCCATTCCAGTAAAAGATTTTTCTAGTTCTCCTGCACTAAGTCATCAGAACAATTAAGTACAAATTTTTAGAATTTTGCCAGGTTCAGGATGGTACTACCAGTCACGTTCAGTATCCCAAAACCCAGAACAAACGACAAGGTTCCGGTCATGGATCACGCTTCTGCCTTTAAACAGCCGCTTTTCACATCGGGAGGAGCCTTTTGCTACTCAGATGCCTTCAGGTTCTAAAGTGAGAGAAGTAAGGCGGGACTTCTGGGCAGGCAAGTGAACCAGAACGTGTGAAGGGAGGAACGGGGAAAGAGTAAGAGTAGCCGTGGAACAGGCCAGGGTCAATAACCAATTAGTTAGCACAGTACAGAATCAGGAACCAGAAGCATAGTCAAGGAAACAGTTCAGGGTCAGGATCCAGAAGTGTAATCAGAAAACAGGCAAAGATCAGTTCAGGCAGCGATACAGCAGTTGTCAAGGGCAGGCAAGGGACAGTAATTCAGACAAGAAGCAAACCAAGGAACTATCAGGAATAGACCTTTGTTGGGCAATGGGAAAAACAGGATTTTCTTACCGGTAAATCCTTTTCTCCCGGGCCCGTACTGTCAGTGCAGACGTTTGGGGTTAAACTCCGGAGCTTTAAGCTCAGCCTTCTCCCTTCATCTCTTGGCTCTGGCCTTGCCCATTCAGTTTGCGTACCAAAGACCTGGATAGGAGAATATTGGAAAACACACAAGGCATAATGGTATCAACATAAACAGTCATACTTCTGACTATATAATTAATCTCACTTTTTTTCTTATAAAATATAACCGGTAATTTTGGCCTGAAAGGAACCTTGGCAAACCGCCAACACCTCCTCTAAAAAACGGGAGGGACTTGCTGCACTGACAGTACGGGCCCAGGAGAAAAGGATTTACCGGTAAGAAAATCCTGTTTTTCCAGGGCAGCCTGACTGTCAGTGCAGATGACTGGGGATGTTTAAAAGCCGTCTTCCCAGAAAAGACAAAGGGAGGGAGAATTTAAGGAGGTACTACTGCCTGCAGCACCTTTCTCCCAAAGGCTGCCTCTGCTGAGGCGAAAATATTGAGCCTATAGAACTTTGCAAAGGTATGAACTGAAGACCATGCTGCTGCTTTGCAAATCTGTTCCGATGTAGCACAATTCTTCAGTGCCCAGGAAGTACTGACGGCCCTCATAGAATGAGCCTTGACAGGAAACAGTGGTCGTTTTGAAGATTGCTTGTAAGCAAAGTTAATTACTTCCACTAACCATCTTGCTATCGTTCTCTTGGAGGCTGCTTGTCCCCAACTTGGTGGCCCATAAGAAACAAAGAGAGCTTCTGATTTTCTAAAAGCTGTTTGCTTAGAGTAATGTTTCTCTGCCTCATTCTGTGGATTCGGACATAGAGATGGCAGTACGATGTCCTGGTTCAGGTGAAACTCTGACACCACTTTTGGCAAAAAAGATAGTATAGTCCTAAAGACTAACTTATCCCTGAGAAACACCATCCAAGGAACTTTCACTGAGAGCGCTTGTAGCTCAGATAAATATTTGAACGTTGCCCTAAGAGCGATGACATCAGAAGTGGCTTGCCGAAAGGAAAGGACCAGGAAGCAGAAGGATGGACTAGACTACCAGGTATTACAGAGCAGCTTCTTTTGCTATGTCATAACATCTATGCTAATATCCCACATACATCATTTCATTATGGCGTAAATTCTATAGTGAATTTTTACCAAAGCAATTGTATGGGATCTGAATTGTATAAAATCAGAATAGGACAATTTTGATTTACAGGACAGTCAAGACACTTTTGGCAAACGCAATCCTTTCAAGCAAGAACATTTTAATGAGAATAAGAAATGTTTATTAAGGGGCAGATTTATTAATTTTTTTATTTATTTTTTATAGTCAAAACTCTCAAATTCAAATTGTGAATGATCCAAACAATTCGAGTTTTAATTAGAATTTCGAGATTTATCACACTCTGGCCCTTTAAGAACTATTCGCCACCTAAAACCTGCTGAGTTCATGTACAAGTCAATGGGAGAGGTTCAGGGACCAATATGGACATGTTAGTAGCCTTCCTAAAATTAGATTTTTCTTCAGAGAAAAAACTCAAATCGAGTTAAGTCGAATTTGATTCAACTTCAAATCGAGTTTTCGCGTAAATAACACCCCAGTTGAATTTCGAGTATATTCAAATTTATTTATTACATGAAAATGATAGTAAATTAAATTACTTATTGCTTAATTGTAGTGCTAAAGCTCCTCTTGTCACCATGTTCCCTCCCTATTCTCTTTTATTTCAGATTTTGTTAGAATTGTGATTATATTCGAATTAAAAAAAATTCACATGAACTCGAAATTCGGCATTTGATAAGTAGGCTTTCTAAGTTTATAGAAAGGTACCAAGCAGTCAGTACTCATACGGAAGATGCAAAAAAACTAAATTATTTAATGTGTCAAGGGGGAACATTTCCAAAAATCAAGACATCATGTGCCAAGTAGAGAAACTGCCTCAGCAACACATGTCTCATGGTGAGGTTTACTGACAGTCTTAGACAGATACAGAACAGAATAGTTGCTAAACACCACAAAACTTCAGCCTTAAAATTACCACAAAATTGCATCAGTACCCCTGTGACTCAGCAACATTTGCACATTGTGACCGTACAAAGCTGCAATATGTGTCAGACTGTTTGGAAACCAGCTGAATCCAAGACCAGTGCACAAAAATCCTTAATTTGCACCAAAACTTAAAGGGGTTGTTCACCTTTCAGATAACTTATAGTATGAAGAAAGTGATTCCTCAGACAATTTTCAATTGGTTTTTGTGTTTTATTATTTGTTGTTTTTGAGTTATACAGCTTTTTATTTGGCAGCTCTGCAGATTGCAATTTCAGCATTCTGGTTACCCCAGCAACCATGCTCTAATTGAATGAGAGACTGAAATGTAAATAGGAGAGAGTCTGAATAGAAAGATGAGTAATTAAAAGCAATAAAGCGGGGCGGAGCTTGCCTAGCAACTGAGATAGACGCATATCGAATTAGCTCCGTGGATTGGGGAAACAAGAATCCTCAAGGGGCACATATGCAAAGATAATTACAGCTCGAAATACTAGCAGAAACCGGCCTGTGTAATATGGACCAATAGAGAAACCAGCAGAAAAACCAAAAAGCTGTTTCGACCTACTTTGTCCGAGCTTCGTAGCACACACCAGCTGCCTCAAGCGCCATTTTGGACTCTCCTCGTGGTGCAGACGCACGGATACAAAACACAACGCCAGACACCCAGAGTGAGTGTGCACCTGCAACAGCAGCGAAAATTCATGAAATGCTGCAGGAGGTAAAAGGCGCACTTCAGAAAGATATAAAGCAAATGTCGGAGGAACTCCGAAAAGATATTCAAGACATAGGAGAAAGAACTGCGCACCTAGAGGAACAAATGAGTGCATTAGATGAGGCCCATAATGACCTTGCAGACTCCCACACCAAGATACAAGCGGAGACAGACCGACTAGGTAACAGACCTGGAAGACAGGTCACGGCGCAATAATCTGCGGTTAAGGGGGATATCCGAGGCAGTAGGACTACAAGAGCTGGAGCATTATATTTTACAACTTACGAACTCAATCATGGCAGACACACATCAGCTGGAATGGGCACTGGACGCATACATAGGCTCTCCAAACCGAAAGCAGCACCAAGGGATGTACTAGGGCGGTTTGTATTCTACAAAACTAAAGAGAAACTATTATTGCTTGCTAGGAAGAAGGAGGGCTGGCAGGTAGAATATCAAAATTTGGAGATCTACACAGACTTATTGCCTGCAATGCTTCTAAAGAGGAAGGTCTTTGCTGATAAAACAAGGTTCTACGCCAGCACAGGATTCCCTATCGCTGGGGTTACCCAGTCAAACGTATCGTTCAAAGAAATGGAGTGCCCACCACACTGACAATTGCTGACGAAGCGGAAAAAGCTCTCACTAGATGGAATCTCATTTCTTCAGAAAGGGATAAAGGGTCTCCATCAAAAAGCAAACCTCCAACTTTGCCGTGCAGATTGAGGAATGGCTAAAGGCATAGAGTTGGCCAATGAAAAATGGTGTTATAAAGGCCTGATACCCCCAGAGGATACAGACTGTACAGGATTGAAAGGTAATTTGTAAATTCACCTGACCACAACGAGATGGAATATCTCCGGAGCTCCCACGGACTCAAAACTTAGTGAGAAGTAAACTAGTGGTATTTGCTACAAGCTGCCACATGCATAATTTGCAGTTTGCAAGGTTAAAGTTATATGTTAAGCAGTTTTATATGTTTTACTTTAATGCTTTTTCTAACAAATGTTATTGGTACAAAGCATATGCAAGTATACGTGTTTTTGAAAATTTATACAGAGGTACAGAAAGTCACTGTGCAAGGATAACGAAAAATGTAAATTTAAAGGGTAAGAAAGGTGTGGTATTGCTGGGGGAAAAGCAATGGACTGTATGGGAAAGATGATACGCTTTTATTCATGGAATGCCAGGGGACTGAACTCCCCCATAAAAGAAATCAAGCTTTGAGAGATGCCTACACAAAAAAGGTGATATAGGTTTCTATCAAGAAACAAAAAAAGAAACCCTAGATTTTCCAATACTGTAGGTATTACCCCCAGGACTTCCATTCCTCCTCCCAAAACAAAACTATTGGAGTTTCTATTCTTATATCCTCAAGGGTGTCATTTCAGCTAATACAGTCCATTGCAGATCCTGCAGGTAGATATTTAATTGATTTGTATATTGGATAATATTAAATATACACTGGTAAATATCGATGCCTTTATACAAGAATCAGAACAGATTCCTCTCACAAACACTCACCAAATTACTTAGTGACAGGCAAGGAAAATGCATAATAGCCGGGGACTTTAACATGCCTTTAAACCCACATATAAATATCCATAGAGGAGTAAAAGGAGTATCTAGCAAGAACCAACTGGCCCAAGCCAAGAACTTTAGGGCTTTAATCCATAACTTCGCCCTGATTGATATATGGAGAGCAAAATATCCACTAGCAAAGGACTACATGTATTTCTCCCCAAGATTCCATACACACTAGAATTGACATGTTCCTTCCGGACCTGCAGACCACTACACATGTTAGTAAACCATGGCTAGGCCTACGCACATGGTCCGAGCACGCTCTGGTAGAAATGGAACTTTCCCTTAATAGAAACATGGAAAAACTTCCTTGGAAACTTAACAGTACTCTGTTACAAAAAACAGAGTGCAAAGAACACATAAAGCAAGCATGCTAAGGCAGAAACAAGCACAAAACCGAATCCAGTACCTAATGGAAGCTCAAACAAAGATAACAGATCACAAACAGGTTTGCACTTTACTACGATACGCTATACAACATAGGCTCTCCCAGAAAACATTACTGAATACTTGAACAAACTAGATCTTCCAACACCTTCAATACAACAGTTGGAACCTATCACACTAGAGGAAATACAAGAAACAATTAGAGGACTGAAATCAGAAAAAGCCCCAGGCCCAAATGGCTTTACCAATCAATATTATAAAACGTACACAGTATTGTTATCCCCACACCTATTTAAATTATTCCAAAACATCATGGATACTGGTTAGATTAACCCAGAGTACTTGCAAGCCCATGTAGTGACCATCCCCAAACCAGGGAAAAATCAAGACCAATGTCAAAATTACAGACCTATCACACTGCTTAATACTGACTTCAAAATATACTCTAAACTTCTAGCCCAGAGACTTAAAGGGATACTGTCATGGGAAAAAATTTTTTCAAAATGAATAAGTTAATAGTGCTGCTCCAGCAGAATTCTGCACTGAAATCCATTTCTCAAAAGAGCAAATAGATTTTTTTATATTCAATTTTGAAATCTGACATGGGGCTAGACATATTGTCAATTTCCCAGCTGCCCCAAGTCATGTGACTTGTGCTCTGATAAACTTCAATCACTCTTTACTGCTGTACTGCAAGTTGGAGTGATATCATCCCCTCCCTTTTTCCCCCCAGCAGCCAAACAAAAGAACAATGGGAAGGTAACCAGATAGCAGCTCCCTAACACAAGATAACAGCTGCCTGGTAGATCTAAGAACAGCACTCAATAGTAAAAACCCATGTCCCACGGAGACTCCTTCAGTTACATTGAGAAGGAAAAACAGCAGCCTGCCAGAAAGCATTTCTCTCCTAAAGTGCAGGCACAAGTCACATGACCAGGGGCAGCTGGGAAATTGACAAAATGTCTAGCCCCATGTCAGATTTCAAAATTGAATATAAAAAAATCTGTTTGCTCTTTTGAGAAATGGATTTCAGTGCAGAATTCTGCAGGAGCAGCACTATTAACTGATTCATTTTGAAAAAAATTTTTTTTCCCATGACAGTATCCCTTTAACTTAGTGCTTCCATCTCTTGTCAAAAATGACCAGGTGGGATTCATATTGAACAGACAGGGAGTGGATAGCAGGAGATTCCAAAACATACTACACATACTAAAAAAATCCAAAACACCGGCCCTCCTGCTGTCCCTGGACGTGGAGAAGGCATTTGACAGGGTAAATTGGGACCACATGAAAGCTACGCTAACAAAATTCTGGTTAGGGCCACGCATTGCACAAACCACATAGAAACATAAAAATAACAAGCAGATGGTACTTAAAGCCCACTAGGATAGCAAAAATCTCTCCAAACTATTCCACCCTCTGTTGGAGACAATGTGCACAACAGGGTACAATGCTTCGTATGTGGTGGCAATGTGTAAAGGTGTCACCTTTCTGGACTGAGGTCTTTAAACTAGTAAGGAGATACTTAAATGTGAGGTACATCAGCTACCACAAATAGCTTTACTGCAAATATACCCAACAAAAATTACAAAAGAAGAAAAGCGCCTACTGTTTCAAATTATCAACACAGGAATAACTCTTATAGCAAAATCATGGAAAACACCGGCAACCCCTACGATGCAACAGCTAAATACCCAGTTAAACTCGAGAACCATGGAAAGAATGTCAGAAACAGACCCAGAAAAGAGAAACAAAATTTCCTTATCCATCCATATAGCTCCAGATACGCAGAAAATTAAGCAATACAGGTGAGATTGTATTAAAATGTTTTACCTCAATTGGTCATAAATGATTAATATTTTTGGTGGGAAACTGGGAATAGTAAAATTTATATTCTGTCATGTATAACTGGTAAGATGTGAAAATATTCTTGCACTTTGTGTCCTGTATTTATTTCAATAAAAGCAAAGTTGAATTTTTAAAAAAAAAAAAAAAAAAAGTAGCAATAACAATAAATTTGTTTTTTGATGGGGTTAGTGACCCCCATTTGAAAGCTGGAAAGAGTCAGTAGAAGAAGGTAAATAATTCAAAAATATTAAAAAATAAATAATTAAGAGCAATTGAAAAGTTTCTTAGACTTGGTCATTCTATAGTATACAATACAAAAAGGTAACCACCCCTTTAACTTACCAGCTCCACTGAAATGTAACAAATTGCCACCTGAGCAGGGAATATGATCAGAGGCTGGGAGCAGTCAGGTGGCAACCCTAGTAAGGGTATGCAAGATGCACACGGATCATTTCTAATCCATTTTGGCATCTATAGATAAGCTAGGTCACTCATGGGTGGTGAGTATCAAACCTGCACGTCCACATTTGGTATGTAACTCACTTTGTAATGTCGGTGGGAGGGGGAAAAGGCTTCACCTGTGCTCCTGCAGTTTTTTTAAAGTTAAACTATACCTTCAAATTAAATACCACAGAAAATGAATCACAAGTGTTTTTTACATAATATGTCTCTTTTAAAGGGGAACTCCGGCTTCCAAACCAAAAGAACAGCCAGGCGTAAATACGCATAAACTGCACTACCACTAAAACGAACGGAAAATGCACTATGGCAATTCACACAGGGCGATTGCAAGCTGAATTCCGCCACAGGACGCCAGTATTGGTGTTTTTTTTAGCAGAAATGCCAATACATCAAGAAACTACCAAATCAATAGACTCTATGGGATCTGCACTTTTGAAACCACACTTTGCGTAAATATGCAGTGTATTTTAAATATGGCGTCCAAATTCTCAATGAAAACAATGAGAAGTGCATGTTGGAAAAATAATCCTATGTGCTGAAAAACGCATGAAAAATGCATGTTGGCGGTCGCATGTGGTTTCAGTGTCAGATTTACACCTGGCTGTTGTTTTTTAAAAACGCAACGTAAAAACACTGCAAAAACGCCAAGTCTGGCCTTGCCCTAAAACACTGATGTTACAAACTGTAACAACTTCTCCACAGCTTACAGACAGAATGCAGGAACTACATAACCCACAATGCATTGCACTGTGATGTTCTGTTCCTTATTGAAATCACGTGTGCAGGGAATTGTGGGGTTTGGAGGATGCAGGCTGAGAACAGGTGGCTGTTGATACAAAGTAACAGTAGTCAAACAGCTCAGCAAAGTAGTCAGAAAGATAAACAGAAGCGCAGTGGGCTAGGCTTAGGAAACTGTTCGAAACCATTAAAAATCATGAAAAGTCTGCATATTTTTTGATTGATGTATATTGCAAAGTTGCTTGAAATTATGTTTACTTTTCAAAAAGCTTAAGCTATGTTTGTGTGGAGTTCCCCTTTAAAGTCAGGTGCGGGTTGAGTTTTTTTCTGAGCCACACATACTGCCCAACCTATAAATTCCACTTCCATCCCTGATGGGTATAGTAAAACTCTCCAGCAGCTGCTAAATGACATCCAGAGAAGCTGGAGAGATTCATTTGAAAGCTGTCGCATGTGCCATTTGAGGTGTGTAAGCCTGAAAGAGCTGCCTGTTCTTCTTTCTGTTCCTCATACAGTAGGTCGTTTCCCTTTGAACCTTTGCTACGTTTCTAGTCATCATTTCGGCAATTAAAAAAAAAACAATGCTAAAACTTTCCCTATAAATGTATCTGTCGCAACCGTGAGTCATAAAGTCCTTGCCTCTTATCCAATCACCGATCGACAAACAACCTCCTCCAAACAGAATTGCAAGTCACCGTTTCTGCTAAATGTTTATGGGATAGTAGCTATAACTATTTGTACGGTTTGCTCTACCCGTTTACTAGCGATATTACAGAAGCAACAAACAGCAGCCTGTTTCCTCATAAACTCTCTGCTGCCCTGCCTGGCTACAGAGTACAGTCTATTCCAACTTCCCAGCTGCAGTACTCAGTAAGGGCAGGCAATACTCAGTGCGCCATATAGATTGCCAGACGCTGCTCTGCAACCAAACCCAGCGGAAATACCTTCTTCCATCGAACTTTTGACGGTATGTAACATTGTCCAATGACATCACTCGCTTCTTGTAGTTCCAGCGAATAGGCTGCCGATACGAATAAGCTGACCAATCGAAGCACAAAGAGGCGTGCCTGCTGAGCAGCGGGCACAGGTTGCAAAGAAGTAGGAGGTAGCAAAGAGGAGGGAAAGGGGCTTGTCAGTGTGTATGACGGAAAGGAAGCGGATCCAATCAACTCTGTAGCCTGCTTGAGGGGCGGTGCTGTAATTGGGTGGCTCCGCAGCGGCTGCGAGCAGTGAGTGTTGTTGGGTTAGGTTGTGGATGGGCAGGTGAGAGACCTGGGAAGTGGAGCCTCAGACCAGGGTTGGACGGACGGATGTGCCACTCCTCAGGTGAGTGAAAGCGTCTCATTCAGTTTAAACTGACTGTATTGATTACATGGCGCTTCCCTGCTCATCGAGAAGGAGATGACTGATGTACATATGTTCCCATTCCACTCGGGGAGTAATGCACTTTGGGAGAGCGGTAACCCGTCGGCCTGTCACGTGACTAGTTGCTGGGCTGCTTGATCCACATAACCCTGTGGTAGGGATCCATACGTCACGGCTTTGGCTGTACTACAACTCCCATAACCCCCTTTTAAAACGATAGGAGTTTCTCCATAACAGGTGGAGGCTGAAAGTCCTTGCCTGATGGCATGATAGTGGAGGGGCTTATTACTTTAACTTCCAGGGATCTGTGTGTGGTGGTCCCTTAATAAGAAATGCACTGAGTATGAACTAAATGCAGTATTGTCTGTAAGTTGTTAGCTTCAAACACCACGTGATTGTTAACCCCCTGGGCTGCAGGCCAGTGATAAGCTTTTGTTACTCTGCTACGTGCTAATAACATGCATTGTGGCTATTGATGCCAATGGCTGAGCATATTTGTATGGCTAAGGTACCCCCTGAAACATGTCACGTGACAAATACAGCAGCACCTGTTTCACTATGATATGAGTCGGTTTGGAATCCCGTAGACTTTGTTCATCTTAGGCCAGAGGTTGCCAAATTGTGCGCTTTGTCCCTATGGGGAGCCTGGTGCAGTGGCATGTCACTCAACATAAATTATTTTTTGGATAAGATTTGAGAAATAAGCCAACTGACTCCTCCTAGATACACCCCAAATAATCAACTTGAATATCACACTGAGATTTGGCTTGGACATTTTTATTTTTCTGTTCTATATGCTCTTGGACTAAATGGCCGGCTCACCCATTGTTCTCCAGTATCTGTAACCAAGTTATGGACTTAAGGGAGCCCTAATCTATAGGTTAGACTCTTGGCAAACTTTATAAAAGTAAAATAATTAGATCTGGGAGGATGGATTTTGGTCAACTTTATGATAGGACAGTTATTAAATGTTTCAGATCTCTGATGGCCTGGACAAAATATAGTAGGAAATGTGAAAATATTACTTTTTACTTAAAGAGAAGATGGTCACGTTAGTCACTTTGACATATTGTAGAAAGTGACCTACAGAATCTGAGCTATAGATATGTCCTGAGGACGTCTATAATCTTAATAAACCGTAAAGCTGGCATGGATGTCCTCCTTGCTAAGGCAAGTTATCTACTTTGACACGTAGGATCTGACTCACAATTAATCATACAAAGAGACATATGTAATAGTATCATCACAATTATCAGCATTTATGCAAAGCTTTTCAATGATCTAACAAACGGGTTTTAAAATAATGGTTAAACTGCACATACTTAGTCCTGTTTCAACAGCCTGTTCAGACCAAGTAAGACCTTGTATGTAACCAAACTTATGGAACCGAAAACCACCACTTTTTTGATTCAGGTAACCTTCTCCCAAGAGCTTACAATCTAAAGGTAGTGGAGTAAAGAAACCAAAAACGTCATTCATGTAGTTCGGCATTCTGTACAGGTGCATTGATTTTCTGAGCCTGTGTTTGTAATTTAAAAGGCAAGGAGGATGAAAATCGCTTATATGTCAGGTACCCCACTTTGATTATAATTGCTAACCTTGAAGCCGGGATGGTTCTCAGTCAAGCTTTGGTGAGATATATATTTATTTATTTAATTTCCTTTTTTTTAATTTTATTTATTTTTTTACTAACCTGATGCCAACCAAATCTCTGCTGGCTTTACATTGGCCTGTCTGGAATTCAGAGTTAAATAAATCCAAAGCTAATAAAATGTATTTTCCATTATGTGGTTGTATGATTTGACCTCCCAGGTGTCTGTTACAGCTGTGGTTACAGAGTGTTTGCTTGGCCGCATGCTATAAATGTTGTCTCTCTAGGGTAGAAAATATTGTTTCGTCTCTGGAGATTACCCTTATTTGAATTCGATTTCCTGACGGGACCATTTGTCTCTGAAACTTGCTGACAAGTCAGCATTGTGTTGCCTTACGTTTTTATGAAGTTTGGACTTCACCCTCTTTCGGGACAGACTGTCAGGCTGAAGAAGTCCAGGCAATACACTTGTTGCCCTCCTGTGTTTATCAGCTTTCGGATCACACTACAGGTTTGCGTTTCACTTCTGCAAATAAATACACTTCTAATTTCTAATCTGTAGGGAAAAACTGCTATAAACATCTTGTCTCTTTGGCATTAAGAGGCTGCTATATTTTTGTGCTGGTATAGTGTTATGCCTCTTGTTCTAATTATCTTTCTTGTTCTGTTGGACTGACCACATAACACCTTAAGTATGTGCTGCTTACATTTCATTTGAAAATTTCTGCACCTGAATAATTAGTTTTTTTCCCATTTTGAAGTACATATTTGTAACCATAATCAGCGTCTGTCTCTACTTCAACACCAGGGCTGCTCATATGGTATTTTAGGATCATGATTATTGGTTTGGCAAGGAAGTCAATACTTCTATATCAAGAGCATGTATTATTCATGCATTCTTGTGTGGGCTAAAAAGCTTCCTTCAAGGCCTCACAAATTGTTTAAAGTAGCAGTGTGCTGAATGGATACTAACAGAGCTGACATGTTTTCTAGTTGACTAATAGGTTATTGAAGTATGCCGATAGTCCATGCTGATTATAGCTTGTATAAGACATATTCCCAATGAATAAAAATGGTATGTCAATTACATTTTGAAAGCAAATTGCTGGTATCTGTTCTTCTGCGGAATGAACTTAAGATGTGGGTCTAGGGCTAGTGTAAAATAAGAAGTGGCATTAGAAATTACATTGTAAGGAGGAGGTTTATTCATGAGCACCAAAAAAAGAACTGGGTTTTGGTTTCACTACATTATCATGTGAAACTTGTTCTCACTTGCTTTTGTGGGATATCTCATTGAACTCAGTGGAACTAATGGAGTGTGGTTTTTTTCCACCCGACTTAAAATGAGCTGACATGTCTGTGTGATATAACTATTGTTATCCTTTTTATGGCTGTGACATTATGCTATGGTTTGTTGTCAATTTACATCAGATGATTCGTACGATCGGATCTTTGCATCTATGGCCAGCTTAACCGTGTTTCTCTTTCAAGGATGTGTAAAAAATATGATTTCGTAGTATGTAATGGGTACAGAAATCATCTTTTGCTTTTTTTCACAGAATGGATGGCTTCCATGTACTGCTTTTCATGGTTGTGTAAAGTGTGGAGATTGCTTTAAATTGTTTTACATATTTTAAACATGTTAATGCTTCCTTGGAGTTGTTTGCTTTTTATTTCAGATTTTAAACGCTATGCTTCTTTGTGCTAATTAATTTAAAGGGAAAGGCTGGCCATACTTTACAATATGCCAATATGCTCGCCTTGAGGATATTCACTCCCTGTATCTTCACACAGGCCAACACCACACCTGTTGGTACAGAGACATGGCAGAGTGTAGGGAACACATTGACTCTTGTTCTCACCTGCAGAAAAAGCTAAAGCTATTGCTTTATTTCATGTGAATAAACCAGAGTAGCAGCAACAATCTCAGTGGCTGGAGGAAAGATGGTGGCGCAGAGCGTTCACCTTTAGGTCCATTTTTTAGTTTATTATAGACTTTCCTATTCTTAGCAACTTTTTAATTGTTTATTTTTTTTTTTAAATATTTTTCAAAGCATTTGTTTTGCTCTTCTGCCTCCTCCTACTTTCATGTGGAGGTCACTGATCCCACTATTGGTTTGTGGTGCTATAATTTTCTTACTTTTTATTGTCTTCCATTCAGGCCCTTTGCTATTCATCTTACAGTGTCTCCAGGGAAGGATTTCCATTTTCTTACTTTTTATTGCTTATCTTCTATTCAGGCCCTTTCCTATTCATCTTTCAGTCTTTCCAGAGTAAGATTTCCATACCCTGGCACTTGCCTGGGGATGTTCCCCTGTGGTTTATTAGTCTAAAGTAAATAAACATTTTCAGGGGTGTGCTCTTTCATCAGATGAATGCCCCGAAACATTGTGTTTCCACTTTTGAATAATAAACCACATGGGAACATCCATGTGCTGGTTGTGTGCTTACATGTGCTGGTCATTTTTGTTCATAGACATCAAGGAAGGTCCAGATCTCTCCCAGTATCACAGCACCAGGTAGCCATGACAGGGGCCCTAGACTGAGGCTCCTCCTCTACTTTCATCACACCCCTTTCATCCAACTCACTCTTACAGGGAACCGGCAGGAATTTTCTGCCCCGTCTGCAGTGCAGACGCATGCCCCTGGATCTACCATATTAGTCTTGATCTTTGTGACAAAAATCAGACAAGTTAATTTAAAGGTGAACTTCCCATTCAAGATTGCCAATTTGTGACACCATACCACCAGGTTAATCACCCATAGTATTAATTTTTGTTTACAGTGTATTATCAACTTTAATAAAATGTATAGATAGATGATTTTGCTTCTCACTAACCATATATTAGTTTGATACACTATCTGATTGGCCCCATATATAGGCCAATAAGCGGCTGACTCTTCTAGGTGTAGCAGGATCATCAGGCAGTATTGCCATGTGTACTAGCCAACGTTTTCACTAAACTGTATCCCATTCATTTGGACATCTGAGCCCCACACAGTTTTGCCAGGTAACCTCAATATTATTGCATGGGAGATAATAGTTAGGTCAGTCAGTGTTCTAGTCTGAAGATGAGCATTCCATTGTGCTAGTTCATTTTATTATGGGAATTACTGGGACTGGTTTAGCCCACTGTAAATTACCCCAGCTGTACATGCAAATCAGAAACTCCTGTTTCTTTTCTCTGTATATGTTACCCATTTTACTAGTCCCCTACAATTTCCTAAAACGACAATCCTCCATATTAGAGTCACTATTGTTTTTCTTCCTCCTTAACCACCTCTTTTTGGGAATACATTTTTCATTCCATTGACTAGTGAGTGTCAGTGATATAATTTCAGGCTGGTGTGAAATCACTTTAGCACACTGTGTAAAACCTGTGATTATACCAGCTTTTGTTAGAAGCTTTCAGGTTCAGTTCTGCATGTTAAAGCAGTTTAATTGACTTTGTGCCCTGCAAGCTCTGGGTGTAACTGTGGGAGATTTCTTTGTTCTGTGCTTATTATAATTAGCCAAGCTCTCTTCCTTAGGATTACCATAACACAATTATTGCTTCCGTGTTGTCCAGCATGCCATATGCCATGGAGCCCTTGCGATTCTTTAGTCAAATGAAAATAAAAGTGCTCTCTGTAACAGGAAATAACATTTTCATTAATAGGGGCTCTCCGCCCAAAAACAGTTTTTTCCCCCTTAATTAAAGAAAACGGTTTTCTAAACATTGCATTCATTTAAATTGCATTAATTAAAATATAATTGTTTTGAATTGCTTGCGAATGTAATCACAACTGTAAGCAAGTTTTGTTTTTCCCTTTCTGTAGCTAAGCGTTGACTCTTGAAACAATGTAACAAAAGTCAGTTTTTTTAATCATTTGGCTTATCAATACATTGTTTCAGAATGTAAACAGATACACATTTTAATAGCAATTACATTTATGTATAATTTTAAAACCATTGTCAATTTGTAATAAATGTATGATAGACCGTTGTTTAGAATAGACTTTCCTTTTTATTATGCAAGAAGTGTTGGGCGGAGGACCCCTTTTAAGTAGGTGCCAAAATTTAATAATTTCTTAAATGGTTTCTGAAGCTATATCATTTTTATAGTGGATTAAATAGTACCATGTAATGCAATGTTCAATAATTTAATTTATACAACTTTCATGAAAATATCCTGTTTTGTTTGCACATATTATCCCCAGTCCAGGATACCTATTGGTATGGGAAATTTAGCTAATCTGAATATGCCCAAGGCACTAATTTACTTCCCGGGGCATGATTTTAGAGCAGGTACAGCCGTTATTACCTTTCTGTATGTAACTTCGGTGTTCACTTTTATGTGCATTTGTCCACCATGGTAGATGCAAGTTTGGTATCTGTTGTCTTGGGACCTAGGGATTTCTGGATAAAGACTATATTTTGTAATGTGTAATAAGGTGTCTTGAAAACCGATAATAATCACTTAAAAGAAAAATCAAACCAATAGGATTGTTTTGCCATTAGCATGGATTTATGCTAGCTACTTTTCTCTGCACTGAAATGATCTAGAACAATCCAACTGACATGTGAGAAAGCATTGCAAAAAACAACTTTTTTTATTTTATGAATTGTTTTATGTGTCAGAGCCAGAAGTGCAGCAAAGAACATGCTGCTTTTAGTTGTCATTGTATCTACAAATTACTTAAAGAATTAAAGAACCGGTAACATCAAAAAATTAATTAGTTTTAAAGTAATAAAAATATAATGCAGTGTTGCCCTGCACTAGTAAAACTGGTGTGTTTGCTTCAGAAACACTACTATAGTTTATATAAATAAGCTTTGTAGCAATGGGGGCAGATATTCAAAGGAGAAAAGACTCAAGTTACACAGCAGATAAGCTCTGTAGAACATAATGGTGTTATCCTCGATTTAACCTGTGCCATATAGTCTTTTTTTCAATTTCCGCCATTGCTGCTCAGCAGCTTGTTTATATAAACTATAGTAGTGTTTCTGAAGCAAACAGATCAGTTTACCAGTGCAGGGCAACACTACATGATATTTTCATTACTTAAAAACACTTTCATTTTTTGTTCTTGTTCCTTTAAGGGTTAATGGTAAATTGCTAAGAATTACATTTACATTCATTTGGTAAAATTTTCTTTGTTTATAGCTCCTGTTTTTTCAGAATAAACACTTTGGGTGCACACTGTATTCAGAAGTAATGTTCAGTTTTGTAGCATATTAGATTGTAACACTGTTCCATTCATACTTGTGGCTTGTAGATGACCTTTATTGTCGCTTAAATAAAAAGGAGAAGCATAGGACCAAACCACATTTTTTCCAGAAAAGCTATGTTTTACTCTGTCCAATTTTTTTTTTTAGAGTTTCCTTTTCCGTTTCTCAATTTGGAATGGTGTTTTGCTTTCTCCTTTATTTGCAATTCCCCATGACTTAGAAATTGTCAGGTTTACTGGTACAGCAAGCTGGATATAAAGTCACATGATTAGATAGGCTGACACTACACCAGAAGTGCCCATACTTTACTAATGTGAGGTCTACTTTAAGTGATGTTGTCCCATTATGATCTACATCCATAAAAGCTTTGTTAGCATTCTGTTCCATGGAAAATATTATTTAAATATTGATTTATGAGAAAATGCATATTGCTACTGTATATATAACAAACAACTATTTCTTATGTGACCCTAACATAATAAATAGCTGAATGCAAAAAAGGAGGGTGATTTAGACAAGCTGTTGATTGACAGTGTCTTGAGATCTACTGATCACCAGCTAAACAAATTTATCAAAATTCTGAAAAATGACTTCAAAAGTTTTATTTTGCTGCTCTTTTGTGGGGTAAAAACACAGAAATATAGGTTTACCCCCTAAACCATATATTTTTGGAAAGTACACATTCAGCCGAATCTAAAATGGGTACCCATGCCTTTCTGCTCCAAACTACTCAGTCGCAAGCCTTTCCCAAAATTGGTGATTTTGGTGAAATATCTGGAAATTGCCTCAAAGCTTCAAATTTCCAGCATCATATCGCCCATGTATCATTACGTACCAAGAAAAAGCACCCTAAATATGTTTGCCAGGGGTCCTTCAAACAGTTTGGTGCCCATTGTGCATAGCTTTACCAAAGTATCTGGCATTTAGAGGCCCCAAAACGAAGTTAGTGCATACAAATAGTCCTGAGGGTAACTTTAGCTAACGAAAAATCAACACATTGACTGCATTTTTTTGTGGGGTAAAAACACAAATATAGGTTTACCCTCCAAAACCAAATATTTTTGGAAAGTACACATTCTACCGAATCTAAAATGGGCACCCATGTCTTTCTGCTCCAAACTACTGATTCACAAGGCTTTCTCAAAATTGTCGGTTTTGGTGAAATACCTGAAAATTGCCTCAAAGCTTCAACTTTCCAGCATTGTATCGTGCATGTATCATTACCAGCATAAAGCATCCTAAATATGAACTCCAGGGATCTGTTAAACAGTTTGAAGCCCAATATGCATAGATTTACGAAACTATGTCGCATACAGAGACCCCCAAATCAGAAAAACAGAATGCTTTTTTTTTAAAATTTCTGAAAATAGTCACAAAGCTTGCACTTACCCCATTATATACCCCACATTTTGTAGTCTACAAGCATAAAGCATCCTAAATATGAACTCCAGGGGTCTACTAAACAAGTTGATGCTCAATATGCATAGATTTACCAAACTATTTTGAACACAGAGACTCCCAAATGAATATATAGCAGACAAAATGTTATAGGCAAAACGAAGTAATAAAGAATAGAGCGAAATCGTATAAAATCACTAAAATCCAACAAAACCACAAGAATTTTTTTTTGCATAATGTAATCGGCAGTCAGAATCAAAGTTTGATTATTTTAGCATGGCCAAATAGGTTTTACGGATATAAATAAGCGAAGCTGAAAATTAAATAAAATAGCTAAACATGCAATAAAATGGCTAAAAATGCAACAAAATCACTGAAATTGCAATATAATCACAGAAATAACATACAAAAGGTATTGCGCAGTGCAATTAGCGAATAAGCTATTCGTAATGACAATAAAACAGTTTTTTTTTTTTCAGGCAAAAAAACAGACGCTCCTCCGTTCAGAAAGTGCAGGCAGCAGCAGGGCATATGCTGCATGTGCCTGCTGCTGCTGCCTTGGGGCCCCTGGGCGATCGCGACCCAGGGGCCACTTGTTCCCCGCCTAGGCTTGTTGCCTAGGGCCTGAGGAACAAGTAGGCTTTACAAGCCGCTCCTCCATTCCAAAACCTGCAAATGCTGCAGAACGTAGAATCTACAATCTGTGGCATTCCAAGTTACTTTGACACAGAACGTAGATTAAAACTTAATTGAAAGATCCCAACTCACTATCTCCAGTGTCACACACACCTTAGGATGCCTGATAAACGACTTTACACATAGCTAAACTATCGCCTCCCTTATCACACTAACATATTTTACTGTACTTTTCTGTTTTAGGCCTAAAAATCCACCATATTACACTGGCTGCAACCTAAGCACCCCCCCCCCATTCTCTTACTGACTACACCTAGTCAGCCTAATGTTTCAGCTAATTAAACACAAAGGTGTAGTGGAGCTGGCTGGATGTTACTCGGCATGTATTCCTTCTTTGCTTCTGAACTTTCAATACAGACAAGAAAATACTCGGATATTCGGTGATTCTGTTCTCCTGCCCTTCAGCAGACTAAACATAGCGTCTTGTATGTTGCATTCATTTTGATATTAAAGTATATGAGAAAAAGAAGATAAAAAGATTTATTTCTCATACCCTCTGGCTGCTAACAAGGAGCTAATCTTGTAATGTAAAACCATTCTTCCTAGATTAAGTGATCTTAAATATTGCCTGCTTTGGGGAGTTCCATGAATGAAACTGGGTCTGAAGATTCACCTTTTCCCTTGAAATCTAGTTCCTCACCAGAGGAATGTGGTGTGTGCAGGATAACTCACTATGTTGCATTCTATTTCTTCAATTGAAGACCATTCATTTTGATTAGATCATTTTGCTGTTGAGAGGGGAAAAAAGAACCCAATTAAACCTTATTGGTCCATCTTTGTAGTAGTTATATATTTTTGTAATCATAAAATTATTGGTAGGTTGCATGCAAATGTAAAGTTCAGTTAGAAATGTTGTCATTTATCTTTTTTTCAATATCTTTGCATCCGAGTCTCGAGTCCCTCTGTGTCCCCATGTAAGCTTTTGAAATTATAAACAATTGGTATGACAATATGGTCATCTCCTGACACGTCTGCATAGGTACTTAATATCACCCGCTACCATGATGTCCAAATTAGGGAAAGCTCTGCTCACTTGGCAACCTTCACAAACGAGTAAATCTAATTGTGTCTGGACAGCTTAACTTCTCTTATCAAGCCTCTGACCACATGTGCTATTTTATCCATGCTACAGTGAGACTCTGGGAGCCGAATTACAGAGAGGGAGACAGGTTAAATCAATGTATTCTACTTGATTTGGACAGGATTTTATAGGCGCTTTAGGTTTTTCAAGATGAAGGGGCCCATTAATTAAACATTGATTTTTTTTTTTTAATGGTCAAGTTTTTTTAGGGGAAATTCTTAAATTCTTTGTAGAAAAATAAAAACTCTCACTTTTGGGGATCTATTATACCCCAAAGCTGCTAAAAATCCAAATTGGAAAATATTTCATCGGAAAACCTGTCAAGGTCATGTAGAAGTCAATAGCAGATGACACTGAAGTTGTTTTCTATCATTGTGGTCTGCGCTAGATAACCCGATAAAATCAGGGTTTTCTCAGCAACAATTCGATCAAGTCAAGTTGTCAGAGCATCCGTCGTGCAATGCGAATTGACGACTGACTTTCTCACAGCGTTTTTTCGCTCCGACTTTCTCAAGAAAAAGTATTGATAAATGAGTTCAATTCGTGGAAGGACGATTGGTCGACTAAATTGGATTAATTCGAGATTAGTAAATAGGCCTCCAAGCCTTTAGATACCAATAAAATGCATTTGCTATTTGAAATGTACTATTTGCCCTTCAGCAGACTAAACATAGCTTCTTGTATGTTGCATTCATCTTGAAATTAAAGTATAACTGGCTGCTAACAAGGAGCTAGTCTTGTGATGTAATTACAACATGTTTTTTTTTTCTTTAAACATGTATATGTTTGATAAGGTGGTAGGTAATATGGGATCTTCTTCCTTTCACTGCCACTACAGTGTCACTTTCAAAGGCACAAGTTGTTGCCTTGCTGACATACCAGCTACAGTTCTGCAGTGGGGCGAGTACTTGCAGGTAGGGATAGAGCGGTTGGCTGCAGCGGGAGTTAAAAAAAAAAAGACTACTTGCTTGATAGTGCTGATACTTCTAGTTCCTCATCAATGGTTCCTCCCACTGCTGTTGTCACTTTGTGTTTACAGTGGGGAAGGGTGGGCTACAGGAGGCTTTCTTTGCACAGGTTTGGGTAGGAATAACTGCAGGGTTCTAACACCAGCAGCATAATCTGCTTCTGCAGGAGTCACATGATCATATAATAAGTTTATTATACTTATTACCTTATTCACTCATATGTAATGTGAGCCAATAAACAGAGTTTGTTTAAAAAATGTTCAGCCTGATTTTTTTTTTTTAATTGAAAGATTTCTGATTTGGCAATGTCTAAAGGATGTCTTATTTTGCTTTGTTTTTTTTTTCTCCATCAACTTCACTTATTAAATAGCACCAGCAAGTTACACAGCACTTTTGAATATTTTTTAATGAACGGATGTCTTAGCGCTTTTTTTAAAAAAAAAAAAAAAAAAAAAAAAAGTTTTACAGAGTAAAAAATCAGAGGGTCCTACTCGCAAGAGCTTACAATCTAGTGGGCGGAAGAGTTACAGTAAATAAAGGACAACAAAATTATTACTGGTGAGTGGCAAAATGTTCTCCTTGGCAGATGAGAAAGTAAGGAGGCACTAAGGCTCCTTTTCATGCTGTTCTATTCATTTACAATATCCGCCCAAACGAACAATAGGCTGCGTCTATACATGTGTCGTAAAGTGTGTGGCTTAATTGTGAGTTTGGTCATGCATTGACAATACAGTGACTGATTTTTTTTATTTGTTTTTGGCACCTGGTTGTAGGGCAAAAATGCCTAAAATAGCCACCCACTGCTCACTAGGAGTAACACCTGAAACAAAAATATTGGTGCTGAGTCATGACATACTAGTGGCACAGTAGGTGGTGTTTTTCTGCTTGCTATTGTATCCCTACAAAGGAAAGGTGCCACCCACAAGGAAGTTTTAGTCCGTATGAGCCAGTATCAGTGACCCTTCTGGCTGTCCTTATCACCTGTTTGCCCCGCTTCTTACTCCGATTTGTTGCTGTGCTTTGAGAAATTAGCTTGTTAGTACTGATGTGACAAAAGCTATGGTTGTAACCACAAATGTCAATTGTGACACTGGCCAAACCAAAAGAGTGATGGTAAACACACTGTGTTACTCTTTTGTAGACAGTATAAATAAAAGTTCCTCGTGTTACACATTGTTTGGTTTGGATTCTACTAGTATTATCAGGGTGTTGTCCTTTACTAGCCTTTTCTAACACTGCCCTTTTTCCTGTTACAGATAATAAAAACAGGTTAATATTTAAAGTAACAGCATCTCTATGTTGTTTTTTTTGTTGTTGTTTTTTTTCAACATCCATCATACTTTAATTGTACAGTATGATACGGAGTCCATCATCATATCCAGTGTGCATCTAAATAAAACACTTGATTTTGCTAAGGAATGTAATCTGCTTCGTTAGCGCAAAAAAAGTTTGCAAAGATGCTTACGAACATTAGCGACCGCGTTTGCGTCTTTTTTTACTGATTAAGACCAACAACTTCCTTGCAAAGTAGGGATGCACCGAATCCAGGATTCGGATTCGGCCGAATCCTTCAGCCTGGCCGAACTGAATCCGAATCCTAATTTGCATATGTAAATTAGGGGTGGAGAGGGAAATCGTGTGACTTTTTGTCACAAAACAAGGAAGTAAAAAATGTTTTACCCTTCCCACCTCTAATTTGCATATGCAAATTAGGATTCGGTTCGGTATTCGGCCGAATCTTTAACTAAGGATTCTGGGGTTCGGCCGAATCCAAAATAGTAGATTTGGTGCATCCCTATTGCAAAGTTTTTGACCAAACTGCTTTTGCTAACGTTTGCAGTGTGTGTAATAAAATTCTACAATCGTCAATTTTCCGACCAAAGGTGAACAACCGCTTTAAGATCTCCTCTAACCTCCTAACCAACTTCTCCCAAAAACAGCTGTGCCGTCATCATTGAGGTTTAGCCCACCTCTCACAAAAAGCCTGTAGCCAAATGAAAAATAAGCCAAGTTCTCTATCTAAACACCCAAATCCCTTCTTTCTACAGTAATTGCTTAGCCGCACATTAATCTCCGTTTCAGTGGTTAAATTGTTTATATAGTGAATAAAGTACCCCCTCTTGTAAAATATAAGGATATTATAAGTTACTGAGGAGTTTCATGACCATATAAAAACACGAGGCCGAAGGCCGAGTGTTTTTATACAGGTCATGGAACTCCGAGGTAACTTCTAATATCCTCATATTTTGCAACTGGGTGTACTTTATTAATTATAATACACAAATTTCAGTGAGTCATGTGACAGAAATGACATCAGAACTCACCGTTTATAAGTGATGACATCAGAACTCACCGTTTATAAGGATATAATTTACAAGATATTCATGGCTTTTGTGTATTTTAACATTATAATACACAAAAGCCATAAATATCCTGTAAATGATAACTTTATAAATGGTGCTTAGTGATGTCATCGGTTATAATCGGGGCTTAGTGATGTAATTTCTCACATGACTCACTGAAACATGTATTATAAAAAATAAAGTTCCCCCTGTTGCAAAATATTAGGCTATTACAAGTCACCTCTGAGTTCCATGACCTGTAAAAAAAACACTTGGACTTTGGCCTCGTGTTTTTATAAGGTCATGGCACTCCTCTTTAACTTATAACATCCTTATATTTTACAAGAGGGGGTACTTTATTCACAATATTTTAGATTTAGTTCTATGGGTTATCTAACTTCATTTATCCTCCACTGTTCTGAGCAGAGAAGAAATGATAGCGATGTAGAATCTGTTGGCGAGTAATGACACAAAATGTTCTTGTGTAATCGTGCAAAAATGCAGAAGGAAGCCAGCTCTTTCTGTACAAAAGAACTGGACAGGGGAACTATGGGGAAGGGTGTTTAGACCACCTTAGAGCACCCTGACAATTAAAATGACAGGTTTGCAGCCCTGTTCAAAGACAGTGTTTTGCCATATGATTTGTTATTGCTCCATACCATATTTTGTGCATTAATATGAAACGGTTTAAAGTTGCTTTTTTTTATACCAGTGGTGTCCGTTTGCACTTACTCGGCAGCTGTATACTCACACAGTAGCAGAGTTACTTTATGATCTGAACTGTATGTTTACTTTGCACTTCAGCAAAGCTTTAGTGGTGCCATAGACTACCTGCCACAAGTACAAAGTTCGCTAAACAAGGGCTGTTGAGACTTCATTAACTTATCTTAAAGGGGAAATTTTGACTAGAAATTTAATTCTCAGTCGTTTCTCTTTTTTTGTTTCTATTTTGCTGTACAATTCTACACTATATAGAAAAGGACACACAGGTAGGAAAAACCTAAATTATTTTAAATATGCTGAGTTTAGGAACTACAGGGTATGGAGGTCCGTGACTGGTCGAGCTTACACTCTTCAACAATATTAATTTGAGCTTTGAATACTCTTGATAGTTCAAGGTCATATCTGGTAGACTAAGTAACAACAACTAATGCCCTGTTGTTCGTCCCCACACAGATATTCAACAGTAATATCAGTCATGCTCTGACTGATCACCCTTTGGAAAGAAGGAATGATACCATACAACTTGTCATATGCAGGTACCAAATGCCATTGTTCTGTTAGGGCCAGTTGGATCTGATGGGGAGGGGAGCTGCAGGTCCACTCACTACTTTGTGTGCTTATGAGCCAAGCAGATGAAATTGTACAGATTGTATATATGATTCAACAGGATCACAGGATGGTCCTTCAGAGTTGGCATACACGTTCAGACATTCAGGTAGTCTGAATATGCCCACCTTGGGTGGGCATATTGGGGAGAGATCCGCTCATTTGGTGACCTCCTTATGTATGGCCAGCTTTAGTAGAGTTCTAGTCAGTACTAGACGGGAGGCCTTATTTCCTTGCTATGATCAGCAACAGTACAAGAGTTTCTAATTAGGTTTTTTTCATCTAGAATGCAGTGTATTCAGATATTATAGTCGTTTTTTAATAAATGAAAGTGCTGAAACAATGTTGGTGTATCAAGTGTTTTGATGTGGTTGCTGACTTAATTTTATGAAATAGGCTATAATACTTCAAATAGTCTTGGCTGCATATTTCATCTCTGGTCGGCTTATAAAATAGTTGTTGAAGAAAAGAAATTGGTGTGCTGCCATCTTCTGTGTCTGTAGGGAGGTTAAGTGGGTTGCAAGCAGTAACACGACCTCGGCAGCATCACCTGATGGGACAAGCAGCCAGGCTACATTTGTACACAATGGCAGTTTTCTGGGATATAATGTTTCTTTATAAATAGGGACTGGATTGTGTTTCATTGCTCTGTTTCCCTGACGAACTGACAGACATAAATGCGTAATAAATAACTTGGTTTTACACAAACATGTTCCCTACTGCCGCTTCTTTATTATTTTAAATAATTTCTATTTTCTCATGTCACAGCATTCCCAACTGGAAGATGTTAATGGCCAAAACCTTTATTATCACTTGCTATAGCCATCTTTGATGTCAAAATTTCCCTACAAGACCCCAGCATGAAGGCAGGGAGGGACACTAAAACTTTAACATGGGCTCAATTCCAAACCCTTCTTTAGAGCTGCAGCCTGACACTGTGCTGAAAAGACTCTTTCCTTTGCCCACCATGCCAGGTTAAAGGAACAGTAACAGCAAAAATGAAAGTGTTTAAAGTAATGAAAATATCATTTACTGTTGCTCTGCACTAGTAACCCCAATCTGTTTGCTTCAGAAACACTACTATAGTTCATATAAACAAACTGCTGTGTAGCAATGGCGGATATTGAAAAAAGACTATATGACACAGGTTAAATTGTGGATAAGAGATATCACCATTATGTTCTACAGAGTTTATCTGCTGTGTAACCTGAGCCTTTTCTCCTTTGAATGGCTGCCCCCATGGCTACACAGCAGCTTATTTATTTAACCAATAGTAGTGTTTCTGAAGCAAACACAGCAGTTTTACCAGTGTAGGGCAACACTGCTTTATATTTGTATTACTTAAAAACACTTTCATTTTTTGATGTTACTGTTATTTTAAGTAAGGGCTGGGGCTGCCTGATTTCCAGTTGTTCCCTGTATATTGCCATTATGAAGACCTGAGGCACAGTAGCTTTTGCTCAAAGTTCAAAGCCCCATAAATATGTTTATCTCCCTGCCATGCAAATCAGAAGAGCATTTACACTAACAACTATTCAGTGTAATTATATAATTGATTGAAACAATAATGTATTTCTGATATGTGTACTTTTCAGATAAAACCACCCTTTTCTGGTCTAAAAATAGGCTTTATCTTATTGCAGGTTTCTTTGTTACACAGGACAGGAGCAAGACTTTGTACCTCAAGTGACATCACTATAGTAGGAGGGGCTTACTTCCAGGAGAACAAGCTTAAATGCAACAGCGCTGCTATCATTTTGCACTGAATATAGTAACTGATAATGGTGTAATCTTCATGTATAAGAAACATTTTTAAGGTGAGTTGCCCCTTAAAATTGATATCCAGTTGTATAGGAATACATAGTTTTAAAATAAGTCATACTATTTAAGACTTGAGCTTCAATCCATAGGTCATGTCTCTATATTTGTGTAAAACGTTCTTTTAATGACATGTTGTTTGCCTCTGTTGAGGAATTCTAAATAAACAACTTTTGCTGAGCAGAATTTTTATATTCTCTATAGTTGCAGTGATCGCTGCAATTAAAGTAACATGGCTGCCCCCACTAGCATATAAAGTTCAATGCTTACAATAAAATTTGCCCCCATTCTCTGATGTTCATGATAAAGAGGTTATTTTTTCATGCTGTATATTGCTTATCTGTTTTTACCTTTAGTAAATGGACTTTACAAGGGACTGTAATTGAAAGTGTTTTTCATCACTTGAGCTTTCAATCTCGTCATCACTTTGTTGGGGGGGAGCGCTTGGGGAATAATCTTCTCACTGCAGAGGTCAGATCACTAACAAATTTAACCCCACGTGCCCCCTATACATAGAGCTATGGAGTCATTGAGTCGGAAGCAATTTTGGACATTTGGAGACAGAGTTGCCAAAAATGTTCCAACTCCTAATAACTTTAAATACAAGCGCTGAAAATAATCAAATCAGATTTAAGAGCTTCTATGAAGGAGGATATGGCAAAAGCCATTCTGTTTTTAAAAACAATACTTTAGTTAATGTTGGATTGTATTTAACAGCTATTCTATAGCTATATGCCAGGTTCAATTAATATATAAATTGTTTTAGGTTTTCCAATTGTGTTTGTTTTTGTAGTTTCTTGGATCTGTCATTGCACTTTACATTTGTCTGAAGAGAACAGCTTCCTTTAGGTCTTCTGTCTCTCTTGATTGTTTCAAAATGGACAGCATAAGTATACTGTCCAAAGGAGCCATTGCCAGATAGATTTGCTTTCTTTTTTTTCTCATTCATGTCAGTGGTGCTATAAGTTATTTTTTCCCACCTTCTATATGTGTTATCGGGCCGCTTTGGGATGCGCCACCATGCCTAGATCATCAGTTTGATCTGTATCATTTGATCTAATATTCATATAGAGGTGACCATACCTAAGCTACCCTTAGAGTTATCTGAAGTGGAGTGCAGCTGAAGAGATATTATTCACATGGATAGCCAGTTACCAGTGTTTGTTTTGTTTTTTGTTGGTTGATTGACCAGATTTGAGAAGACGTGAGCAGGATTTGCTTGTGGCCCATCCATGTATAAGGCGCTTTGCTGTAAATATTTCTAGTTGAGTGCCTGTATCATGCGTTCCAGAGAGAATGCACAAGTGCCATAGATGGTTATCCATACATTTATTTTTCTGATTTTGGAGGGCAGGGTGCATATTGCAGATACCGGTACCGTAATTATCCCAAGCCCTATGCTCGACTCCGTATTTAGAAGGTGTCCCTCGTTTTGACTCAAAACAGTGCACCATTGTTGGCTATTGGCTGAAATATGTTTACAGAGGATGCTGAATGTTTCAGTGCATAAACGGTTGTTCTGATGATGCCATGTTTTGAGTGTGAGTGGAGTTTGATATTTTTTAATCACAAATTATTTGCAAATAAGCATTTACTGCTGTTTATTTTTTGGGTTTGCAAACCGTATCTGGTTAACCTTTGCATATCCTGACCAGTGACCTCTTGCAATTATATAACAAGGGAAAGTTGTGCTCACCACTAATTTTTATAACCATTAGGCAGGGGTGCAATGAGGCTGTGACCACAAAATACATATAGACAAATACAAGAGTCCTCTGCACTCAACCCATTATCAATATATTTAAGACAGAGACATTTTGTGCATACTGCTACTAAAAAATGCCTTACCCTTTAAACAAAACAGGGATTGTTTGTCCATATATTGCAATATATTTAAGCTGGCCAACTACGTCAAAGTCATCCCATATCTGGCCAGTCCTATACTCAATTTTATCTGATTCATTAAGAATTCTATTGCTTCATTATACATTTTACAAAGGGACTAGGTTGTACCTGCAACTTACTTGCTGCTTTCAAAGTTAAACTCCCAAACTTGGCTGCCCTTTTATTAGACACCAGTGGGATCACCTGACTATAGTTGGGAAGGGTGGGAGCTACAACATGGAGCTGGTCACTGCTCCTGTATATGTAAAAATTCCGAAAAAATCGTGGAAATCGTCCGTAGCAAAAAATTGTGAAAATCGGATTTCTTCCCGCAAAGCAAATTTACGGGAAAATTTAATAATAAATAAACATATAAAACCCCTAGCGGATTTGATCGGAGTTTGTAGCAGAAAATATTGAGATAAATTCGGACTTTGATAAGTAGCCCCCTTACAGTTTTGTCAAGAGTGCCAGTATCAAAGCAGGGAGAACTGGCTGTTCATGCAATTTTGAATTTTTCACAATATATCTCGGTGTTGCTGGTCTTTTTTGAAGTATTTAAACTATTTACTGTGCACCTGAGGCAAGCATTATAGCGCTGAGCTGCCCTTAGGTTATGTATATATAAATATATATACAGTATAAATAAAAGTATAAGTTTGTTTTGTGTGTGATCTTTGCTTACCGTTGTCATGCCCCCTACTAATAATGGCCATATTTTTTCATTGGGTTTTCAGACTAGGGATGTCTAGCAGTGCTGATAACCCCCTTTTTGAAGCTACAGTTTATTAAGTTTCACAGCATGTTCAGTCCTGTGTTGACTCATCACAGGAAATATAAGCTGTGCACCACTGTATTTGTCTGTTGTTCTTCACACATAATCATTTTCTTTCTAAATACACAATCCACCTTGATGCTTGTATCTAAGAAAATTGCAATGATTTTTAACCAGGGAAATAACAATTGCTGTTTACAGTACCAATTGCAAATGTTTTTTTCCCTCTTCATTTCTATTAAAGGGGTAGTTACAAAACTTTTTTTTTTCTTCAGACAATTTTTAAATGTTTTTCTAAAACTGAGCTTTAAAGGAGACATTGCGTGGAAAAAAAATGTGCCAGTACATTATACTATATATATATATATTATTTCCCAGGCTGTGCAGGAGAGCCGGCTGCACTCTTCACACTGCATTGTAGGATATGAACCAATCAGCATCTATGCTGACCTGATAGGGAACTGAAGCCTGTCTTTGCTTGTGTGGCTGCTGGGCTGTGGTTGGCTGTCCCCCTCCAACTTTGCTTCTAAGAGGGAATGTTGGACCATGCCTAACCTTTTGAAACCCAGACAGGGACTTTCCCCTGATACAGGGGACAATTTTAAAGGGTTTGTTCACCTTCCAAACACTTTTCTTTTCAATTGTTTTCAGATTGTTCTCCATAAACAGAGAGCATTTGAACTGTTGCCATTGCCTATATTTAGTTGATACAATTGGTTGATACATTTCTCAGAGCATCTCTGGAGTATTAGCAACTATTGTATCAATTCAACAGCTGCCTTTACTGAAAGGCAGGGATTCTGCTTAACAGGGCCAAAGATAACAAATGTATCAACTAAATGTATCAATTTAGAACAGTTAAATAGTCGGTGATCCCCCTCTCAGAGCTGCTTTAAAAGGAGAAAAATGAAACTTTACAGTTCAGTAGTAGAAAAATGGTCACCAATAGAAAATGCTAAGTAATTGGGAAAAGTCTTTGTTTATGGAGAACAATCTGAAACCAACTGAACTGAAAAAAGTGTTTGAAGGTGAACAGCCCCTTTAAAGATATTGCATTTAAAGATTTTGTACATTAGGGATTCTGCTCAGCAGGGACAAAAGAAATGTATAAACTAATGTAGCATATTAGAGAAGTTACAGAGTCATGGACCTTCTGTCTGAGCACCATGATAGCATTTGACACATTTTGCGGAGTCAACTTTTTCAGAATTAATTCCAGATATTTGATTGCCACCAGGAACATAGGGCTACAAACTGTCCAGAATAGATGTTTGTGCTGTGAATTAACATTATTCCCTGCCCCAGTGGAGCTTACAATATAGAGTCCTTGTCACATTGAAACATACTATGGTTCATTTCATCAGGAACCTGTGTGTGTGTTTTTGGAGTGTGGAAAGATGCTGGAGGCAACCCACACAAGCAAAACACTATAACAATTCCTTGCTCATCTTCATTCTACTGTGAGAACACCACAACTTTAGAATCGGAGAAAAACAAACAAATGCAAAGGATTAGAATATAAGTATACGTTATAGTGGACCTTTTAAATTCAGTCATGACTGGGGTTTGCAGGTTAATATATTAGCTGTAGGAATGCAACAAATCCAATATTTGGGATTCAGCCGAATCCTTGGTGAGTGATAGATTTCTCCGAATACTGCTAAAAAAAAGGCTGAATCCCGAACTGAATCCTGGATTCAGTGCATCCCTAATTAGCTGTGGGCAGTTTTGCATGACATAGTAGATCCCGCTGTTTTATGGAGGTAACACAGATGTGTCTTGTATGTTGCAACATAACTTCTTCTTTTTAAAGCTATTCTTTCTTATTGGGCTGTTAAAAATGTGCTGCCTATACTACAAATAGCACTTATTTTGTATTTATCAGCAAAGAATAAGCCAACTGAAAGAAATCATGTGGGTAATGTAAGGGAAACACAATGTTTCCAGGCAACTATCACCGGACAAGTGCTTGCTGAATCACTATTAGTTGTAAAAATGCAAGTGAATGGGGAACGGTTTTGATGATATTGTTTCTGGATGCTGAAAACATGCTCCAGTCACCCCTGAGAGCTATGGACAACGGTGTTAAAAGATTCAGTGACAATTCAGTTTTTTTGCACCAATTTTTTTGTGCAAGGTTTTAGCGTAATTGTGACTTTTTCCCATTTTTATTTTTTTTGGTTCCATTGTAAGAAAGTGTTAACTGACAATCACTTTTAAGCATGTGCATCAACACATTTCATCATTTCAAATGAACATTTCAAACACATCCATTCTATTTTCAGGACAATATTAACAAACTGATGTAAAATCTGATATTGTCTTTCGTTAGTTATTTCCTTTACATGATGATTTTATCTTAATGTCCCCCATCCTTTTTTGTTGTTGGGGGAGGTGGAATAAAGGGGCATTCTCCTGGCTACTTTTCCAGAAATACTTTTATCATGGCTTTTCCTTATGGGAAAGTGATTTAAGTTTTTTGCATTTACGTTTACCAAGACCTTTTGACCTATGGATTAATGATGTGCAGGTATATCAAAAACCCACAGGACCCACAGGTTAACCTGCGAGTTTCGTGGGTTTAGGTAAGAAAGTGGGTTTGCTGATGCAGCTTTGCACTTGTGCTAGGCTGAATTTTAGGTATTGCACATTGCCTTTGTTGGGATCTTCAGGTGAAATCTCCCTCTCTGAACATACGTCTAAAGGCTCCAGGCCCAGCTACGAAAGGTTTTTCTTTAATATAGTGATTGGAGCACTTTCTGACAAAGCATACATTTGATAATCCACTTTCACAAGTAGCGTCTTCATGTTGTTAATGCGTAGAGACAAACAAATACCTGTTATGTGTAATTTGTCACATGAAATTAGAATGATCTAATTTTGGAACGTGATGAGCGCTAGATGACTGTTTATATCCTGCTATGTAAAACCTTGCATTTGAAAGAGGGCATACATTTGTCACATACTTAGCCAGGTTTATAACACACTTGGAGGAGAACTGACTTCCTCTACATTGTTATCCCTTCACTGGTTCTCACTTTTAAAGTGGTTGTTCACCTTTGAGTTTACTTTTAGTTCATTTTTTATTCTTTGAAGTTATTTAGCTTTTTATTTAGAAGCTCTCCAGTTTGCATTTTCAGCAATCTGAATGTTAGGGTGCAAATTACCCTAGCAACCTACACTTGAATTAGAGACTGGACTATTAATAGGAGAAGGCCTGAATAGAAAGGCGAGTAATAAAAAGTGACAATAAAAGGCGTCGGTGACCCCCAATTGAAAGCTGGAAAGAGTCAGAAGAAGGCAAATAATTCAAATATAATAAAAAAAAAAAATGTAGACCAGTTCAAAAGTTGCTTAGAATTGACTATTCTGTAACACACTAAAAGTTAACGTAAAGGAGAATTCAACCCTTAACTAACAAAAAAAAAAAAACCCTGCCCTACGTAGTCCCCCTCCCTCCTCCCCCGCCAACCTAGCTGCTAACCTAGGGAAATGCCCCTAACTTTTTACCCTCGGAGCAGAGTCAGGGATCGCAGTTCATGGCAGCCATCTTCCGGGTCTTCAGCAATCAAAGACTGAGACTGGCGAAGCGGCGCATGCGAAGTTGGAGCAATTTCCCGGTTTGCAACAACTGCGCATGTGCCGAAATAGACGGAAATTGACGAAGCGCCAGAATAAGACACAAATACCCAGATGATGGCTGTTGTGAACTGCGATCCCTGAATCTGCACTGAGGGTAAAAAGTTAGGGGCATTTCCCTGGGATAGCAGCTAGGCTGGGGGGAGGAGCGAGGGGGGTCTACGTAGGGTGGGGGGAAGGGGTTGCCTCTCTGGTCGTGGGTGTGTCATTGGCTAAACTACGAAGAAGGCCCCCCTCTCCCCTGTGATATTCCCTACATCCCTTCACTCACCAGTGGCATTCACAGGTGAACGCCCACTTTGTAATATCAAAGTGAGCAGGTGTAGAGAAGCCTATTTTTTTTTTTTTTTTTTCTTAAGGGGGTTTAGGTTGAACATTTAACTCCAGACTATAACAAATCAGCTAAAGGTGGCCATACACTGAGAGATCCGCTCGTTTGGCGATGTCGTTTGACTCTAAATACTCAGTGCGATATGCTGATTCTACAGGAGGCAACCTATAGGTCTCCAATAAGTGAATAGAAATGTGGAAAGCACACTCTGCACAAAAATTTATGTTTTATTTGGTCAAAAGAATTTTACATATTGAGGATATTGGGATAAATATCTGCAATATGTAATTCTTTTGACCAAATAAAACTTAAATATTTGTACAGAGTGTGCTTTCTACTTTTCTAATTTTCTATTCTTGTCTTTCCTAACTGAAGATCTGAACTGTTACCACCTTTCCCTGAAATACAATACTTTTTTTTTTCCAACAGTAGAAAATATTTCAAATGATGTGCACAAGTGGTTGTTCAACCATTTCCAAGCCAATTTGGAAAAACCGCACACCTCACAAACCCCAGCAGAGTTTCCTGGTGCTCAGTGATGGGGGAATCGGCAACCGCCCAGCCAGGGTACATAGAAGGATCACCGGCACACAGGAGTTTAGTTAAGCAGGGCAAGCCCTTGCAATTTTATTGAATGCAGTGCAAGATGCTTGACAAAGTGGGGTCCCCCGAAACGTTGCACTGCATACAATAAATTGCAAGGGCTTGCCCTGCTTAAAGGGGACCCGTCACCCAAAAAAATTATTCAAAATCCTATTTTATCACATTAGTCAAGCAAAATGAACTTTAATTACACTATATAAATTATTTGAATCTTGCTTCCTTCAGTCTGGGATTTCAAAATTATAGCAAGCAGGCAGGAGCCATTTTGTGGACACTGTTATTAAGACAATTCTTGTATCATCTCAGAATCTTGTTTGTGCACCAGAATGGGGGACCCGATGTCCATCCCCATGTGCTGGTTACACAATTAAATGGTAAAGAGAACAGGGGAATGTGGGGAGAGCAGTGACATCTAGGAAGTGCTGAATGGAAAGTGAAAGTAATTGTCTGCCCCGCCTCTATGCCACTGGCATAGAGGAGTGGCAGACAATATTTGATTGACAGCTGAGATTTTTAAATGAGCTTACACCAGTTATGAATGCTTTAATAAAAAATAGAAATTGGATTTCATGTTTAGTTTGAAAAGGACTTTTATTATACAGATTTTTGTGTCTAAACTCCTGTGTGCGGGTGATCCTTCTATGCTCAACCATTTGTCAAGTAAGAATTCCATGAAAGTGCTTGAACAAATCAAATATTCTGCCTCATTTTAATACCTTTTTTTCCCCCTATTGTAGGCAGGCATTGTAAAGGTGGTTCTCTTGTTGGGTGATTTTTAGGTGCTTTGTCTAAGTGGGAAAATTTTTCTGAATTGTACAAATGCAAAATAGTGTCCATTGACATGTTCTCTTCTCTGTAATGCATGAATTAGAAGCAAGTGCCGTCAGATAAAATTGCTGTACAGTTACAATCACTTTTATCCAAATAATTGAATAGCTTGTTGGCCTATCATGACTCGGAAGGATGGCTGTTATTATGCATTAAACTTCGATTTTGAGTGTTGCTCTGACCAATTTTAAATATATTTTTTGTAGGAATAAACCAACAGAACCTTTGAGAACCACTGTAAAAGAAAACCACTGCCAAGGTAAGGTAATTTACACTTGCTATTGTCATTTGGATAAAAAATACCTGTTGTGCTTTGTTGTGTATAGGAAACTGTATCTGTTTTGAATAGTGGCTTTACCTGTTAAATGTCTGCAAGAAATGCTGCTTCCATTGCTCAAAGCTGTATAAGCTCATGGATGCTTCATCAGAGGAAGCTCTCTGAGGTACCTCTGTCTTTTTTTGTATAGTTAAAAAAATTAAGTTTGAGCTAAATCCTATGATTGTTTTGTGAGCCAAATAAATTTTCCATGTTTGAGACTGCTTACTATTTGTATTGCCCCATATTTGAAGCCACCCACGTGCTGGGCCCAAGACTGATCATGTTATGTGTCTCTCAGGACAATTATCAGATCATAATGGAGGCCTATGCAAGCCCAGCTTTAGGTGACTGCCCAGTTGATACATTCATAGCCTCCTGGTATTATTGCCTTGTCCATCTTAAAGGACATAAAAACCCTACATTCCCCTGTTGTATATAGCTAGAGTAAACAGAACTTATTGTAACTTTATTTTATTATTGTACTGTTGCACTGAGTGTTGTCTAGTCTGTGAAAAAGACATTAAGAATTTAGTAAGACGAGTAAGAATTTCATTGTAGAGGGGGGTGGGAGGCTAAGGTAACTACTGCCTATGTGATAAATGTTTTGATTGTGCCTTTTTGTTACATGACATGATGTTTCTAACCTTTGTCTGACACACTGTTACCATTTATTATGCTTTCAAATAAAAACCTTTTCTGAGCAAAAAAAAAAAAAGAATTTCATTGTACGTTGTATGGTGCATTCTGTACATACAACAATAAAACGTTGAATCTTTAAATCTTGAATCTTTAAATCATGTATAGAAGTTAGGCTAATCTCCCCCACCTGAACCACATCGTTTGTACTGCATTTATACATCCCCTCTGTTCTCCATTGCCAAAAGATTTTACCCGACAACCTTTGTCACTGATGACATGCCAGAGGAAAATTTACATCTGCAAAGTTTGATCTCTGCAAATTTAAAAGTTTACAGAAGAACTAACTTTGATGAAAAGTCCTGATTGGATTAAGCACTGTGGTGGTTAAGCTGAGCTCAGGAGAGGAGGTTAGGAGGTAAATAGTAGCAGTTTAAATGGGAACCAGCAATGCCATCTCTTCATTGACTGTTTGACTGGAGGGTGTGTTTAATAATCTGAATTGAGATGAAGGAGGGCTGAGTGGGTTAGAGGAGGAGAATGAATCCTATGGTATTAAGTGGGTGATGCAGTCTTACTATTAAAGGGGACCCGTCACCCCAAACTAATTCCAAATACATTTTATGATGCCAGTCAAGTAAAATAAACTTCACTTACTCTATGTAAATTATTTAAATTTTGTTTTTTTTAGTCTTGGACTTCACAATAAAATTAAGAAGGCAGGCGCCATTTTGTGGACACTGTTATTAAGGCAAGATTTGCATCATGCTAAAATGTTATCTATGCGTCAGAATTGGGCTACCTGATACAAATCCCCAAGCACTGGCTACACAATTAGATGGTGAGGGGTGCAGTGACATCTTGGACGTGCAGAATGGAAAGAGAAAGTAATTGCCTGCCCCCCCAGCATAGAGGAGGAGCAAGCAAAATATGATTGACAGCTGAGACGTTTAAACAAATTTATAATAGTTATGGGTGTTTTAATAATAAAAGAATTTGGGTTTCATATTTATTTTGAAAATTACTTTTATTATACAGCTTTTTTTATGTCTGGGTGACGTCTCCCCTCTAACCAGAGCGGCAGGTATTTAATGATTTCAAAGAGACTATTTACATTTTTTTGGTGGGGTTAACATGTACTTTAAGTATATTTTTTTTATGTGGTCTCCATTTTTGTAAAACAACAAATTAGATCAATCGTAAGTGCCCACAGGTTTCCTGTGCCTATTGAGTATCTTGCAGCAACTACTTGTACATTTGTTTGAGTAATGCAGAATAGTCTTCAGTTAAGCAACTCCTCTGAAGCCTCAATTTAAAAGACTTTTCGTCTATCATTGCCAGGAATATACAATAATTGCTACTGCTGATTTGTGCCATCATAACTTCATGAGACAGATCCATAAACTTCTCTGCTTGTATTGCTTTACTTTTTTTTTTTTTACTTTAAAATCATTTTATTTACTTCTGTTCTCTTTATGATTAAACAAATAGCTGTGTGTTTCAATAATATTTAAAACTAAATAAACTCACTTGTCTTTAACAGCCTTGCAGCCTGTTTCAGTCGATGAAAATGAGCAGCAGTCTTTCAGTATACTAACATTGTGATTATATAATTTATAAAAGTGACATTTTAGAAAACTTTATTTTTTAAAAAAAACATTTTTACTACATCTTTACAATTGCAATGCAAAAAACTGGTATATATATATATATATATATATATATATATATATATATATATATATATATATATAGCGTAGTATTTAGTGTAACAATCTATTTAACTATAATATTTTGTTTCTGACTATATACTTACATATATGGGATTAAAATATGTCAGCAGGGGTTGTGTGGCTATAAAATACATTCTTCTTAGCAGAGACTTCTTTTTAGGTTTTCTCATAACCTTCGCATATATTCAGAGGCAATCATTTATACTCAGCCTAGTAATAAAATAATATATTGGCCCTTTAAGCTTGTCAGACTGTTATCTGCAAGATGCAACACATCAGGCTTATGGCCTTAAAATACAAAGGAGAGGAACATGCATTGGGTGTTTAGATTGCCCTTTGAATTATTCTATCAAAAATTCAAGATAGATATTTAGTTAACATATTTTCACTTTCTGTTCTGCTAACTTACCAGTGAAAGTTATCATCATATTAAGACTTAAAATGTTCTCCTTCAAGCGCCAAAACAAAGCTTAAATTTTACGGTTTCTGTATGAAAATGTTTTTGTCTCCCATCAGAATTCAGCCTTACATGTGGAATCATTTCATTTTTTGCAACTGCTGTACCATGACTGAGAATAGATGTGCTTCTGTATGTTCTGGCAGCTTTGTTGGCTTGACTGCCTAAAGGCTATGAAGCTTTCGTATTTTCAAAATTAGTAGTTCAGAGCAGAGTCTGTGTTTTGATATGGTAATTGCACGAAAAAACCAGTGGAGCAGATAACTGACCCAGTTAATGATCACGAAACGAAACATTTACAGTATGGGCATCAGCAGTGTTGGATATTAAATGCATCCAAGGTCATAGTGCTTTCAATTCTGACTGCAATTATAAGAATTAACCATTTAGTGCATCAGTAACACCTCTTCATTAGCCAAGGGATAGACATTTTCTTCAGCAGCCATGAAACCTATACCCTATTTATACCTGCTCCATAAAGATGAAGAGCGCTAAGCAGCCTAGGTCTGTGATTGAACAATAAAATGCACTGATGAGCATAGATATCTTATTAACGTAATAAAACGTTTTATGTGTGAAACCAGATCATGTGAGCATAATGTCATTTTACTTGAATAATATCCAAATTAATAGAACGTGTGTGTGCTTCAACCACCTTATAGAACCTTCTGAGTTGGGTGCAAAGCTGTCCGGAAATCCTTGCCAGGGTAGACATACTAGAAATTCTCTCTTTGTTGCAAAAAGTGAGAAGTTGAATTTATTAGACCAGGCAATGTTTCGGGCTTAGTCTCGCCATTTCTCAGAAAGAGGTGCTGCAGTGGTACTTTTTCTAGTATTTTACCAGAACAATAAATACATAATAAATCATTTGCAGTAGACCTGGGTCTTTAACTGTGAAGATATTGTCAATCTTAATGAAGAGCTAATGCCTAAAAAAATGGCAAGAACGATGTATTGTATGTATTGTATGTATTGGACTTGCTTTACCAGCAAACTTTCATAACCGAGAGCTACTTTCAAATGTAAAAAGAGTAGGGATTCAACACAAGCATGAAAAAGTCTGTGAGGCCCCTGGGAGCAACATCCAAGCAACATGTTGCTCGAGAGCCACTGGTTGGGGATCACTGATCTAGGCTTTCAAAAATGTCTGCTGGAGCACCCATTTGGATCTTGTTTAGCATGTTTATGCTCAATGTGCATGCTGAGAAGCTAATTATAGGAGTTGGCAATTTGTTTTTAATGTGCTTGTAAAATATGACATTACTTCAATTTCAGTTTTTGCAAAAGAAAAAAAGTAACAAAAGCACTACGGCTTGCAACTAGGACACCCCCCCCCATTTTTTATTCATCACGGGCCTTCCTCCTTATTATTGAGGTTTACAGTACACCCTAGCATCCCCAGATTACTCCTGCATGGTCCAGTGGGGAAGGCGGTACAGGCCTTGATGTAGTTGTACCCCCCAGTTACTACAAAAAATAACAAAAACTAAAAACATTTCTCAATTGAAACAATAGGCAAAAAGTATGTGAAGTACAAGTCCTATTCATTGAACTAATGGCAAAAAAGGAAATATAGTTAAATTCCTTACTACAGAAAGCCTTGATAAATAAGGAGATCTGTTCTATGGCATCCAGAAAATGAGTCGCTTAATAAGCCAAAGTCCTCCTGTTGTAAACATAAGCATGAGACCACAGAACATTTCCAGATCGTCTTGCATAGTTTTGCGTTGAGCTCATTCTTCCCATGGATGTGTGGGCTTGGCAAATTCTGCTCAATGCTGAAGGGGTTGTGTTGCTTCAGAACTTTGATCTGGGTGTGTTCATAAGGATGTCTGAAAATGTAAAATCTATTGTGTGTAATGCATACACAAAGTACCACTAAATGAATGCAGGATGCATTAAATTGGCTAGTAATTGTTAAGGCACAAGCACACACTCTCATCCTACAATAACATAGGTTTCATTTGTTTTTTTAGTACTGGTTACTCCTTAAAAAAGCTGACCGAAATCAAATAAACCCTTGTGTATTTAGCGTAAAGCTAGTCTTCTAGCGGAATAGTGAAGTAACGCTTCTTTGTGGGTAACTAAAATGCAGCTACTATTCTTCACTAGAGCTGGTGATTCCCTGAGGTCATATTGTGGCAATTATATGTGGCTGTTATATCAACTGGAGGTTCTTAAAATCTGCCCAACAAAAATATTTACAGGTATGGGACCTGTTATGCAGAATGAACCTGGGGGTCTTTCCATAATTTGGATCTCTATACCTTAAAGGGATACTGTCATGGGAATATCTTTTTTTTAAAAAATGAATCAGTTAATAGTGCTGCTCCAGCAGAATTCTGCACTGAAATCCATTTCTCAAATGAGCAAACAGATTTTTTTATATTCAATTTTGAAATCTGACATGGGGCTAGACATTTTGTCAATTTCCCAGCTGCCCCAAATCATGTGACTTGTGCTCTGATAAACTTCAATCACTCTTTACTGCTGTACTGCAAGTTAGAGTGATATCATCCCCCTCCCTCCCCCCCCCCCCCAGCAGCCAAACAAAAGAACAATGGGAAGGTAACCAGATAGCAGCTCCCTAACACAAGATAACAGCTGCCTGGTAGATCTAAGAACAACACTCAATAGTAAAAACCCATGTCTCACTGAGACACATTCAGTTACATTGAGAAGGAAAAACAGCAGCCTGCCAGAAAGCATTTCTCTCCTAAAGTGCAGGCACAAGTCACATGACTGGGGGCAGCTGGGAAATCGACAAAATGTCTAGCCCCATGTCAGATTTTAAAATTGAATATAAAAAAATCTGTTTGCTCTTTTGAGAAATGGATTTCAGTGCAGAATTCTGCGGAGCAGCACTATTAACTGATTCATTTTGGAAAAAAAACTTTTTCCCATGACAGTATCCCTTTAAGTTTGCTTAAAAAAATCATTCAAACATTTAAAAAAAACCTCAATAGGAATGTTTTTGCTTCTAATAAGGATTCATTATATTGTAGTTGGGATCAGGTATAAGGCACTGTTTTATTACTGCAGAAAAAAGAAATAATTTTTTAAAAAAATTTGAATTATTTGATCAAAATCGACTCCATGGGAGATGGCCTACCTGTAATTTGGAGCGTTCTGGATAAAAGATTTTTGGATAATGGATCCCATACCTTTAAATACACACAGAATAGATTAGAGTAGAATTTTTTTTTTCTTGTTGAGGAATATTTTTTATTATGTTTCCTCCTTACTTACATAGGATCCTAGCAGTATAGACTGGGCAGCATACGCTCTTGTTCATCATCAGTTCTATAGGGCCTGACCTGAGCATGTCTTGATTCATTATCAAATATCTGTTTGTTTTGTTTTACTGGCAAACATTAAAATCAAAATCATTTTGCAACTTCTGCTTATTCAGAACATTTGAATATGAATGGATATAAATTGGGTAACTTGTTTTTATTGTTTACATGTCACATGCTCAGTATTTATTTAAGCATGTATGATGTTAAATAAGAAGGGCTGGAAGAAATTCTCAATGTGAAGGTATTTGTAAGTTTACTTGCGTAACAGATCTCTTCTCACTCTTAGAGCTGAAAATGAACAAACTGCGTCAGAGTTTTCGGCGGAAGAAAGACATCTATGTTCCGGAGGCAAGCCGACCCCACCAGTGGCAGACTGATGAAGAATCGGTCAGGACTGGCAAATGTAGTTTTCAAGTTAAGGTAAATGTAGTAATATCTGGATCATCTTAAACTGCAGCTTTTTATTCAAATGAGGATTTCTCTGTGATGCAAGAAATATAGTTGCTTGTGGGGTTTTGATTTGCTTGATCATCAACAAAAAGCTGTTTTTATGGGAGCAGTATATTTCTGGATCCTGGACAACTTATTTGATTAGCTGCATTTGTGATGGAAGTGTGTCCCTTGAAATGACCCAAAATTGGCAGTAGATGTGGATGTTTTCAACCCTGTTTTCAAAAAAATTGGGACATTTTGTAAAATATAGATGAAAAGAGAATCAATTAAACCCCGTATTCAACTGCAAATAGCATTGCCACTTTTTCTGGGGGTAAAAATAGAAAAAAGACCAACATATCCGATCTGAAGGGACATGTGAAGCCTACATTTTCCTACCATCTATATAAGTTGGGCACCTCTTCACCACCTAAATATCATTGTTTGTACTGCATATATCGCCATCTGCCAGCATCATCACATTTCCGAAAACAAATAGCAGCTTTCATCCGATGGCCCTTTTCCCTCTGACACATTATCAATGACATTTACTTTTGCAAAGAGCACATTTGTACTGTAGGATTCATGCAATCAAGTATGCAGACTTACACAGGCAGAACATACTTAATGAACAGTTCTGGCATGAGCCCTGTAATGATTAAGCTGAGTAAAATTTGAGCAGACCGCTAGAGCAGAGTTTCTGTGGGAACCAGCAATGCCAACTCTTCATTGGCTGCTAGACTAGAGGGTGTGTTCATACCTTCCAACATTAAAAAATGGGGCCATGCCCATTTTATGGCCACACTCCCCTAATTACCATGTCCATTTTACAAAATTTAGCAGGTTATGAAAGTTTAACACATTTCTGGGAGTTTAGTGCAATGTTTTATGAACAGTTTTGCTAATGAAAGGGAATTGCCCTTTAAGCTGTAAGTCTCCATTCTCCCAAGAGACCTGCTTATCTTTAATAGTTACAATTGTATCTTTGCTTATCTTAAATTTAGAGATGCACCGAATCCAGGATTCGGCCTTTTTCAGCAGGATTCGGCCGAATCCTTCTGCCTGGCCGAACTGAATCTGAATTTACATATGCAAATTAGGGGTGGGGAGGGAAAATCACGTGACTTTTTGTCACAAAACAAGGAAGTAAAAAATGTTTTTCCCTTCCCACCACTAATTTGGATATGCAAATTAGGATTCGGTTCGGCATTCGGCCAAATCTTTCGCAAAGGATTCGGGTGTTCGGCCGAATCGAAAATAGTGGATTCGGTGCTTCCCTACTTAAATTGTTACAAAAGTATCCAAGTTCAAAATCGGGACTCTCCTGCAGAAAACGGGACAGTTGGGAAGTATGGTGTGTTTCGGGATATGAGCTGAGAAGAACTGAGTATGCTCAGTAGCCAACAACCAAAGTAAATTCCTTAGTGAAAGGCCCAAGTGAGAGAAAGACAAGGAATCCTAAGTGATTAAGTGGATTCTACAGCCTTAATAATATAACCTTTTAACAACCAGAGTGGCAGGTTTTAAATAATTCAGAAAAGCTGTTCTCTGACTAAATATGTGTATGGGGGGTTTACATGTCCTTTATAACTGAAAATTTAGGTCCCAAGCTAAATAATAAATTACTTAAAATACCTTTAGTGGTTATTCGGTTATTCCACTGGGACATCTTTGGGCCACTCCCAGTTTAGAATGTTTATGGTGTGTTGTCTCTATTTTTAATACAAGAAAGGCCTAACGGTTCCTTAAATAGCATTTTATAATAGTTAATGAGAATCACTGGATTTATGGCTCATGTATGGAATTAACGGGGTTGTTCACCTTTGAGTTAACTTTTAGTATGATGCAGAGAGTGATATTTTGAGAAAATCTGTAATTGGTTTTTATTTTTTATTATTTAAGGTTTTTGAGTTATTTAGCTTTGTAATCAGTATCTCTTCAATTTGCATTATAAATAATCTGGTGGCTAGGGTCGAAATTACCCTAGCAACCATGCATTGAATAAGAGACTGGAATATGAATAGGAGAGGACCTTTCTAGAAAGATGAGCAATACAATTTTTAGTGTCAGTATCACTTAGTATTCATTTTGGAGGTATTGTTTTCCTTTAAAGGTGAAGAGCATAAGAGCATTTTTTTTTTTTTAAAGGAGCTGGTTGTTCGTCTGTTGTGAGTACCATGATTCCCCATTATCTGCAATGAAAGGTGATTTAAGATTATCTTAGGTGGCTTGTTACCTAATTATAATTTTTTATAAAATGGTTTATAAAAATCACAGGTACCGCAGTCATTAGGTTTCACATTTAGGGGCACATATACTTAGGGTCGAATATAGAGGGTTAATTAACCCTCGATATTCGACCGTGGAAGTAAAATCCTTCGACTTCGAATATCGAAGTTGATGGATTTACCACATTTCCTACGACTGAACAATCGAAGGAAAAATCGTTCGATCGATTAAACGAACGATTCTAAGGAACGACTTTCCTTCGATCAGAAAATTGTTAGGAAGCCTATGGGGACCTTCGGTAGGTTTTAGGTGGCGAAGTACTTGGTCGAAGTTTTTTTTTAAAGAGACAGTGCTTCGACTATCGAATCATTCGATTCGTAGTCGAAGTAGCCAATTCGATGGTCGAAGTAGCCAAAAAAAAAAAACATTCGAAATTCAAAGTATTTTTTCCTCTATTCCTTCACTCAAGCTAAGTAAATGTGCCCCTTAGTGTTTCGTTGCTAAGTATAGGATTACACTTTAAGGTTAGAGGTTAAAAAAATAACGCGCAGCAGGTGTCTGACTGTGGTTGGTTCTGAATTTTTCCTGCTCTGCGGTGGCTAAAATAACTGTATCCAAAGAGTGATGTGTTGCAAGAATGATTTATTTATTTTTAGGAGCGTTTGGCAAAAGTTCTCCGCATCTGTTGCACTTGCTGATTTGTCAGGCAACATGTTTGCTTTGAGCTTCATAGACTTCAGTGCTTACTGCAATCATCCAGCTTCATTCAGTTAGTCCGTGCCTCTGCTGTAATGGAGATAGATGTCTAACTGGTGACCTCTATTTTATCACACATACATACCTCCCAAATGTCCTGTTTTTAGAGGGACAGTCCCTCTTTTGACAGCTCAACCCGCAGTCCGTCGCTTGTACTGGATTGGTTGTCTGCACTGAACAGCCAGAAAAAGAAACAAAGTTTCTAACTTAATTGGCTTTTGGCAGAGAGCCCAGAACAGCCAACAGCAAAAGATAAGATACTTTTGTAACAATTTCAAGATAAGCAAATAAGTAATTGTAACAATATAAGATAACCGGTCCCTTGGGAAAAGTTAGACTCAGCAACAGCTTAAAGGGAAATTCACCTTAATTTGCAAAACTGTCATAACTGGAAAAAAAACACATAAATATGTTCAAACTTTCTTAACCTGACAAATTTTGTAAAATGAACATGGTAATTAGGTTGTGTGGCCACAAAAATGTGCATGGTCAAAAAAGTTTTCACCGCACTAGGCGATGCAACTTTTTTGTCCCTCTTTTTATTTCCAGAATTTTGGGAGGTATGCACATATGGATTTGTTCACATTTAAATTAACTTTTAGTATGATGTAGCGAGTGACGTTTGCTATCGGGTTTTCATTTTTTATTATTAGTGGGTTTTTTTAGTTATTTAGCTTTTTATTCAGAATGTCTCCAGTTTGCAATTTCAGCAATCTGGTTGCTAGGGTCCAAATTACCCTAGCAATCATGCATTGATTTTAATAAGATACTAAAATATGAACAGGAGAGGGTATGAATAGAAACATGAGTAACACAAATTAGCTATAACAATACATGTGTAGCTTTATACATCATTTCTTTTTAAATGGGCCCCCTTTTGAAAGCTGAAAAGAGTCTGAAGAAAAAGGCAAATAAAAAAACTATAAAAAATAAACAATGATGACTAATTGAAAAGTGGCTTAGAATCGGCCATTCTAAAACATACTAAGGGGCAGATTTACTAAGGGTCGAATATCGAGGGTTAATTAACCCTCGATATTCGACTAGGAACTAAAATCGTTCGACTTCGAATATCGAAGTCGAACGATTTAGCGCTAATCCTACGATCGAACGATCGAAGGATTATTCGTTCGATCGAATGATTAAATCCTTCGAATCGAACGATTCGAAGGATTTTAATACAACGATCGAAGGAATATCCTTCGATCAAAAAAACGCAGGCAAGCCTATGGGGACCTTCCCCATAGGCTAACATTGACTTCGGTAGCTTTTAGCTGCCGAAGTAGGGGGTCGAAGTTTTTCTTAAAGAGACAGTACTTCGATAATCGAATGGTCGAATAGTCGAACGATTTGTAGTTCGAATCTTTCGAAGTCGAAGTAGTAGTCGAAGGTCGAAGTAGCCCATTCGATGGTCGAAGTAGCCAAAAAAACACTTCGAAATTCGAAGTTTTTTTAATTCGAATCCTTCACTCGAGCTTTGTAAATGTGCCCCCAAAAGTTAACTTAAAGGAAAACTATACCCCCCAAACAATGTAGGTCTCTATAAAAAGATATTGCATAAAACAGCTCATATGTAAAATCCTGCTTCATGTAAATCATTTTTATAACAATATACTTTTCTAGTAGTACGTGCCATTGGGTAATCATAAATAGAAAATTGCCATTTTAAAAAATAAGGGCCGCCCCCTGGGATCGTAGGATTCACTGTACTCACAAAGATACCAACAAACCATACATGTTAGGTCACATGAGCCAATTAACAGACAGAGTTGTGTCTTTTGCTTCCACACTTCTTCCTGTTACAGTTAGAGCTGTAGTATTTCTGGTCAGGTGATCTCTGAGGCAGCAAAGAGACCATCACAAAATGGTGGCTCAAGGCAAGAGATGTAAAAGGGCAATATTTACTTAAATATATATTTCAGTTTGTGAGATTCTTTAATATGCCACTTAATATAATATGAACTATCTGTTGCTTAAGTGTTCATTTTGGGGGTATAGTTTTCCTTTAAAGGTGACCCATCCCTTTAACATTTAGTGCAAACACCTTGGCATGTAGTTACTCCCTATGACTGACTACAAATCATTTAAATAGGAAAATAGAACACGGAGGCAAGAGACCTTTTTAGGCCAAAACTGCTCACTGCAGTATCTACAGGTTGAAAAACATTTGATTTTTTTCTTTGTGAAAGGGAAATTCTTCATTCCCATTAAAAGGTTTTCTGTGAAAACTAAATAAATATTTTTATTTGTCACAGAAATAGATATACAGTTTGCTTTTTTCACTTAAAAGGGACTTTTAGAGTGCCCCTAGCTGCATAACTAACATGCCATTTTTGTGAGCTGTCTGGAAGGAGAAGATGTTGGTAGACAGACTGTGTACATAAAACAATGGCTAGATATTTCTTATCCTGATGCAGAAAGAGATACTTTTGTATAAAGATAAGTAGACTATTATACAAATATACACTGCATACCCTCATTCTGCTGCATGCTGAGCCACAGAGCAACTGAAGGTCAAGGCACACAGGCAGATTCGGCGATATTAGTCACCGGCAACAAATCTCCTCTTCTGTGGGGCGATTAATCTCCTGCCTACCCTACCTTCCCGCCGGCGGGATGGCACTCGGAGCAATTCGTTTTCCGAAGTTGCCTCACGAGGAAACATCGGCCGACTTCAGAAAACGAATCGCTCCGAGTGCCATCCCGCCAGCGATTTACATTTTACCTGGCGGGAAGCAGTTTGGGGAGATTAGTCGCCCAGAAGAAGGTTTGTCGATGGGCATCTAATCTCCCCGAATCTGCCTGTGCCATGAAGCATAAAAGCTTAACTAGGTGGTCAACTTTAAGTCAACTTTTAGTATGTTATACAATGGGCAATTATAAGCAACTTTTCAATTGGTCTTCATTTTTAATTATTTTATAGTTTTTTAATTATTTGCCTTCTTCTGACTCTTTCCTGCCTTCAAATGGGCATAACTGACCCCATCTAAAAACAAATGCTCTGTAAAACGACAAATATACTATTATTGCTACTGTTATTGCTACAGTTTTCGATCCAGGCCCTCTCCTTTTCATATTCCAGTTCCTTATTTAAATCAGAGCATGGTGCGACGGTAATTTGGACACTAGTTGGTTAGAATTCGTAATTCTATAACAAGTGGTACATTAATCAAGGGTCGAATTTTGAATTCATGTGAGTCACATGAATTAGATTTGACTCAAAATTTGAATATTCAACTAGTTATTAAAATCGAATATGTAAAACTTGGACTAATTTTACTGAATTCGACCAAACTTGAATTTTGGGAAGATTACAAACCATTCCAAATTGATCCCTGGACCTCTCCCATTGACTTATACAGTAATTCAGCAGGTTTTAGGTGGGGAATATTCGAATTTGAGTTCTTTAAGGGATTGTTCACCTTTAAATTAACTTTTAGTATGCTATAGAAAGTGATATTCTGAAATAATTTGCAATTGTTTTTTTTATTTTTTATTATTTGTGTTTTTGAGTTATTTAGCTTTTTATTCAGCAGCTCTCCAGTTTGCAATTTCAGCAGTCTGGTTGCTAGGATCAAAATTACCTTAGCAACTCTGCATTGATTTGAATAAGAGACTGGAATATGAATAGTAGAGTAGAGGGTCTGAATAGAAAGATGAGTAATAAAATGTACCAATAACAATACATTTGCAGCCTTACAGAGCATTTGTTTTTAGATGGGGTCAGTGATCCCTATTTGAAAGATGAAAAGATTCAGCAGAAGAAGTAAAATAATTAAAAAATGATGGCCAATTGAAAAGTTGTCTATAACATACTAAAAGTTAACCTAAAGGTGAAAAATCCCCCACCAGTAGATTTTGTTTCTGTATATCGTAAATGCATGTAGGCGATGTAATGATTATACTGGATTGAGATCAGTGTTACAATGGATTGCATGGCAATATAGATCATAGTGTTCACCCTGTGTTTATTATTTTAAAATTCTGGTATTAAAAGGTGTTTTGATGTGCAAAAAATTCACTGGTGGATAGGCTTGCCACCTTTTCTGGAAAAAAATACCGGCCTTCCTATATATTTATCTTTTTTTCCCTATTAATAACATTGGGATAAACCATCATTTTTACCGGCCAGGTGGCAACCCTACTGGTGGAAGGATTTATTGGGGTTATCTGCTACACTATATTTTTCCCCAAAAAAACTCAGTCAGTACAAATTGATGTGTTTCTTTGCCATTGAAAAGTTTTCCTGGTGACATAAGCCTATGTAATTATTTCCCATAGTAATTAGCAGGGCCGGCCTTAGGCCAATTGGACCAATTGGGCCCAATTGGGCCCCGCACCTCTGGGGGGCCCCGCACCAAAGGGCAGCACAGATAATATTTCCCTCAGCACATGATGCTGCCTGGCCTGCCCCCAACTTTGAGAGTCCAGCCCATCCCCAAATCCATAGGTCTAGCCTGCCCCCAACTCTCATAGGCCCAGCTTTCCTCCAACCTTGATAGGCCCTGCCTGCCCCCAATCCAACCAAGCCTGCTCCCAAGCTGAATCGGCCCAGCCCCAAACTAATTGGCCCAGTCCACTCTCCTATTTCCTCCCTCTCTATCTTACCCTGTGTGCCTCTATTATGTTACCTTGTCTGCCCCTTTCCTTTCTATTTTGTGCCTGTATGCCCTTATTTTCCTAAATACTTGGTGTGTCAGTAGCCAGCAACACTTTGTCTAGGGGCCCCGCCAACATGGTCCCAATTGGGCCCCACATTTGATAGGACCAGCCCTGGTAATTAGCATACAATTGACTTAACTGAGATGAGTTAGTTACTCAAACATTTGTTAAATAAACTCTTTATTTGCCCTTTTTAGTAGATAATGGCATTCAAGACTCGAAATAGGATTTGCTTTTATTGTAAAGAAATTGGATCCTTGAGGCTGTCTCAATGGTACATTTCACAAACCAGCCTCCCTCAATACGTTGCTATCTTGTGGAATCTCTGAGTAATCTAGGTTTTTAGGTCAATTCTCCACTCTCCATGGAATTGTACTTCTTATTGTGTGTGCCATAAATGTTTTTCCATTTAAAGTGATATGAAAACTAAGCATTTGTACTTGTGCTTGAAACACATCTGTAATGTTTTGAAGACATGGGCAGCATGTGATTTTGTTAGGTATGTGACTGTCGTCTTTCCTTTTGTTATTGTTGTTTCATGGTTTTATCCCAGAAATTCCAACTTTCTAACTGAGAGTTATTTTAATACATTGCATTGCCAGGTTCCTAGGTTGATTCTTGCCAGGGCTCTATCTGCAAGGAATTTGTATGTTCTCCTTGTGCCTGCATGGCTTTCCTCTGGCTACTCTGGTTTCCTCCCACACTCTAAAACATGCAGTCGGGTTAATTTGGCTCCGGATAATACTGCCCATAATGTGTGTGACTGTGATAGGGATTCCCATAGTAAGCTCCACGGAGACTGGTTCTGATGTGTATTATGTGTAATATCTGTAAGGTGTTGTAGAATATGTTGGGGCTATATAAATAAAGGATAATAAGATTGTATAGTGAAGCAGAATGCCTCCTTCCACATTTTTGCTTGGTAGTGTTTTCAGGAGCTTGCGTGACAGCCAATTTTGCACAGGTAATAAAACTTCCCCTGTCACATTACCCTTACCACCACTTTCTTACTCTGGTCTCGCCTACTCTCCCTTTCTGCTCTTTATTCACATGGAGCAGATTTTCATACCGAAAATGCACATACATGTGTTTTCTGCTCAAAATCTGCCCCATATGTGCAGTTACAAGTGGATTGCATGCCTGCTAGTGACTGAAAGCATGTGGAGGTAGAGGGCAAAATTGGTCTTTTTCTGTGCCACATTAGCCTTAAAGGAGAAACAAACCCCCTCCTCCCCCCAGCCTAGCTGCTACCCTGGGCAAAATGCCCCTAATTTTTTACTTACCCCCTTGGTACAAATTCAGAGTTCAGAGCAGCCATCTTCTGTGTCTACGGCACATCTGGCAATGAGACCGGCGTGTAGGCACATGAGCAGTTGGAGCCATTTCCCAGTTTGGGACAACTGCGCATGAGCTGAAATTGACGGAGATTGCTGAAGCGCCGGAAGAAGACATGAAGACCCGGAAGATGGCTGCCGTCAACTCCGATCCCTGAATCTGCACCGAGGGGTAAGTAAAAAGTTAGGGGCATTTGCCCGGGGTAGCAGCTATGCTGGGGGGAGGAGGAAGGGGGGTCTATGTGGGGTAGGGGGTGGGTTATGTTTTTTTTTTAATAAGGGGGTTGTTTCTCCTTTAAACTGGCCATAGACGTGCAGATTATTAGGCTATATTAGACAAAGGAACATCCGTTCCAATCTTCCGACCTGCAACTAACCATTCAGATTAATATATTGTAGTAAAGCAAACAAAACACACAATGCTCACACACAACACTACACACACGATCCAAAAACGGATAGTACGATACGATAGTATCTTTGCGTCTGTTTTTTTTTTTTTTTTAATATTCTGCTTGCAGTTCTGTTTCCCCTTTTCTCGGGGTGGAACCAGAGGGGGACAGGTGGTTAAACTCTACCTGGCACCTGTGGGGGCCTCTTTCACAAAGGGAATTATATCAAATACTGTCTAAATGTCGAAACTCCTGAAATTCCCATCTATTGTTGCATGAGGCAGATGCTGTCATCCATTTAATGCTGGATTATTGTTTTTCAGTACCTTGTGTTCAACTGTAAAACACTGAATACCAGTGAATACATTTTGTCTTGTTGTATCACGGATCAGGCTGGGAGGGAGAGTTTGAAAGCACATATTTTCTTGTGGGATTTGCCTTTAAGTGATATCACTGACATTCATTCCATAGATACTTTCTGCATTCCTCAAGTCACTTGTACCATTATGTTTCCCTTAGTATCTCGGCCACGTGGAAGTGGAGGAATCGAGAGGGATGCACATCTGTGAAGAAGCGGTGAAAAGATTAAAATCTGTATGTAAACCTATTGATTTTTTAAGAATATAATACTGTTATTATGTGCAGCCATGGTAAACATTTCTGTAGTTCAGAAGCCTTTACAAGATGTCTCTAAAATTACAAATAGAGCAATGTTGTATCTCATTTCTCCATGTTGTTTGGTGATCATTCACTACTCCACATTCATTTTATTAATATTTTTTTTATTACTATACAATTTTGTGTGGTTCTTGGGTACACAGAGGACATGTATCTTGCCTTGAAGGGCCAAATTTTGCCTCCTGCCCTAAAACACAGTGATTTTACAGCAAACTTAAATAGGACACTAGAGTCTCTTGTAAAATAATTTGCTGGTTAAAGGGGTTTTCCACCTTTAAATTAACTTTTAGTATGAAGTATAGAGGAATATTCTGAGACAATTTGCTATTGGGTTCCAATTTTTATTATGTGTGATTTCAGTTTGGCATTTCAGCATCTGGTCGCTAGGGTCCGAATTAACCTAGCAACTAAGCATTGGTGTGAGAGATTGGAATATGAATAAGAGCAGCACTGAATAGCAAGATAAGTAAAAATACAAAGTAACAAAAAAATTGTAGCATCTCCGAACAATCATTTTTTTACCCCCCCATTTAGCTGGAAAGCGTAAGACGAAAAAGGCAAATAAATTAAAAATTATAATAATCGAAGACCACTTGAAAGTTTGCTACGAAATACTCACATACTAAAGGTAGCCTTAAAGTTGAAATACTCCTTTAACATCAGTCCGTTTGGCTTTCACTCCTTACTCTACGTATTTATTTTCATATTTATGCTGTCACAACTACAGAGGGAGTGTTGCAAAGTTTCCCAGATGTCCTTACTATACATAGCACAACTTTTTGGGCTCCAGTGGCAAGTAGAGCTAAGGCGATTGTCACACTGGGCATTTTAAGCTGTGGGAAGCAGTGACGGGTAGAGGGGCAATATGACTACTACCGTTTTCTGCCTGATGACGCAGTCGAAATGCCATATGTGATATATTCGCTTGAAAGGTTCACCTTGAAATTATGAACAATGACTTGATAAAGTATTCACACCTTTTAACAATTCTCTCGTACTGAGTGAGAAATCCCACACTGAAATATTTCTACCGGTTATATAGTTACTTTTGTACCACTGAAATGCAACATTCATTTTTTAATTGTGACATTGTTTTATATAAAAAACAAAACTAAAGTATTTAGTTTCTACTTTTTAGTACAGGTATTGGATCTGTTATCCAGAATGCTCGGAACCTGGGGTTTTTAACATTATAGCCAGAATCCAACATCCTGCTTTTCAGCTCTCTAACTCTGAGTTAGTCAGCGACTTGAAGAGGGGCCACATGGGACATAACTGTTCAGTGAGTTTGTAATTGATCCTCAGCATTCAGCTCAGATTCAAAAGCAAATGTTATGACCCGTGTGCCCCCCCTCGAGTCAAGGATTGGTTACTGCCTGGTAACCAATCAGTGAAAACCAAGAGAGCTGCAAAAGTTGTGTTCTGTTCTGTTACACATCCAGTCACTCCAGCCTTTATACATTACATTTTTTACTAACTAGATATATTAGACCCGGCTCTGTCCCCTCTATTTATAGACCCACCCTGCGATGATGTCACAAAAGGGACGGGGCAGGTGCAAGTCTATAAATTGACGGATCGGAAGCCAGCAGCATGAGCCAAAGACTTATTATGGTAGCCAGCCTGAACCTGCCCGACCCGTGTGTTTCAGGCCGGCCCACACGTTACTAATTTTCACTCATCCCTTTCTGCAGAGTTGCTCCAGATTGTTCAGCGTAGTCAGATGCTGCTTGTGCTCATCAATTTCCAAATAGTGCCAAAGATTCTTACTTGGACTGCGTTCAATCTATTGGTAACATTAGGCTTTTATTTGTGAGCACACGTTCTGCACCATATGCAAGGTGATTATCGGAGGTTGCCATAACCTAAAGCACATGGAAAGTAATTTTGCTGTTAGTGCTTTAAATATAAAACATTTGAGAGCAATGCAATTAATTCAGGATGTGTTCTATTCAGTAAAATGAGAGAATTGGTAACGGTTCAGAATGCTTTTGCAAGGCTCCATTTTCACTGGCATGGTAAAGGCTTAGTAAGAAAATAAGATTTGTTTTTTAGCCCTAACCAACATGTCTGAAACATATGTATAAATGCAGAAGCAAAGTTGCTGTAACATCTATTTTGTAATGTTTGTGTATGGTGTTAATTAATATGACAAGCAGAAGAACTGTTGCCATTACTATTTAGAAAAGGCATTTCACTAATCAGGGACATCTTGCATGTGACTGCATTATCACTTCTAAAAAAGCTTTGTACAAACTTGCCCGATGAAACCGTCCTCAGGCTCTATGTGTAAATTATGGGGTTTTTTTAATCGATTGGATGATGACATTTTCCCACAATGTTTAGCTGGAAAACTCTTAAGAAAAATAATTATTTAAAGGAGAACAAAACATTGAGTACAACCCCTAACCCCCCTTCACATGCCTCCCTCCCGTGCTTCACTAGGCACCCAGAGTTCTGTCTTCTGTCTGTGTTATCCGAGTCCTGCTATTTAACCTGTGTTATCTGCTATTTAACCTGTGTCATTTAGCCCTATTTCATCTTAAATTGATACGCCAATGGCTACACAGCAGCCTGTTTATATAAACCAGTGATGTCCAACGTCTGTGGTACTGAGGGATGGTCAAGGGCTAATAATGGACGCCAGTGTTGACAACTCCCTTTAAACCACACCAGCTTTAAACAACATTATCACAATAACTTTTATGACAATGTCCAAATTAATGGTAGCCCACCAAAAAAAACAGGTGGTTGGTACTCATTGCAGGGATATCATACATCACTATTGTGAAAATGTAAATCATATTAAAACATACCCTTAAATCCATATGTCTCCTCCCCTGTGGATACCACAGCCCCCCAGCAGATGATTAAACACCTCCAACAATCTCCAAATGCTAACAAACCACCAGAACAACCCCTACCAGGCTCAAGTCCCACAAGGAGCGTAGGACAGGCAGAGTATGACACACAGGGAGCATAGGGCAGGCAGAGTATGACACACAAGGAGCATAGGACAGGCAGAGTATGGTTCACACAGGGAGCATAGAGCAGGCAGAGTATGGCACACATACAGGGAGCACAGGGCAGGCAGAGTATGGCACATACAGGGAGCGTAGGGCAGGCAGAATTTAGTAGTAGATGGGGAAATCTATAAGACCACTCTAAGATGAACAGTTCATACTGTGCTACATACAGTGACACAATGCTGGTGCCTCTCCAGCTGTTTGTCGGAGGTGTAAACAATGTGGGCACTTTCAGTCTGAGGTGTGTACAGTACAGGGCTTTATGGGTGTGAACAATGCAGGATCTTAATGTCTGAATTTGAGGTGTAAACAATGCAGGGGCCAGTTAATCTCAGTACTGATACCTTTTAAAGCTTACAGAAGGTAAGCAGTCACAGCAGCCAGACTTTCATTTGGGGACCACACAAGAGGCAGTCTGGCCCGCAGGCCACCAGTTGGACAGCACTGATATAAACTATAGTAGTATTTGTGAAGTAAACACACCAGTTTTATCACTGCATATCAACAGTACATTATTTTTAATTACCTCAAGGCACTTTCATTTTTTTTAATATATATTACTGTTCCTTTAATGTACTTTTAGAAACAAGATATTCCAGCCTTATCATCCCTCTACTTTCCCATCAAAACAAATTCTTCTGTTGGTATTCTCCTGAGAGGCACAGTCTAAATGTATGGATTAATCACTGAACTGGAATCTGTCACCATATGTAGATGTGGGGAAAACATTTTTTTGGTCAGTTTGATCAGCACAGGGCCAGGGAACTTCTACTCTAACCAGCCTTAACTGCCCCATTTGCTCTGTCGCACAGCAGCATTTTTTAAAGGGACACTGTTATAGCCATAAATCTCAATTGTCTACAATGTGTAAAAAAAAATGTACACATCTGTTTGACAAAATGTTCTCTTTTAAATGGTCAATTAATGACCAACTAAGGGTTACAAAAGTGATAATTTAGGGCTAACCCCTTCTGTGTTCCTGACCTTACAGGAAAAGTATACCTTCAGATCAAATAATTACAGGAACAGGAAATAATGCAGGTAACAGGAAGAATTGTCGGAGAAAAAGGGGCCACTGCCCATTTACTTGCTGATGTAAGCTATCATGCAAGTGTGCCTTTGGTTGTCTGTGAGCACAGTGCATCATATGACCAAAGATGGTGTTAAGTATTTTTAGGGTGAAGACACACAGAGCCACTAGTAGCAGATACTTGTCACGGTTACAAAATAGATGGTTATAATTGCCTTTGCCAGGGTACTACATGTTTTTTTGCAGAGGCACTCAGTGTCGGACTGGGACACCAGGGGCCCACCAAAAACCTTAGGCTAGGGGCCCACTTTCAGTACTATTATTCTTCTTCTCCTAGTCTCTTTTCTTTACATACGGTAATCTTTTATTCCATCTGTTTAGCTTTGTTCTCATAGAAATAGGGAATGTCCATGAAATAGGCCAAATGTTTAGCAGCATGAGGGCCCTCTGACACCTGGGCCCACCGGGAGTTTTCCTGGTATCCCGGTGGGCCAGTCCAACACTGGAGGCACTTGTATTGTCTATGGCAGGGTATTTTGTAGCCACAAAAAATAGCTGCTGCTCCGGATTTACCAGTAGTAGCTACTTGTTGTAGCTACAAAATGCCTAAAAAATACTCTACCATAGACAATACTGAGAATTGCCTCTGCTAAAACACAAATAGTGTCTTGGCAAAGCCAATTACCACTATTTTGTAGCTGTGACAAGTAGCTGTTATGTGTCTTCACCATTAAATTACAGTTTATCCAATGGAACATACTGCTAGAAAAATATATTTTTTATGAAAAGGCTCTGTATATGGCACATTGTTTTACTGCATAAAAAGTTTCCTTTTTTTTTTTATGAATTAAAAAAAATAAATGGCCATTCACATGCCCTGAAGGTACAGTGTAAGGGCACCAGAGACCAAGCTGTTAAGGGTACTCGTGTAAAATAACATTGGGAAGGGGTGATTGTTATTAGAAGAATCACAAAGCAGCATCTCCTAATTAATTAGACTTCTAGCAGATACGATGGATTTATCATTAGCTCTTACACACCCACTCGTCACTTATTAGAACTCGTTGCTCATTATTCTCTCTTGCGTAAAAACAGCTTCTCTCCCCCAGATCCATCTGTCCTGTCACTGACTTGTTCCTGGTTGGTGCAGGCCATCTCTGCAATGCAGTAACGTACGATTCCTGCTGCCTTATTCTCCAAAAATATCATTTTAGGCAGGTGCCAATTGCTTCTGTAGCGAACAATTTAATACCACAAGTGTTTTTTGGTGATTTTATTAACCCATTCCTCCCTCTTAGGACAATCCGTGAAGCATCTCATACCCTATTCCTTCCAGGAATAGTACACAAAAGAATAAAGTATCAATTGTACTTATCTCTGTAGGGAAGTAATACCCCTTTCTGAGGCAAGAATTGGCCCAATTTTCCGTCTGCTTTCCGATGTGCTCTGCTAGCTTATTTAAGTCTGTTTGTGGCTCAAGATGTTTGACATGTTTAATATGTTTTCTTGTTTTAGCAGGTTGTGTACAAGAACTGTAACTTTGTTTAACATGTGTTCATAAAGTTTTAACAATTAACCAATGTAGAAACATTTTTCAGAAAATCAACCTTTGCATGAACACTTCTCTGTTTTAACACTTCTGGAGTGCTTCTAAAGTAAAACCATGATTAACTGTTACCCTGAAATGAAGGTGATCCGTCTCTAGCTTCTGCTAGCTGCAAGGCGCCCTTTATGGATGAGGTTGATGTACAGGGTCACTGAACTTGGCAGCAGAAGGCTTGTCTTGTCTCATTAGGCACAGTCCCCTAGTGATGTATGCCATGCTTGCTTGATGCTCTCAGGCGGGTATTTTTACCTTCTACCAGAGGATTTTTTGACGGGTTCTAAAGCTAAAACTGTGATTCTTCTCAGAGGCATGAGTCTTCTTCCAGCCATGGGCCATTTGTATTTATATATTATCTTATATAAAAAGATGGCTTGCCAGAGGACATCTGCCAGTCCTACAAATGTGTTTTATTTTTGTGGTGATGATAAATATTGTTTGAATCACCTTTCAGAAGCCCTTAAATGGATACAGTAGTTTTTTTTTGTTTTTTTTCATCCCAGTTTCCTTTCTCTTGTGCTTCCTGGATTTTTCAGGAGCAATTGAAAGATCATTGTTGCTGCCAGGCTTACTGGTTGTCAGAGCTGTTAAAGGGATACTGTCATGGGAAAAAAAATGTTTTCAAAATGAATCCGTTAATAGTTCTGCTCCAGCAGAATTCTGCACTGAAATCCATTTCTCAAAAGAACAAACAGATTTTTTTGTATTCAATTTTGAAATCTGACATGGGGATAGACATATTGTCAATTTCCCAGCTGCCCCAAGTCATGTGACTTGTGCTCTGATAAACTTCAATCACTCTTTACTGCTGTACTGCAAGTTGGAGTGATATCACCCCCCTCCCTTTTCCCCCCCAGCAGCCAAACAAAAGAACAATGGGATACATAACACAAGATAACAGCTGCCTGGTAGATCGAAGAACAACACTCAATAGTAAAAACCAATGTCTCACTGAGACACATTCAGTTGCATTGAGAAGGAAAAACAGCAGCCTGCCAGAAAGCATTTCTCTCCTAAAGTGCAGGCACAAGTCACATGACATGGGGCAGCTGGGAAATTGACAAAATGTCTAGCCCCATGTCAGATTTCAAAATTAAATATTTAAAAAATCTGTTTGCTCTTTTGAGAAATGGATTTCAGAATTCTGCTGGAGTAGCACTATTAACTAATGCGTTTGGAAAAAAACATGTTTTCCAATGACCGAATCCCTTTAATTACCGATGTGTTCTTGGCTTTCTAAGTGACAGATCACTCGTAATGAAATGCAAATTCAGGCATTATTCATAATCATTACCCATGCACACACCTTTGCTCATTATGGTATGAACCAATGCAAAACCAAACGGACTGTCAGCTCTGGCAAGCCATCTTTTTATATAAGATAATACATTTCCCTATGGCCCATGTCGGCGACTGCCTGAATGGCATCTACAACATGTGACAATGGAGGCCACGCTCCTGGCATGCTACAGATATAGTCAAATGGAACATGTCTGGGCTTTCCAGCAGTTTGTATTCCTCAATCATGCAGACCGTGAAAGCAGTATGCAGAACTCTTGACTGGTTGGATCATTTCTGTTATGACCATAAAGTGCAAGTGGTTACTGAGCATTGCCCGCACTACGGCATGTCTACAATATTTCCACTTTCATAGACACAGACCTTCTGCTGCCTTGTTTCACTAATTCAACTGTGTGCAACCTGTGGCCTTACAGCTACTGCTCTTCAACTTCCCACCGATGCACAGCGAGGGATACTGGGAGCTGTAGTTCCACTTCAGCTGGAAAGCCACTTCTATCTAGCTATTACAGACATGTGCAAGATAACAAAACTAGCCAGCCTTTGAATATCAAATAGAAAATCTTATTTCTTCCTTTTTGCTGTAATATGCAGAAGTTGTGGTTGATCGCTTTAAGGATGTGTGTCATCAGTAGCGTTTCTCTGCAGACATGCTAGCTGGTTTTAGTATGACATAGACAGTGATATGCTGAGATCTGCACTCGGTATTTTTGTGGTTTTTGAATTCTTTAGCTTTTTATTCAGCTGCAATGTGGTTGCCGGAGTCTCATTTACCCTAGCAACCAAGCAGCGGTTTGAATAAGTCTTATGAATAGGAAAAGGCCTGACTAGAAAGATACAGAATAAAAAGTAGCCATAAGAATAGCTTTGTGATATCATTTGAAAGCTGAAAAGAGACATAGTAGGAAAAATTAAAATAATAAAAATGAAGAAAAGTTGAAATGAAAGTTACTAGGAATTGGATATTCTTTATAAGGGTAAAAGATCATTTAGAGGTGAACTGCTCCTTTATTTAAAAAAAAAACCCTTGAGATTAAACCACATACCACTTTGTCGCTTTTACTGTCTAACCATTTGCAATGCATGTCTGCAGGGAATCTGCTGGGTTTTCCAGTAGATGATCCTTGCCATGATTCCACCACATAAGCTATGGACTTGCTTTATATTTGAAATCAAAAAAAGGAAGGAATAATCATTTAAAATCTCAACTACTGAGTTCTTTGCATGGGGTAAAGCGGGAGAGCTTTCTAATATCACCCCATTTTCTTCCACCTTTATCGACTGTCTCCTCTGCAGAATACCCATGTAACCCCCACTGTGCATGGTTAAGCTTTTCTCCCTGTTGGCTTCACTGCAGGATTAACTAATATCCTCTATACCCCCCAATCTGTTCAATGCATGTTGATTAAATAAAAAGTAATGGGAGACTTGCAGCTTCTGCCAATAATAGTGCTCGACTTGTCCCTTCCCCTGTTCCTCCAGGAAAGGAAGTACTTCAAAGGCTTCTTTGCAAAAGTAAGTTAAACGCGCGTCTGTGCTTAAAGTAATGAGGAGTTACTCACTGTTACTGCGCTATCTCGCTGTATGGCATTCCTTGCATCATATCCTTACCTACCTGGCTGCAGGATCATTTCTACTGAACGATTTGCCCATTGTGGCATATTTTTTGTTTCTACTTTCACAGTTAAGTCTCATAATTAAATAATATATACACGCTCCACTGTATTTCACTGACATTGGTGGAAAATGTAATGGCACTACATCTCAGCCTGTGGAAAAGCAGAGAACCAGCCCCTATGTTGCAACCTGTACCTGGAACCACTGCGTTGGCCTCGGTGCAGGCACATGTGGTGGATTTCAGTACGAAAATACTAGAGTTTGTGGTTTGGAGCCAAAATCCCCTAAGTGTGCCAGCACCCAGGCAGATGCAATGGTTCAGGTGCAGGTAAAGAAGAAAGCTAATGATTCTTGGCCTGAGCTTTTCCACAAGCCGACATCAACCCTGTGTGGTGTAAGCCTTATGCATTCCAGATCATCCTTTATTTATATTAGGGATGCACCAAATCCAAGATTCAGTTCTTTTTCAGCAGGATTTGGATTCGGTTGAATCCTTGTGCCAGGCCAAACCAAATCCCAATTTGCACATGTAAATTAGGGGCGGGAAGGAATATCATGTGATTTTCATCAAAAAAACGGGGAAATACATTTTTTCTCCACTTTCTTTCCAGCCCCTTATTTGCATATACAACTTTGGTTAGGTATTCAGCTGAATCTTTTACGAAGGATTCAGGGATTCGCCTCAATCCCAATTAGTGGATTATATACCCCTGCCCCCCAATCCCTGGGAAGACTATAGAAACTGTCTGCTCTGGTGTTAAGTGTTTTCCCTGAAGTCAGTGGGATATGGCAGGTTGTGATTTAAGATTCTTTTGAACCATCAGCCTAAAAATGTTTAGCGCAAATTTACTGGTGAAGTAACTCCTTATTCAGGTGTGTCGGATTCTTAACAGTTATGCAGATATTTGTAATGAATTTAATACAGAATTATTTCCATTGCAGAAATGTTTGATGTGTTTAACGTTCAAGGCGCTGCTCTCTCTTTTCCTCCTTGCGTTGTTTCTATAATTCTAGCTTCCCGCTAGGTGTCTGGAGAAGCATGGATCCTGGGCTTGTGGGGACTACTTTTATTGTGTGGTGTACTGTGTGTATTTTCACTTTTTTCAGTCCATAACTGCAGTCCAACAATCAACGTGAAAATCTTTTTCTCTTTCTTTTTAAAGAGCGGCAAGAAAGCAATCAAGGCTGTCCTGTGGGTTTCAGCTGATGGACTCCGTGTTGTGGATGAGAAGACAAAGGTTGGAACATAAAAACAATTGCAATCACCCCCTTATCTCCCATTGTAACTGCTATTATAATTATTGAGAAGCATGAATAGTAGTGTTTCTAACAATTCTGCGTTACATGCAGTTAGCCCTTGTCTTATGTATGGTTCACTCTCTGTCTCATAGTGTCAATTTTATTATTTAACTTTTTTGTCATTTCCTTGGGCTCTAATGGTTTTATAAAATGACTTGAGAATGGCTACACCTGACAAAGACCCTGTTCTCTCCAGAACAGTTTTCCAGCCAGATGGGAGGGGAAAAAATATATGTATAGGTAACTACTTCTTGCTGAAGCTGCTGGCAGCTAATTTTATAATCTTTCTAAAATCACTTTTTTGTACTAGATATAGTGTGTAATGGGGGTTTTTTTTAACATAGAGAAAATGCAAAAACAGTGATGTTTGCAGATACATGCAACAAAAGGATTAAAGGAGGAATTCACCACCAGTAAATGTATTGTTTTCAGCCTATACATTACAGACAATGCATTGTTTTCCTTTAAAAGAGAACTAGGTTAGTTTTCTGCCCCTTATGTCTATTACCGAAAGTTTGGAATCCATGAAACTATTGGACAGTGGCTATAAATGACCATGTTTTGACATTTTTTAACCTTGAAAACATTTGTTAGCAGCGTCCCCTCTTACCAATCATACTCCCTGCCCTTAATATTTGAGTGCACTTAAAGGGATACTGTCATGGGAGAAAAAAAATACAAAATGAATCAGTTAATAGTGCTGATCCAGCAGAATTCTGCACTGAAATCCATTTCTCAGATTTTTTTTATATTCAATTTTGAAATCCAACATGGGGCTAGACATATTGACAATTCCCCAGCTGCCCAAGTCATGTGACTTGTGCTCTTATAAACTTCAATCACTCTTTACTGCTGTACTACCAATTGGAGTGATATCAACCCCCTCCCTTTTGCCCCCAGCAGCCAAGCAAAAGAACAATGGGAAGGTAACCAGATAGCAGCTCCCTAACACAAGATAACAGCTGCCTGGTAGATCTAAGAACAACACTCAAAACAATAGTAAAAACCCATGTCCCACTGAGACACATTCAGTTACATTGAGCAGGAAAAACAGCAGTCTGCCAGAAAGCATTTCTCTCCTAAAGTGCAGGCACAAGTCACATGACCAGGGGCAGCTGGGAAATTGACAAAATGTCTAGCTCTTTTGAGAAATGGATTTCAGTGCAGAATTCTGCTGGAGTAGCACTATTAACTGATGCATTTTGAAAGAAACATGTTTTCCGATGACAGGATCCCTTTAATGTATAACATTATAATTGCTTCTCTAACATATAAGTAATACTTCTAGGGGTAGTTCACCTATAAATATATATTGACATGGTGTACATAATGACAATCTAAGAAAATTTTTGATTAGTTTTAAAAGGAGAAGGAAATGTGAAACCTACAAGGGTATCAAATGTTAGACACCCCCTGAGTGATTCTAATCACTTACCTGATACTCCGGGTTGTTGCTTCTGGCCTGGGTACTTCTGCCTAACAGTTGGCAGCCACCAGTGATTTAATCTTTCCCTTCTCTTTTAGTTTTTTTCTCTGTGGCATTGTAATTTCAATCATTTTTATATGTTTGGTTTGGCCCATTTAACCTTGCAGCCAGTCAGTGGTTAAAATGGACAATTGGAGGTGGAATAGGAGGGTTTATGAACAGAAAGGTAAATCTGACTATGAAGATTTTCATTCATCCAGGTCATGGTATATCTAATATAAGTAATTCAAAAACAATCATCGACTAATCTTCCACTAATCTAATCACAACGGCACATTGTAACTCTTCAGAGAGGTGACATCTGAAATTCACAGAGGTGTTGATTCTCAGATGTCCCCTCTCTGAAGAGTTACAATGTGCCATTGTGATTGGATTAGTGGAAGAGTTTCTATGCCGAGAACTTCCCACAACAGTCAATTGAACTGAAGAAACTGCTCGGATGAGTAGTGAAACGTCTTCATTAATTACTCAGCAAGTCCAGCTGTTTTTTGAATTACTTATATTAGAGAAAGGTAAATCGTTAAAAAAATGATGATATAAATAGCCTCAAAATGATTGTAGGTTGCCAGTCATTGCAGACTCCAGCCACCATATAAAGAGAGGAGAAATGCAAATGAATAAAGCATACAAAAATAGAAAAGAAAACCAACTGCAGATTGTCACATAATATCACTGTCTACATCATGGTAATAGTTCTAAGGTGAACTACTCCTTTTAAGGACAGTAAAAACCAACAGTGTACCCACTTTTAACAATTTGGATAGTCTTGGTTCCTGAATTGGTAGTGGGAAACATGGGGCAGGGTGACCCAAATAATTCATTTTTAAAAGCTAGATCATTATTTTTGGTTTAGTATTTGGGAGGCATAAAGTTTTTGTGAACATCAACTACACCTTTAAGTACAATCTGAACATATGCCCCAGCCTCATTTTATTCTTAATAAAACTCGTGTGGTGGTGATCTGAAGAAGGCAGATCACCGTAGAACCTTCCAGTTGCTGAAATGGAGTGTCTGATCCCATATATGACAAGTGTCTGAAGTGTCTAAATGGTCATAAAGATTTCAGTGTCAATAACATGAACGCCATTTGTACGACCGCTTGTTAACTTATAGCAGTGAGGTGCCACCTTCTGGCAGAACACAGTGAATGTTTTTCTGTACTTATATTTGTGAATTTTTCATTGATCTTCTAAAGTCCCTAATGTTTTGTTTTGTTTTAAATTTCAGGATCTTCTGGTTGACCAGACTATTGAGAAAGTCTCTTTCTGCGCTCCAGATAGAAATTTTGACAGAGCCTTTTCTTATATCTGTCGTGATGGCACAACTAGGCGATGGATCTGTCACTGCTTCATGACTGTTAAAGATACGGTCAGTACACTTTGTCTGTTTGCACTTCAACAGTGGATTAACAATCCTTAGAAAGAATTTGTGAAATGAAGGCTAGCATTATATTATAATCATGCCCCCCACCCAAATTTGTTACTCTTAAATCCATTTCTGTAGTAGTTCACTGCAAGTATGGGACACACACACACACATATATACATATATATATATATATATATATATATATATATATATATATATATATATATATATATATATATAAATTCCCGTTTCTCTTGCACATTAGCAGTCCTATTAAACACAGTAGACTATGATTCAGTCTGGGCATCAGAGAAATGGATAACTGACTATACCTTGAACCATGGTTTCCACTGACACATGTCAGTGGGGAGTCACTGTAACTTTCCTTCAGTCAGTTGAATGAATACATACTCACCTGTCCGTATCTAGCTCCATGCCAGAGATAGATCAGACAATCCGAGACTAACAAAGTTTGCACAGATGCAGTATCCCAGAGCAACTAATATAATCTTTGTTTTTGAACAGGTGACCAGTGAATGTTATAAATGATTAGATCCATGGCAAACTTTACACCTTTTATTAGCAGTTCACCGACATCATGATTTCATGGATAAGGAAAGCACATTTCACTATTAGGAACCCCCTCCATGAAATAAATTGCTAAGTTTTTAAGTTTTGCTAAATTTTTTCACCAGGCTGGTGCTCCTGATCACTTCGCTGGTGTTTTATTTACCTATGTCCCCAGCATCCCTAGAACAGATTCTTATTCGTGCCTGTGAAGTAGTGTAAACCCAGCAAGTTATACTCTATTACACATGATCAGTCGCCAAAGCCTGAGCAACGATAACGTCAAGGTAAAAAAATGGCACGGCAGTTTTGCCACAAGCAGGTGCAGTTTTCTCTGAAAAGGAGAACCAACATGAGATAAAAGGGTAGCAATCTATTTCACTGGGGTGCCTAACATTTTGCCCTCACTAGTGAAATAGGCTTATTCCCTGGTTGCATTTCTCATTAGCTGGAGCACATTTTCCAGCACTGTCTGCACACTGGGACCACATCTAGACTAGAAGCTGCAAATGGAAATAGTGATGTCACAGACATGAATAAGTGAATAAAACCTTATGATATCAATGGTCTGCCCTGTACCTTTGTTTCAGTGTATGTATCTCTTTTACAGGGAGAGAGGCTCAGCCATGCTGTTGGATGTGCATTTGCCGCTTGTCTGGAGAGGAAGCAGAAGCGGGAAAAGGAGTGTGGCGTGACGGCTACATTTGACGCCAGCAGAACTACTTTCACCCGGGAAGGCTCTTTCAGGGTGACCACAGCCACAGAGCAAGCTGAGCGAGAGGAAGTCATGAAGCAGATACAGGAATCCAGGAAAGGTAATATATGTTTATGTGTAATGAGATTTCAATGTGACTAAAGTGAAGTGGGTTACGCCAGACAGATTATATGGTTATTAGAAAACTGTCACAAACTATAGTTGAACAAAGCAGAGTCCATTTATATGTGCTGTCCAGAGAGCAGACTTATCTGTGAGACTCTATCAATGATGGACACATAGGGACATTAACATTCAGCCCCATTAGACTTGAGTTTGCAGCCTATCTCCCTGTGTGTAGGGCACACTCCAACAGGCCAGATATTAATCAGAAAGGTTTTCAAATCCCATCAGACCAGGAACACGCCAGTACACTGCGGTCCTTGTCCAGCAGGTCTTAGTAGGCCCCAGAATGGGGTGACCAAATCGTTCCCAGATTCACTCCTGGTTACCTTGCAAATCTTGCCAGATACCTTTACATCTAAGCTGTGGGCTTTCCAATAAGAAGCAGAAACAGGAAGTTAGAAAATGAAAGGGGTTTTATTTTCTTGTTTATTGCAATAAATAACAAAAGCCATAAATATCTCTTTATTAAAGCAATAGGAAAGTTCAGCACAAACTGTTGAAAAGGGGTGCACTAGGGTGTACTTTTGTGATCACTGCTAAATGCTTTTTTAATGGAACCTTGTGTTTGACGGTCTTAAAATTGTCACTGAAAAATCTATTTATCCAGTACGTGTATTACACAATTTTACACAATTATCTTAGCTTTATGTTAGAATTGATATAAATGCAATGTTTGTTTTGTGTTAACACATTAACAAGATTTTCTTGCTGCCAGGATTGATTAAATGTTGCATTGTCTTGGATTTGCAGAGATGGAAGTGAAAGTACCAGCAGCACCAGCAGTACCCTCTACAATTGCATTTTCTGCTCCAACTCCAGTACTGCCATCCTCTCCAACCTCCGAGGTGTTTGCAGTCCAGGATCTGAACAACCCGCATGCAATCCCTCGAAGGCATGCAACCGTGGAACAGCTTGCCAGGCAGGGCTCCTTCCGGGGTTTCCCTGCTCTCAGCCAAAAAATGTCCCCATTCAAGCGTCAACTTTCGTTACGGATCAATGAGCTGCCATCAACTGTTCAAAGAAAATCTGACTTTCAAGCCACAAATCCAGGTTAGACCATTCACCTGTACGTTAAACAATAATTGTATATATATGATGTGCTAGTGTAAAACATATACATGTATAACCACTTTTGGGCTTATCCTCTGGCTAGTGTGTGGATTACAAGACCTAATTGGCACCTAAATTTGGTCACAATTTCAACAATTTTTTTTACAAGTGGTCATTGTGATTAGTCAAGGGATTTTGAGCAGTTTGGCCAATGGATCAAGTGCAGAAAAGCTGCAGGGGCACATCTTATAACGATGCTGTAATTTGTTCATGCATCTACATCCAAAATGCAGTGTATTTCAAGTAAAGTAAAAGTCAGACACCATCTTGTGTGATGAATCCGCAGCATGCAGTGTTCCCTTCTGACAGGCATGTTGCGTCGGATGGCAAATCTTCCATGTAGTTTACACATCTGATTTTTGTATCCGTCCCATTATATTTTAAGCCATGCAAAACCACATTTGACTAGGATACAATCTGTCTATCTGACACCATCCTATACAGTATATTCTCCTGTGTAGTTAAGCCCTTAGTCCCTGATGCAGCACATCACCTTGTTGTAGGATATAATGTAAATATTTACAGCGCCGGATGTGCTGGGCGGGCGCCCCTAGGCCACGCGGTCCTAGCGCCCACCCACACTACCGCACGCAGGCTGGGGAGCAGCGCGTCCTCAGTGCTCCCCATAGAGCGCCTGGGCGGCGTGCCACCCCCAAAAATGTGCCGCCCTAAGCTTGGGCCTATGTGGCCTCGCCACAAATCTGGGCCTGAATATGTATGTGGGATATTGATGTCATTTTAAGTGTGTACCCCTACCTGTTATTTAAGCTGACCTATTGGTGTGATGCACTTGCTTTTACCTATGTGGTTCCGTTTGTTAGACCATTCTCTCTCTAAGCTTGCTTTGCTTATAAGGTGAAATATTGCTCATGTTGGCTGTGTGATATTTTAGTTGTAGAGATGGAAGGAGAAAACGACAGCATAAGTGCCCTGTGTTCCCAGATCACAAACACGTTCAGCATACCACCGGAGGATCCGTTCACATCTGCACCCATGACTAAAGCCACCACACCACAGTCCCCACCTTTTGAAGGTTTGTAAGCCAGCGTGATTCACAGTTCTAATGAACGCTTCACTGTAGCCCCTTGTAGTGGCATTTTATTCAAATAGCATTATTGTTGTAGTTCTATGTCACCTTATTCATTCCAATGATATTGAACGGCCGAACTGAAAAATGAACTCTGCTTCTCAGTGGGCACCCTCGGAGGGCTGTACTGCTTCAGCACACTGGAAAAAACTTTATTACATTTATTGTCCAATACAAACTCACAATTTCTTCAACTGTAAAAAATATTTTCTTTTCTTTTTTTTTTTTTACCTATTTGCACCTATCAATACCTGATCTTCATTCAAACAGTATATAAAGATAAAGGAATCTAATAAAAAGGAGACATTTACTTTTCATTCATTTATTAAAAATATCTATAACAGATGTCATAGGTGCACCATTGTCTCTAATACCTGCTATTGCCTTGGCAGAAACAACCCCAACTCTCTACAGTCTCTGACATTAACTGGGAGATTATTATTTTCCTTTCCTCCACGCAGAACTCTTTCAGCTGTGCAATGAGGGGTTTCTTTTAGGGATTTTGACTTTCTCATTAAGTCAAAGACTTTTTCCACATGCAAAATGTTCCTTTATGCTTCTTTGCATTACACTATTGATAAATACCCTGTGCCATTTACATTTTGTTGTTATATGATATCAACTTTATCTTTCAATATTGTTGAAATGAAGATCAAATCAGTGCATGTGTGGGTATTTGTATGATAAACATGCATTGTGTCGGCCTGTTTGAAGTCACTGCTCAGCTTATAGCATGTTTGTAACTGCCTCTGTTTTTATGTGTGCCCCAGCAGAACTAACATGTTCTTTTGTGCTCATTTTTAGTAAATGGCACTGCCTCTGCATTCATTTTGCCTCCTCCTACACCAACACCAGTCTCTGTAACCACTGCAGCAGCACCTGTGCGTGAGACCAACCCTTGGGCAAATGCTCCCGCAGCTTCTAACTTACCAACCACTACCACTGGAGCACTGCATGCTGTAGCCCCCTTAGGTGGTAAGACAACCGTGTGCTTGTTTTTGTTCCACAGCATAAAATACGACATACAAAACTAAAGAAATATTTAAATTAAGTACATGAGTCAGGCAATGATATTGTATACCCTTTAGATAAATAGCATTGCTAAAGGAAGTTAACCTTATGATGGAGTTACAAGAACAGTAAGGATGTTGGCATTATGTATATTTAAAAAAACTACTTATAAATTGTTTTATCTTGGGCAAAACAAGATGTGTCAGATGGTGCTAATCAGTGAGGCCAATTATGATTGATTGCATTTCTGGCAACACCATGGAAATTCTAGGTTTGCCCATCAGATTCTTTAGACGGTAGTGTTTGGGCTGAATCTCTGGACATTAATCACTAAATAAAAGAATCCTAGCAAAGTAACATCAGCTCAAAAATGACTTTGCAAGCCACTGGAGCATTTTATAGCCACTACTGTAGCTGTCAGAAGGTGGAAGCTGCAGGTTAAGGCTTACAGATATGTTTTATTATGAAGTCCGTAAGGCCACATTGGCAGTTTTAATGGACAGACTGATTGTAGATGTTATTAAGTTCCACAAAGGAAGATAAGTAGATGAATAGGGTAGTGTGGCTTTTTTTTGTTATACTTCCTATTGCAGTCTCTTTCTTAACATATTTTGTGTTTTTGAAGAATTATGGAACATACATTGAAATGGAAAGGAAAACAATCCTACTGTAGGCATTGGTACTATGTAGGAGACTAAGCTAAATTCCTTTCAACACATGACCTATAAAAGGGATGAGGTGATACTGTGAGTACTTACTGTTTTAAACTATGTTTTCTCAGGTCCTGGGACTTCAACTGGTATTCACCAATCAAACCACAAGCGAACACCCTCTGAGGCAGACCGCTGGCTTGAAGAGGTATCCAAAACAATCCTGCAAAGACAGTCTCCAGTCCCCACAGTCCAAACGCAGCCTCTAGTACAACCTGTCCTTGCTGCACCACAGCCTAACCAACCTTACATGGCCAATGCTTATGCGGCCCCACAGCCTATACCTGTCTCTGTTGTCCCAAGCCTGCACCCTCCCTTCATGACTGTGCAGCCACCGTACTCTGTAGCCAATGGAATGAGCTACCCAGCTTCCAGTGTTCCAGTTGTTGGCATCACCCCTTCTCAAATGGTAGCTAATGTTTTTGGAGTTGCAGCTCCACAGGTATACCAGCATAAGCCATCTCCAAATTTAGCCACACAACAGACCTATCCAACTTATGAAGCATCCAGTGCATCCAGCAGTCCATTCTTTAAGCCTCCTGCCCAACAACAAAATGGCTCTGTTGCTTATAATGGGGTTGGAAGTAGTGGCTGGGAATTGGGAGCCAAGAACCAACAAGCTCCAGTAGCTCCTCCTCCTGTAGACCCATTTGAAGCTCAGTGGGCATCTCTTGAAGGAAAATCTAGAGCACGTGCAAACCCATCCCCCACGAATCCTTTCTCTAGTGACCTTCAAAAGACTTTTGAAATTGAATTATAGAGCCGAGCAAACAAAAACACAGTCTCTTTGGGGAGTAGTGGCGTTCAAAGGATTCCAAGAGTCTTTTCTCACAAATCCGTCTCCTTAGACTTACACAGAAAAGGACCAAGAGGGGGGCATGACAATTCCATTGGACAGTAACTGCAATGGAGGTGTACAGGAAATATTAAAAAAAAAACATTCCCACAGATTTCATCTTACCCTGTGTTGGCACAGAAAATCAAAGAAGAACCTGAAGAGAGGATATGGCAAGGCGAAAAGCAAAACTGGCCACCCACTGGAGACATGACACTCTGCAGAGAACCACTGCAGTGCCTGAGCTTCCATATTAAAAGATCTGTGTAAATATGTGTGGAGACTGAAGGGGGCGGGGGGGGGGGAATGTTTAACTGCCTTTTACGCCAAAGGAGGCTGAAGCACACTGTTGAGTATTGCATTACAGCCCGCTCTGGCAGCAAAGGGCTAAAGCCAAAATCTTTATTTTTATGCATTACGAATATTTTAAATAGCGTGGGTTAATCCATAAGTTTGTAAGTAATCTTGCCAAAGGTTAAACGAAGCTGGAAAAGTTCCGTTGTCATTAATTGTATATAAGATGTAGCTGCTAATTCCTAAAGAACTGGACTGGCTGTGGTTTTATTTTTCATGCGCTTCAGGCCACCTTCCTTGTATGTAGCACATTGCTTTAAACAATCACAACCACGAGAAATGTCTCTGTTCTACTTTTACCGAAAATGGACGCGCAGTATTGCATGGTGTAACAACCATAGCGAAATATTTTGTTTCTTTCCTGTAATTGGATATTACACATGAAAGATATATATATATATATATTCTCTATATAAATGTTTCTTTTTGGCATACCGCTGGACCTTTTATATATGTATACTTATATATATTTATATATTAATATATATGATTATATATATTAATATATATTTTAGACTTTTAATACCACTATGATCTAATGCACAGAAGACTTTATTTTATTCTCATTATTGACTTCCACTGTTTCTGTAAATTCTTTTCATTCATAGGTTGTTTTTTTTTTTTTTGTATACCTCAAATCATCTTAAGCACACACTCTTCTTTATGTGTAAATGTTGGTTTCGCATCTATGTGTATATTTGTACTGATTTACAGTCTTCTTTAACAAATAAATGTTGGTGGTGGAAAAAAAACCCTCTTCTTGTGGTTTTCTTGTTCTTGGCCAATTTTACCTTTTTCAAAATTATTTTTACTTTTCTGTATCAAATTTCATGCTTCCATATCCCAGGTTTATATTTTTCTTGTCCAGTTACTAAACCTTTTAATGTTCTTCTGTGTGTAGAGTAAACCTAATGGTTTATTAGACCATTAAGCTGCAATACTATTCCAGTGTATTTGTTTGTTGCATCTAAGGGGAGAGACACACGGTCAGATTCGGGGAGATTAGTCGCCGGCGACAAATCTCCTCTTCTTTGGGGGCGATTAATCTCCCCGAACTTCTTTTCTGCCGGCTAGAATGAAAATCGATACAGAAGATCCCGGAAGTTGCCTCACAAGGAAACTTTGGGCGACTTTGGAAAACGAAGCGCTCCGAGTGTCATCCCGCCAGGATTTACATTCTAGCCTGCGGAAAGGCAGTTCAGGGAAATTAGTCGCCCCGAAAAAGAGGAGATTGGTCACCGGGCAACTTATCTCCCCGAATCTGACCATGTGCCCTAAGAAAAGTCTTTATTTGCTAAGAGGCAATTTAAATAAATAAGAAAATGACTGTATGAACAGAATACCTTTTTTGTAAAAAGAGCCTTATGGATGACCGAATGCTTCAAAACTCTTCTATGTAACTTGGGGCAGATTCTGTGTATGGCTGTGTGGGTTAATTAATTGAAAAGATGGATCCACTCGGGAGCTAAAGGAGGAATAAAACACAATTGCTTCCTTTATCCAAGCCACACAAATTGAGTTTTACACTTACGATCACTCCCCAATCTGTGTAGCAATCAGAACCCCGTTTTTCATGGTTACTTTAAAGGACAAGGAAAGGGTAGGCAAGAGTTAAACTATATTAAAGGCCACATCTATAGTGTTGCCATCTATTATTTTTATTCCACTCAAGGACAAGGAAAAGCTGGAAATCCATTCTGCAGTATGTTATAGAGGTCCCTCCCCTGTACCTGATCACTAACAAAATAAAACTCATCTCCATCCGTGCCCTCATGAAGTTCTCGTTAGTAGACCTCCGTTGCAGCAGCTATTTTAGTTGTAATGACTCAATCAATATGACTAAGCTGCCCAAAATGTGCATGCGCCAACGTTCCACCCCCTCGCCACAAGCAGATCAGTTTGTAGTTGTCCCATGTTCATTGCATGTCCACATGACAACCTTCATAGGACCCTGAGATTGGTAGTATAAGGTGTGCTCCAAAATATTATTTTTCGTGCATGTGCCGTCTGTAGAGAGGGATATTCTGAGACAATTTGAAATTGGTTTTCGTTCTTTTTTATTTGTGGTTCTTTATTTATCTTTTATTCAACAGCTATCCAGTTTGCTATTTTAGCAATCTGGTTGCTAAGGGCAACATTCCCCTAGCAACCATGCATTCATTTGAACAAGAGACCTGGATTATGAATAGGAGAGGCTGGTATAACTTTTCTTTTTAAAAAAAAACAACAACAAAAAACAGGGGTATTGCCTAACAGAGTCTCCTGTAGGCTGCGATTCCACATAGGGGCTACCAAAATAGCCAATCACAGCCCTTATTTGTCACCCCAGGGTCTTTTTTTATGTTTGTGTTGCTCCCCAACTCTTTATACATTTGAATGTGGCTCACAGGTAAAAAAGGTTTGGTCCCCTGCTGTAAGCGAAGCATATACTGTAGCTTGTAGTCATATCATGCGAATTAGATTTAACGTTCCATTCATCATTGGAGTCAGAAATTGTTTGCATCTCTTTTTATTTTGTGATTTACTGTGGGGGTGAATGAAATTTAGTGACAGTAGGCAACAGGTATTTTTTTTAAACATAGTCACAATAAGGCAGACAGTGCTTCCCAAAACCCAACCGTTCCCTACTAATCTAGAATTAAATGGCTAAATGAATTATAAAGCAAGATCCATCATTGACATTTTGTGAACAAAACAAAATGTACAAATATCAGATCCAGTTCCATTCATTATCCCCCCCACCCCCAGTTTCTCTGTTTACAAAGTAGTTACAGAAACACGTACAAATTATTCAAAACGACTGTGCCAAAGCATTTGCCCTGTGTTGTAAACTACAACTCCCAGCAACTCCAGCCAATAACCTGTCCAATGAAATACAGCACTCATCAGGCTCAATTAGGAAAACATTATTGTAATTTTTTTTATTAAAATAGTTTTTTGTTTTTTTACATAAGTGAGCCTGTTGAGTGTGGTCCTTTTTTATTGTTTTGTACACACTTTACCTGCACCCAGGCATGCTGTGCTTTTGTTTTGTGAGAGCTCATCCATGCTCCATATAGAAACACTGCATTATACGGAGTACATGGCACGCAGCCCAATCGAACAACTCTATAATAATGTTATTGACACTAGGGGGCAGATTTATCATGGGTCGAATTTCGAAGTAGAAAGAACTTCTAAATTCGACCATCGAATAGAATCCTCTGACATTCGAATCTGAAGTCAGAGGATTTTATACATCGTATGATCGTAGTACGATCGTACTTCGAATCAAACGATTTTATCATACGATTTCCCCAAAAAGTCCTTTGACTTAAAAAAACACACAGGAGGTCCCCCATAGGCTAAACAGCAATTCGGCAGGTTTAAGTTGGCGAAGTATTGAAGTCAATGTTTTTTAAAGAGACAGTACTTTGATTATCGAATGAATTTTTACTTTGAATCGAAGTCGAAGTAAATTCGAAGTCGTAGTATCCTATTCAATGGTTGAAGTATCCAAAAAATTACTTCGAATTTCGAATTTTTCTGCTTAGAAAATTCCCTTGAATTCACTTCGACCCTTGATAAATCTGCCCCTTGGTCCTGGGTGGCACAGCAATACACCTACTGTTATTCTGAGCATCCATCTTGCATGTTGGCGCTTTTTGAGTTTTTTTTAAATAAACATTCAAAAGTGAATAGTTACAAATGCAGGAATGAATATCGGCTGATGATGCCAGTTGGATGGGCTGTATTTCCATCAGGAGCAGAACTGCAGTTCTACATTCAGCTCAGACATTGTCCATATCCATGTGTGAAGGAGCACAAATGATGCACAGAGATTTACAGTTTCCATGACCTACTGACCCATATCTGCAAAAAATATCTAGTTTTCATAAATCATGGACTTAATTATATAATCCAGCACCTTTAATTAGTGTGCCCATACATTGTATAATTTCGTTGCTTCTCCATTGTGCAGAAATCGGTGAACTAAATTAGTTGTTGCAGCCAACAGAGGTAAAGCACATGTTTTTGCTAGGGATGCACCGAATCCAGGATTCGGTTTGGGATTCAGCCTTTTTCAGTAGGATTCAGATTTGGCTGGCAAAAACGAAAACAAATAGACAAGTATAGTTGTATGTAAGGGCCTAACAGTTCTTTTGTCTAAAGCAGTGATCCCCAACCAGTAGCTCGCGAGCAACATGTTGCTCATCAATCCCTTGGATGTTGCTCCGAGTGGCCTCAAAGCAGGTGCTTATTTTTCAATTCCAGGCTTGGAGGCAAGTTTTAGTTGTATAAAAACCAGGTGTACTTCCAAGCAGAGCCTCTTGTAGGCTGCCAGTACATATAGGGACTACCAAACAGCCAATCACAGCCCTTATTTGACATCCTCATGGACTTTTTCATGCCTGTGTTGCTCTCCAACACTTTTTACATTTAAATGGGGCTCACGATTAAAAAGGTTGGGGACCCCTGGTCTAAACCATACCAATCCCATTTATCAGATTTAAATAGAAATGTGACAAAGATTACATAAGCAAGTAGTACTTCTATAAATGCTGTATCCTATATATTGCAGAGAGCACCCAAACAAATAGCACGTAAACGAATAGATTCTTTTAAACGTACATTGTATGATCATGGTACCCCTTTAAAGAACCACGTTGGGTAATTCCAGCTTATGTGACTGCTGTAGACGTGATACTTTATTTCATATGCCCACTGCAGACACGGTTCATGTTCAGACTACATTTAGGGGTCACAAAGAGTGATGATCAAACGTTTATATGTTCACTTTAATGCTGTAACCCTTTAGTACCCATGCCACCCAACTGCAGTGAAAAAAAGTTAAGAGCTGTGTGAATGGATTTTGATAATGTCTGTACAATTATTAACTGAATTTAAAATGCCTGGTAAATGCAGTGAAAATCCATCTTATTCTTGCTGCAGATTGTTTCCTATATTTGCCCTCCCTCTGTTGCGAATATGTTTAGTGTTCAGACTTCCTACAACTGAACCGAATGTCTTGCAGGGTCAGGGAGATTAGTCGCCCGGCAACAAATCTCCTCTTCTTCAGGGCAACTAATCTCCTTGAACTGTATGGCACTCAGTGATTCGTTTTACGAAGTTGCCTCACGAGGAAAAAAAACAATCCAGCCGGTGGGAGGCAGCTCAGGGAGATAAGTCGCCCCGAAGAATAGGAGATGTGTTTCCTGATCTCCCCGAATCTGAGCGTGTGCACTGACCCTAAAGGGTAAGTACGACCTACCATACACAATATACTACTTTAAGAGCAAACTAATGTCTTGCACAATACAATATGCTTAAAGGGATACTGTAATTGGAAAACAGTTTTTTTTTCAAAATGCATTAGTTAATAGTGCTGCCCCAGCAGAATTCTGCACTGAAATCCATTTTTCAAAAGAGCAAACTGATTTTATTTATTTTTATTTATTTTTTAAATCTGACATAGGACTAGACATATTGTCACTTTACCAGGTGGCACCAGTCATGTGACTTGTGCTCTAATAAACTACAGTCACCCTGCTGTACTGCAAGTTGGAGTGATATCATCCCCCCCCCCCAGCAGCCCATCAGCAGAACAATGGGAAGGTAACCAGATAGCAGCTCCCTAACACAAGATAACAGCTGCCTGGTAGATCTAAGAACAGCACTTAATAGTAAAATCCAGGTCCATCTGAGACACATTCAGTTACATTGTAGGATAAACAACAGCCTACCAGAAAGCAGTTCCATTCTAAAGTGCTGCCTGCCAGAAAGCAGTTCCATCCTAAAGTGCTGGCTCTGTCTGAAAGCACATGACCAGGCAAAATGACTTGAGATGGCACCTACACACCAGTATTACAACTAAAAAAATACACTTGCTGGTTCAGGAATGAAATTTTATATGGTAGAGTGAATTATTTGCAGTATAAACAGTGTAATTTAGAAATAAAAACTACACTATAAAAATCATGACAAAATCCCTTTAAGTGTTTGTATATTAATGATTACTATCTATGTGCTTCATCCCAGTAACAATTGTATCCAAAGTGCTAGGCAGGTTCCAGCATTTACTAAATAACATAGTTATGAATGGTCTCAGGAATCCTCCCTCTTGTATTTAGGGATTTATCTTGTCCTGTTTTTTTATTACTTTGGTTTATATCTATCCACTGTTTGGAAGCAATTTTTGGCCTTGCCCCATTGCACGCCAACCATGTCTCTGCTTTGCCAGTATATAAATCTGGGAGACTCTAGACATCTAGACACCTGGCTAAAACAGCTGTAATAAACAACAATGGCTCCTGGGAGTTGTAGATCAATAAAACATTTATTATCCTTGAACTGAGGATAGGCAACCTTTCTACCACAATTACTGTGCGACCAAACTCCCATTATTCTTTGCCTATAATATGGGATTAAAAGGACAGCGGCTGTGGGTAACACACGCAGTGGCACAGGCTGCCTCCCTCTGTTCTGGGCTTTGGTGAGCTCATCCCTTTTCTTACCTCTATATACATTCCCCCAAACACTAATATGGAAACAGTTTAAACATATAGTAATTAAACACTCTTTATATATTGTGCTGCTTTCTGCTTTAAATGCTGCTTTTGAAAAGTAATATCTACAACCAGTCAGCAGGGATCCAAACCAACTAATGATCTTTCACAGAGCAACGTCCAGGCACAGGTTTCTTGTATCTACCCGCTGGGTTATGATCCACGAAGCACGTAAAGTTTAAAGACAATGTCTATGTACCATGGTGGGTTGTGTGGGGGTCAGTGTCTGGAGCAGCTGGCACAACAGAAGCTGCTGTAATACTCATTTGAGCAGAGGCTGGCGTAGACAACAAGGTCGCAGTTGGCCAGATCTGGATGGTCTATGCATTCTCCATGCCTTTCTGTTAGTTTTAAAGGAGGATCTGTGGGGAAACAAACAAGATATAGCTGACAACTACTGCTGCGTTCAAAGGAAAGGCTGTACCTGAAATTGAGGTATTAAAAGAAGCACCTTAATGTATATTTTATAGTCTCGGGTGTTAACATAGTAAGTTAGGTTGAAAAAAGACACACGTCCATCAAGTTTAACCTTTTAACTTTTTTTTGACCTGCCTAACTGCCAGTTGATCCAGAGGAAGGCAAAAAAAACCATCTGAAGCCTCTCCAATTTGCCTTAGCCTGTTAAAGGAAAAGTAAACCCCCTGCCCTGCTAATGGAATACACCTGCCTCCTCCCCAGCTCTAAACTTTAGAAAAAAACCCCCCAATATTAGGTCTCAAGCACAGAGGTGAGCAGTGTGTTTGGTCATGTCATATTTGTTGTCTGGTTCCTGGCGGTGATGTGCATTAGAAGGTGATCTTCCCCCAGCTTCCAGTTCTAGAGACCATTCCTGGTGGATTGAACATAGCTGGAGCTATGTGGTAGGGGAGTAGGTTTACTTTTCCTTTAAATACATATTATTATTCTTAGGTAACACTGACCTGTTACTGGAACAAAGTCTTGTTAATTGTAATAACAATACAATACAAACTTGTTAATTGTAAGACTGGGGTAAGTACAATGGCTGGAGATAAACTAGTGGAAGGACACACATTCTGTTGGGGAGGCATTCTTGTGGGCAGGGCTGCCATCAGAAATCATGGGGCCCCGCACAGCAACATTTTCTGGGCCCACCTCAACACCCCTCCCTTACCCATCAGTATGAAGGCCACACAAGACACACGCGTTAAAACATTAAGTGGCAATCATTAAGTCATTTTAAGCTGTGCATTTGCACATAAATTAAGACCGATCACCCAACACAAAGTGCATATAAATTTAGCATGAACACACAATTCAGAACCACACACCGCACTATAAACAGTTTTTAGAAAATGCACATAGACCATAGAAAAATAGGAGGGCATGAGAGTAGAGGTTTCTATAACTAAGCAAAGAGGACAGTGTTTTACTGGAGATTAGGAGGGGAATAGGCCAGAGTTGTAGACACAGACTGATGGGTGCGGTAGGCTGCAGGTCAGGAGAAGGCTTGTTAGGTAACTTTAAAATAGGAATACATTTTGGCAGAAATGGCACCTAGTAGGGAGGAAAGACACAAACAGAGATGCATGGTGGGGCCTGGAAGTTGAAGGATATTTGGGTAGTGACGGAGTTTGGGAGAGACAAATTATTAAGAGAAGGAACAAAGAAAGCATTTTTGTCAGGCAGAAGCCAAAGACTCTTCACCGTGCCTGTCAGAGACATTAATGCAGCTGGAATAGATACTTTACAAGCCAATTCACAAAGAATAGATGGCAATCCCAAGGGCCATAATTATTATTTGCATTAGTGATCTATGGTGAGCTTTGTAGGTTTAGGTGGGGTCAACATTTGTTTATGCTGTTCATGGCCCAGACTGGCAATCTGTGGGTTCTGGCAAATGCCAGAGGGGCTGCTATAAGGTCCCACAGAGAGTCACTATTTAGTGGGCTGGTGGAGGACTATTTGGGCCTCTGTGTACTTGGAATGCCAGGGCCTATTTTGACTCCCAATTTGAAGTGTATTCATATAGGAGCACAAATCTAGCTGGCAGTGGGGGGAAACCTGGAAACCCAGAGTCCTTCCACCTATACTAAGAAAACAATAATCAATCAACACCTGTATTTATATTTCTACTATAAATGTTCTCACAATGTTGTACTTGCACTGAGCTGTAGATTATATTGTTTGAAAAGCACCAAGAGAAACAATCCAGCATGTAGCCATTACTGATTGATCTAAAAGCTTGTCAGAAATCTTGTAGAAACCTAGTTTTTTAACTAAGGGACCACTGGCGTAACAACCGTTGGTGTAGGGAGTGTGACTGGGCCCAGCCACCCATGGGACCACAGAGGCAATATTCAGAAAGTCAGGAGGCTAGCAGGTACAAACAAGTAAGCAAGTGGGTTGTGGGGGGAACGGATGGTTGCAGGCAACAGTTTGGATATTGTATATCATTGTGAAGATGAAGACCTTCACATCATGTTTATGGACTATAAACCAACCTGTTGGTCTGCTCTTGTGCACCCTGATATCTGCACTGGCACTGACAGAGTGGGCGCCGTTGTATGCATTGCATGTATATGATCCCTCATCTGTAGCCTTTGTGTTGCGAATGATCAAGGTTCCATCCTCCGACACAAAGGTGTGATGCCAATCTGAACGCACAGGTAGGCCATTTCTGGAAAGAACCATGTATTATTCCAATATCAGAATCCATGGATTAAAAGAAGCCTAGGATAAGTCAACAAGATCCCCTGAAATGTACTTCTCCAACTGACAAAATTAAGAGAGATCCGTGTAAAGGTTATGTAAAAAAAAGTTTGCTACAAGTCTATTAATCCATAGTTATCAATTAGCAGGTAGCATTTACTGGCGAGCCGTCTTGACTTGGCCAAACTTTGCTCTTTATTACATGAACCAAAAGCTAAACTAAATCTTTGATGACAAAGCTGTCAAACCTTAACTGGGACCCATCTAAAATTGCCAGGCTTAAGGGTATTTTCTAGCTTTATGTAGGACACCAATAATACTAAGCTGGGTAGCACTACAGACGGGGAAGCTTCACTCATAGATAAGATTGCAGACTATTGGGCAAACGGCCCAATTTTATTTATTTATAAAAGCCCAGGCCTTGCTACACATCCAAGATTTAAGCATGTGCTGGCTTAGTCAGATGTAATAAATAAATAGAAGTGTTACCTTGACCATTGTATGTTTGCATTTTGCCCACTAACAACACAACGGAGCTCTGCCTTTTCACCCTCGGACACCGTGAGACTAGATGGTGGGCCAGTGATTTTCAGTTCCCCTATACAAAGAAATTATTATCAAAACAAGCAGCTACACAATGAAATACTTGTATACACAAATGCTTTCCTATACTTTACATATATCTTCACCCATAGTAACTACTTGCAGAACCATTAGCTAGAACAGTAGGTAAATATAAATTTACTTTATGTGTCTTCAATGAAAGGTGAAATGGATCATGATGTACCATCAGCTGATGCTGCTTCTGTTTCAACAGAGAACTTTTTCAACAAAAAACATTTAAGCTGCACAAATCAGCTGTATGGCTGGAGCCTGAGATGGAGAGGCAAATATACAGTGCCCATACCCATCTCTCTACACTGCACAAAACATCTGTGTGTGAGCCATCACTATCCACCCACTCAGACCATGGTTATTCAGCAGGACATCAAACACTTTTATTTCTGTTGGTCTTCCTGTATCTCCCAATACTGACCTCTGATATTGAGCTGGATGTACTTCACCACTCGCCCAGCCCCGGTTGTTGCAGTACATGTGTAGATCCCAGCATCATCTGGACTCATACGGCTAATCGTGAGCGAGCCATCCGCTTGCTTTCTGTGCCTGTTGCAGGACAATTTATTTTGCAGCTTTGCACCCATTTAAATTTGTTTTTAAAAATTCACATGTGGATGTTAAGATGAAGGCTATTCTACCTTGTAGAAGATAGTGGATTTCCATCCTTCTGCCACTCAACATTTGTGCTGGGATGAACCTCTAGAAGGCAAGGAAGTCTCGTGCGATGTCCCAAACTTGCATCAATAACCAAGGGGGTTTTAGCTGATCCCCTAAAGAAAAAAGTGACAAATGTTTTAACTGTGCTTTTTTTTTTTTTAAAAAAAAAAGCCCTATTAGCTTTTAAACATAATATTTAATTAGTCTGCACTTTTAGATGTTCTTCATCATAATTATAAAGCAAATTTACGTTATTTGCCTTGCATACCCAAGCCATGGACATAAACAGGCTAAAGTTCCACTAAATGCAACAAATTGCCAACGTTTCACACACCAGAGCTCAAGTGCACTGCACACAGAAATAAGGAAAAAGAGCAGGATCCCCACAAACAAACATAGGCTCATCTTATTAACATGGCTAATAAACAGAAAATAATCTCTTCATTAGCACATCATAGTCTAACCTTTATTTTACATACCCTTATTTTAAGTTTTCCTGCATTTATACTTTTGTTGTGGACCCACCAATTTATAATGCATTTCAACGAGTGCTTTTCCTTGATTTTGCTCCAAAATGTTTGTCTTGATGTTCCTGCAAATGGCTGTTTGTCCTCTGTGAATTTTATTATTAGTGGGATTAAAATCTTTAAAATAGGACCATGGCAAATTGCATCTGGTTAGTGTCTGTAAATAGCCAAGTCCAGTTAATTTGCATATCATACAGCCACGCACCTTATTGCTTTAGGTTGTGCATGTGACTTGCACATGCCCCTATAGTGTAACATTAACGCTGCAATGCTTAACCCTTGTTATTAACACAGTAAATATTGTATTTCAGTTTAAAATGGACTTCTGTGCTTATATTTGAGTTGCTTTAACACACCTCCCTGGTTTTACATTATTCTGGATTTTACACTATAGTTTTCTGGGGGTTCTAACAGACACTAGTATAAAAAAGCAATAAATAGTTAAATTAATAGTGATAATAATACCCTGAACAAAATCTCACTGCACAACTTTGTATCCCAGTACACATGCACACAACATGCAAAATGGAACGCCAAAACATTTAGGAATAAAATATTGTTTTAGCGCTATATAATTTGTACTTTGTAATGCCTACAGTTTTGTTAATGTCTCAAGTCTGGTAGAGATTGAAGTGGATGAATCTTGGGTCTGGGCTATACCAAGTGTGTGGAGCCTGGGTGAAAAAAGCAAGCCCGGACTGGCAATCTGTGGGAAAAAAGTTACAAACCCCGATCCTACAGCACAGCCGGTGTCATTCATAAAGCTGTAAGGCAATAAACTTGGACAGTTCAGACAAGACTATCCCTTTATTATTATATGAATATACAGAATTCCAAGCACACATTGAACATAGAATTTAAGTAACAGAATGTTTGCTATGGACACATCTTCACAAACTTCAATATTTAGATGGAATTGCCTGTATAGTATATAAAGTGCTTCTTCTTTCCCTGGTGTGCTTGCAGATCTGTCTTTATGGGCAAGTAAGAAGGGCCCCATACATAGTGGGCCATCTAAGAGCAACAGCTATAGAAAGAGTGTGGGATAGTGGGTATAATATAGTAGATTGTGACAGTATCCATTAGTAAGGGTGAGTTGTAACAGCTGATGGTCCTACTTCGCTGAAATAGTGGTTACATGGAAAGTTCTGTCTTGCAATCGCAGTTCCTCTCTTTCCAATCATTAACAGAATATTAAAGACCTATTTTTATTTGAATAGTCCATCTTTACCTTTATCTAGCTTTCCAGCCTATACTTCATTTTCTGTAGATCTACTCTGCATAATGTTCAGGATTGACATACCTCCTGTCTGAATGTGGGAGATGACTTCTGGTGTCTTTGCTCAACTGAGAAGCAGAGGAGTCTGGCTGCTTTAAACCTTCACTCCCTCTCTGAGCTTCTTGTGTCTCCAGATCTACCAATACAAATCAAATCATAAGACAGACATTATGGCTAAAATCATTTAAAATGGAAAAGTACAAGTCAACACCGCATTTTTCAGTTGCAGTGACAATTATATTCTTTAAAAGGCATACTGGATTTTTGTTACTATGAAGAAAACAATACCTGGTGTCAATTTGTAGAGTCAAGCCACTTTATCTATGGGACAGTAGTTCAAGAACCATTCATTATGTATAGTATCAGGTATATTTTTACAAACTAGATGAAGAGGCACATTGTATACAGTGTAATGACTCCTTGCCAAGAACATTTTCCAGGTGCACTGGCACTCAAAGGAATGCCCTTAGCATTTGGCTGAACACCAAATCCACCACAAATGATTCAGCTCAATCTTGACTAAATCCAAAAAAAATACAAACACGAATCACCCCTTGGTTTTTATCCTTCTAATTCCGGTGGAGGTCTGACTATAGTCAGTATTCAAAAATTTCACAATATCCAAAGAATAGAAAAGAACCCCCACTAGAACAGACTAAACTCAGGCAGTCACAAAGTATTATTGACACACTTATTTATAGTTAGTTGAATAAACACTTGAATATACCACTTATTAAATTGTTATAAAGTGCTGTGCAATAAGTTATAAAGTGCAGTGCAAGGATTATTAGTGAGGAGCTTGAAAGACCAAATTTCTTCTTTATAATTGATTGACTAAAATGAGAATATTGAATACATTAGATTATAAAGTGCTACAGTGCTAAATGAATTTAGTAGTCCTTCCTAATTAATAAGGTTCAATTCGTTAAATAACTAGGCTGCCATTAGATAGGCTAAAAATAAGAAATTAATTAAATCATTGCTCAAATTCATGAGGAAAGGAGGAAAATGAAAAAAGAGAGGGTGGAGTTGTCCCAAAACTACTACCTAATTTGTTCTATCCCTAGGACACCACAAAGGTGGAGAAGGCAGAGTAACCGGGACTGTGGTCTCGTGATTAACTAAGCCCTAAGCTGATTTGAGAGACTACGATATCCTATAAAACCACAATTCCACGGTCTCCTGGGAGTTTAGTATTGCAGAGAAAGAGAAGGAGTTGAACCGAGCAAAGATTCTTTCCACCACCCTCCAAAAATTGTTTGACCCCAAGTTGAGTATATAGTTTTAAAAGATAATCAGATCTGGAAATGAAACGCCGACGCGCGTTTCGCTATGTTAGCTTTGTCATTACGCCTTGACAAAGCTAACATAGCGAAACGCGCGTCGGCGTTTCATTTCCAGATCTGGTTATCTTTTAAAACTATATACTCAACTTGGGGTCAAACAATTTTTGGAGGGTGGTGGAAAGAATCTTTGCTCGGTTCAACTCCTTCTCTTTCTCTGCAATACTAAACTCCCAGGAGACCGTGGAATTGTGGTTTTATAGGATATCGTAGTCTCTCAAATCAGCTTAGGGCTTAGTTAATCACGAGACCACAGTCCCGGTTACTCTGCCTTCTCCACCTTTGTGGTGTCCTAGGGATAGAACAAATTAGGTAGTAGTTTTGGGACAACTCCACCCTCTCTTTTTTCATTTTCCTCCTTTCCTCATGAATTTGAGCAATGATTTAATTAATTTCTTATTTTTATCCTATCTAATGGCAGCCTAGTTATTTAACGAATTGAACCTTATTAATTAGGAAGGACTACTAAATTAATTTAGCACTGTAGCACTTTATAATCTAATGTATTCAATATTCTCATTTTAGTCAATCAATTATAATTATCAAATAATTTTTTTAGCACTACTAGTAATTTAGAAATTGGTGATCAATTTTGGTATCACTCTATTAATTGTCTAATATTATTGTGGGAAAGAAGAAATTTGGTCTTTCAAGCTCCTCACTAATAATCCTTGCACTGCACTTTATAACTTATTGCACAGCACTTTATAACAATTTAATAAGTGGTATATTCAAGTGTTTATTCAACTAACTATAAATAAGTGTGTCAATAATACTTTGTGACTGCCTGAGTTTAGTCTGTTCTAGTGGGGGTTCTTTTCTATTCTTTGGATATTGTAAATCCAAAAAAAATTGATGAACATGGATTAAAAAAAAATAAAAAATATATATATATATATATATATATATTTTTTTTTTTTTTTTTTTTTTTCCCCTTTGGCTGTCCAGTGATAAAAAAAACCCCCATAATATTAAGGTTCAGATTCAGCTCAGTTGTTGGTGGAACAGCAAAATTACCATACAGAAACTTTTTATTGTTTTCACCCAAAGGACAATAATACAATAATACAACCTCATATACTTTTATACATAACATACTGTATTTCTTGAAATTAGATGGGATATGTATATTTCATCATGTCTTTATTATTCTTCCTGCTTTTGTGTCCAGCTGTGCAATTGTGCAATAACTGGAAATGGAAAACCTGCTAGTAAATGTCAAATTATATTTGCAAAAAGGTGATATAAACTATGTCTATCAATGTCTGTTAATATCATCTGGGGCATTTAATTCAATATCTACCTGCAAAAATGAAAGATGAGTCACTGCATTACAACGGGTAAAGATAATTTAATGTTTTTCACACTATTTATTAAATTTAAAAGCACATTTCAGATGCCCGTGAGGAACAGAGTATTAAAGCCACTTTTTGTCAGTAAACTGGGAAACAGAAGCCAAAAACGTATTGGTATAAGGCTGGGAAATGTGTGAGTAATTCTATGAAGGGATGAATGGGTCCCTGACTGTTGAACAGCTTTTCTGCAAAATACTGCATCTCTAAGGTTTAACCATTCGATACTGTTAGGGCAGGGCCTTCTTTACCTCTATTAATGGTCTTTTTGCATTTTTGTAGGTTTTATGTACATGCACATTTATTGTTCAACACTGTGGAATATTTTGCATTTTAAAAATGTGTTAATAATAGTACATAATAATATAACAATGCTAATTTAATCCCTGAATAAGACCAAATGATACCAGTTTAATAAAGGGAACAATTACTCAAAATTCTTTGGCCAGTTCGTTTATATCAACTCCACCACCACAATCTCCAGCAATATTTAACGTCCTTGTTCAGTAATCACATTCCTTTCTACTTGGAAAAAACTGCATATTGAGATAACCAAACTGGCCAGAGGTTCTTGCAGAGCTTTAGACTCCATCTGAGCCACTGACTTGTAGGGTGCATCTTTTTGGAAAATGTATGTCTTAAAAAATGAGACAGAGATCAACATCACTGTTAAGCAAATAAATCCTAGTGCATACTGGATACAAAGGGGTATAATCCAACAAGATGTTTTTAAATGCTGAAACAGTGGTGTAACTAGATGATAATGGACCCCACAGCAAGTTCATTTTAGGGCCCCCAACATACCAGAGGTTGCCCTGTTTTACCAATATTTATAGAAACTGTATATGAATTAGAGCCTCATGGGGCCCCTATACCTCCTGGGCCCCCCTGCAATCGCAGGGTCTGCTTCCTCTATAGTTACACCCCTGTGCTGAAAGGAGAAGCTGCCTGTGCTAGGAATACCTTATACCAAAAAATTAAATTACTCTATAGCCATGGATTACCTTTCACTTGAAGCTGCACCCGATGTGTCTCTTTTCGGTTGCCATTGGATACCAAACACTTATACACCCCTGTATCTTCTGAGCGAACACTACTAATGACCAGAGAGCCATCTGGATTGTAACTGTATTTGCTGTGCTCAAGATATAAAGACAAGAACTGGATTATTCAGTCGAAAATAAGTTTATTTTTTCAAAAAAGCATACTGTAAGGTATATTCTGAAGTCGCCCGAAGTTGCCTCATGAGGAAACTTCGGGGCGACTTCAGAAAATGAAGCGCAGCGAGTTCCACCCCGCTGGTGATTTTTCATTATAGCCGGCGGGAAGGCAGGGGAAAGCAATTCTTGGAGATTGTCGCCCAGAAGAAGAGCGATTAGTTGCCAAGTGACAAAATCTCCTCGAATCTCCCCGTGTGACCTTACCCTAAGTGTCAGTCAGGGAAAATGCTCACCTGGAACGCGAGATAAGGTGTCCATCTTTCAGCCACTCAATATTAGGAAAGGGGTAATCACTGACACGGCATGGCAGGTGAGTGTTTTGTCCTGTAAAGGCCACCATTGATGAAAATTCTACCTTGTCCAAAATAATGCTGAAAAAGAATGTACATGTTGCCATTAGAAATCCATCCTATGTTTTTAATAATTACAAATATTGGAATTTTCTTTTAAATAAAGGGGACATATAGAATGATTATGGGGGTCTCTTTAATAATATCGCTTTTGATAAAGTTATAATTTACTCCCAAAGTGAAATTTAGAATATAAAGGGCATTTTCTCAATCCAAGGATGAAAAATTATACTGAATCAGGCCTAAACTTCCATGTAGTGTCCCACAATTGGGTAATAAGAAACCTCTCACATGTCAGGATGTGAGGGTCTTTGATATCAAGATGAATGTACCTGTAAACTGAAGAATGCGGAGAGGATTTAGCTTCTGTTTTAGTTCCATGTCTCTCTGTGACATCTCCATTTCTTCTGTTGTCCATTCTGCTGTCTTCATAGCTATGTCCAGAGAGATCACGACCTTCAAGATCTTGGTCAAGTGTTTTGGCCATCCCTTGATTATGATCTCTTCTCTCTTCTACTGGCATGTCCTCTCCCTGGGCCTCTGAATGAATGTGTGTCAGTCGGTCCCATTTCATGCCTCTATTGCGGTACCTGTACTCTACATTACCAGTACTGCTGCCCTGTATTTGCCGGCAAGAACTCATGCACTCCTCCTCTGTGGCAAAGTTATTTTTGTTGCCATGGCAGCTGCCATACCAAAAACGATTGCATTTTCCAACTTCAGGCACAAAGTACCAACGAGTTGACCAATCAGCGCATGGTCCTGTAGCACTCGGTAGCAGACAAATTGTAGAATATGCTGTGAAAAAATATATGAAACAAAGAGGCTTGTCTATTAATCCTTAGAGAGATTTCAATGTTGGGACAATTCTAATATCCAATAGCAAACGTAAATTCTCCTGAGAAAAGGTTAAATTCACGTTTTTCAGGCAATGGAACAAACAGTAGCTTAGTGTTAATAGCATAGGAGTTGATATAGTTTTATATGGTAAACTGTCAACTTTTAACAGGAACAAGATTAGATCAATCAACATTGTGCTAAGGGCAACTGCACAATGGGACATTTCAAGCACTTACAATTTTTTTTTATTAGCTTGGGAATCAGTCCAAAATCTCCTGAAATTGCCACCCATTGCCTGCTAACAAAAGTGCTTTTGCAATTACTTTTCATCCATTTGCCTCTTAGAAACATGGCAGTCCATGTATTCAAGCAACAATAGTCTGAGAAGCACTTGCACAGGTGCTTTCTGGTGCCACCTCCTGAGTTCCCAAAAGAATGTGTGTTTAGGTAAAAAAACATCACTGTTTTTATTTATCTTCATTGTAAGTAAACTAGCCCCAGATCCTCCTGTATGTGAGATGATCCTCCTGTATGGGTTGCTGCAGGCAGCAACCCAGCCAGGTCTTGGGGCATTACTCCACAGACACAAAAGGTCTTAAGGAGTCTGTGTTTGGAGAAGGTATTGTGGTAGAATAACCACAGAGAAGTGTAAAAAGGTGTGTTTGGCCTTTAAATGTCATGTGCAGAGAATGGTTTCTCTGTTTAAATGATTTTGTTGGCTGATCCTGGAAGCTATAGGGATCTGGGAGGGAACAGGCAATCCATTCCAGTGGTCCAGTTGGAGCTGTCCTGTTAAGTTAAGTATTAGGAAGGTCTCTCAGAGCAGGGCACAGAACAGGAGAGGATACCGGTCCCAGAGCAGGAGAGGATACCGGTGGGGGTTGGGGCTGGGGGTGCTGCCTGACACTGCAAAGAGCAGAGGGAGACGTGACCAGGTGATTGAGATTGAGTCGAAAGTGATTAAGGAAAGCCAAAAGGTGAGCCAGGCCAGAGGCTGGTGAATTTGTGTCCCTGGAGGGGAGAGTAAAAGGGGCTTAGTGAGAAGCCTGAATATTGCTAAGTGTGAAAGCCAACCTGTATGGTGAGAACCCCAGAGTGGGGAAAAGTCTTGAATACGTTCTGTTAAAACGCTAATCTATGTTCCTGTATGCCAGTGACTTTATATTGGAAGAGTTTTCCTGAATACACCTGTGTTTTTTGCTGAAAGACGATGTATCCCTGTCTTTATGCTCCTGATCCTCTGCTTACCTGCCTACCATGTCCCCCAAAAAATTACATGTACAGGCAGCCAGCTTGTCACCGTATATGAGAGACATAGATGTCTGTGTTGTAATAAAAAAACAAGTCCTTGGCATTAAGTGATGGCTAACCCTTGTGTTCAATAAGAAGCAAAGGACTTACGATAACTTGGTTTACTTCTGCACCCTTCACCCACAGGACCAGTGGCTTTATTCGTGTTGTCAAAACAACATCCGTAGTGAGAAGCTCGGCACTCTTCAGATGGAATCTAAACAGATAAATGTGCTGAACATGAATAAAATTGCTAGCCATTCCTTCAAACACCAACATGACCCCTAAAAGCAACAGCCATTCGGATTATCAAATTAGCATGCACAGGAAATAATGTCTATAGTTATTTTAAATATAAGGGAATGTTTTAAATGGTGTATAAAGATCAGTTATGTCCTAAAGGTCCTTTATGTCAATTATGTCCTTAAGGTAAAATTAGTATACAAATACATCCTTCTGTTTAGCAAGTAAGATGCTATATTGTGAATTAGTGAAATCTCTGGAGAAGCAAAGTAATGGACTTCAGGAGCACGGAAGACAACAATTGTTTTGTACAGAAAAGCTGACGTTTTATGGTTTCAAATTATCTTTCTAATTCAGTTAGGTATTCAGAAAAATTACAGAGGTAGAAATTGTAACTAGATAATAGACACATAAATATCCAATTTCAAATTAGAAAAGGATACATACTCCAGGAGAAGGATCAGCTCTCTGGTTTCTGCCAACATTAGCATCTGCATCTGAGTAATACTGGGGGCATCCCTCGTTGTCATATCCCTTAGCTTCTGTTACACCATCAGGGCAACAACCAAATCTAAAAACAAAAACATCCAAGTTAATTTCTGGGCCCAGCACTTTATAATAGACATGGAAGAGTTCAAAGTCCTGCCTTTGCATTAAAGCAGTTACTGTTACTGCATCTTATACCATTGCTACTTGCTACACATGCCCACCTGTTCTGCCGGCAGTCTCTGGGGTTATTGGGAATAGAGTTGTCTTCATTTCTGTTTTGTCTGTCCACAGGTCTGCGGTCTGGATCAAAGCAAATAAGCATGCAATAATTTGTTTTCATAAACTATAGAAATTGATGTTTGTAATAGTAATGAGTAATAGTAATAAGCTCCTCCTATGCATAACAATTCCAATCTCTAGCTCTATTTTTCTTACTTTCTTACTTCTTGAATTGCAGAATTTGTTAGACATCATCCCACGTCTCCACCAGCCTGTGCTGTATTTAGATATAGGACAACTTGCCAAATTATTGATTGCTTAAGGCCCTTTGGGAGCTAGAGAAAGTAATTTCAGAGTAATCTTCTCTACACAAAAGATAGGCATGACTGAGGCACTCATTAAATCACTTCTGTGAAACGTTAATTTTATGTTTTGTGTTATGCAAGTGTCCTAGAATTAAACATGGCTTGCAGTAAGGAAATGTTACTTACTCTGTGTGGAGCCTTCCGGATTATATCGGGTCAGGACGAATTGATCTGAATTATCGTAGCCCCATGTATCTTGCATGCTCGAAACCTCTGCAAAAAAAAAAAATTGCAGGTTGGTTGCACCAATATCAGAAATTATAATCCTATTTGGCAGGAGCAATATTTTACATCACATTCTTGGGTCACATGAAATTATTGGACTATTAAATCTAAAATATAAATTTGCACTGACATTTTCTTTTATCGATCGTGCTTATCTAAGCTTCACTAAGCTTTTGTCCTCTGAAGAGAGGTGGCTCGATTAGATAATGGACATGGCATCCCAAAAATGAGAGGGCATGGCTACTTTTTTGACTGTGGTAGTTTTAGATAAGGGAGATATCCCAAAATAAGAAAGCTGCCTAACAGGTAGTGATGTAATGATGTGTAGAGAATACATGACAATGAACAAACAGAAAGACAAAAGTGATGGACGGAAGCAAAGAACATAGCTTTCTATAAGTAACAGAGCAACATAACCTTTACTTTTCATTGTAGCATATACTGTATATATATATATATATATATATATATATATATATATATATATATACATATACACAATGCTTTCCATTCAGGCTTGGAGATGTAGCACTTTTGTTTATCACAGCAGGTAAACATGGAGTAGTTCAGGGGAAGCCTTACGTTGTTGTAGGTGGCAGGGCTGCATGTTACAGCTCTCAATCACAGAAGGCTTTTCTGGCTCATGAACTTCACAGGTCTCAGGCTCATAGAAGTTACGATCATTGTCGGCACAGATCACCTGGCGCTTCCTGATGCCACTGTTGCAGCTCTTTGAACACTAGGGGACACCATTAAAGGAGAACAGTACAGTGTGATACAGTATATTAGGGGAATGCATCAGTTATAACTATGGAATTCACTAAAATTGTGGCAATTTGGGATCACAAAAACATTTCAGACTCGTCTCAGTTTCTGTGTTATTAAAACCCTACTGATATAATTAGTGATGGGTATCAGCTCCCTCTCCAGGCCTCCCCCTGTCTATCAAAGGAGCTGTCGGGCACTATGTTTGGAAGGAACTAGAATCACGGGAGCCTTTTTTTCTACAAAGAACAGTTGTGACAGTAGAAAGAAGCTTTCTAACAAGGTAGGGCAATGCATATGCTACTGCAGAGCTAAAATACCTTAACTGCATAGTCATTTTTGCCTTCCTATTGATCCCAATGAATTTTGGCAGGTTTTCTTGGGAAAGGGGGTTATGGAGACCTTTTATAAACAAATAAATGCCCATACAAATAACTATCTTGACTATATATATATATATATATATATATATATATATATATATATATATATATATATATATATATATATAGTGAATAAAGTTCCCCCTCTTGTAAAATATAAGGATATTATAAGTTACCGAGGAGTTTCATGACCATATAAAACACGAGGCCGAAGGCCGAGTGTTTTTATACAGGTCATGGAACTCCGAGGTAACTTCTAATATCCTCATATTTTGCAACTGGGGGTACTTTATTAATTATAATACACAAATTTCAGTGAGTCATGTGACAGAAATGACATCAGAACTCACCGTTTATAAGGATATAATTTACAAGATATTCATGGCTTTTGTGTATTTTATATATATATATATATATATATATATATATATATATATATATATATATATATATATATATATATATATATATATATATATATATATATATATATATATATATATAAAACAAGGCAAAAAATGGTCCGCACGCATAGGTCTTACATGAAAAAATCGGTGTTATTTATTCAACATTTTGGCTCAGCTACATGAGCCGTCTTCAGGAAGCTCATGTAGCTGAGCCGAAACGTTGAATAAATAACACCGATTTTTTCATGTAAGACCTATGCGTGCGGACCATTTGTTGCCTTGTTATCATTTATGTTAAAGTGTTCTGGGTGCACTGACCTAGTGTTTATATATAACATATACATATATATATATATATATATATATATAATACACTATATAATACAATATATATTATATATATATATATATATAGTTTACTGATCTGAATACCTTTCAACTTACATTCAACTTGTTGACTTACCAGCCCCCACTCTCCAATATGCCAGCCAATTTCTTGAATGCAGTTTTCCCCATAACATAACTGGGTATCTGGAGGCTTCATCTGCATGAGGCAGGTAATGTCCGGTACGACTGCCCCAGAGTCTGTTGTGCAAGATACAGTGCGTTTCTGAATGCCTTCCCCACACTCTGTGGAACACTAACACAGGACAAAGTAAATAATAGTTATATATTTATTTGAATTCAAATGCTTTATGTATTTACTGGTACCAATAACTAGGGACATTGTCAGATAGTGGCACACAACACACCAACAATATACCAGAATATGGTAATAACTTATGCACTTTTTAAAGGATATAGTTTTCATTTAAATCAAATTATTTTATCAGACTCCTTCCTATAAATGTATAATATATGAATATGAAATTGACACGCAAACATTGTATGATATGTAAACATAACAAATTGTGTCTATAATATGTTGCTCTGAGCCAATGCTCCAGTTACAGCTGGCCGGCATTTTTGGCGCCAATGCTAAAGAGATGGTTCACCTTCAGTTAACTTTTAGTTTGTTATAGAATGGCCAAAACTAAGCAACTTTTCAATTGGTCTTCATTTTTTATTGTGATTGAATTATTTGCCTTCTTATTCTGACTCTTTGCAGTTTTCAAATAGGGGTCACAGATGCTATTTAAAAAACAAACAAATATGCTGTAAAGCTACAAATATATTGTTATTGTTACTTTTTATTACTCATCTTTCTATTTATGACCAATCCTAATCATATTCCAGTCTCTTATTCAAACCAATGCTGTCCAGTCCACGGAGTTCACAGACGCCATCTTCTCCCAAGTGATCTCCTTCCTGCTTTGACCGGCGTTTTTAGCGCATGCGCAATAGGAGCATTTCGCCGGTACCGATCTACTGCCCATGCGCCAAAAGTCACGAAGTGAAATCGGAAAACTTTGTGACTTTTGGAGCATGCGCAGTAGATCCGTACTGGCGAAATGCTCCTACTGCGCATGTGCCAAAAATGCCAGTCAAAGCAGGAAGAAGATCGCTTGGGAGAAGATGGCGTCTGTGAACTCCGAGGACTGGACCTGCGCAGAGGGGTAAGTAACAAGTTAGGGTCATTTGCCCAGCGGGACAGGTAGGCCAGGGGGGAGGAGGGAGGGGAAGCAACACAAGGGAGGGGGTAGGGTTATTGCGCCCAGGGGGTTTCCTTCTCCTTTAAGAAATGGAGCCACAACTGCAATGCATACTCCAGATGAAGCCTTACCAGGGACCTATAAAGAGGCCTAATTATGTTTTCATCCCTTGAGTTAATGTCCTTTTTTATGCAAGACAGAACTTTATTTTCTTTAGTAGCCACAGAATGACACTGCCTGGAATTAGACAACTTGTTATCTACAAAAACCCCTAGATCCTTCTCAACAAAACTCTCAGCACACTGCCATTTAGTGTATAATTCAAATTATATTATTTATGTGCATAACCTTGAATTTATCAACACTGAACCACATTTTCCAGTTTGCTGCCCAGTTTCCAATCTTGTAAAATCTTGTCAAATCACAATTCAGCAAAATTAGAAACAGTACTTTTAATGCCCTCCTCTAGGTCATTAATAAACAGGTTAAAAAGCAAAGGGCCAAGGACAGACCCCCTTTCTCCTGCAGTATTTCACTAACAACACAAGTCCAAATGTCCCATTTTAATCTATTTAGCCAGTTCTCTATCCAAGTACAAATACTATGTTCCAGGCCAACATTCCTTAATTTAACCAGTAACCTTCTGTTTGGTACTGTATCAAATGTTTTAGCAAACTCCTAGTAGATTTTATCCACTGCCATCCCAGAGTCGAGGTTCTTGCTCACCTCCTCATAAATTGGCAGGTTAAATTAACTAACAACATTTAGAATAACTAGGAACTCACCGCTGTCCATGGTCCCAAACTCCATTTTGCACAGGCGCGGAGATTGCAGACTTGTTGGGTAGCTGGTTTTTCTGTGAATGCTGCACAATCTGCATCTGGAACAGCATTTTGGGAAGCCCTTCCTTCATATGTGACACAGTACACTGAGCGGCTCTGGGTGCCACCCCCACAGGTGGCTGAACATGGCCCCCACTCATTCTCTTTCCAGCTGCAAGTGAAAAACAGTTTGCAATTCCAGTATGGGATCTGACACCAACAGAATACAGGTGGAGGCAGAGCATGTTGCATTGGTCTGAGCAGCCAATAGTATTTTTTATGTTTTTCAGCAGATATAGTGTATATATGTTAAACGTCATAACAGTAGCAAGGTTATCATTTATTCATTCAATAGTAATTTGACATTTCTCAGAACTAAAAAACTCACATTCAAATTATGTCATTTTGGTGCCAAGATCCAAGGCACTCTACTAATTGCAACATGTTCTCCTACACATACATAAAGTTGTTCACTATCAGAAAGATAAAATGCATCTAGAATAAAGCGGTGTATGTATCATACATAAATACATACATATTAATGAATATAACCAGAGTTGTAGTCAGCAATAAACTGATTTATCTCATATTATGCTTTATTGTATTCTAAAACTGAAGAGTGAGGAATTTTTCAGGAAAGTTGAAGAGATGCAAGGTACCACAAACAGTAGCCAGAAACTGCACACCCAACACCACCCTTAAAGCAGCAAAGCAATACCCGCAGTCGCAAAAAGAAACTGTATTGTAACTGCTTCTTTTCACAATCTGCTCTTGAAGCCAAACCTGGAAGGAAAAATGTTAGCAGCTGAATGAGCACTACTTTAGAACAGAAATAAGAACACAAGGCATGAATACATGTGGCTGATGCAGTTTATTTATGTGTTGCAAACACTATGACTATGAAGCTCCTTTAAATGAGAACTGATTCTTCTTGTTGCCCTGATGCTGTTGAGTGAATTCATAGAAATGGAGCCTTACTAATGCCTGAAAGCAGTGTACTCATTTTGTGCAGTATCCTGGGTATTTAGTTCTATAGGAGAGTTCTAAGGCAAATGATTTGACTAAATGGCCATTAGACCCCACCACTTTTAATGGGAGGCTATTCCAAGTACTGTCACAGCCTTAGGGGTAGATTCAGTAACGGGCGAATTTTCGCCAGCGTCAGCTTCGCACAGCTCGCTCCAGTTCGCCAGGCACAAATGCACTACGGCTACGCCAATTCATTAATATGCAGAGTTTCATCCTGGGTGCCGAATGTTGGCGACTTTTTCGCTAAGCATTTCTTAGCGAAGATGCGCTAGTGTTCGTTTGTGCCAAGTTCGCTTAGGTCAATTTGCTATGGGCGGGTAATTTAAAGTTGTATGGACATCTTTATTATAAATGTTGGTGCAAATGCTTGAAGTTCCCACTTTTTATTACAAATGTTCAGGGGACCTTTATAAAGACAAGAGAGTTAATGTAATGCCCTACACATGAGCCCACTGTAAAATTAATGTTCCATATGTTATGAAATGTCTGGACAAAACCAGTTCCCCAAAAAAAGTTTTGCAGGCAATCCCACTAAAAAAAGGAAAAGTCGCCAGTGTTTTTAGGAACTTTAATTGCATTTTCGGCACACTGGATATGATGTAAGTGACATGTATGATGTAAGATTGAGGAAGATCTAGCTTCTTTTTAGCACTTCACCTGGTCTGAGGTGGTGAAAAGAGGTAAGGTTCAGTAAAATCTGTACTGTACTGAATTTGTGGAGTAACGACCTTTCGCCAGAGCAAAAAGCCGCCTGGCGATAGAGTGAACGCTAGCGACGGTTTCTTTCACTAGCAAATTGGCGCAAATTGGTGAATTGCCGATTGTCACTAGCGTTAGTCCTTTAGTGAATCTACCCCCAAGTCTCTCTGCAACCAGATGCTTTTGTAAATGTTGCCATACCCTGCCCTTCAATGTCCCCAACATACTATGGCAACTTGTTTTTAGAAGAACACAACACCATCATTTTTTGTTTTCCCTATGCATTCAGCTATATATTAAGAGCTTTATGCAAGTTTATCATTCATTTGCTTGCTCTATTTCCCCAAGCTTAGGTGGCTTTGGAAGGTTGGATAGAAGCGCCCTCTTAGCTCCCACAGGACTCCTAGTTTGTTTAGGATCCCATTAAAAGAAGCCAGAAGGCGCATGACTTAGAAGACCAAGGTTTATAATAGTGGAGTGTTCCATTAATATTAGTATCACAAATGCCACAGCAAAGCATCACCCATTGCTTCAAATAAAGCCATCGCCTTGCCACCAGAAATAGATTCAGCATAAATTAGTTTCAATTTCAAAGAATATGTTAATAAAGTCCTTTAGCCCAAAGCGGCATTTTATTAGAACATCTTTCCTTGTTACCTGGTCATTTTTGTGTTCCCTGCTCGGCTCCACATTGATGGCGGATACATGTAAGACATCCTTTTGCATAGAATAAAGATGCAGGACATTTAGAAAAAATGTTGTTTATCCTAAATAGATCTTCCAGCATTTTCTTATAGAGATATTCCAGCATTTGCACGCACATGGAATACAGATGCATGATATATTATATAGGTACATGATACAGTGATTGACTCAAACCCAGGACAGTATGGCACACCTGTGACTATTAAACCAACAGTCAGAAGAGGGACAAAGCTATTAAGATATCAAATGGCCATTCTGTTGGCCTGGTCTATCCAGGGCTGTACAATGATAGACACATCTATCAGATCTGCACTGGAGAAGAATATCACATAGTTTCCCAGCACTTCCATGGTCTGTTAAAAATGTATCAATATCAAGCAATGATATAAAATACTCAAGTCACAGCTGTCTCACCGTTTCATTTGTGGGCAAGGCTGTCTATTGCAGGTCCTGTTGCTGGATGGAGCAGGCTTCTCCTTGCACATAACGGCTGGATATGCTTCATAGTCTATAGTGCAAAACACCAGACGTGTCTGATAACCTGTCAAAGCAGAAAAGTGTCAGCGTCACAAACGTATCTTGTATCACAGCTCAAAGACCTTCTGTAGAAACATTTCAGAATTTGGATGGCTGTGAGAATTCTCCCATTTTCTCAATACCTAAGGCCATCTCTTAAAGTGGCCATACACGGGCAGATTAAAGCTGCTGATATGAGACCGATTCTACAGCTTATCTGCCCATGTGTGGGGGCTCCTGACGTGTCCTCCCGATAGATATCAGGCCAAATATGGGGCAGATATCGATCGGTCAAGTTGGATTTTTTTTTGTACAATCCAGGACCGCATCGGCTAGTTGCTGTGGTCCTGTGACCCGTCGGAGCCCATTCTTAGTATTGTAATCCGACGGTTCGGCTCCACGGCCGAACATTTGGATTCATCCGATATCGCCCAGCCGTTAGTGGGCATATCGAGTATGGCCACCTTTAGTTGGCTATAGAGTAGTAGGGTCCAACCTACGAACCCGCTAAATAAGAACTCCCAACACATTACTCAGCTTTTGCCTATTGCTGTGAACAAGGATTTGAAATGGAAAAAACTGTTGGAGCCTACTGTACCACTCCTAGAACTGCTGCTCTGCTGCACCACATTACTTGCAGGCAGAAATACCGTTATAGTTCCAACCAATATTGCATTATGATAGCATTGAAATATCTGTCTTTACAACCTTTTCTAACAAACCAACGTACCTCCCCCACACTCTGCACTACATTCACTCCAAGAACTGTAACTCCATTGGTAATCATCTGTGTTATCCTGGTTAGGGAGGTAGTACTCATACTGAACACCTTGGTTGGCCTCTTGTCCTATCAGCTGTACAGAAAAATAGAAAGAATTGCTGGTTATACTGTCATTGATATACACTGTTTCCATAAGTATTATTTAGAAAAAACCCTTCCACAATGTTTAGGGATATATACTTTCTCCCAATCTATAAAGAGTGCACTACTTTATAATGTTGTAATTCCAACAAGTAGTATCCACCAATTTTGTTATCCCTGTTGCCGAGAGTGTGTTAAAACAGAAGAGTAAATGAACACCGCATTCATATAAGACTTTCTGCAGTATAGCTTGCTCTATTCCATTGTACACTAAAGACATTTCTGTCTCCCAATTGCTTTTGTGGTGAATGACGGTCACAGTGGTAATTATGATTTTGTTGTCAATCTAAATTCATATTGAATTTTTTTCATGAAACACAAACATTCTTGCAGCAAACATGATGATATTGCTCTTCTCTTCCAAGTTGGTGTCCACATACTTTTTCTAGTCTTAGATTAAAGGGATCCTGTCATCGGAAAACATGTTTTTTTCAAAATGCATCAGTTAATAGTGCTACGCCAGCAGAATTCTGTACTGAAATCCATTTCTCAAAAGAGCAAACTGATTTTTTTTATATTCAATTTTGAAATCTGACATGGAGCTAGACATTTTGTCAGTTTCCCAGCTGCCCCTGGTCATGTGACTTGTGCCTGCACTTTAGGAGAGAAATGCTTTCTGTTTTTCCTTGTCAATGTAACTGAATGTGTCTCAGTGGGACATGGGTTTTTACTATTGAGTGTTGTTCTTAGATCTACCAGGCAGCTGTTATCTTGTGTTAGGGAGCTGTTATCTGGTTACCTTCCCATTGTTCTGTTGTTAGGCTGCTGGGGGGAAAGGGAGGGGGTGATATCACTCCAACTTGCAGTACAGCAGTAAAGAGTGATTGAAGATTATCAGAGCACAAGTCACATGACTGGGGCAGCTGGGAAACTGACAATATGTCTAGCCCCATGTCAGATTTCAAAATTGAATATAAAAAACCTGTTTGCTCTTTTGAGAAATGGATTTCAGTGCAGAATTCTGCTGGAGCAGCACTATTAACTGATTATTTTTTTTCCCCACAACAGTATCCCTTTAAGCAAACAAAATGCTTCTGGATGACCCTTATAGCCATGCTTAAAAAGTTCTCTTAAAATGGTATCCCTAAATTGTATATATATGCATCATATTGTATGTATCTTTGAGCCATGGTTGTTGTAGCCCAGAACAGGATATGTAGTTGCAAATGTAAAAAATGGACAAAGCATGGGTGCCACTGCTATTTGTGCACTGAACTGTGCTTTATCCTTTATTTCAAGCTCACCGAGAGAACGTTTAAGGATAACAATGGAATGAACCAACACACCTCCACAACAAGAGGCTCAGTAGTTGGACCCCTGGCAGTTATAACCTCAGGGGCTAGATCTCCCTCCGTTCCTCGATAGTAATGTAGGACTGTACTGGCAACATCCACAGCCCGACTAAATTCGATGGTCCAGTATCCATTCAGATAATACTCCCCACGGACATTCTTTATGGCTGTAGACGGAAAGAGAGAGAAAGAGGAAAAAAAAACAAAACTTTGAGATATGAACCTGTCTTCTACAGTGCCAAATAATATTCGACACGCAGAGTGATTTCCTAAAAGGGAATACATGCTGTAAAAAGTTACATAAAATAGGTGCCAATACGTTCAAAGAGAGCCAGAACAAGAACATGTATGATACAATACTCATATTAACAAACACAATTATTAACAAGTAGATTCTGCTTATATGGTCAATCATGTTTAATGTAAATTGTTGTTCCTTGATGAATGTGTCACACATCAAATGTAAGTGTCTTTGTGTCTTTTGGTGAAATAAAATATAACTGTGCATTAACATTTGTAAATATGTTGTTGTTTAATTCACTGATTATCATCTATCTATCTATCTATCTATCTATTTACACTCACACACATTCACACAACGTTTGGTATACACTTGCATTGTTTACCTAAGAAATTCCTTGTAGGAACAACTTCCTTAATTTGGATGCTGGTCGCCCCAAAGGGAATTGTGAAAAGCTGGCTGTATCCTGGATGACCAAAGGAAAAGACATTTTGACAAATATCCATAATAATTAAAATAACCACAAGACAGATCTTTGTTTTTAGAATAGGATCAATAGGAGGCCAGTACCAAACACTGGGATAATAAGTGAAGGAGAATATACACTAGATGGACAAAAAGCAAGCCTGATTTGTTATATCTACAGCTCCAGGAAAAAGAAGGGTACTCAAAATAAAATGCAAAAATCTATATACCAACTGAATTTGGTTAAAGTGATACAGATATCGCCCTTTGCAAGGAGCACATCAGTACTGAACTTACTGTACTGCCTATCCATTTCTCTTTTAGTGTTATATATACATATATATTGAAGTTAATTATTCACGATTTAAATCTGAAATTAGCTGAACTACCTTTTGACAAAACAGGTGACTCGTACTGCCCTTTGACCTCATAGCATGACCTGCCATCTCCTCCGCACACCAAGCACATGTCTTCCCTCTTGGAAGAGTCCAGTATATTATCACAGCCAACAGACTGCTCAATGTCAGTCAGAAAAAAGACACAAAACAATAGAACAATGAGTTTTCCATGGTCAATAGTTACTTTAATTTATACAAACAAAAGTCTATGAAAGTCATTGAATGTTTACAAGCAGTGAGCCAAAGATATATATATATATGTTGGCATAAAGTGTATCTCTCTCAGAATGTTCATTTAGACAGATGTGGAGGGGCTGAGTTTAATGAGGTTCAGTAAGGATTTGGGTTTGATGAATTATCACAAAAAGGGGAGGGCCTTGAGTGAGGTCTCTCAGAAAGTAGGAAGGTACAGTTGATAGAGCTGAGCATAAAAGCATGTAGAATGTAAGTTAAATATCTGTACATTTTTTGGGTTACATTTGCTCTAATAGTAATTGAGGCACCTACAGTGCCAGTGGACACTATGTGGCCTTAAATGTGTGTGTTGCATATGTTGTGCAAAATTGAAATATGATTTGTTCAGGGGAAACTGAAGCTGCTGTATGTAGATATAACATGAATGAATACCTGCTTGAAGTTACCCTCAGTGTGCATGTAGAAATATACATGTAGAAAATGGTTAGGACTTGCCAAAGAGATTTGCCTTGTTCAGTACTACTAAGACATGTTTAAATTAGGTTCTCCTAGAATAGTAGATGAGACCTTTTAGGAATGGTCTACGGTAAATTTAAATTTTTTTTTGGAATTGCTTCAACATAGCGGGGGCACAGCGTCAATGAGGCAGTTACCCTCACATTACCAAGGGCGGCGAAAAGTCGCTCCTGGTACCTTTACGAGCCTAATTTCTGTTTTTTAAAACTGGAAATTAGCGCAAGAGAGCACAATTGCACTTTCCGCACTAGCAATGCGACCCCTTCAAACTCCCTCTGGCGCAGCAAAGGTAAGCGCTGGGGGTGGCAATTGAAGGAACGGCTTCAGGCTTCCCCTTAGCCAGAAACGGCACTGAACATAGCGTGATGGCTACATTGCAGACATTGTTTGTGCAAGAGCCATACTTGAGGGGAGTACAGTTTTCTAACTGTAGACCATGTGTTTGTTTGACACTTCTGGAAAAAAAAAGTAATGGCACAGAATCCTCAGAAAGCTCCTGATGTAAGTACATATCTGGAAACCCAAAAAACAACAACGTTTTTTTTAAGTAGTCTAACCTGATAAATGAACAATATGTCTGGTTCATCACACTCTCTGAGGACAGAGTCTTGGGGCAAACTTAGAGAATTCCTGTCATTGTATACATACTGTCTGATACCTACAGTATTTCACATTAGACTCACACTTCTGTACTATAAAGGAACATATGGATTACCATACCATAGGCCTACCTTGCACACACCCTCAATGCATATATCTTTTCTTCCTGGCTCACATGGGGTCCCATCAAGCACAGCCATCTTGTGTCTGTAGTAGAAATTCTCTCCCTTAGGGATACAGTTCAACTCACATTTATTGGAGGCTAAAATGAAATAGGTTTGTTATTTTGGCTACGTATAGACTCTCTCGCTCTACGAACAAGACATGAATGCAATGTAACATTTTAAAAAAAATAGAATGTCTATAAATGCCTTAATGAAGGATATTATAGACCTCCCATAGGTAAAGATTTTCCATCTATGAAATACAGTAAATGCATGCAGAGATGTCTGGGCCATCACACTGCCCACTACAATATCTACTGAAAAAAGTCCCTCAAAAGTTTCCTTTCTAATTATAAACGACAATGCAGTGCAGTTTTGGACTCCAGTCCTTAAGAGGGATATAAATGAGCTGGAGAGAGTGCAGAGACTAAGTGCAACTAAATTGGTTAGAGGGATGGAAGACTTAAATTATGAGGGGAGACTGTCAAGGTTGGGGTTGATTACACTTTACAAGTTGGGGTTGATTACACTTTACAAGTACATTAGAGGACATTATAGACAAATAGCAGGGGACCTTTTTACCAATAAAGTGGATCACTGTACCAGAGGCCACCCCTTTAGACAAGAAGAAAAGAACTTTCATTTGAAGCAACGTAGGGGGTTCTTCACAGTCAGGACAGTGAGGTTGTGGAATGCACTGCCGGGTGATGTTGTGATTCTGATTCAGTTAATGCCTTTAAGAATGGCTTGGATGATTTTTTGGACAGACATAATATCAAAGGCTATTGTGATACTAAACTCAATAGTTAGTATAGGTATGGGTATATAGAATTTAATTAAAAGTAGAGAGGGGTGTGTGTATGGATGCTGGGTTTTCATTTGGAGGGGTTGAACTTGATGGACTTTGTCTTTTTTCAACCCAATTTAACTATGTAACTATGTTAACATGTTTTGAAACCATAATTACATTTTATCACGGTTTAGAGGGATGCTATAACTTGGTGTAATAGAAGAAATGCCTTCCTTACCTCCATAATATGGAAGCCACTTGTACCTTTTGCCTTGGAATTCCATTCCATCATATTCTGAACACTGCTCTGCACGTATATCACGAGAGCCCTCAGTGCATTCCTATGTAACAAAAAAAAAAAACAAGTACAACAAAGTTGCATATGGTTAGAGCACTGGGCAAAACTGCTGGGCATCAGAATGTATGTACATAGAACATATTTTGATACTTTGGACTTGTGGAGAACCACAAGGATCAATACTGGGCCAAGTTATTTACAATTTTTATTAATTAATCATATATGCATAAATTGTTGTTAGACAGTCCATGACACAAGCTAAAATGAGGAAAGGTTTGGAGAGGAGAAGTAGACTTGAGTAGCAACAGTATCATCATATAAATGATACGGAGACCTAAACGAGCTGAAGAGAAGACCAGCAGTATAGATTGAAAATAGGAGGGATCCAAGAATGGAGCCTTCTGAAAACTGAAAGAAGAGGGTGAGGTAAGGAGGTATTTGAGATTGGAAGAGATCCAAGATAGTGCAGTTTCTTGAATCCCCAGTGAGGATAGAATATGGAGCATGAGAGAACGACTGAGAGTGTCAAAAGCTGCATATAGGTCAAACAGAGGTAACAGAGAGTAGTAGCCCCTTGATTCAGCAGTAAGCAAGTCGTTTGATAATTTAGTAAGGAGTAGTAGGATGGAAGCCCGATTATAGGGGATATAGTAGGAAGTTAAATGTAGTGAGAGTACCAAAGTGCATAATCTTGCATTGATCAATACTGAATCTCATTTGCCAGTTTGTCGCCACTTTGCAGAGTGATTTGACTGAACTAGAGAACTGGGCAACAATGTATTCAAACAAAGTATCTTATGCCTAATTTCCCCTTCCAAAAGCTTTCCTACCACAGATGTCAAACTTTTAGGCTTATAGTTTTCAGGGTAAGCGCGGGATCCATTTTTGAAAAGAATTCCCCACAAAGAATGCAGTGTTAAAGAGATCTCATGTTGGATCTACCAGGGGAAACTCTTGGGAAAGGCATATGGTAACATTATTTTTAGTTCTAGGTGTTGCAGAATAAAGGAAATTAAATAAATTAGATGGCCAGAAAACCCAGGCATCTTTTGGAAAAAAAATAGCACAGTGTTTCTGAATTTTTGAACATTATTGGCCACCATCCAAAAAATAGTTTACAGATGGCTATTTTATAACTTTTTAACGCCACATTGGAGAACATTATCCTACCTCTGGCTTTTTCAATCTAACCTAGATCAAATGGCTTCTTCTGGGCAAAAACAAATCCTTAGAGTGAAAATGTGTTTATTTAGAAAAGCCATGTCATGGATAATGGATGAGATTTTGACCATTCAGAACGGTTGCATTGCTTGACAAAGGGGAGTGGCCCGAAACGTTGCATTTATGCATATTAAAAAAGCATGGGTGTTCCCTGCAACTCCAATGCCTTGTGTGCTGGTATCTTTTCTATTCGTTGACTGGGAGATTGCCGAATCCTTTAATATTGAGCACCAGGCTTATCTGATCAAGGGTGTGCCACTGTTCTATTTTCTTTTGTGAGAATATCCAATAATAACATGTTTGAAGCTGCAGTTTTGATTTTATTGTACTTTTCACCTGTCTGCTCTGTATGAAATTCCTCTGAAAAGAAATTATTCACAGTTACATAGTTTCTTACGGACTTATTTACCTGTACATTGCAGGACCGGTAGTTTTTGGTTGGTCCAATACAATTCGATCCCCCATCTGCCCTAAGAAATAACAACACAGAAAAAATGCAATTAGAAAACCAATAAAATCCTTGATAAAGTTATTTTATAAATTCCATTTTTATTCTGTAACCCTTGTTTGTTAGATTATTGTACGGAAGAAGAAGGACCCTTGTTTGGAAGAAGAAGAAGAAAAAGAAGAAAAAGAAGAAAAAAAAGAAAAAGAAAAAAAAGAAAAAGAAGAAAAAGAAGAAAAAGAAGAAAAAGAAGAAAAAGAAGAAAAAGAAGAAAAAGAAGAAAAAGAAGAAAAAGAAGAAAAAGAAAAAGAAAAAGAAAAAGAAAAAGAAAAAGAAAAAGAAGAAGAAGAAGAAGAAGAAGAAGAAGAAGAAGAAGAAGAAGAAGAAGAAAAAGAAAAAGAAAAAGAAAAAGAAAAAGAAAAAGAAGAAAAAGAAAAAGAAGAAGAAGAAGAAAATAAATTTCTTTAAATTTCTGTCTACTGACAGAATGACAAAGGTATACAATAGACCCCACTCAATGAATGAAAGGCCTTGAGTATGAACCACAAGCCAACAAAAGTCTTATATCAATAGTAAAAAACTTTGCCACAATGGCCACTTGTAGGGAAGAGTAGAGATTATATTTATCCAGGCCCTATAACAGGGGATTGGAGGAAACATGTTGATAAAAATATAAAGGACACAATATATTAATATATATCATCGGTAATAATAGAGATGTCCAGCTCAAGATATTACTACTTCAAGAAGCCTCAAATCTGCATTGTCTAATGTTTTCTCTAAAAAAAAAAATCAAGCTTTTTAATTTGACATAGAACTAATAATTAATTCTAAAAAACTAGCTAAGCTAAGACTTGAATAGGTATTCAAAATATGCTGTTGAGAAGGAATTCCATAATCATTTGATGTACTTTCCCCTACGTGCCAGAGACATATCTTACACCATAATAACAACAGGCTATTAGTAGATCCAGACTGATACCTAACAGAGACTGAATGGCTTCTGGTGGTGTCTAGAAACAGAGATAACAATACTTGTTCTGATTGATGCATGTTCATTTCAGTATGGGCATCTGAAACACATCATCTTGACTAATGTAATAAAGCAGAAATTTCTTGTCATGTTACTACCCAGCCTTTCTCACCACCAGTGGTGTAACTAGATGTTAATGGGCCCCACAGCAAATATTATACCCCCCAACAGAGATTGTCCTGTTTTACCAATATATGTTGAAATGCTCTTTATGTGGGTCTCATGGGGCCCCTATACCTCCTGGGCCCCTCCAGCAGCCACAGGGCCTGCTTCCTCTGCAGTTACACCCCTGGTGATCACCATGGTTTATTCTAAGTCTTTTGCAGTCAGGAACAGCATTAACCTTAAAGGAAAAATATACCCCCAGTTTTTGACATGGGATCATTCAGTTTGCCTAATTTAGACAAGGTGCATGAATGCTATCTGATATCTATATATTAGATATAACTATACATACACAGATGTACACGATTCCATAGACTGAAAGGAAAACATTATGGGGCAGATTCACTAAGCGCCGAATTTGCGCTAGCGTCCGCTTCGCTCACATCGCAAACTTCGAAGAGAAGTTGCACTAGCGGTGCTTTATTTGCATACGGCGGGACGTTAAAGTTAAATGGACGTATATGTTGTAGCAAATACATTACACTACACAAGCCTGGGAAACCTTAATAATATAAAGATAGCGCAACTTCACCAGGCGTAAGGGAGCGAATTACCGCTAGAGTCTATCTCCTTCGCTAGCGAAATTATGCCATCAACCGTTGTAAATCGGCAAAGTAACAAAATGACGTCACACTGGCGAATCTTCGCTAGTGTTAATCACTTTGCTCTTTAGTAAATCTGCCCCTATGGTTCACACAAGTCAGAGATGAACTATTTCCTTAGGCTGGCAGAATAATGCAACTCCTCCCTGTCCCTCCCCTTAGGTCATTGTCAAGTGATGGATTCCAGAATCTTCTCATAATAATGGAACAAGTTGAGGGAGGGGTTAGAAAACTGTGTGATCATAAAGGGGTCATGGACTATCATGGTTTCCCTTTAATCTGTGCAATCATGTAATAACAAAAATAATTATTCTTGTCAACACATTTATAAGGTGTCAACATATTCCATAGTGCTGAACAATAAATGGGTGGGGTATATTTTACCTTCCTCTCAAGGGTATATTTTACCTTTAATGTGTCAGGGAAGCCTGCTGTGTTTTGGCAAGAGCAGACAGTTACAGAAGATATAAAAACTGAACATTCTATGAAAAACAGAGCCTAAGAAGGTAAAATGCTATTGACAATAATATATGTATTCCAAGCGCAATAAATGTACGGCATAGTTTTTGAATTAGATTCCCTTTAAAATAGATTTTATCCAGGACGCAAAACAAGTTACCACAAGGAAATTATTTAGTAACTGCATCTGAGCCTCACCCAAAGGGAGAATGCCGTGCATCTAAAATATCGCCACATCATCAGTAGTTCTGTTATCTGTGTCCATATCAATGGTACACTGTGTATATACTGCACACTGATATGAATCGAGGGCACAATTGTAATTGTATGAACTGTAGAGGGCAGCAAGGGTATTTAAAAAATTGCTAATAGCAATATAGCCGTTTCTTTAGTTTGAAAGTTGATATTTATGTACCAGGTATAAGCTAGTTTTAGTAAAGTTAACTGCTTTATAGGTTAAGGAGCGGCTTAGTGATTAAGAATAAAAGAAATGAGCAACACTATTTTATTATTTTACTTTTAGGGATTTCAGGGTCCATGTAAAAATGATCCCATTTCATCACTGTGCAGTCAGTAGTGTGATGGTATAGATATACATATCTACCTTTATATCATTTGGTAGTAGCCCTAGAAAAGGTCTGTCATTCTGCTATGTATGATGTGAGCAGGGGTGCTCCACCAATGAGGCAAGTTGAGACACTCGCCTTAGGAGGCAGCGCCCCCCGGTTGCCAGGGGTGGCAAAAATGCTGCTCCAGGTATCTAAGAGCCGAATTTCTGTTTTTCAACCCGGAAATTCGGCTCTTCGAATGCAGAGAGTGCAATTGCGCTCTCTGCACTAGCAACATGCCCAGGACCGCTGGGTGTGAGGAGGTGTTCCCCATCCAGGTATGGGTATCCTCACTGGTATATGGATGCCAGATGTACCCCCAGTGGGGTAGCCATGTGAAACCACTTTGTACCGCATAAAAAAAGGTGGTACAAGGTTAGATCCTATGTTCACAAAGGGGAACTAAAGTCTAAAATAGAATAATGCTAGAAATGCTGTATTTTGTATACTAAATATAAACTTGAACTTACTGCACCAGAATCCTAATTAAACAAATGATTTATGCTTTCAAAGTTGGCTGCAGGGGGTAGTCCGCTCCCCCCTGCCAGTATGATAGTTTCCCTGCAGAGCAGTTAGGGACCGTCTGAAGTTTCCTATCCACAGCAGTCAGAGCAAGTAAAACGAAGGGGGAATTTCACTGCATACAGTCAGATTTCTTATAAAAATGGTAGACATTTTTAATTAAAGTATATTGGAGATAGATTTATTTTTCATAATAGAAAGTAAAATTGGATTTTATTTTTTGCCTTTACATCCCCTTTAACTAGGAAACAGAGGAAGCAGACCCTGTAGTTGCAGGGGGCCCAGGAGCAGGAGCATAGGGGGCCTAGTGAGGCCCTAATTAATATATCTTGTTAAAGTAGGCCAATTTATCAATATTTTGGCCACCTAAATTGAATATGCTGCAAGGCCCAGTAACATCTAGTTATGCCACTATTATTCAGCTTACTTTAGGATTGAGAGATGGACCAGGGAAGTGAGTAGAGCATTAAGAGGCTTTACTGAGGGATAAAGAAGGTTTAGCACCCCATGTGTTCTCCATCGGTATAGGAATTCAAGTTGGTAGTTCAGGGTAAAGTGATAATTGCTTGCAGTGTACTTGAAGGGCCTTTTTCATTGAGTAAGGGATCCTAGAGCAAGTACAAGTGTTTGCTGTAAACCCTTCTGGCATTTGTCATCTTGAAAAAAAAATAACTGTCTGAAGCTGTTAATAAAGTACTGTTAGACCTTATTCATTTCTCAGCTACAAAACCTTATGTGCCATCTGTAAGATCAAGCCCCAGCGAGAAACATATTACTGTTTTAGAGTGAAGATCATTCCTCTACTCAGCTTGTCGAATGCCCACCTTGCAGAAATACAGATGAAGCCACTTGGATTTGTGTGTTAAATACGTCATGACTGTAGCCCTGTGTGTGCTGAAGTAGCTTAGGGCTATCACAAATATCATTAGACTAGTATTGCACATAATAAGGGGTACAGAACCCCTTTGCATAGTTAGCACTTGGCACAGGCAGAGCAAACCCAGTGGATACACAAATGATTCACAGACCAAAACATAAGGGTTTGTGGGCATATTTTCTGTACCAGGCAGCTCATGGGCATTTTTATGCTTTATAAGATACGTGATGCTATTTCATTCTGGCTGTCATTTTCCTATGTTGATTAGGGTTTAGAGCAGATTAGATATGGAGTTGTCCTGATAATGTTCATCCGTGTATTAAGTGCTTCTCAACGAGCCGCAGACCCCGTGCCAGAGTGCAAAGATTCCAAGTAAAGGAGAAAAATAGCTGGAGAGCACACCTTCTTGCTTTAAAGGGTTTTCATTTTATTTTGCAGAAAATCCTGCACATGATGTTTCGGCTACAACGGCACCTGATGGAGGCCGTTGTAGCCGAAATATGTTGTGCAGGATTTTCTGCAAAATAAAATGAAAACCTTTTAAAAGCAAGAAGGTGTGCTCTCCAGCTATTTTTCTTCTTTACTCAGGGTTTAGAGCAGCTGATTGTTCTGTTCTTACTGGGATGTACTTTTAAGGCTCATGGTGATACCTTTTTGATTTCAAGAAAGAGTCATCAGCATAAAATGGCACCATGTTACATTGGATTGATGGGACATCATAGGAGTCAGCTCTCTTACTAATGTTTTATGCCTAGCCTCAAGTAAACAATTAATATTATTCATCAATCCAGATACTGCTCTCCTAATTAGTTCTCATCATTCTACCCTTTGCACTGCTGCACAGACCACACTATTGTATACACATCAACAGAGAAGCCAGACTAATTGTAGGACCCGCACCCAACCTTTACCCAAATCTTCTTGCTCTGTACAGTACTTCTGTGTGCGCTTCTGGTTCTAAAACAAGGGAACTTCGGGAGCAGTGGAGGAGGTACTTCCCCAATCTGATCTGCACCCAATCCTAACCCGCAATAGTAACCAGAACCCACCCAACCTGTGCTCAACCCGCAGGTCGTCATAGTTTTCAGGTCAACCCATACATCACTAGTTGCCCATAATTATGCAGCCATTAATGTATCTACTAAATCGTTTCTAATAACGCATTTTGACCATTCCCATCCCAAAGAAAGCCTCACTTTACCCTACTTCTCCTTTAAATCTTCTTTAAAATGCCTGCTCTTTCACAGTTTAGTCTCTAAACTCATAAAATAATTATAATTTCTCTAACTATCATGTACATAGAATTTTTTTTTTGGGGGGGGGGCTCCAAAAACCTGCTTGGGTGTATATTGCCCTTTAATTATTTTAAATGTAAATGCTATTTTTAAACTCTGGCAAAGAGTTTACTTTTTTCAAGTGCCTGTTGTTTTAGAGCCAATTTCAGACCCTAGCAATCTCGAAAATAAAGGACCAGTTGCAATTATTTTATGAACAACAATAAAGAGTCTCTTACCTGCGGGAGTAGCACTGGCGCTCTCTGAAACTTACTCCTCCCCCACAAGTACGGCTGCACTCCTTCCATTCTCCCCAGTTGTCCCAAAAGTCACTTTGTCGTTTGGATTTTCTTAACTGTAAAAAAAAGCGCTTAGGGTTCTTGCTAATTGTTCACTGCAACAATTAAAAAACTACATGTATGGAACCTATTATCCAGAATGCTCAGAAACCTGGGATTTTACAGACAAACGATCTTTCCGTAATCTTCAAACCTTAAGTCTATTACAAAATCATGTAAACATTAATTAAACGAAATATGACTCTTCTGCCTTCAGCAAGGATAAATGAGATCTTAGTTTGGATCAAGTACAAGGTACTGTTTTATTATTAAAGAGAAAAAGGAAATTATTTTAAAAATGTGGATTATTTGGATAAAATGGGGTCTAAGAGAAAAAAGTCAAAATTTACCCGAACGCAGCATTACTAAATCCACAGTGTTAATGAGAATGCTATCAGCAGTAAATGTAGAAAGAAGGAGTAGTGCCAAGTTTGTGTGGAAAGATAATCAATTCAGTTTGAGGAGAAAATTGCTAGGAAGCAATTAGCCATCTGTTTCTGAAAAGGGTTAGTTAAGGGGTGTATAAATAAATCTGCATATCAGGACTCCTTGAGAAATTGCAGCTCCTAGTTGAGGAAACTTCGGGCGACTTCGGAATACGAAGCACTGCGGGTGGCATCCCGCAGGCGACTTTTCATTATAGCAGGCGCAAGAGGGAAAGCGTTCGGGGAGATTAGTCGCCACAAAGACGAGTCGATTAGTTGCCAGGCGAATAAATCTCCCCGAATCACCAGGTGTGCCCTTACCCTTAGGGATTCATTTTTCAAATTCAGCTTGATCTGTCTGTCTTACACTAAGGGGCAGATTTATCAAAGGTCGAGGTGAATTTTCGATTGAAAAAATTTTGAGCTATTTTTTGTGTACTTCGACCAGGGAATCGTCCAAATTCGATTCAAATTTGAAAACAATTCAAAAATTCGAATATCGAAATTTATCATGTACTATCTCTTTAAAAATTTTACTTCAACCATTCGCCTTCTAAAACCTGCCGAATTGCTGTTGTAGCCTATGGGGGACCTCCTAGAACCCATTTGGAGTCAACTGGTGGACTTTGAAAAATCAAGTTTTTTTGGGGGGGGGAAAACTTTGAATCGAATTCTATCGAATGTGATATTCCTTCAATTCGAATTCAGCCGAATATGAACTTACTCGATCAAAAACGGACCTATTCGACCAAAAAAAACTTCAACTTAATTTCGGTTGGTCTTTTTGAATTCAAAGTTTTTTCAATTCGAAATTCGACCCTTGATAAATATGCCCCTAAATGCCGAGGATAGTCCCAAACTGTTGGCTAAGCTATTGACCTAGGAATTCCTAGGTCAATCTCAGCATAGGTATTAAGCACAACAAAGCAGGGATTTAAAGACTCACATGCATCTCATAATCCAAATAAATTTTATTCTAGATCAATGCCATGTATCACCAAACAGCATTGGGACATAAAATACATTTACTACCTGCGGAATGTTATTAGTTATCAGGGAAGATTTAAAGCATATAACTCTTGTCCTAGAGATAACCCTATATGTTTTTGCCTATCTTAATGTAAAATCTAGGGCTCTTTAATCTGACAATTACTTGAGCATATTGCATTTTTACAAATGACAGTTATATTCCTTTAGGCCTCAAATCAATCACAGGAAAAAGGGGGCGTAAAAAGTTCAGTCGGAGATTTCCATTGCTACAGAACCTCAAAATGTGCCCTGCGTACTGCATATAACAAAAGGCATCTTTTAGAGGTTTGCTTCCCCCCAATAAAATGACATTTGCCAAAATTAGGTCTCTGTTCTACAGATATGGGACCTGTTATATAGAATTTTCGGGACCTGGGGTTTTCCTTAATTTGGATATTCATAACTTGTCTACTTAAAATCATTTTAATATTAAGTAAACCTGATAGGATTATTTTGCCTCCAATTAGGGTTAAATATATCTTAGTTGGGATAAAACAAGGTACTGTTTAATCATTACAGAGAAAAAGGAAATCATTTGAGTTATTTGATTATAATGCAGTCTATGGGAGATGGCCTTCCCATAATTCAGAGCTAATGGATCCAATACCTGTACTTGCAGCCATGCTCCCATTCTACTCCTTTTTGAGTCAATATCATGGGAACGTCCTGTGAAACTGAGGGCAGTTGGGAGGCATGTATTAGGACATGTATTCGGGTAAAGCTTCCCTATCTGAACTGTCTAACTGGCTTGCTCCAGATTCCTCCCTCATGTTGAAAACATGCAGCGATGTTAACTGCCCCCTGTTAAAATTGAACCTAATTAATGAGAATGAGATAAAGAGCTTAGATTGAATCACTTGGGGAGTGACTTGTATGAATGAAAACAATCTATTGTGCCAGATTGATATTTTTAGTTAAATGTATTTCTTCCAACTTTCTTCTTCTTAACTCTCATTTTGTTGTATCCTTCCCAACATCTGCTCTTTAACAAATCCACATTTATTGGACTGTTTTACTCAAAATCATTTTATGTACTTGCACAAACAGAACACTCTACTTTTCCCAGAATGACACTGTCATTGAGGCTGTGCTTTCACATGGGGGCCTCTCTTTCCCTTACACTCATTGGACCACTGGATGCAACGAGGAGTGAAATTTCTTCTCTCTTCCAACTATTGGCTCAAACATACTCCTATTCTTCTAGTCTTCTAATTCAAATCTTTTGAAGTCTATACTCATCAGACTTTCCACTCTCCCATGCCATCATTTACAAACCACCATTAGATGTGTTCTCTGCTTCCCTCCTGACTGATTTTGAAACCTGGCTTTCTTTCTTCCTCTGTACTTACAACACTGCTATCATCCCTGATGATCTGAACTGCCACATTGATGATCCTTCACAACCTTGCCACTCATTTTCTCTGTCTAACTTCCTCCTTTGAACACCATCAGTGGACAGATACATCAAGCCAAAAGAATTGTCACTTTTTTTATTAAAAACTTAATTTTAAGTACCCCCTAATCTCAAAGAAAACAGACCCCTCCACTACTGAAATTCTTATCATGGCTTCCTGTAAAGCAAATAACTTATAAACCCCTTCTTGTAACTTTCAAAGCTCTCATACCTTTGCACCTCACTACATCTCTTCTCTATAGTTTCCATGCATCCCTGGCCGACTGCTCCCCTCTGCTCAGTGACAACGCCTGCTCTCACCACCCACTAAACCTGCTGTTTTCCCCACATGAAACTTTCCTCTCTTGCTGCTCCTTACATTAAGAATGCCAACCCTGAATTCCTCTGGAGATAATCTATAGAATTAATTAAATATCATGCAGGATCTTCCCTCAAACGCTTCAAAAATAAATTTAAACTCTTCCTCTTGGAGCACATCTGACTCAGGAGCACACTTATGAGGCAGTGACAGCCACTGTAAACTGCAGCATTTATTGGGATCTGTAAGTTATACACACACAGTAAGCTTTATGGGGCAGGGACCTCCTTGCTCTTGTCTCTCTTGCACTTATGCTTGAATGCTAGTGTATTTATTTATATTCAGGGTCGGACTGGACATTGGGCTCTTGTCTCTCTTGCACTTATGCTTGAATGCTAGTGTATTTATTTATATTCAGGGTCGGACTGGACATTGGGGACCCACTGGGTTACAAACCTAGGGGTTCCCTTAGCATGCGCAAACACCGGAGCGAATTGCATGTGCCAAAAGCCAGGAAGTGAGGCTAGATAAAGCCAGGAAGTGAGGCTAGATAAAAACAGGAAGTGAGGCTAGATAAAGCCAGGAAGTGAGGCAAGATAAAGCCAGGAAGTGAGGCTTGATAAAAACAGTGGTGCTGCTAAAATTAGATGTGAGTTCTCTATATATGTCATTTTTACACATATACATTTGTATTTATTGCATTTCCTATACCATCCCCTGTAAATCCAAATCACTGATTTAAGCATGTCAGGCTCACTTTAAACCTTCTACAAAGGTATGCACAGCCCTAAGGCTAACATCTGCTGTGGGTTTACAGATGTCAAACAACAGAATATTAAAGTAGACTATAACACAGTTGCAGGCATTATCTTATTAGAAACTTTTGAAAGCAAAACATCTCTCCATACAGACATGAACTTCTGCACATATGTGTGCATCAGTTATATCTGAGAGAAGCAGAAGGCAGGAGGTTTACTAGTATCTAGTCCTGATGTGAGTTTAAATGATGTTCCTCTTTCATTAGACACATGCCCCAGATTAAAATAAACATGAAAACATAATTGTAAAGTCACAAATTTGCTAAATAATTTAATTGTTGGTATGTTTGGTCCCCTCTGGGAGGCATGGGGTTCTAGAGCAGAAGTGTTTCACTGTGTGTAAAGGAGGATATAGATTATTTAAACAATGTAACTAAGCAATGCATTGACACATATGTAAGCATTAGGCCACCTGTATCAAGAAATGTCCTCTGTCCTGCTTTCTCTGGTTTTACCAATTCCACTGTATTAAACGAATCATAGGACCTAGGTAACAAACCCTAAAGCATTCAATATATAGTAGATATTCAGCTTTAATAAGGAGAAAAGAATAATTACCAGGAATGCAGGCTTCAGCACAACAATAATTATACACAATAGCAATGGAATCTTCATTTTCCTATAAAAAATAAATAAAACAACCATTAGAGTGGAATGTAATGGCTAAAGATCATTTACACGGCTTTAAAACATACAGACAGCCCTAAGAGCCCTGTGAGGTGCCTGGGCAACAACAAGAATTTCTTACAGCAATAGGTGAACTGCAACTCTCTAAGCTAAACACGCCAATGCATGAACTGCAACTATTTTATGAAAATCCTCACAGCAACGTGAATTTGTTTTTTGCTGAATGAAGCAAGGTTTTAGCTACTTGAAAGGTACAAGTGACATTATTGGGGGTGATTAACCGTGTAAAACCATGGCTCTCTTTTAGGGACCGAGCCATACTACAATAACAGGGTATTAAAGGTTAAACGGTAAGGCGGACCAGCATTCGTAATGCTTTAAAATTTTGTCGCTTTTGAACTGTATAATAAAATGTGTGATGCAATAGAAGTTTTGCTTCGTGAGATATAATAAATAGCATTTTATTCAGCAAGTCCAGAGGGCTTATTGGAGGTCTCTAAGGACTTATCTTGTCACTTAAAAATATTCTCATGTACTGTACCATGCAATAGGAGAAGAGTAGTCAGCACATCGATTCTTAGTTTTCTTTGGCGATGGTGCACATTCTACAATGGCCACTTACCATTGGCAAACTGTGTAGTAGAAGATTTAACAGCACCACCAACTCTTCAAATGGTTAAAAAGCCTTTATGTATGCTTTTGTGGGCATCTTCTACTGTACCATGCAATAAACATACATGACTGATTTTTATATAACAACCACTATGGGTTATGAACTCTCTTGCGTCACCTTTTCCATTCTTGCTCTTTACTTTCAACTCTTTCTTTTTCTCTTGTCCCTCCACAACATATCATTTTTAGCATCCTTAATAGTGCCTTTTCAATATTTTGTCTTGACTATATGGTTCTCCAATCTTCACCTCAAACTCTTCCTTTTTTTATCCCTTTCTTTTTAAAAGAATGAGGAAAGGGAAATTCACAGGGGGTGGGGTGTCAATATGTCACCCTAGTGGCTTACATTGGTTTTCTTTTCCAAGGCTGGCAATCGTTTTTGGAAAAAATACACCGACATAGGGATCTTTCTATAATCTTCTTAGTCTTTTCCAGGGATCCCTTATGTAGACTTCAAATTGTGCATGCACTGGATACATATTGGCAATTACACATTCACTAAGGAATTATTGGACCAATTTCATTGTGGGTTGTACTTGATGAATAAGACCAATGTCCTTAAAGAACCATTATCCTAACCAACTGTGAAATGCTTTTCCCTTCTAAATACAGAGGTACTTCTTTTCAAAAAATAATAAGTTTGAAAATTATTCCTGGAAATAAATCTGCTTTGGCTTGTACCCAAGTACCTACCTGCTTCTCCACAAGTCTTGTCTATGGATCTGTGTGTGCACCAACTAGCAGATTGGCAGGCCCTTTCATGCCACAGTTTGAGTACAGTATCACCAGCCCACCACCAGAAGCATCACTGTCGTTTGGAAGTGATCAGCTGAATGCTCATGATCTAAAGCCAATTCATATAACTGTCCAAGATCCCAAAATGCAGACAATGTTTTTCATGAATAATCTTCTGCCTAGAGGTAGAATAAAAACATGTATTTAATTTACTGCATAATCTTTCAGACCAGTAAGAAATGTAGATTATCAGAAGATTATTAGAACATTTGGTGCCTTGTTGCATGCCATTCATATTAATTTTCTCTTCCAAGCTAGCACTTACTGATCCGTTTTTATTCGTTAGTAATAACATAGAGAAAAATGTATAGCATGTCTGTGTGATGACTCATTACTGTCTTCCCCATTATACTTAAGAAGGGCAAACCTAGTGACATTGACCAATTCTGGACCATGACATCCCAAAACATAACTGCACGTTGAGCTAATATGTTAGCAGGGTCCTACTCTCACTTATATGTAAAGGGGTCATCCAGACAATTTAGTTTTTTGCATAATTAAAGAAAATGGCTATGAAGGTTTTCATTCATCCAGGTCATGGTTTATAGTAGAAGTAATCTAGAGCAAGTGGACTTGCGGATTAATCATTGAAGATGTTTCATTACTCATGCGAGCAACTTCTTCAGTTCAACTGACTCGTACAGAAATCCTCAGCATATAAACTCTTCTAATAATCCAATCACAATAGTGCAGTGTAACTATCCAACAAGGTGACAAGTGAAACTCTTAGCATTTTAACCAGCTTCATATAAATTAATTACACATTTTTATATATATGTTATTTTACTGTTGAATGCATGCCTTGTTAATAACTATAGATTATAGAATGCAAGTACACTGTGGGATCTATTTTCTGGTTTCGAGATCATTAACATTCTCCTGGGCAGATTGTCAGTTTGAAAAACCAAGTACAAAATGTCCAAAAGAATGGATTTAAAAACAGGGATTATCCATGGAAATTTGGAACAGTTGGCAGCCTACTCATGCCAGATCAACAGCACAGATTTATCAAAACATCAACAAACCTTAAATGGGAAACTAATGTACATTAATATGGCTGAAGAAATACATTCTCGGTAATAGCACTGATAAGGGTAGCAGGGTTCTGGGCAAAAATGTAATAAACCAGGAAAACACCAGACATATGGCAAATTCTACATGATTGTCTCTGTATCTCCAATGACTAAATCAGTTAACACAGACCTGTCATTTGCAAAACTCATGTTTTGACTTGCCAAATTCAAGAGTAGAAACTTAACTGGAATACTTACAATTTAAGGAAAATTAAAGGAAGCGATTAGAATATACACCTCATTGAAGTTAGATTAAGATCACTGTAAATTAAGGGAAAATCATGAAATCACTGGTTGTACAATAATAATAAGCTAAATGCTGACAAGACTAAACATGGGTATATATGGTATGCTGTCAATCAAATGTTTTAAACAATAGAAGAAATAATTAAATTGTTGCATTTCATATTTTAAACAATACACTGGATTTATGGTACTATTAAGCATGTTTTATATCTCTTTTACTGGGCCACAGAACAATAAAAAATGTAACTACAAGTTAAACATTGAAAATTGGACCTGTTACAACACCCTAGAGGGAATATATTTTTCTTACAAAAATATATAGGTTTTAGAACACAAAGATCGGTTGGAGGCTGCTAAGCTGGAAGTAGAAGATTTGACAAAGGATCGTATCAAAAATTTGCCTGTGTATTTAATTATTTTTTCTGCCAAAATTCTTTACTTGCCTCATCAAATAATTGCTATGTTATTACTACATCTGGTCCTGTGCTCTTAATTGCTCCATTATTGTTTTTTTTCCATCAGATAACCAGGACTATGTGTAAATGTGTATCTATGGACAAGTCCTTAAAGTCCTATTAAATCAGTTGGTAACCCTCACCAGGAACCTCTAGCTCTATACCAGTATTTTTAATCTAAAGTACAGAAATCAATCATCTAGTTTGTTGGATCAGCAGTGATTAGAACCGTAGAGTGAATCTTGGAAATGTATCTACATATACCAACTCTCCATTATTTTTGATATCTCAAGATAATGTTATTAATGTTTAACTATGTTATGTGGACCCCAGGAAAGGACAAATCCTTCAGCCGTTTAGTATTTCCACCATATATGACACTTCATATATGAGTGGACCTTCAATGTCAATTTCTTTGATGGGCCCTAGGAGGCCCAGTCCAACACTATCCCTATCCAAAGAAGCATAATGTCCCAGGCACCACCTTCCCTTCTGCTCCCAATAAGTATATAAAAGCAAGTGGCAAATAAGGGATGTGCTTCTTACTGTAGCCCGAGACAGTGTGATATATCCCTTCATCGTCATTATTATATAAATTCCTGCATTCTGATTTCTTTTTAACTGGTACCTCCTTTCTTACATGCATGATCTTGGTAAAGTACCCCTTGACAAATGTATTTATCGCACAGGCCAATCCTACCCCTCTCTAGCTTCATATGGGAGAGATCTACAAGACTAATATCCATTTTCACACGTCTTTTATACTTTACTTTTGCTTAAAAAGATTTGGAGTGCTACCTCATTTCCCTTTGTGTTTTAATATTGTATAAACTTTATGCAGCATCTTAGGCACAACGAGGCATATTAAAGTATGGTGCTAGGATAAATGAGCACAGGTAGGAGTATGGGTTTTTGTGTATTACATTTTAATGACAGTTGGGGGCAGATTTGTCAAGGGTCGAATATCGAGGGTTAAAAAACCCTCGAATTCGACCCTCAAAGTAAAAATCCTTCGAATTCGATTTAGGATTTAGCGCAAAAGCTTTGATCGAATAAAAATCGATTTGAACGATTTTAATGGATCGAAGGATTTTTATTCGATCAAAAAAAACTTAGAAAAGTGCTGGGGAAGGTCCCCATAGGCTAACATTGCACCTCTGTAGGTTTAAAGTGGCGAAGTATGAAGTCGAAGTATTTTTTAAAGAGACAGTACTTCGATTATCGAATGGTCGAATAGTCGAACGATTTTTACTTCGCTAGTTGAAGTACCCAAAAAAATACTTCGAAATTCAAATATTTTTCCGTTCAAATTATTCACTGGAGCTTTGTAAATCTGCCTCTAGGTGTTAGGAGACCAGAAACCTGATAGATGGGATGAGGAAGTCATATACAATCCCTTCTTACTGGATAGTACAGATCCATTGATGGGGGATTACCTTTTTGCAAGCTGAAGTAAAGCACTCAACACCTGTATCTGCGTAAAATGAAAATTTAGGCACCGGTGGTTCTTAACCAGTTATTTTATTGAAAATCAATAAACAAAGTGAGGTACTTCTGCAAGCACACAAATGAGGATGTATGCAAGTCTTTAGTGGCACTGCAAAGAATAAGCAGTTTACAGATGCTCATGCACCATTAAACATAGGAGGTAGAAGATCCTCAAGTAATTGGAACACCTCAGGGAAGTGGATTCCTTCCACCCTTTATATAAACTAGGGATATGAACGGGTCACAGTGCCCCTGGGCCAACTGGTAAAGCTCCGTCCTTTAGGGCTTAGTTTACAAAACAGGGAATTCCTGATCTGAAGGGGAAGTTAACCCTTTGGGTCCCCTACATAAATTAAAATTACTAACCTGAAGATTATTATTAGGCAGATTAGGCAGTTGGGAGGTATTTTATAGACAATCCTGAGATCTTTTAAATGCACAATCCTGCGACAGACAGATAGTATCATCCACCCATAAAAATTCTTAGCCATGTTTGAGACGGAGCAGAGACAGCCTAGAGGAGTCTAACATTACTTCAATACTTCAGATTCAGATGCTCTCATTTAAGCACTGGGCAATTAACAGCACAAGTGCCACCAGCCAATGCCATGTGCTCCACTGGACAAATTGTACATCAATCTTTCAGAAGGTCCAAGAGCCAAATGATCCATTGATATCATTGTTCAGCTACATACAAATCATTACTTTAGCATTTTGGAATTTGGAGGTGTATTTAAAAGCAAGCCCTCATTTCTTACACTGGCTAATGATTTAAATAAAGACATGATTATAGAAGTAACTGAGGTCTGCCCCTAAAGCGGTCACCCCAGTCCTGAGCTCTTGGGTGCCTATATATTAATATGGCACTGACAAGGACGGGGGGGGGGGCTGCTGTATGGCAGTTACACCGCTGCATATTTCCATAGATGATTCATTTTATTGTTTTTATTTATGAAATTGCTTCTAAATGTTGCCTTATTTGGCTTCGGCAGCCAGTGTTTCTCAGGACTAAAAGGCCACTGCAGTTCTCTCTATATTAGTACTTTTACAAGCATGTTATCAGGGGGAATTTTTTGATATCTCCAAGGCATGTTCCCACAGAAACTAAATCAGCTACAGATGATTTTGACAGTAACATTGAAGAGTTGTTTTGTGTAGAAGATTGGCCAATGTGTTGGTTTTTTTTTTAGCAAAGTTCTATGAATGTGAAAAGAAACATTACAAATGACTACACCAGCTGGCATGTAAATTAATTCTAGCCTGTGAAAGCCCTTGAGGCCTGAAATAAGAAAAACCCTGATCTACAAAAATTGGGAAATCGTGTATATTAATATGCGGGAATTGTGAACAAAAGTGGTGACTAAAATGTTAGATAACTAAACATTGGCCAATCAGAATCAAGATGTCCCACAGCATTTTCAGGTACAAGGGTACATGGCAAGAATCATGGTGGGTACCACTTGGGAAATGTTTAACGGCAGCTTATAACTGGTAAATGAATCTGGAGCAGGCACTCAGATAAAGGCAATCTTCTAGGCTTATGATTAAGTGTTTGTAACACGAAACGTGTAAGACAGAGGACACAATAAATCTTTTTTACTTGATTTCAACTGTTTGATGGAAGATTGCCTTTATTGGAGTGCCTGCTCCAGATTAATTTTTTGCTGAGAGCTCAGGGCCGTGCACCTGGGCCACTTCCCTAATGTGGTGAGTAAATACTCTACTTTATGGAGACCCCCCTCTTCATCTTATCAGCTTATAACTGGTCCCAGAGGAGTGCAGTCTAAGGCAAGTGAGCACTAACAGTGGACAAGGAGTCAAAATATTGGGTAGAATCAGGAGGTTGTCATGTGACAGGCAAGTGGGAGTGAGATCAAGCAGACAAAAACAGGAATATATGGGCAGGTGAGGAAAAAGAGTGGTGGCCAAGCCCCCCCATTGATTTTTATGGTACCTTTGTTAATGATGTAACAAAGAAAACTCCCAGCATAAATACAGACCAAACTGGAATATATACATACAGCAATCCTGTCCACTCACAGATGATCTGTCCTGTTTAAAAATTCATGTTGAAGAAGAAAAGCCTCAACGGTCACCCACTAACTAACAGGATTGAGGCAGGTTGCCATGCACATTTATGACAAGTCTGCTGCTTCCATCCATTTATCCTACTGGTCAATTCCATGAAGGATTGGCCCAAGTATGGCCACCTAAAAATAAAATTTGCAAGGGCAATATTAATTGCTATTCATACATGTTTCACACACACCATGGTTATTCTGGGAAGACAAAGTGGGACTATTATATAATTTGCTATTAGGGTTGCCACCTTTTCTGGGAAAAAATACCAGCCTTCCTATATATTTATCTTTTTTCCCTATTAATAACATTGGGATCAACCATCATTTTTACCGGCCAGGCCGGTAATATACTGGCCAGGTGGCAACCCTATTTGCTACTTGTTTTTCTTCCATGTATTGCTCAAAGTTTGCATGCAAGTTTGGCCTGGCACCCAACATGCACTATCATGCACTAAATGTGGCCCTTAAAAAATGATTTGAATGCCCCCTGGCTGCTAAAATTCCAAAAGAGTTCTTTGTATAAAATCCTTATTTAATACAATCGGGTCAGGTACATGTACTATAAGCAATATTTGAGCCATTGCATGAGAAAAGCAGGAACGCAATGCCCAAGAGAGTAGAGGTATTTCATGTTTTCACTAGTAGAGCAAGGAAATCCTATTTTGCAAAGATATGACCAGACAGCCAAAATAACCATTTGAAAGGGAAACACACAAATATTTCAAACTGTTATTATGCTATTTAATTCCAAGAAATCAGATCATTTGAAAACAGGGACAGTTTTAGAAAATCCAGCTTAAAGGGATTCGGTCTTGATTTTTATGGTGTAGTCTTTTATTTCTAAATTACACTCTTCTGAACAAGTATTTTTGTAATAATTGGTAACATTGGTGTGTAGGTGGTCATCTATCAGGGAGCTGTTATCTTGTCTCAGGGATCTGTAATCTTACTGCATTCCCATTGTTCTGTTGTTAAGGTCCTTGTTAAGGACTGCAAGTCGCCCAGTTAGGGTAAGGGCACACATGGCAATTCGGGCAACTTTGGAATACGAATCACCGCATGTGCCATGCCGCAGGCGACTTTTCATTATAGCCGGCACAAGACAGAGGGAAGGCATTCAGGGAGATTAGTCACCCCAAAGAAGAGGCGATTAGTCGCCAGGCGACTAAATCTCCCCGAATCGCCAGGTGTTCCCTTACCCGTAACATAATTCTATCTGCAGTCTCTAGGTGGTGATGTGGCCTGATGCATTTGAGGCTGATTTGTTAAAGTACATTAACTTGTGCTTTGCCACAAATCAGGATGTCATCACTTCCAGTGCTTGGTATCAAAATAACATATGCACCCAATATGCACCCAATTCTCCAGTCACCAATATAAATGTGTCTAATGAGGCAGGCCACTGAGAGAACTCTGAAGATACAACCTTGAAGGTGGTGATATCTTTAGGGTTACCCTGCACCAATAGATGCACTTGTGCTCAATTCAAAACAGAAGGTGGGATAGAAGCGCCAGCACCAAACGCAACTGCGGCAAAGGTTGCTAAACCATAACTGGAGTTGTGTTTAATAAATGCGTCATTGTGGTCAATTGTTAAGAAGGCTCCAACATGGTTCCAAAATGTGGATTCTGGCATACTTCTGCTACCTACTCCTCTATAGTTTAATGCTACACTCATGCAGTATTTGCTCCTCCGTTGCCATACACATCTACCATTGATGTGAATAGCAGCTACCATCAACAGGGATGACAGGCAGACTGTGACAATTGGCATGCAAGTCAATTACTGACAGCATGAGCAGTGCCATGCAATTCTAGCAGAGGAGCAAATGGTTTGTGTGCCATCAGCATTGTTTTGTCATTATAATTGCTCTGTCTATTTTAGTAACAATTTTGTTAAAGGCAAAGTCTCAATTACCTTCAGGCTAATAAATGAAAGAGAAAAGAAATGAAAGGAGAATATTTCTCCTTATCTAAACTGTGTTTTTGTGTCTCAAAATTGCTACAAAGTATCTTATTTGCACACGTTGGCTGTTCAGGGCTCTCTGCTACAAGCCAATTAAGTGAGAAACTTTGTTTCTTTTTCTGGCTGTTCAGTGCAGAGAAAAGAGGGACTTTCCAGTACAAATGAGGGACTGTGGGTTGAGCTGTCAAAAGAGGGACTGTCCCTCCAAAAAAGGTATGGTTATTGGGGACAGGTCATTGTAATGTGCTCAGTACAGTCACAGTTCTGTTTGTTATTATTTATAGAAATACATGTATTAAGAAGTACATTCTTGAAGGTAATCACAAAGAAGCTATAGCTTTTTAAAAAATAGTTTTTTCCCCAACATGATACTATTTTACACAAGATTTTAACTTTCTGGAAGAGGCCACTTGTTTAAACATTAAGAGATACAATAAATCATAAAAAATTTTGCAGACTTCCACAAGCATTTTCAATATTCATACAAGCAAATCATATTAAAGCCTCCTTTAATTAAACCTGCATTAACTTTAGAAACCACCAGTAGTAAAAACAAGCGATTTGAAGCACTGAATAAATATCCATGAACAGCTCTTGTTTGGGTAATACTATTTTATCTCTTATAGCAAACCCAAGAAAAACATATGGATGGCATTCCAGACCCTTAAGGGTTGGGGGCAGACGGGCAGATTCTGGGAGATTTAGTGGCCTGGCTAAGTTTCTGGCGACTTCGGAAATCGAAGAGCCACGAGTGCATTAGCGCAGGCGATTCTTCATTCAAGCAGGCGGAGCAGATGGAAGACAGTTCAGGGAGATTGTCGCCCTGCAGAAGAGGCGATTAGTCGCCAGGCGACTAAATCTCCCCGAATCTGCCCGTCTGCCCCAACCCTTTAATGCAAGGATGTGCCATCAAATATACATGTCCAAAAGTATCCAGATACTTTGTTTAAATTGACATTTCTGAACTGTTTTTTTTTTTTTGGCATGTCAAAACTATTTGTAGGAAGCGTGGGGTATATGTGGAAACATAATAGAGTAGAACCCCCATTTTACTTTTTTCAGGGGGATCACACAAGAAAGGGTGTAAAATCCAGGAAAATTAAAAATCAGGGGAATTCTTTACAGTGAGGACAGTAAGGTTGTGGAATGCCCTGCTGGATGATGCTGTGATGGATGATTCTGTTGGCTTGGGTGATTTCTTGGACAGGCATAATATTCAAGGCTATTGTGATACTTAAATCTACAATTAATATAGATATTGCTATATATAGTTTCAGTGGGTGTGTATAGGTATGTGTGCTGGGATTCATTTGCAGGGGTTGAACTTGATGGACTTTGATCTCTTTTCAACCCAACTTAACTATATAACTATAAATACTTTATGTATTATATATTGGTGGTGGTGGGACCTCAAGAAAACGGAAAATGAGGGACTTAATATTAAAATCAGGATATGGTGTTTCATTGTATCTGCAAGTGCAATGGCAAGCATTGTAAACTAATTGCTCTTTGTAATATTTCAGTTCAGTTTCCTACACTAACATCGGTGTGGAGAATAATTTGATTATACAGCGTTTTCCATAACCTGTTTGTATTCCAGGACAGGTTTCATAACTCCAGCATTCTACACAGACTGTACTATGCTCTATTGAATAATACCATAGAGGTATGCAGTTATCAGTTTGGGTACTAACCATTGCTGTAACCTGCAAATGTAAATATCCAAATGTAATATTCTGTACCAGCCCAAAGCTAACACAGTCCGTAAGCAGTAAAGATCTGTGCCTCCAAAGATGCCCCAGTAGCTCCCCATCTTCTTTTCTGCTGATTCACTGCACATGCTCTGTGCTACTGTCAGTTACTGAGTTTAGGGACCCACTCACAATATACAGTACACATAGAATAGAAATGTCACAATATAAGGCTGATTAGTAATTAATACAGGTAATTGCTACATGGCAGCACAGAAACCAGTGCAATTAGCATCAGAATTTAATAAACAGGCCTGTAGCATCAGCTTATATTACAGGCCAACTTAATTTTCTGACAGCTTAGCTTCCTAACAGCTGCTCAGAGCCCACTGAGCATGTCAGTGTCGCAGACACTTTCCAAGATGGTGACCCCCTGTGACAAGTTTGAAGTCCTGGATAATTGCTGCTATTGAGAGCTGAAACTTTCGGCTGGTGCACTAAATTTATTAAATATGGCATTTTTAGCCATATTCATCTTTAGGGTTTAGTTCTCCTTTAAAGGAGCCAAAGAATGAGTCCTCCAGGAATGGACCCTGGATCAGTCCAGTGACTCAGCCACTGAGCCAGACAGACACAGCTGTTAATCCTGTCCTGGATAACAAACAAGGGCTAGTCTTTGTCTGCTGCATCGGGGTCCTTTGGATGTGGGTGTTGTGGTCACTTAGATCTAAGAGAATTTTTATAATGTGCAGATGTTAACGGGCAAACTGTGACATCACCTAAATGACTGCAAACGGGATGTATTATTAAGGTTACAAAAGTTGTGCTTTAGTCAGCTCACATGCACTGGTGGTAAAATGCTGTGAATCTCTACAGAATAGTCCATTCCACTGCACTAGGGTCAGTGGCTCAGACTTTTACAAAAGCATCACAGTGTTGAAGCAGACTTATTCCCTCGCCAGAGATACATACCATCTATAGAAGCAACTAGAGCTGAGTCAAATAGTATTCTTGCTCATTATGCCCGTCCCTAACCCTCTAACCCACTTGGTCCACACACCACCTGGTCCAACACCCCCATCAGCTCTCTTGGCAACCACCAGACCAAAAGCACTTCCCTCCCACACTGTCCACAAGCCACTGCCATTGCCCACTACCTTATGCCACTATCCTATCACCACTGATCTGTTTCCCACCAACTGTGCCCACCTACCATTTTGTGCCCAACCCTAGTTTTGGCCCTGGGCACAACACATTGTACTCAGAATGCATAACTATGTTTTACTGAATGCACAATAAAGCATCTTCTGTTCTTACATATACATAAAATGAAATTAGTGTTTGGACATTTAAGCTGCAGTATAAATAGACCGAAATGAAAAAAAAGGATATATAATATAATATACACAGATATTCTAACCAGAGTTGTCAACCCTACCTGACTATATAAATGTCCTGAAGCCAATATGTTTTTGTTTGAATATTTCTCTAATACGCCAGCTTTTTCGTAAGGGGTTTTCAAACTCCAGACAGTTACAGAATTGGAATTGGGGATCTTATAGACATGCTTACTATTCCTGCCATTTTTGCTAATGACAAATTAAAGTTTTACTTTTTTTTTTTTTTACAGACAAGTAAATCTGATAATGGTGGTCATGCATTTGTCTTCCATTGCTTTTCAGCGAGTATTTGCTCTGTTTGCACCTGACTCAAACTCCTCTAATGTTTGAAGCTGCCAAATGCAACTGCTTGTACAAATATCGCTTGCATGGGAATGATATACTAAATAGAACATGCACATTCCCCTATAAATATATGAGCAGAGCTTGTTGATTATAAAGAACTGGCACTTCAAAATCAACTGCCTGTGTGAGTAGTTATAAGAGTTTACTGAATGATAGCGTCTTACCTTAGGCCTGCCTAGAGGTGAATACTAGGGTGCAGCTGCTCGTATCCCACTCTTCACTGTACAGTTATCCCAAATCTCCAGACTCCAGAATTCCTTCCAATGCCAGGCGGGCAGCAATGTTTGTTAAGGTTCCACCTCAGTGATCTGAGTTTCTCCTTTCTGTCTGTCAGACAGTTCCACAGCCCAGATTAAAAGCATCCAGCACAGACAGGACCTGCTGGAGAGTGAATTCCACTTAGCAGAAAAAAAAGGTGTTTATTCACTTTTTTTCCCTTTCTAGCAGCTGAATGGGTTTGTTTAGGGTGGGGCACAAGGCTAGATTTATTGTAGCCCTGGGTTAGCTTGAATCAGAGTGAAACATTAGACAGATGTGACTTGGGACAGCCTCCATACTGAGCAGATTGCATGAGGAAGTGTGTGTTTAGCAGAATCCCCTTCATCTAGGCACACAGGAAACCCCACAATGGAACACATATTCAGAACTGGCTATTGTGCTTTGCTTTTAGTCATTTTCCCACGTAGCTGCCAATAGATAGAAGCATCAACAACGGTCCACTATTTTCTCTGTGTTAAGCTATTAACTGTAATAATATATTGCATAACAGCGGATTTTGTATGAATCATGCCTTTGTCTGATCTTGGCAGGTTTCATGGCATCTTTTTGTTTTTATCCACAAGCTTCTAGAACTCCTGTGTGTGCTTTATTACTACAGTGGAAATAGAGAGGGGTCGTAGAGGATAAACCAAAGCTTAAAATAATTTTTCAAATTAAGGGGGTTATTTACTAAACTCTGGCCAGGCTTTTTGCGGCAAAACTCCAATTTTTCGCGGTCTTTTTTAAAACGTTACTTTTTTAGAGATTTATTAAAGTCCGATGCAGCAAAAAGCCCGAATTCGAGAATTCGCCATCTCAGACATGCCGATGTTGTGTATAAGTCAATGGCAGAGGTCCCATTTTAAAGTTTAAAAAAATATTTGGCCTTTTTGTTCAGGAAAAAGCCCAAAAAAATTGAGAGATTAGGGGGGTAAACTCCAAAAAAACAATACAATTCGGGTTTTCGCTCTATTTTATTGTTTTTTACCGAACCAATTAAAGGAGAAGGAAAGGCTTCGTGCACTTTGGGGTGCCAAATGTTAGGCACCCCCAAGTGATTGTATTGACTCACCTGAAACCCCGGGCCAGTGCTCCTATCAGCAGAAAACTGCACTGGCCTGGGGTTATACCAGTGAGCACCACAGAGTGATCCTCTTCCAGTTCTTCTTTCTTCAAATTTCCCAGGGCAAACGCATGTGTAGTTGAGCGAAATAGCTGACTTTTTCGGCCTTTCACTCTAATACAATACAATCACTTGGGGGTGCCTAACATTTGGCACCCCCAAGTGTACAAAGCCTTTCCTTCTCCTTTAAATCAAGCTTTTTTTAATAATAAATAAGGTCAAGTCGAGTACTGGAGTTTGATTGTGGTTTTTTTTATGTAAAAAATTAGATACGTTTGGATTTTAGTAAATAACTCTCTAAATGTAAGTAAAGCAGGAGCCCTAGAGATAGATGGTGGGGGGGGGGGGTTTAGTTTTGTGTCTCTAAACTGACCAGTCACTGACCTACTGAATGAGCCGGGGTCGCTAGCTGAAGGTTAAATAGCATCTCTCAGCAATTAGTAGACATATTGTTATTATTATCCTTTATTTATACAGCACTGACACAATTTTACATCCTGTGTCGCCCTAAGGCAGGCTTCCTAATGCTGCTCCCCCTCACCCCCCACACTAGATCTGAATGTCCAATTTATAAACTGACATTTGGGCACCTTTTTGCTGCTCCATGTGGCAGATTGAGGCAAAATTCTCACTTCACCTAGTGGCAGGAGTGGCCCCATTGCCAGTCCCATTGGATCTTAAATCACATACAGAGATGTGAACTAACCCCATGTCATTAGTATAATGATCCAGTCCACCCATATTAAAAAATCTTAAGTCTTATTTACATAAATAGATACATGAAATAAATGTAAATCTCTTGAGTCACTGCACAGGGGTTAGTTCACATTTCTGGCTACATTTCTAACTTTTAGTATATTATAAAATGCCTAATTCTAAGCAACTTTTCAATTGGCCTTCATGTTTTCTTTTTTCATAGTTTTTGAATTATTTTCTTCTGGCTCTTTCCAGCTTTCAAATAGGGGATCACTGACCCTGTTTAAAAAAAAAAAAAACGCTCTGTAAGGCTACATATGTATTGCTGTTGCTAATTTTATCACTCATCTTTCTATTCAGGCTCTCTCCTATTCATACTCCAGTCTCTCATTCAAATCAATGCATGGGGTAATTTGGACCCTTGTAACCACATTGCAGGAAATTGCAAACTGGAGAGCTGCTGAATAAAAAGCTAAATAATTCAAAAACTACACATAATAAAAAATGAAAACCAGTTGCAAAATGGCTCACAATATCATATTTCAAAATGTATTGAAAGGTGATCAACCCTGTCTTCTGTATGTTTTTTTGGAGTGATGGAGGAAACTTATACAGAGAGAGAGAGAGAGGAAGAAAATGCAAACCTTTCAGATAGTGCCCCAGTAAGTATGGAACTCTGTTTGTGGGGTATCATACCTTTTCTTTTAAGAGGACACATTGTATAAAAGCAAGAATGTGGCTTTGCATTATACAAATTGTGGGAATTTACTCAACTGGCAGCTTTGGCAATAACTTTGACATCCAGGGTAACTTTAAACCGAAATCTGTTTTGTAGCCGTGTAACAGTACATAACAAATATATAAACTCACAAGTCAAGCCTCTGTAACCATACAAGTTAGTTCCCTTGCTGACTCTGACTGCATACAGTACAAAGGGCTTGCATTTTGGTAATGCTTTAGACACTCTTACATTGTTTTCCCTAATTTATTTAATTAATTTGTTTATTCCACAGATTTCAAAATAACAATTTATTAAAGGAGAAGGAAAGGCATCCTGCAATTGGGGGTGCCAAATGTTAGGCCCCCCAAGTGATTATATTGACTTACCTGAAACCCCCGGGCCGGTGCTCCTATCAGCAGAAAACTGCACCGGCCCGGGGTTATACCACTGAGCACCACGGAGCGATCCTCTTCTGTCTTCCGCTTTCTTCGCGCAGCTGCGCAGTAGAACAAAAAGCTGGACTTTAACTAAAAAGTCGGCTATTTCATTCAACTGCGCATGCATTTGCCCCGGGAAATTTGAAGAGAGAAGAAGCCAGAAGAGGATCGCTCCGTGGTGCTCACTGGTATAACCCCGGGCAGTTTTCTGCTGATAGGAGCACCGGCCCGGGGTTTCAGGTGAGTCAATACAATCACTTGGGGGTGCCTAACATTTGGCAGCCCCAAGTGCAGGATGTCTGTCCTTCTCCTTTAAAGAATAACTAAACCCAATTGTCCATAGCAGCTCCTCATCTTGGATCTTGTTAGGTTATATTTTGAGAGTCAGATAGAATGTTATCTCTGCGCTACTTCGAGAAGCTAAATTTTGGTGATGTTGAAATCATTAAAAAAAATTAGGTGACATCTGTCATAGTAACTAATGATAGTATGGCACTGGGTTCCTTGTAATGCTGTTCTGAATAAATTACTAATTTACTGTATAGTGAATTTTATATTTTGTAATATATATTGTATATTATAAGTCAGTCCTTAGTTAAGCTAAGTGACAGCAGCCCAGAGCATGTGCTATGGATCAGCAGAAAAGAAGATGAGGAGCTACTGGGGGCTTCTTTAGAGGCACAGATCTTCTCTGCTAAAGGGCTGTGTTGGCCTAGGTATAAAATTCCCAAGTGGCATTTCTAGATTAATTCTTTATAAGATTGTTTGCCTTTGCATGAATTGTTTGTTAATCTAACCAACACAAATAAACGGAGAGGCACAGATTTAATGCAAATCATTCAAATCTCTCCAGCAAGGGTTGGATGAACTATGGATTACAATTTTTGCATTGGGGTTAATGTGTGGATGCCAGAAAGCAGGAATGTGAGTTTGCCTATGTCAAGATACTACATATAGGGGTAGCTGGATTCTCCTCTCCCACAGGCTGTTGCTGCATGACTCTGTAATGTTTCATTTTTTTATGATCATCTGTGATCTGGAACCAACCAAAAATTAGCATGTCATATAGGTTAACAGAAAACAACAAAATAATAGACACTATAGACAAAATTTCTTTTTTTTACCTAAATTATCTTAGTATAGCGTTCTTACCTTTTTTTTTTAAAGAATAATGAAACATTTTCACACACCCAGCCCTTTTACAAAAATGTTTAAAATGTAAGGTCTCTCACAGAACTTGTTTTTCTTCCTTGGGAAATAAATCAAACAGGCCCAATGATGCGCTAGATGTCAGGCAGATGGATGCAATGCTATTTTGATGAAAAATTTTTGCTTAAATGCCGTTAAATGTCAAGAAGCTTTTGGGGTCCTTCTGGGCCTGAGGGTGGGGTGATTATTGTCATTTAAATGAACTGCATAGTAGGGAGGGGCCAGACTATTGTACTGTAACACTCCATTACTTGTTCTACCACTGCATACCTCCCAAAATATGAAAAATAGAAAGAGGGACAAAAAGATCTGCCGTGTGTGTAGAATGGCAAAAACAATTTTGACTACAACCATTTTATGGCCAGACCCCTAAATACCACATCCATTTTACAAAATTTGGCAGGTTATGGAAAGTTTGAACAAATTTCTGGAGGTTTTAGGGTCAGGTTTTTTTGTTATTACAGTTTTGCTAATGAAGGTGAATTGCCTTTTAAGCTGCAAGACAAATACAAGAGGTCCTCTGCCCTCAACCCATTATCAATATATATAAGACACAGAGACATTTTGTGCGTACAGCTACTAAAAAATGTTTTTAAAAATGAGCGGTAAGCACAACTTTACCTTGCTTTTAAGCTGCAAGTTACAGTTTCCCCAAGAGACCTGCTTATCTTTGCTTATTTTAAATTGTGCAGTTGCAGAGTATTCTGAGCTCTCTGCCAAAAGCGGGACCAATGTGGAAGTGGAGAAGGTTAACAGGAGAAGGTGTTGAAAAACACTTTTGTATTACAATGATGCCTTTCTGCTTTTGTTCCCTGTGCTCCCTTTGGTAGCAAACCAAGCACTTATAGAACTATAAAGTGGCGTAACAACCAGGGGTGCAGGAGGAGCGATTGCACCCGGGCCCACACCCCATTGGGGCCCACAGAAGCCGTGATAACGTTTATCGCTGGGCAGGGGAAGATTTTACAGCAGCACTCCAGCACATGATGCATAAGGGGAGGACCCGACAGGGAGAACCGGGTGCCCATCCTGTACCAGGGCCCACCGGCGAGTAGTTACACCACTGGAACTATAGTCAGTATAGTTACCTGTATGACCAACTGCCCATAACCTTAAGGTGGCCATAGACATAACAATTTCCTCAGACCAACATTCGATTTCATCACAGACATTTAGAGCGGAATCATCAAATATACAGGTAGAAACTATAGAATTCTACCTGTATCTGAGGATTCAACAATAAACACTGCTGGATTATGAAAATTTTTCTACCTTATATAATCATCAAGATGACCAATATCCAAGTCTTCTACCGTTTCTTACGATATCTGTGCACCTATGGCCACCTTTAGGTCTTAGCCAGATGCCACGATTTAGGGCAACATTTAGGGGGTTATCAAAGGTCGAGTTGATTTTTACCAGAAAAATTTCGAGTTTTCGAGGGTATTTTGTAGTCAATCTGAATTTATTTCAACCTGCATATACATGCTGTTTGTCAGAAAAAAGTGTCCCATTATATGGAGAGGGTTGTCTGGCACTGTCTGAATCCTTACTGTTCCATTTTGCTGCTGTATTATGTCGTTATGTTTTACTACTTCCTGAATTGTACTGAGGTTTTGGAGATTATGTTTATAAATAAATTCTTGTAATATTCCAAAGGCCAAACAAAATGGGTTCATGTTAACACTATTGTATATGTATATATAGCCACTTCCAGATTGCTCAAAAAGGGAATCTATCTGCTGTTCTTAACAGGGCTTCACATGGCTTTAATTTATTAACTATATACAGTGGAGCGAGTTCTCATTAGATGGAGTACTTTTAGTCTTGCTTCACATAACTGAAACCAGCCGTTTTTCCTAGGGCAATGAGTCCCGTTTTTGTTAACAATAAACACATTGTGTAACCTGCTTTAGCCATCTCTGGTACAAAAATAAAAAGCCCAGATTTCTATCCAGTTTCCAAAACAATATAGTACTTTGTCAATGTACTGGAATGAAAACCTGGCTTTAATGGACACTATTATCCAGAAAACAACTGTGGTGTGTACAGGATCTTTGTCCTGCTGAAAGATGAACTTTAGCCTAAGCACCAGTTTTTTTTTTAGGAGATTGAAATAGGTCTTTATTTTGCACTATCCACTCTTCTTTATTTTGCACTATCCACTCTTCTTTATTTTGCACTATCCACTCTTCTTTATTTTGCACTATCCACTCTTCTTTATTTTAAAGGGCTGTGATCGGCTATTTGTTAGTCCCTATGTGGACTGGCAGCCTACAGGAGGCTCTGTTTGGCAGTACATCGTTGGCAGTTTTTATGCAATTAAAACTTGCCTTCAAGCCAGCAATTCAAAAATAAGCAACATCCAAGGTTCTGGGAGCAACATGTTGATCACGAGTCACTGTTTGGGGATCACTGCTCTAGGCTAATGATTTCTCCAAATGCTAATTGAAGTTTCAAGTGAATGAGATAAAATTGGAGGTGTGGGTTGGTGGTTGCCTACACACAAAGGAAAAATCACATGACCTCAGAGTGGAAATGTTAGAGATGCATAAAATGGAAAGGCTACAAAAGCATTTCTAAAGACCTGGGTATTCAACAATCCACTGTAAGTCCAATGCCGCATGGGGCTGATTCTCGATCTGTGTAAAAACACAAGCCGAAAATCAACCCTGTTTGACATTAGCTTAAAGTGATTTTCTTACAAATGGAGCAAATTCAGTGCTGTTGTTACTTTCCCTAGGAGCAAGCAACTATGTCTATGAACATCACACAAAGAGCATATAATGCCATGCTGAAGGACTTGCTGAACTTCCCAAAGCGCCGATTTACCAACTTCAGTGGTTCCAGTGCAGAGCAATGTGCACAGACGAATGCTTTGTGTTTAACAATTTATTTTCCAGTCTGGACTAATTTGTTCCAGTGCAGAAAACAACCGCGCTGATGCACACTGCATGCAGGGAAAAATAGTAAACTACTGGTTATGGTTCTGGATTTCCTAGTTAAGTCTTTGCCCCACAAACTGTGTAACAGCCATGAAGTCTGGTTTAGGGAGCATAATGGTTAAGGGCTGCTATATTGCTTTAGGGCAGAGACACACGTGGAGATTCGGGTAGATTAGTAGACCAGCGACAAATAACCTCTTCTTCGGACGACTAATCTCCCTGAACTGCCTTCCCACCAGCTAGAATGGAAATCACCGTCGGGATGGCACTCGGAGCACTTTGTTTTCCGAATCTAGATTCTAGCAGGCAGGAAGGCTTTTTGGGGAGATTAGTCGCCCGAAGAAGAGGTGATTTGTCGCCGCGTGACAAATTTCCCCTTGTGTCTCTGTCCTTAGTTACTGGATGGCTTGATATCATAAGCTCTACAATCATTTCAAAATTGTCTCACAGGAGACATGTCAGAGAAGTGGTCTGTCACCCAAATCTTAGTTGAAGTAGTGCCCTGAAACACAGGATTTTATATTTCAAAATAAAACTGTGCTACTGGGTAATAATTGGGTTCACAAACAATTTTGTGCAGCTATATCACTCTGGATAAACTGTGGGATTTATGTACAATAAGTTTACTCAATAATTTCTTTTGTCCTTAAATAGCCTCTCATTTCCACCACATTTACAATGATGTAGATTCCAATTATCATTACATTCTCGAATCACATCTATGTAACATCTGGTGACTGCGGGCAGCTCAGGCAATGAGCAAGTAATCCTTATTAAACGTCATAAGGGATCTCTCGAAAGCTGCTTTCAGTCTTTTTACATTACATTTACAGTTGACCTCAACCAAAAGTGATTAAATGTGTAGCCATGTAAAATGCTGCAGTCAGTAGGGGAACCTATCACTAAAGTTGTACAACAACGAAAAAAATCCATGCGATTTTATGGTGAATTTTTTACCCAGTATTTGCACTGTTCAGTAAGCAGGGGAGAGTTGTATGCAACAGGCAACAAAGAGGAGAAAGAACAGTTGAGTGTAAAAATAAAAACTTGGTAAAAAGATAGGCTGTACAAAATGTGTCTAATATAGTTATAAAGGCTGGAGTGACTGGATGTGTAACATAATAGCCAGAACACTACTTCCTGATTTTCAGCTCTCTAACTCTGAGTTAGTCAGCAACTTGAAGGGGAGCCACATGGGACATACAGCGTAACTGTTCAGTGAGTTTGCAATTGATCCTTAGCATTGAGCTCAGATTCAAAAGCAACAGGTATGACCCATGTGCCCCCCCCCCCTCAAGACAATAATTGGTTATTGCCTGGTAACCAGTCAGTGGAAGCCAAGAAGGAAGTAGTGTTCTGGCTATTATGTTATACATCCAATCACTCCAGCCTTTATATATTACATTTTTGGCTAACTAACTATATTAGAAACATTTTTTATTTTGCACTGCCTATCTAGTTAAACAGGTTTTATTTTTACACTGAACTGTTTTTTAAAGACATTTGCAGGGTATTGTCCTTCCCCCAGAAGTGGGGGCACAAAGATGGACAGGGCTTGATTACAGATAATCCCTCTACAGTCCTTGTGCCACATGTCAACTAAAAGCTGCTACTAGGACCAGAAATTGATTGGCCTCTTCAGCTACCAGGGCAATATCACAAATTTTAAACCACTTTTCATTGCACTGCACTGAGAGAGAGAGACTCTTGTATTACAAAATAACCTCTACATAACTAGCCAAATGGACTGAGATTAGTATTCTTTCCACTATATAAATACTTGAGATGATGTTTAGACTGCACCAGCGGTCTGGAATATAATAAGTCTTCCTTGATTATAAGCTTTATTCTTAAGGCCATGGAAATTCGTTTTTGTAATCCATAAATTCCTTGAAACCCAAAGTTAATTACATTTTAAGTAGATTTCTGCTATTGATATTCCAGGGAATAGTGTGGATAAAGTGCAGCAGAATATGCATGAGTATAAGTCAATTTTGCTACACGACATTGGAAAACTCATTAATAGGCCGAGGGCACATGGACACCCGTTATCCGGAAAGCTGGCTGGGGTTTTTCCGTATAAAGGAGCTTAACTACTAAAAAAAAATAATTTAAACATTACATAACCCCAACAGGAGTGTTTTGCCTTTAATGAGGATTATCATTTAATTATTATTAATTATATCTTAGTTGGAATGAAGTACAAGGTACTGTTTTATTATTACAGAGAAAAAGGAAATCATTTTCAAATATTTGAATTATTTCATTAAAATGGAATCTATGGCAGATGTTCTTCCTGTAATTCTGTGCTTTTTGGATAATGAGATTTCATACTAATACCAGTAGCGGACTGTAAGTACAAAAATACTCTCACTTTTTTGCATTTCTTGTACGTTTGTTATATGGTATATACTGGTATCGCATGGTTCATGTAATAAATGAGTGGAGTTTTACCTTGTTAGATACCTGTATCCAATCCAAGACTCCTCGAGGAAGAGGGATTACTGCTGAAATGTCATGTTGAGATCTCAGTAAACACCACAATATATAGCACGGATTTTTCATGTGTGCCATCTGTATTCTATTCTATTATTTGTGTTAATTATATTCATTCTAGCAGAATACACAGCCCTACAACGAGCCCTTCAAATATTGCCTGCTTATTTCTATGTAGAAACTAGACTTTAGTTTATTTAAACTGCCGCTTCTAAATGTGTAATTGTTTTAGTGAGGGTCTTACAGGGTGGTACAGTCCAGTATTCATAGCCCACAGCTTTTTTTTTTTTTTTTATATCAGTGGGTGCAGAATATTCAGCTCACACAAATTCTCATTACAATATGGGACCTGTTATCCAGAATGCTCGGGACCTGGGCTTTTCCAGATAAGGGGTCTTTCGATAATTTGGATCTCCGTAGTTTAAGGGTAAGGTCACACTGGACGATTCGTGGAGATCTATATACCTGGCGACTAATCACCTTGTCTTTGTGGCGACCAATCTCCGGGAGCGCCTTCCACTCTTGGCTAAAATGAAAAAATTTCCGGCGCTAAGCACACGCGGCAATTCGTTTTCCGAAGTTGCCTCACGAGCCAGCGAAAGAGTGAGGGAAGGTGTTCGTGGAGATTGGTCGCCGCAAAGACGAGGCGATTAGTCGCCAGACAAACCAATCTCCCCGAATCACCCGGTGTGTCCTTACCTAATTCTACTAAAAAAATCAATTAATAGTTACCCCATTAGGATTGTTTTGCCACCAATAAGGATTAATTATATCTTAGTTGGGATCAGGTACAAAGTACTGTTTTATTAGTAAAGAAAAAAGGGGAATCATTTTTTTTTTTAAATTTACATGATTAACATGGGAGTCTATGGGAGATGGCCTTTGTGTAATATGGAACTGTCTGGATAACTGGTTTCCGGAGTTCTAACAGTATTTCACTTTTAATTTGTCTCAGTCAATCTGAGCATATGTTTAGTTGCCTTTGAAAATATTTCTGCTGTGAACGAAGCAGTTATGTGAATTCCCAACAGTGCTGAAAGCAAGGGTCTCACGACGAGTACTATCATATGCATCAGTCTACCTTTAGATACTGCAGCGGCAATGCCAACCCTTTCTCACCACTGACATTTGAATCTATATTCTACAGGCAGTAAATGTTGGCTGTAACTATATACAGATTGTACAGTGCACAAGTTATTATGACTCCACAATTAAAAGGAGGAAACAAGTGTAATAAATGTACATTAACTAAATGTATGTGTATAATAATAAAGGATAGAACCATAACCCTTGGCATGAGTTTAACATACAAAGATACAGAAACATAATAAGCCACTAATAAAAATATATTGTACCCAAGATGCACTAATCTCTTATTCCTTTAATAAACTGACAAATATATAAAAAAAAAAACAAAAAAACAATAGAACACAGATTCATGCGAGGATCTCTGGGCAATATTAGCAACAAGTATGTATGTCACGGTGATAAGACAGTTCTGACTCGGTTATCGGTCTGAAATAACACTCAGAATAACCAGCTGGCGGCCAGAAGAAACATTGTCGGAGGTAAAAGTTGGATTTCTTCTGGCATGACATTAGAGAAAAGATATCTTGTTTAGTAGACTACAGTTCTGCTATATTTCAGTAGCAATGAGTCACTTATTTCATTTTCATGGATATTACAAATGAGATCTAATGAGGGTGAAGCTGCCCAACTGCATGGAGAGGCTGACAGTCATCTTGAGGAATATCAGCTTAGCAGAGATCGTTGTAAAGCAGAGGTGTAAGTGACTGGCAGGACTGGAGTGATGATTCTATCAGATGCAATGCATTTCTATTGCTTCTTGTGATTCACATATGATGTGGGTGCTGCAAATCTCCAATACCTCGGTGAAATCCAAAATGCTGTTGGGTACACACGCACACTGTCACATTTTGGCCAAACCGTCCTCAGAGTTGCCTGCTAAGTTTCTGGGCTTGCCTCTCTTTGGCTTCAAATGCAAACTTGGTATCTTGAAGTTGGCCAATAGCTTCCCGGGCCTCCTGCATATCCTGTGTGATCTGGGCGTATTTCTCAGCCAAGTCCTTGTTGTCTCTGCGTATGTCTTGCACCAACTGGTTGACCTCTTCTGTCTGTTTGGTACAGTGAACCTTTAACTGCTCCACCTCAGCCAGCATAGCTTCCATAGTCTTTACCAGAGAGTCCAGCTTCTCTTTCGACATGGCGACTTGGTCCAACTGACAGCAGTAGCAAACGATAATCTAGAGGGAGACGATGTGACGAGCCCTTTCCATCTGAACCAATATTTATACAGTCTCTTGTCCACTGCATCATTGCGTCATCACAAAGCTTCTTTGTCGAGATAATCCAAGTTCCCTCAGTCACAATGAAATAATCCGAAAGGATTTTAGCTTTATGCTGACAGCTACGTGTGGAGATCAGGAAACAGATGTAAGACCCATGTCATTACTCAAGTCTCATTGTTAATATCCATAAAAAGCTGTACATCCCTATATTTGTAATGCATTTATGAATAAGTTGTGAGGAATTACTGATGTGGACAAGGTGGAAATAATAAAGCCATAGAATACTGATAAACAGTAGCTCTCGCAGCTTGGCAGGTTATAACAGATCTGGTTGTGGAATGAAACATATGCAGGTTATCAACCTCTCCTAGGTTTTAGGGTGGGGTCCAGTATCTTTTACTCCTGAAAAATTGACCAGTACCATACTATCAAACTGTTTAGTTTTGGGAAAACCATTGCATTTCATAATTTTGTAAAACAAACCAGTGCCGACTGCTCTCATAAAGCGCTCCAACAGGTCAGCAGCTCCAGACACCACAAAGCACTTTCAGGCACCATCAGTAGCCACCAGATTCAGTGGTTTAAAAGACGTCACCAGATGTGCCCGTTTCGGCAACAGATATGGTGAGCCCATTCAGGCTGATCCTATCATTTGGCCCTTGCTCCAATGATCATATTATCATAGGGTCCAATAAAGATAGTGGACAACCAGGCTAGAGTCCTGCAGCGGGTCAGGTACCCGTGGGTTACCCGCAAAAAAAGCGGGCACCCTGCGGAATGAGGGGAGGATTTTCAGGTGCAGGTATAGCCGTGGGTCTCATCTAAATTTCTTATCTTATGTAATATTGTCTATATTTTACTCCTTTTAAAGTTTTACAAAACGTGTTTCTGTCCCGCCCACTTTTGATCACGCCACTTCCGGTTTGCATCACCACCACTTCCTGTTTGATGGTGGTCGGGTTGCGGATAAGGCAGTTGCGGGTCCGGTAGCGGATCAAAGTGGGTAAATATGTGGGTTGCGGTTCGGGTCGCGGGCTGGGGTCTTAGCCTGGTTTAGAGTCCTGCTCGGAACCAATTTCTATCAATTTGCTCGCATGCATAAAGCAGTAATAATGTGTGGGTCTTCCATACCTACAGGATGTTTAGGTCTATGTGCCGCTAAGACAGGATCGATTAACAATGGTCAGATTTTAGAGCTTTTTTTATACCTCAAATGAACTCATAACTTAAATGGTTTCCAATTTAAGAAAAAAACACGAATCATTGAATTCCAATTGAACAACTAAAAAACTTGATTGAGTTTTTGGGAGAAAAAACTTGAATCCCTCGAGTTTTTGAGCGAAACCCTCTGAAAAATCATCAAGGCTATTGACATCTTCAAATGGTTCAAGGGACCTCTGCCATTGACTTCTACGTGACCGTGACAGGTTTTAGATGTTATATTTTCGGATACAAGCCATTTCCATCTTTGGGGTATAATTTTTTTTTTACCCGAAAATTCAAGTTTTGACTGAAAAATACCTTTGAAAACTATAATTTTTCATGGAAAAAACCAGACCTTTAATAATTCTGCCCAGAAGAGTTAGTGGAACTTTGTAACGCAAAGCTCCTAGGCTGTGAAATTATACTCACATCTTTATGGCACTATGTGCTACCTCCTCTCATAATGTGTGTATAATTTCCCTGTCTATGTCTCATATCACCAGGTCCAGATCCAACAAAATAATAATATATAAAGGCTGGCTTGAGTTTCAGTGGGGGCAGGTTACGCAGTGAAGTCCTGACCTGCACATCATTATGCATCAGCAATTATTTTCAAACAGTTCCTTGTACCTGATCCCAACTAAGATATCAATAGTCCTTATTGGTGGCAAATCAATCCTTTTGGGTTTGTTTAGGCTTAAATGATTTTTATCAGACATAAGGTATGGAGATCCATATTATGGAAATATCCCCTGTCCGGAAAACCCCAAGCAATCTGCATAATTGATTCCAAATCTGTACAACAAATCAGGCTGAAAAACTTGGGACTGTGGTTTGTAGATAATTTAGTTAATTAATATTAATACAAATGTACAGATGGCCTTCTCTTGAGTAAATGAGAACATAGTATGGTGCTGTATTTGAGTTTATTTTCTGTGAAGAAAAACTTCTGTAACCTTGCAAGCCACAGACTATTCCTTAAGGCACCGAGACAGTTCTATGAACTTTTTTGTGAGGAAAAAAAAAAAAAGACTTACATGTTTGTCATCCAGTTTTTTTTCTTTATTCTCTCTAGTAGAAAAGTTCCATGAGCAGTGAAGAGACGCACAGCTGTTCATTTGTGTATGAACAGGTTCAGACAGGCAGCTATGGGCCTAAGCCTGTACAGGTAGGGACACAGGAAGACTGCAGAATTAATACAGGTACCTATGTTTGATGCAAGAAAAAATCAAGGAAGTATCTGACAGATAACCTGCATATATAACATGTGTTCAAAATTATACGTATAGGCCTTTTAATGTGTTGTTGAGAAGCACCTACTGACTGACTGTTGCAACCCTAATTTGAATTTATTTCTATATTCTAATTTCATAGCAACTAGGGATGCACCGAATCCTGGATTCGGTTCGGGATTTGGCCAGGATTCAGCCTTTTTCAGCAGGATTCGGCTGAATCCTTCTGCCCGGCCAAACCAAGTCCTAATTTGCATATGCAAATTAGGGGTGAGGAGGCGAATCGTTTGACTTTTTGGCACAAAACAAGGAAGTAAAAAATGTTTCCCCTTTCCACCCCTAATTTGCATATAAAATTCGGTATCCAGTTGAATCCTTTGCAAAGGATTCGGGGATTTGGCTGAATCCAAAATGGTGGATTCGGTGCCTCCCTAATAGCAACTAAACATGAATATGAAATAATTATGTATTCTCTTGACTGATAACAAAAGGCTGGGTGGGATAGCACTCAGCAGGGCAGACTATTGTTGATTTATTTTAGAAACTTGGCAGTCTTGCAGCTGTATTTGGAAGTCAGGCCTGAATCAGCTTCAACTGATCGTGCTTGTGCTGGAAGATACCGGAGAATATAACCTGAAGAGACAAGATGGTTCCCATCAACGCTGCTGCGCTTCTTTTATTGTAGTAGTTTAGGAGGTTTTCAGCGATGAGATTGTGGAGGAAGCCAAGCTATTGAGCAGGGTTCCATTCAGACCTGAGCCCTTTAGCCATAATCTTCTAGGCAATGATGAATATTATGGCTTTCACTCTGAGCTAAAAATATTCATTTTATAAACAGCCCCTTTATTGGAGCTTCCCATAGATCTGATACTGTCCCTGTCTGTGTTTAAAATCAGGGTTGGTCCTAAAAGTCCCTACAAGAAGCCCTGCAGGAATACAAGCAAAGACAGTCTTCAGTTCCCTATTAGGTCAGCCTAGCTGCTGATTGGTTCCTATCCTACAGTGCAGCGTGCTGCCGGCTCTCCTGCACAGCCTGGGAAAGGAAGGGTGTTGGAGGAATTTTTGTTGAATTGAATTTTTTTCAACAAATTAGCCCAAAACACATTGTTTAAGCACATTCCTTAGATATGAAGAAGAGTATAATGCACTGGCACAGTCTTCTTTTTAACACTATGTGTCTTTTAAAGCCCAGTGCCACTGGTAAGGCTGCTAGTATTTTGCTATGAAAGAAGCAAATGCCAGTCTTGTACTATTTAACTCCACATTGGCACCTCTAATGCAATATAATGTAAGGTGACAGCACATAATGCAAAGCCTCCATTAAATGGCAAATTCACTTTTGCACCTCTTCAGTAACCCAAAGCAACAGCAATTAGCATTGATTGGGCTACTGAGGTTCTAGTAACTGGCTATAGAGGATGCAATGACTTACAGCATGAGTGATTACTGCCCATGGACAGACAATGCCAGTGCACATTAATGTCACATGAGAGAGTGACAAACAACTCCAAGACTTTCAAATGATAACTTTATACTCAAAAATTCCCAACAGAACAGTATTTCTTATACCTTTTTTAAAGGCACAGTCTTACAAATTCTGAAACAAACATCTGAACGGTTTATATTTACAAATGTTCCCTTTTTATGAAACTGTGCATAATTGAGGGGCATTCCAGTGTAGTGATCAGCTTGAGAAAAGTCTCTTCTTAGAAGCCAATGAACATGTATAACAGATAATCTATAAATTCCCAGAGCAGACCATATCCTGTAGTGGAAGTTTTGGTCCCATTAGATGTCTTACAAATTCCAGCACAGGATCATGTATAAAGAGTTACTCGGCATAAGCGGCAGTCATTTGGGAATTTCAGTAGTAAATTTGCTGCTAGTAGAAAAGCTTGAAAAACTCTAATAATTGCTTTTACAGTACAGAAAAAAAATATACATATAAAAAAACAAAATCATGTGTTGCAATTAACCTTTACTGCTGCACTCTCTACTGGCATATAGAGGGCAACTTTTTAACATTGTTCTTCTATGCTCTGCCAGGAAAACCATTGCATGTCTGTACAAGACTTTGAATGCAGTCTTTGCAGTTGAAAATATACATTAGTTGATAGCAGTAATGCTACCAAAGAGAATAACAGATGCCAGCAGTGTTTTAGATATGGAAGATCACAGAGGGCATGGTATGGCTTCTGTTATAGCATTATAATTCTCTCAACAACTGATGTGGCTGTGTTTAAATGCTTTGACTAGCTTTGAATACACGTGTGTGTGTGTGTGTGTGTGTGTGTGTGTGTGTGTGTGTGTGTGTGTGTGTGTGTGTGTGTGTGTGTGTATATACACACACACGCTACACTATCGTGCATATATTGTGATAGAAAACGCTACAAAAAGCATAGAGGGTACAGAATGTAAGGTTGTTTGCTGGTACTGTACCCTCACACAACAGTGATATCCTACTCTAGACTTTCCCGTAGGATGAAAGAGGACGTGTGTTTAACTGTCCAGCGCAGAAAGTTCAAGCAAACTGCCTCTTTGGGGGTGAGATGATAAAAATGTGAGATTCTTTGATTTTTCCACAGTGCAGGAAGCAAATTCTCTTCTTTATTTGCTTAGATACAGTTGTGATGGGGAATTAAGAACCCGGGGAATGGTTAGTTATGTGGGTTAAATATAAAACTGGTGGAATGCCAGTTGGTCCATGAATGGCTGTACAAGGTAGTCCGTGGCAAAATAAAATACAAGTCCAAAAGTTATAGAGATGGGGAGAGCAGGTAATGCTTTCTTGAAGATGGCGAGTAGAAGTAATGTAAGGCAAAGGCCCTGCAAAAGAGAATGTATTATAAATATTTTATTGCAGGGATCTAAAACGTAACTTTACCCTAAACTGTACCTTTTTGTTCCGTCAGGTTACTCTCTGCAGAGCTTTAGATGGTCTGTAGCAGGGGGCACATTTGCAGTATTGTAGCTAGTTAACTGTACTGAATAGTACTAAAGCAGTGTATTATGATCTCACTGCCTCAGATGCCTCTCCACTTCAATGAATTGCAACTGAATGACTGAGCTATAGGGGGCCCTTACCAAATGTTGGAACTAAAAAGTGGCTTTGAAAAAAAAGCATAAAAACCACAGACACTGGCTGACTTACAGGATAGTAAGTTGACTTGGAAGTGTAGCCTCTGATGCCTCCCACGTGCACTGATGGGTGATATTAACAGAATAAATATGCAGTCCTAACAGACAGTCTGAGATGTGATTACTTCATGGCAGCACCATGTGTCAAACAAGGGCATCCCACAATATGTGACTACACATCTACCTACTTGCCCACCACACTCCACTGAATAGAACACTCACTGTAAACATGAATGCAATGAACAGGGCTTGTGCGGAATAAAAAATGATGTATGGTTTTGGTTCTTTCTTCTGGGGTAGGTTTGTGATTAAGGCCTCTGTACCTGAGAGGGTAATTTAAAAGTGCTGCATTTGTAAAATTAGGCTTTTTCTATGTAAATTCAAATTTTGCATGTTTGTCAATACATACAAACTAATGTATCTCAAACACCAAGCCTATTAGAAAACCAGTGTAACCTGCCTGTCTGTCCTCTGAAATGAAATATTTCTGCTTTATTGGTAATCTAGCAACTCATAGCCTTGCTTATATTTACTTACAATCAGTATGGCCACAAAACAAGCCAGTGTAGTGTTCCAGTCTCCGCTAGCAGTGGCAGATGCCTTTCCAACAAGTACACTATAGAAAATGAAGTCTCCCAGTCCAAGTTTCACTCCCCCTGAAATAAAGGAAATTATAAAATGGAATTTAGGAATGCATGACCGCAGGTTAATCACAGACATAGAACATATTCCTACATTAGCTCTGCAACTAGAAAACGCACAGCTGGATTTTAAGTCTTCTAGGGATTAAAGCTGTGAACCAACGGAGACTTCTGGATGGAAATGGGTCCCAAACAGATGTATAGTGGTGGAGAGCTAAAATATGAAGTGAAGTTAATCACAAGGAAGAGGGGTTTTAAATGTAAAGTTCAATTCTATTCATAATAAGGGCTCTAGCATTATTATGAAACATTTAAATTTACACAATTTATATAACTTACTTATCAAGTAATGAATAATGACTTGCCTGAAGAAATTTAAATAATTCCTTAAATATGAAAAAGAGAAGGCAAATCATTTAATCGGATAGCCCACAAGACAAGGTGGAACTGTGCAAAACTCTAATGGCTTTATTAAGGCAATTTATGTTGTCCTGTGCTGACAAAGAATATTCATGGCAGTAAACACACTAATCCCAATACTTTCTATGTCTGTAAATATATGATACATCTGCACACACCTTTCCTTGTCCTGCTGCCAGTTATGCAGTAAGGCAGTTAATGTGACACATGGCAGCCAGTCCATGACTCTCACCACTTTCTAGGAAGAATATTTAAAAATGAGGCAACCCGTTATCCAGAAAGCTTGGGACCTGGGGTTTTCTGGATAAAGGCTATTTATGTTATTTGGATTTCCATACAAGGTCTATTAAAACTTAATTTATGCATTGACTAAACCCAAGAGGACTGTTTTGCCTCCATTAAATATATCTTAGTTGGGATCAAGTACAATGTACTGTTTTATTATTATAGAAAAAAATTATTTTTTAAAAAAAAAAAAATTCTGATTTTATTGATGGGAGTTGGAAGTTTCTGGCTATTGGATATCCTGATAACAGATCCGATACGTGTACTACATGAATCCCTAAAAAGTGTTTTTTTTTTTCTTTTAACAGTGGATAAAAAGTTAGAAGTTTTATTTTGTACTGTATATGCGTGTCGCTCACTTGTACCATATAAGATGTCTCATTCTCCCTATTTCATATGATCAATTTCTGATTGAGCAGAAAAGAGGTACAGTAGAACCCTGAAATTGACACTGTTTGTTGCAGTCCTATACAGGCAAGCTGCATTGCTTTTTTTCCCCTGGATTTAAAGTTTTCCAGGAACTTGCGCCTTTTTTTCTGCTGTCCCATGGGAAATAAAACGTCAGGGCCCTACTGTAGTTAAGTAATAGGTTCATTTTTAGCTGTATAGCCCTTGGGGTATTTTGGAAAGTACCTCATGTCAGGCAAGAACACAGAATTTGAATCTAAATACATTTTTTATATAAATGTATATACTATAGATTTGTTAAATTTACGTTAAAGGAACAGTAACATCAAGAAATGATAAAATATAATGCAGTGTTGCCCTGCACTGGTAAAACTGGTGTGTTTGCTTCAGAAACACTACTATTTATATAAATAAGCTGCTGTGTAGCAATGGGGGCAGCCATTCAAAGGATAAAAGGCTCAGGTTACACAGCAGATAAGCTCTGTAGAACATAATGGTGTTATCTGTTATCCACGATTTAATCTCTGCCATTTAGCCTTTTTTCAATTTCCACCATTGCTCCACAGCAGCTTGTTTATATGAACTATAGTAGTGTTTCTGAAGCAAACAGATCAGTTTTACCAGTACGGGGCAACAGTGCATGATATTTTCATTACGGTACTTTAAAACTTTGTTACTGTTCCTATAAAAAGTCGCTTATGACGGCAAAGACCTGAATATTGCTGTGAGAGGAAAAGGCTCATATATGATACAATAACCCTCACAAAACTCGAGATTCCCACTTTAAGACTCAAGTAATGAAAACGTGGACTAGCTACATCATTTAACACACAGAGGAGCCAATGAATTAGAATGGTTACTGTTCCAAAGCAGAGCTTCAGGGCACAATGTTATGAAGCCATAAAAGTAGAGGACATCTGTTAAAGAAGTGCATATAATGTGTTGCCTTGTCTGTTATTCTCCAGAGTCTCAGTGCAGTGTTTCACTCACAACCGCCTCTACATTCCAGTGATTATGCTGAGGGCTGTGAGGCAGCCCACAAAGCAGAATCTAGTTACATGCCCCACGGGGAAAGTTGCTATTAAAACATGCGTCTTGTCTCAAACATGCCTTAGAGTACTGATCAAATGAGGCGACTTTATTCAGGATAAAAGTTGCTAGACCCGCAGAGAGTAAACTGCAAAGCTCAGATGTCTCCCTGACATGGTATTAACAAACCTGTAAATTAACCGATCTGTAAAGAATCACAGATGTGTACAAAGCATTGTGGAAAATTAAGTCTTGGTTGGAGAAGAACGCATTATACAATGGTACATGTCAGGATCAGCAGCTCCACTGCTTTCAACAGCATTTACATTTATGTACAATCTTAAAACCATTGGAATTGTGTGACGTATAGAAGAAATTATAATTACAAACTTACAATTAACCTTAGTCTGTTTACAGCATATGACTTGTTTTATTGCTTGTTCCTAAACAACATGAGCTGCTCCCCATTGGTGTTGATATTGTACATTTATAAAAAAAAACGTAAATACTTTAGAACCCCGGTTTTATGTTTTTTTGTGTGGAATTTTGTGAATTCTTTTTGGGGGGGGGGGGGTGCTACACTGGTAAACTGCATTATTACTTAGTTTTTATGCTTTATGGAACTTATGCCGTTTGGACATAGTTCCCTGGCAAAAGTAAAATCAGGATTGTACTAAAAATAATAAAAATGTATTGTTCAATCACAAAGTGCCTTTCTCAAAGTGCCTAATTAGGGTTAAACCTACCTTAAATAGATAGACTGACGTGAAGACAGCTAACGAATCTCTGACATGTCAGTAGCTTTACTACTAAGTGACTCCCCTAAAGGCTAAATGTAAAATACAAGCAATGCAAACATAGCATGCTACTTCTACATATTCGGAAGTTTTACAAACTCCTAGTTAAGACATTCAATTTGAACTAAAAATAAAAACAAGATACAATGTAATATAACTCCGTTATCAATAATGGCAATAAACAATGTTGCTTATTTTACTATAGTATCATTCTTTGAGTCATGTTTAGAATGAACAGGGACCTATCCCTCCTAATCGTTATGTTACGGGATGATTCTTGTATGCATCATTAACCCCACAGCATGGCTTAGATTCCCCAAATGTATCACACCAATACCACATATCCAGCACCTTCTGCACCCTTTCACTGATATATATATATATATATATATATATATATATATATAATACACACATTACTGCATCCTAAAACTGTTGACATGCACTTACTCTCTTCAGGGTCTTCACTTGGGGGGCTGTTGCTCGGAAGAGCCTGGACAGCAACTCTGGATTCTGGAGTAGAATTAATTGGTCCGATCTGTGCATTCCTGTGGTCCTCCCAAGTTGTATCAAAGCCACCATTATCATCAGATGCTGCAGAATCACTCCTCGGATGGGCAGTTGGAGCTTTGGATATGAGCATAGATATAGTGAGAGAATTCAGTGCCAAGATTACAGACAATTTAGTCAGCTGCTAGTTATGCTATCAAAGTCCAAGCAGTTCCGGTAGTGTAGTGTTGACCTTCACTCCACTGTGTTGCACTTTTGTAAGATAGCATTAGATAGGGTTAGCTATGTAGCCAGGACCACATGCATTGGACCAGCCCCTATAGTGGTTATGGCTTTCCATATTTTATACAGTGTTTGACTTTGCTGCTGGTTGAGCATTGGTGTAGAAAGCTGGGCAGCAAGGAAATATAGGAACATGGCAGGGGGTGCCAATCCACTTTATCCTGCCGCCCTGTCAAAGTCAACATTTTCAGCCAAGTTCTGTTTTCAAGAAGTATAGTTTAACCCAAATTATCTACAGCAAACTATGTAGCATAAGAGACAAGAATAAGACTGATGTTGTTAACATGTATGGTGTTGAACAGACCAGTAATAATAAGTGTAGGAATCTTATGTTTAAAAACACATGAAACAGTACAATAATATGCACAAAGGTATTCCTTCTGTTTTATAATATGAACAACTTTCAAGCAGCACATATACCCTTCCTCAGTGTGCCTTGTCCTAAAGCAATATTACTTTTAACCTGACAGCAATATGTATGAGCTTTTTCCAAAGTGCATGTTCCTCCAGCAGATTGTCTAACCCTGAAGCAGTGTCTATACAAGACTATTCATATTCTGCTGGCATTATTTATAGTCAAATACTGAAGTATATACAGCAATATGTATGAGCTATCTGAAGTAAGGAATGATGTTCTCATGGTAAACTTATATAAAAAGTTTCTTCAACAGATAACTGTACATACCTTTCACACAGTGAAAGCAATGCATATAAATGTGTATGCCAAATTCATTGCAATTTAAAAGTCATTTGTGGTATATTCTAAGGAACAGTACAATTAGCACTTGGGAGTGGAAAAAAGCACAAAATGGCATGCAATATCACATGCAACCCCTTTATGACTATCGCAATTACCACACTAGAAACGACACAAACCTCATATACAAATTAATTCTAAACATGTGACATATGAGCTGGTGATTGTGAAAGCCAGAAATATGTGCCATTTGGTTGCTTCCCTATGGGGAGGGGCGGTAGGCTGCTGTAGACTTTATTTTGCTCACTGTTCAGGGAAGGAAATTCTAATTTATCCCATTTTTTAATTAAAAAAAGTCAAACTAACTCCCATCCACGGAATTTAACTCATAAAAATCCACTCAAAAAAGGTCGGTGCGGAAAAAGTCTCGACAACATTGTGCAACAATTTGAATCGTACAACTTTTTTGAATTTGAATGCCGAATCTTCAAATTTTTTCGTGTTGTCCGCCGAAAACCCAGACTTGTTAAGATTATTGTAGCAAAACTAGCGCTTATCACATCTTCAAATTGTAAACGGGACATCTGCTATTGACTTCTACTTCATGGATAGGTATGAGATGGAGTATTTTCAGATTTGGATTTTTAGCAGCTTTAGGGTAAAATAAATATATTAAGAATTCAAATTTTTTGCCCCCTCTAAAAATTCTAACTTTGCCCTTTAAAACACAATCAGAAAAAAACTGAGGTTTAATAAATAAGCCCCTAAATATGCAATTAGAAAACAAAAGCTGAGTGCTTGTTGTACACCTACCTTGTGTGTTGTATGTTTTCGTTGAGGCACTTTGCTTTAAACCAGGATCTCCATCTGCCATGTTCACTAACCATATCATTGTAGCTGTAGATGACAACTTTCTTTTAGTTCATGGTAATAATTTGCAGGTAATTGTGTACTTTTTATATATTGAACATACAGATTTACAAACAAAGCAATAACTGACACAGAAGTAAAGAGCCCAAAAGACCTTATAATACATGATTGAATCTGCATTTTGAAACGGTTTATAAGCTTTGAAAAACTGACAAAAGCAAAATACTTAAAAAAAAAAAAAATCACCCATTTGCCACAATTTTGAGGGAATTTTGGGGATTTAAAAACCCTACATCAAACCTAACCAGATAGTTGGCCAGTGAGTTAGTGCTTCGTGATCATGAAAATGTAATATAAGCTTCATCATATAGAAATATGAAACTTTATAAACACAATCAATTAGAAATTCTGCATCATTTCTGAAATAATCAAGTTTATCTTCGCTGTTCCTCGTTCAGCATCTGTTTCTCTTGATTTCGTGCAGGAGTTGGGTGTCAGATTTTCATTGAGAGTTAGATCCAATATATCATATAGGGGAGGGGCTTCTTTTCCTAGCAGATGAATTTGAGCTGACTCAACTGATTCCAGTACAAACAAAATCATACAAAATAATTTACTTTGGCACAAATTCTGCATGTAGAGAGACAGGATTTCTGGTAATTTTAAAAGAGTGAGCTCTAATACATCTTATAGGCAAAAGGAGCCCCTCTAAAAGATATATTGGAATTAAAGGTCATTCAAAATCAGACTCCCAACTCCTGCATGAAAGAGAGAATAAAGAGAGACTGATGCAGAGAGTGCTAAAGTGAAGAGTAACTTGAATATTTAAGAAACGGTTCCGAATTTATCATTGATTATATTTAGAAAATGTCTTATTTCAGTAAGATGAAGCATATATTAAATTTCCATTTTCACAATAGTTCCCGTTTAAATGTACTAGGTCTCATTTCCAACTAACATTTCTACACAGCAAATTGCTAGCATTTGTTTTTTTTTGTAGAGAATCTGATGTGTGTACATTTATGGGATCTCCTATCCAGAAATCGGGTATCTAGAAAGCACCAAATTAAGGGAACGCCATCTCCCATAGATTCTATTCTATGCAAATAATAGATTTTTTTAAATGATTTCCTTTTTCTCTGTAATAATAAAACAGTACCTTTTAATTGATGGTAACTAAGCTGCATGAATTCATGTTGGTTTCAAACAACCCTATTGCCTTTATTTAATGTTTCATTATTTTATAGAGTTTAGATATTGTGACCCAAATTACGGAAAAAGCCCCCTTATCCAGAAAGCCCCAGGTTCCAAGCATTGTGCATAATAGGTTCCATACCCGTTCTGTAGTATAATCTATAGGCTTCTTAATAATAGGAAACAATGCTAAAGCCACTTCACCAATGAAACACCAGCTGTTTAAGTGCTTAGGAATTAATGGGCAAAAAAAAAATATTCACAAGCAGGTCTAGTATACTGGTGCTTGTTTCTCCAACACTGCGGCACAATTACCTCTTGTTTGTTTCAGTGTATAGGGCAGTGCTTCCATTGTCATAATTAGGATAGATTATCAGAGCATGCTAAATAACTAAAGCTTTCCTAAAAAGTGCTAACTACTGTTCCTGTGAACAACAAAATAAAAGACAATGGGAAATGGACTGAACAACCAAGCTCTTGATAACAGAAATTCTAAACTATAAATACATTGACTTTATGCAACTTTATTATTTGCAATCCTTTTAAAAAAATTGTATAAAATGTTTGTGTGTTGTTTTAGTCAAATATTTTTTTTATCAAAAAAAAATAAATCTAATTTTCTACTTGATGATTTGCTACAACCCCTAAGCTTAACGTCTCAACAGCTGCTCAAAGCCCACTGAGCATGTTCATGTCACTCCAAATAAAATTCAAGATGGGGAAACTCCTGTGACAAATTTGAAGGCTTGGATCATTACTGTTGAACAGGGTTGACTGGGCCAGCGGGGCATCGGGAAAAAACCTAGTGGGCCCCAGCTCTTACTGGAATAGGTAAGCACAGAGAGAAGGGGCCGCAACTGGGATGGGGGGGTGGAAAGTGGTGACTGCTGGGGGGGAGGCAGAGGGTGCTTTGCGGAAAGGGGGGCCCGGTGGGTGGTGTGTGGGACCCTAAGGCAGAAGGCCCGGTGTATCCCGGAACCCCCAGTCCAACGCTGCTGTTAAAGAGATGCTGAACTTTTGAGCTAGTTCAATATATAAAACATGGCATTTCTAGCCATATTCATTTTTAGGGTTTAGTTCTCCTTCAACTCAAATTGCATATTCTTTGTTAGGGAAATGTGCTGCAATTTCCTTTGTTAACTAACAAGAAGCAGGTTTTATTCTTAACCTATTCCTTAAGTCGGAAATTATAATAGCTACTTACAAGAATAAATTAATGCTGGAAAAAGGGTTTCATTTCTCTCCTGTGCTGTCTCGACCAGCATTCGTAAAGGTCCTTTTGGAGACAGGACAGCAACGAGATCTAAAAGAAAAAAACTGATTTAGAATGAAAATCACATAAGCTAAACCTTGCTCAGTAGTAATGGAATCATTTCTAGAGCAAATGGTTTCTACTCACCATAAACAGATATCACGGCTAAGATGAGCCAAGTTGTCCACTCAGGAAGGTATTTAATAAACACCAAAGCCATAAGAGCACTAATCATGATAAGATAGGCCTGCTGCAGGAGAAGGGGTCCCTTCCAGTGAATGCATATCATTCCTACTACACCAAAATTCCAGATCAGTAAAGCCAGAGTGATGTAATCCACGGCCACATTATAGGTTTTAAACACTTCACTGGAAAGCAAGCACATGACCTCATTACACAGGAGCTGCAGATAACTTTTATAAATATTTACCTAGTACACACTTTGCCTATATGGACAAAAAAATGCATGTGGTAAGACAGAAGAGAATATTGGCATACAGAGTTTATATGAATATTATTGGCAGTACAAACCAATATACGTTCTTGTATAAAAAACATATTTGTATGTGCAGTCCATGGCTATTCCTCTTTTGTATTAAAAATAGTTTTTTGGGAGACCAGCACACCTATGTTACTGCACACAATAGGCTTACTGAAGAAAATGGTCCTCATTTAAAGGGATGTTAAAACCAAAAAAGTGTTTTAAAGTAATTAACATATTGCATACCGTCACCCTGCATTGGTAATAGTTATGTGTTTGATTTAGAAAAATTACTATAGTTTATATGAGTATGCTGCTATGTTGCCATGGGGGCAGCCATTCAAGTTGAAAAAGGAGAAAAGGCACAGGTTACTTAGCAGATAACAGATAAGGCCTGTAATAGAATACAATGGTATTCTACAGAGTGCATCTATTATCTGCTATATAACCTGTGCTTTGAATGGCTGCCCCATGGCAACACAGCAGCCTACTCATGTAAACTATAGTAGTGTTTCTAAAGCAAACACATAACTTTTACCAGGGCAACAGTACATTATATTTGAATTACTTTAAAACACTTAATCTTTGGTGTTACTTGTCCTTTAATTTGTAATTCAGTAACAATTGAGAAGCACTTAATACAATACAAGAGATCACGGTCTTAGGAGCTGGTACTGATGCAGAAAAAGTTTTATACGAGTGTTGAGTACATGCATGTTCATCTTTAAGCCCCTATTCTTAGGGACTTTTCAGTTGGTCTTCATTTCTACAGTTCTATAGTTTTGAATAGTTTGTCTTCTCATTCTCCATCTTTTCATCTTGCAAACAGGTGTTACAAAGTGTTACAAAGTCCCATTACAAAGGTTTATGTAAGCAGCATGCCTTCTTCTGTTTCACTATGTACTTACCCAAGGTATATATAAGAGAAGAAAAAAAGCAATAAAAGGGAAGATATGATGAGCCAGCCATGGATGACCTACATGGGGAGAAAAAAAAGCAATTCATCTGCTTTAGTATTTACATCAGTGATCATCAATGTCCACCGCTTACAATTCGTGTCTAGCACAAGAGCAACCTAATATCTGGATAAAGGGTTACAATTTTAGCCAGGCAGATCTATTGCATGTTGATTTAGCAGAACTGAATTATGACCACCGTAACTGCAACTGTCAAGAAACAATCAAGAAAATCATGAATTACTGTAGAAGATGACAATTATTAATCCAGTGCACTGGGCAGAGATCATGTGAATTTAAAAGGACATAGCTTTACAGCATGAATCTCTGCTGGGTTTACACACAGATGTTTTGTAGCATGGAGAGGATCACTCTGATGAAAAGACTGCATCAGTGAGTCTGTTCCTCTTCCATTTTTATCACAGGATCCCAGTTGCTCAACTGTTTGTTTGTAATCAAAACACCTGCCTTGCTGACCCATTCAAACACATTCCACTTTTCCGTTATACAAGAGTTCTTTAATTATTTTCCCAAGGCACAATTTAAAAGCCATGATTTAAAGACATGCTTTGGTGTACTAATCAACAATCTACATTACAATGACTCTAGGGGGCAAATTTACTTATGGTCTAATATCGAGGGTTAATTAACCCTCGATATTGACTGCCGAATTGAAATCCTTCGACTTCGAATATCGAAGTCGACGGGTTTACCGCAATTCGTTCAATCAAACGGAAAATCGTTCGATTTGAAGGATTTTAATCCATCGATCGAACGATTTTTCTTCGACCAAAAAAAGATAGCAAAGACTCTGGGGACCTTCCCCATAGGCTAACATTGACTTCGGTAGGTTTTAGGTGGCGAACTTGGGGGTCGAAGTTTTTTTTAAAGAGACAGTACTTCGACTATCGAATGGTCAAACTATTTTTAGTTTGAATCGTTCGATTCAAAGTCGCAGGTCGAAGTAGCCCATTCGATGGTCGAAGTAGCAAAAAAAACATTTGAAATACAAAGTTTTTTTTATTCTATTCCTTCACTCCAACTAAGTAAATGGGCCCCTAGATATGTTGGGAAGAACAGATCGAAAAACTGCATAAAGTTGTCCTGTTCATATAAAACAAGCTTTCAATCAAATGACTGGAAAATGACAAGTTTAAACATTTTTGCTGTTAACAGAACTGTTAAATGCAATGGAGGCCAATAAAAATAAACTGAAAATATATTGGGGTCAATGATATGCCTAGGGGGTAAATTTACATGAGTAAATCCTGTTTGCCACCATTCCTGGCATCTGAGAACTTTCACCCTTTCTGTGCTACGGTTCTCACATAATCACGTTCATCAGCATTCTTACTGTAGGCTTATTTCTGTCTGTGTTATAAATTGATCAGGCAGCATTCCTCGCTGCGCCATGACTCAGTTAGAATACACGAAGCCCTGGGGTTAAAAAAAAAAACTTAAAAAAAAAAAACTGAACAGTTCTGTTAAAGATGCTTTTGGCAGTGAAAGAGGATTTATATGCTGTGACTGAAAACAACTTAACCTGCTGGAACCTGTGTTAACTAACTGGAGGGTATTTAAAGTTGAAAAAAAATCAATATTGGCAGTGTATTTGTTCACTGATACAATCACTTAAAATGATGATTTGTTGTCTGTTATATAGAATATTGGCCTCAAACATTTTTAAAATTAATATCTTAACATGTTAAACTCAATTTAATATTTATAAAGCTGCAACATATTCAACAGAGTTACATGGGTGCATGAACATACAGAATTACATACAAAGCAACCAATAACTGGTTAGCTACAAGTCATTGCAATACTGAATAATCAAGATTGGAAAAACATTAGCTTATTGCTCACAAGACATTATGAGATATAAGACACATACTTGCTTAAATATATGTCTCCAGAGTTAGGTCACACATATGACTTTCTCAGGGAAATTTCAGTGAACTATTTTGCTCACTGAATCTTCCCTGAAAAAGTTAAACTGTTTGACTGTGTGACATTGATTAAGACATAATCACTTCAAAAAAATTGCTCTGACTGTTAAAATCCCACTGAGTGCAGAACTTAATATGCTCTATAATTTTACAGTGAATAATATAGCTCTTATTGTAAAATATAAGCATATTATAAGCCACCAAGGTGTCCATGAACATATAAAGGCATGAAACCAAAAGCAAAGTGCTTTTACACAGGTCATGGAACTCCGAAGTGACTTATATGTCCACATATTTTACAACAGGGGGTACATAATTTCTTATAAATAATGTATTATAAACTTCAGTGAGTCATAAACAGTCAATTACATCTGATGATTTAATATATATATATATATATATATCTATATATAACATTGGTATGTTAGAAAATAGACACAAAGGGGCACATTTGCTATTGGTCGAATATCGAGGGTTAATTAACCCTCAATATTTGACCCTCAAAGTTAAATCGAAGGATTCAAAGGATTTTAATCCATCGATCGAATGATTTTCCTTCAATCAGAAATTGGTTAGAAAGCCTATGGGGACCTTTCCCATAGGCTAACATTGGTGCTCGGTAGGTTTTAGTTGGCGAAGTAGGTGGTCGAAGTTTTTTTTAAAGAGACAGTACTTCGACTATCGAATGGTCGAATAGTCGAACGATTTTTAGTTCGAATTGTTCGATTTGAAGTCGTAGTCGAAGTAGCCAAAAAAATACTTCGAAATTCAAAGTATTTTTTATTCTAATCCTTTACTCGAGCTAAGTAAATGTGCCCCATAGACTCAGACCACTGTCTGACATTCAGACACATAGACAAACATACAGACGAAAAGTGCTTTCACCTTGTAACATCTGTACTTGTATAGAACAACCAGCAGTATGGTCATAACTATAATTACACTGATCATTATGGTCGCGTTGAGTATGGAGTTCAGGGCTCTTTGTCCAACACTTTCTGTGTCTTCTGTGAATGGGGTGTAGATTCTACAATTGAAGGGAGAAACAAAGGAGAAAAACTATAATATATATATTACAGTGTAGGTCACCTATGTAAAGCATAATCAAGGGTACACCTGAATATGCTTCCGTATTCCTTGACTGCTACAGATGATCTCTAGGAATGTGCTCAGCATCAAGTTGAATACAGTGAATACTAAGAAGTGCATGCAAACACCGTCATTTTTTGAGAACTGGCTATAAACTTGTGCTGTGTGAAAGTGATTAGTCTTACTTAGTACTTTTCTTTCCCATAATCTGCACATTCCACCTCCTTACCTGATACTGGTCCTGCACGTCCTCTTTAAATATGCAATTAGGAATAAATAAACAATACCTGAAAACAAAGTGCTCGCCAAAAAGAGATTATGAATTAGGGAATTCTGTGTTTGAAGTGCATCAAAAGTCTTGCAGGATTAGCTGAATCAGCTCCAATGCCCCATTAATCAGGAATATCTGGTGCATGTAAAATTAATGGCCACAGTCCATTCTCATACTGAAGAGCGTTTTACGTACAGCACCGAATTATCATAAAATGAAATGCCTCTATTAGATACACATGGCAGAACCTGGATAGTAAAGGCGTTTTATTTTATGATAATTTGGTGCTGTGCGATTAAATATCAACAGAATAAAAGGTTGCACTTGGAACTTGCAAAAATGGGCTTAGTTGCAGAAAAAAAATAGAAACAGAATATATGCATTTTTTAGTGCTCAGCATACGTTTCCAAGTACATATAAAGCCTGTGTGTAAAAGCCCTTAAATCAATTCCTACAAATGATAACTTCTTGACAGGAAAGGAGTAAAGCTGGCCATAGATGTTGAGAATTTTAAAAGATCCGATCATCATCGTGAGACCACGATTATTTCGGAACGATCGTACGAATTGTCCATCAAAGAAAAAGACCAATTTGCCAGGAAAACAAAGGGGAGCTGCCTGCTTGGCCCTGCAAACATACAGTGGTGTGAAAAACTATTTGCCCCCTTCCTGATTTCTTATTCTTTTGCATGTTTGTCACACAAAATGTTTCTGATCATCAAACACATTTAACTATTAGTCAAAGATAACACAAGTAAACACAAAATGCAGTTTTTAAATGAGGGTTTTTATTATTTAGGGAGAAAAGAAATCCAAACCTGTGTGAAAAAGTAATTGCCCCCTGAACCCAATAACTGGTTGGGCCACCCTTAGCAGCAATAACTGCAATCAAGCGTTTGCGATAACTTGCAACGAGTCTTTTACAGCGTTCTGGAGGAATTTTGGCCCACTCATCTTTGCAGAATTGTTGTAATTCAGCTTTATTTGAGGGTTTTCTAGCATGAACCACCTTTTTAAGGTCATGCCACAACATCTCAATAGGATTCAGGTCAGGACTTTGACTAGGCCACTCCAAAGTCTTCATTTTGTTTTTCTTCAGCCATTCAGAGGTGTATTTGCTGGTGTGTTTTGGGTCATTGTCCTGCTGCAGCACCCAAGATGGCTTCAGCTTGAGTTGACGAACAGATGGCCGGACATTCTCCTTCAGGATTTTTTGGTAGACAGTAGAATTCATGGTTCCATCTATCACAGCAAGTCTTCCAGGTCCTGAAGCAGCAAAACAACCCCAGACCATCACACTACCACCACCATATTTTACTGTTGGTATGATGTTCTTTTTCTGAAATGCTGTGTTACTTTTACGCCAGATGTAACGGGACGCGCACCTTCCAAAAAGTTCAACTTTTGTCTCGTCGGTCCACAAGGTATTTTCCCAAAAGTCTTGGCAATCATTGAGATGTTTTTTTAGCAAAATTGAGACGAGCCTTAATGTTCTTTTTGCTTAAAAGTGGTTTGTGCCTTGGAAATCTGCCATGCAGGCCGTTTTTGCCCAGTCTCTTTCTTATGGTGGAGTCGTGAACACTGACCTTAATTGAGGCAAGTGAGGCCTGCAGTTCTTTAGATGTTGTCCTGGGGTCTTTTGTGGCCTCTCGGATGAGTTGTCTCTGCGCTCTTGGGGTAATTTTGGTCGGCCGGCCACTCCTGGGAAGTTTCACCACTGTTCCATGTTTTTTCCATTTGTGGCTAATGGCTCTCACTGTGGTTCGCTGGAGTCCCAAAGCTTTAGAAATGGCTTTATAACCTTTGAAATTAAACTCAGGTGTGATAAACCACAGTTAAGTTATTTTTTAACAAGGGGGGCAATCACTTTTTCACACAGGCCCATGTAGATTTGGAGTTTTTTTTCTCCCTTAATAACGTAAACCTTCATTTAAAAACTGCATTTTGTGTTCAATTATGTTATCTTTGACTAATAGTTAACGGTTTTTGATGAGCAGAAACATTTAAGTGTGACAAACCTGCAAAAGAATAAGAAATCAGGAAGGGGGCAAATAGTTTTTCACACCACTGTAGATAGATTGCACTGGGACCGACAAAGATTTTCTAACCTGGCCGATCAATTTCCTGACAGATGTCGGCCGAAAAATCGTAAAATGTACGATCGTTCTAATCCAACTAACCGTACGATAATTTCGAAAGATTGGTCAGACTTCGCTAAAATTGGCAAGAGAAATCTTTGCGTCTATGGGGACCTTAAAGGGATACTGTCATGGGAAAAAACATTTTTTTCAAAATGAAACAGTTAATAGTGCTGCTCCAGCAGAATTCTGCACTGAAATCCATTTCTCAAAAGAGCAAACAGATATTTTTATATTCAATTTTGAAATCTGACATGGGGCTAGACATTTTGTCAATTTCCCAGCTCCCCCAAGTCATGTGACTTGTGCTTTGATAAACTTCAATCACTCTTTACTGCTGTACTGCAAGTTGGGGCGATATCACCCCCTCCCTTTCCCCCCCAGCAGCCTAACAAATGAACAATGGGAAGGTAACCAGATAACAGCTCCCTAACACAAGATAACAGCTGCCTGGTAGATCTAAGAACAACACTCAATAGTAAAAACCCATGTCTCACTGAGACACATTCAGTTACATTGAGAAGGAAAAACAGCAGCCTGCCAGAAAGCATTTCTCTCCGAAAGTGCAGGCACAAGTCACATGACATGGGGCAGCTGGGAAATTGACAAAATGTCTTGACCCATGTCAGATTTCAAAATTGAATATTTAAAAAATCTGTTTGCTCTTTTGAGAAATGGATTTCAGTGCAGAATTCTGCTGGAGTAGCACTATTAACTGATGCGTTTTGAAAAAAACATGTTTTTCCCATGACAGTATCCCTTTAAGTGTAAATATTTCCCTAACAAAAACATAAGAACTACAAATGGAATATGGATGACACCTACTGGTAAAAGATAGCTACTGCATACAATATGTAATGACACATCCCCCTAAACTAATTAAAAAAGAAAAAGAAAAAAAGACTGCAATACATATTGCTTTTTATGTAAAATATACAAAACAATAAGCCCCAATCTATTGCATACTAAAACTTCCAATTTGCCACTACTCCCTGGCATTTTTAGCTGCAAGTGAAGACAACCCACAGCACTTCCCATGCACAATTAATGCTGGTAAAGAAAGCAGTTTCCCTAGCTGTTGACAGATAGGCCGCTTTTTAGTTTGACTTTATACCCCTCTGAAGTGGATAGTCAAAACGGAGATAGGGGAAAAACTCAGCCTTTGAAAAATCTGCCCACTGCATTTTGAATTTGTAATGGAACAGCACCACTCAATCTTTGTAAGATAAAAATGCCTTTATTGCAGCCTTCTGGGCATCACAGCGACGTTTCAGGCCTCAAATGGCCTTTTATCAGCTTGATAAAAGGCCATTTGAGGCCTGAAACGTCACTGTGATGCCCAAAAGGCTGCAATAAAGGCATTTTTATCTTACAAAGATTGAGTGGTGCTGTTCAATTACAATTTCTTCAATATTGACCGGTGATAAGTGGCCACTGGGGAACCTGCACTACAACTTAAAAAGAAAAAGGTGTAATAAGTCGTGCTGACTGCTCCTTTTACACACTGCATTTAGAATAACAAAACAGAAAAACTACTGGCTAAGAAAAACTAAATGACAAGGAAAGCTCCAGTCACTGGAGTGTCAATTTACTCTTCTGACATGGCTGCAAAGTACATTGGGCTCGTCATCTTCCCCTACCTATCCAGGCATCCCCTGTGCCAAAGTTACACTTCGTGCATATACAGTACCAAAATGGTAAGTAAAGTTTTGTATTGCACATGCCCCAAGTCTGACTATGGCACAGGGGATGTCGGAGAAACAAGGTGAAGATGGAGTGGTGGCCCTACATTTTTCACATAAGAGGAGCACCAGCATGGGTGACTCTAGATTTCCGTCCCATCAACCGTTGTGCTTTTATAAGTTATAAAGTAAGACCGTTGATCTTTTAGGTCAACTGTTATTCTTAAAACTCTAGCATGTCTAAAATGAAACAAATATTGGACTTTATTCTACACACAAATGATAAAAGATTACTCACAGCTGCCCATCAAAGCGTGTGTAAAAGCTGACAGACTTGATGGTTGCAACAACCACCACCATGCATAGTGTGACAGGGACAAACAGCATGATTACATGCTTGGCTCCATATTTCAAGGTGAGTTCCTCATCTTCTTCCTCATCCTGTTCCAATACTTGCTGGGAACTGCTCTGTGTCTGCCCATTGCTCTGAGACTCCGAGTTCTCATTGCTTCTTCTTTCACTGGTGTCATTCTGAAAGAGACACGCCAAAATGAGTGCAATTGTGCAATACCACCAGACCTGCTCTTTGGAGTGGGTACAATCCTGAATACTGTGGGGTCCTGAAGAGCAGTAGTTGTTAGCAGCAGGAAATTACAGAAACTGAATTATGTCCAATAGCTGTTTTCTGGGAATAAATATGTATTTATCAAATATGTTCAACATCCAGTCTGGTGATCAAATTTACCACTGTATGGCCAGCTATATTATGATACTCCAGTCTTTTTTAGAGGGATACTGTCATCGGAAAACATGTTTTCAAAACGCATCAACAGATTTTTTTTACATTCAATTTTAAAATCTGACATGGGGCTAGACATATTGACAGTTTCCCAGCTGCCCCCAGTCATGTAACTTGTGCTGGAGCAGCACTATTAACTGATTCATTTTGAAAAAATTTTTTTTTCCCATGACAGTATCCCTTTTAGTAGGAGAAATAGTTACCCTTGTGCTAACACAGGGAAGTGTAAATCACACGACTTCTACATTAATGATGGTAACCTACCAGCCAGTGCTAACAACTGTCAAAGCTTGTTCATTTTTCATTGAAATAAATATGAAGTTGTTGCCAAAGGGTAATTGAGTTTTGATTGCAGAGGTTCTCCATTAGTGGACAACAGTAACAATGCTTCATCTATCAACAGCATATGGATACAGTGGTTTTTAATTACACCAGCAGACAATCATGTTTTATAGCCAATCCATGCATGTTAACAAGGCACTTAAAAAAATACATGCTTGCACCAGATAAAGGACTATAGCATGCACTCTCTTTCAATGTGGCAACAGCAATCTGCCTTCAGAACAAGCAGGCCACTTTTTATGTATCTAATACCACTGTTTATGAAAATGTGAAGGGCCAAGGATCCAACCTTAGACACACACAGACATTTTTGGGTTTCTGTACCAGCACAAGGCAACCACAGACCTATAGCTGTGAAGATCTGGGTCTATGAAAATGCCCCCAGGAGCATTGTGCTTAGGGTTGCAACCTGGTCAGTATTTTACCGGCCTGGCCAGTAAAAATGATGGTTGATCCCAATGTTATTAATAGCGTAAAATAATATATAGAAAGGCCGGTATTTTTTTCCGGAAAAGGTGGCAACCCTAATTGTGCTGCGATCATATATATCAAATATAAAATTCATGATACAAGGCTAATTCATTCAGATTCTCATTAAATTAAAAGTCCATGGAGTGATTGTATGTCTAACTGTATATAATATATGGGATTTTTGTTTGTAGCATCAGAATGTAATAATCAGCCCTGTAGCATCAGCTTCTATAACATGGTAACCTCATTTTCTACTTGATAATTTAACCTATAATCTGAGCTTCTGACTAGCGGCCCAGAGCACATTGAGCATGTGCGTGTCACTGACACTCTTACAAAATTCAAGATGGTGACCCCCTGTGCACAACTTTAAAGTCCTGGATTACGGCTATTACATATTCTGAAACTTTAAGATGGTGCAGTAAGTATATAAAACAATACATTTCTACCCATATTTGTTTCTAGTTCTCCTTTAAACAAGGCAAGTAAACTATTAGGCCCCACAAGAAACATTGAAGCCTATGTGTAGTCAGATCCAAGCAATCAGACTAGAAGTCAGCACCTTCACAGAATTCCTTACATTCTTGGTAAACATCCCACTGTGTTCACAAATTCTTGGATAGCACTCCAAGAGTCTCTTTCATGTGGTTAAAACCCCTTTATCCTTCAAGCTGGCACAGACCATCACAGCTATGATGGTCTGTGCCAGCTTAATGAATAAAGGAGTTTCAAGGATATGAAAAAGAGCCTTTTGGACTGTCCAAGAATAGTCAGATCCAAGTAGCAGTAACTAACTGCCTGTGGAGAAGACTTACGCTGGTGTCATAGATTGAGATAATGAGAAACCACTAAATGTTTGACTGGAAAATCTGAAAACAGTCATGATTAGCCCGTAGCCTAAAAAGTGAGCATAACACCAGAATAATGGTTTCTGCACAGAGTACAGCAGCGTATTACAGCTGGAATACATTAAACTGTCATCTGCCTGTCTTTCCTTAGAAATGGACATTTTTTGTGACAAACTGGATTTGTATTGCTCAATTAAGCTAAAACTATGTTAGGTAACAGTAACTAATATCCCTTTGCATAAAGCTCAAGCACTTCCTCTTTGTGTTGCCCCATAAACAGCATTAAGCATAAACTATATAATCTCTCAGAGCCAAACTTATTGATAGTTCTTAACTGGCTTACAGGCAATAACTACAATGTATTGAAAAACAAAATGAATACAGGCACAGCATTTATACCCTTCACCCATACTTACAGGCTGCAGCAAAAGCAATGGAACTAATTCCTCCACTTCTGACATAGTGTTAACATGAGGCTTGGGAGGAAGTTAGAGTAGAGAAGTGCCTGTCCCTTGTGCAATAACTATGATAAGGTTCCTAGTGCCACCTGGCTCTGGCTGAGACAGGAGCTTTGAGCTGTAGTTAAGTATTAACCATAGGAGAACCTCTGCAAATGTGAATGAACCTTATTATGTATATTAAGTATTTTCCAGTATTAATTAATTACAACAGGGAAGAAGTCATGCAGTTGCTCTCCGTCTTTAGATTCACAAACGCAGAAAGAGACCTTTGAGTTCCAGCTTCTAACAGAGGGATTTATTCTTTATTTCAAGTCTCTGGCAAGGACAACCACCTTTTTACTGTGTTACATTATCAATGGGAACACTGATAATGTAAAGCATTAAAAGGGGAACATTTAGCCACCCCACCATACCATTTGGAAATGTAAAATACACCAGATATTTGATTTCATTACATTTATGTTTATTTAAAGTGGTTGTTGACCTTTGAATTCACTTTTAGTATGATGTAGAGAGTGATATTCTGACAGTTTGCAATTGGTTTTCATTTTCTATTATCTGTTGTTTTTGCGTTATTTAGCTTTTTATTCAGCAGCTCTCCAGTTTGCAGTTTCTGCAATTTGGTTGCTAGGGTCCAAATAATTTGAACTAGAGATAGTCATGGGAAAACATGTTTTTTTCAAAATGCATCAATTAATAGTGCTGCTCCAGTTTCTGAAAAGAGCAAACAGATTTTTTTATATTTAATTTTGAAATCTGAAATGGGGCTAGACATATTGTCAGTTTCCCAGCTGGCCTCAATCACGTTACTTGTTCTCTGATCAACATCAGTCACTCTTTACTGCTGCACTGCTAGTTGGAGTGATATCACCCCTCCCTCCACCCCAGAGGAGCCTATCAGCAGAACAATGGGAAGGTAACCAGAAAAGAGCTCCCTAACACAAGTTATGCTGCCTGGTAGATCTAAGAACAGCACTCAATAGTAAAAATCCAGGTCCAAATGGGACATATTCAGTAACATTTAGTAGGAGGAAAAAACAGCCTGCCAGAAAGCAGTTCCATCCTAAAGTGAAACACCCCTTTAATTACTGAAGAGGTGATTTGGTGCCAGTTGCAGCTGCCTGTGCATAGCTTCGCATTCATGATGTGATCCATATGTTTAGCAAGCGGAACTTTACCTGATTTGGTCACCAATGTGGGGCACTAAATAGTAATCATCCAATCACTAGGAACCTGAGACAGAAGTCTGATCATAACTGGAATCTGCAGAAGTCGGTGCACAATAACGTGCCAATGTGGTTCTTGTGAGAAGAGATTTACAAACCTGTCAAATCAATCATTAACACAACCATATAAAATGGTTTCTTAGAGAGCTCCATATGGCCGTCTGCAATATGTCCCTATAATATACCACTTATCTTACCCAAAAGTCCACTATGTTGCCTGGCCACCCAGCCTGGGTTCTAACATGGCGGGGGTATACAAATGCACCTCTGTTCTGCTCCTCCTCCTGGTTTGACAGAAATATTTTTCAGTAAAGTACTGCTGAGCCTGGGTAACAGACCTCTGACTGCCCCTTCCCTGCCAATCAACACATACAAAGTACATGGGCCAAGAAGACATGGGTAAAGCTTAGATGGGATTTAGCTGCAAGTGTCCAGCAGAAGGTTTTTTTTTTAAGCCCCCCACCCATGTAGGCATCAGAGGTCCACTTTTCTAAGCTGCCGCCCTAGGCTCGGGCCCTCAGGTGCCCACTGATAAATAAGGCCCGGCTGCTTGATGGAGTTTTTTTTACCCCAGAGAGAACGATCACAGTTTGTGATCAAAACCTTGGATTTAATTTCTGGAAAAGCATGTTTTTTTTATATTAAAACGGTTGTTCACCATCCAACACTTTTTTCAGTTAAATTAGTTCCAGAATAAAGACTAATAAAGAATAAAATAGTTTCCGATTACTTTCTATTTTTTACTTTTTACCATTTTTCCAAAATCTAAGGCTAATGTTTCTGTCTCTGGTGTTTGAGTCTGGAAGCTCAGTTGAAGGGGACCTGTCACCCAAAAAAAATTATTAAAAATCATATTTTATCACATTAGTCAAGCAAAATTAACTTAAATTCCACTATAAATTATTTGAATCTTGTTTCCTTCAGTCTGGGAATTCAAAATGATAGCAAACAGGCAGCAGCCATTTTGTGCACACTGTTATTAAGGCAAGCCTTGCATCATCTCAGAATCTTGTTTGTGCACCAGAATGGGGGACCTGGCTACACAATTAAATGGTGAAGAGAACGGGGAAATGTGGGGAGAGCAGTGACATCTAGGAAGTGCTGAATGGAAAGTGAAAGTAATTGTCTACCCCGCCACTATGCCCATGGCATAGAGGAGGGCCAGACAATATCTGATTGACAGCTGAGATGTTTAAATGAGTTTAAAACAGCTATGAATGCTTTAATAAAAAATAGAAATTGGATTTCATGTTTACTTTGAAAAGGACTTTTATTATACAGAGTTTTGTGTCTGGGTGACAGTTCCACTTTTAAAGTAATTCAGGTGCAGGTTCTGAACTGTTACAATTTGCTATATTTAGTTGATGCATTTTTCAGCAGCATCTCTGGAGTATTAGCAATTATTGTATCAGCTGCCTTTAATGAAACTCATGGATTCTGCTCAGCAGGAACAACAAAGATAAGAAATGTATCAACTAAATGTATCAATTTAGTATCAACTAAATGTATCAATTTATAACAGTTTACAGGGTCAGCAACACCTAGGGTTGGCACCTTTTCTGGAAAAAAATACCGGCCTTCCTATATATTTAACTTTTTTCCCTATTAATAACATTGGGATCAACCATCGTTTTTACCGGCCAAATGGCAACCCTAGCAATGCCCCCTCCCAGAGCTGCTTTAGAAAGTGACACTTTAGACTTCAATTTTAGAAAAGCAGTCACACATAGAAAATAGAAAGTAGTTAGAAAAAGTCCAAGTATTTATTGTGAACTTTCTGAAACCAACTGAAATGAAAAAAGTGTTGGAAGGTGAACAACCCCTTTAAGTTGTTTTTTTAGGGCAGTTCATGAAAATGCATTACCTTAATTTCTATAGAATACAGTAGTCCAGGTTAGCAACACACACAACATATTTTTGCAATAAAAAACTCAAGTAAAGGCTTTTACATGTGCAGGATAGATTAAAAAAACAGTATGTCAGATCACTGATGAGCAGTACATACCATATTAGCTGGGCGGCTGTCAGCGGAATCTTCAGACACTTGGTTTTGCTGAAGCTGTGTTAAAGATGCACATAGTTCAGTCATTCGGGTACAAAGTCATATAGGAAGTGCTTAACTCTTATTAAAGTTTAACCTGTTATTATGAAAATTAAAGTAACTATGATCTAAAAGGCAAGAAACACATCTATAACAGGACAACAGAAGCCTGCCTTGATGCTTATTAACCAGTGGGACAAGTTGGGAAGTAAATATGTGGGTGATCAGCTTCTGGTGACTAAGGACACCAGAATAGTATGGAAATAGGGATAAACCAGTTTCAAATTAATAAGAGGGACGCAAAGATGCTCCATAATAATCATTGCTTCTGATGAAGCTGAGGACCAATTTGTATTCTCAGATTTATATGTGGCAATTCATTTCACTCATGAAAGTGAGTTCATCCTAAAGTTTAGGTTTGTATGAATAAAATAAAGCAAACAGCAGCAATAAGACTGGTGCTGGCAGTAAAGATCTAACAGCATATTCGTTTTTTTACAGAAACACACAAAGCTTAAATGTTCTGCACCCTTGATTATAAACTTTACAGACTGAACTATTAAAGGCTGTATATAAAATAGGCAACATTTCTTACTTTGTATCCTCATTTACACAAACAGTAACCATTATCCGGAGGACTGAGGTGCATTATGTGGCCATTTGATTCCTCTGTGAGGTCTAGCATCCGACTTGCTTAATACAGGAAATCTGATTTGGTCACACATTTCAGCATTCAGCTTTAGTGGTGGTTAATTGTAAACTGGCAGAGTTCATTGAAAATTTGTAGGAATGAAGGGAGACTAGGTACCTTTTCTGCCCTTTAGTAGCCCTAGCCTAGATGTACCTATAGTCTCACCAATCAAAAAAAGATGCTTCCTTCTGTGGACTGGGTCAATAAAATCCTTCCGTAGTCTAGAGTACTGAAAATGAGCTGCCAGCCATTCAAGCCATGTTGGATCTCTGTTTTTTTTTTATTATTTATAAAACAAAACAGACACACATTGTGGCCCTTCATCCACTGCTTCAAAATGCAACAAAGCAAACTTCTGAACAGCAGCAATAGAAAGGCTCCCCCAGCCATATCAGTGATAGAAACTTGTACTTGGCAAGCTGCTGAGTCTTGCCTGACATGACAGTTTTAAACTACATTCATGGGCATTAGAATGGAAAAAGTAAAAAGAGGTGGGCAGCTGTAGGAATGCTCATCAAATTCCTTCTTGTGTTTCCGCAGCATAAGTGAAGGGAGAATAGGTGCCAGGGCCAATTTAAGGTGCCTCAAGACACAGGGTAAACATCTCATTGGTGGGTCACAGTAAATTTGAGCTAATAGTACCCTCAAGAAGGTAAGCTTGAATATACTTTTCTAAACAACCAAGTAAATAGTCTGGGTTTCCCAGTGTAGAAGTAGGGTCTACACTGGGAAACCTGTTAACCTCCCTGGACTAACAGCTATGGTAGCAGTAAACAATAATTACAAAATGGGAAAACAAAATAGTTGTTTTTAAATGTGGTGTTGTTGAGCTTTTACTGAGCATTAAAGTGATCGTGACACTAAAAAACTACTTTTTAAAATATGAATGAACATTTAAAGTTACCTATAGGTCATGTTGATTGTTTTTTTGCTGAGAGGTTTATTTTGTAAATAATTGTTAGTTGAAGTTCTAGTTTTGCCAACCTGACTGTCCCATCACAGCCTGTCAGTTAAGACTGCACAAGTATGGCAGCCCTCTCATAAACAAACACAGGGAGTCAGATAGGTAATGTAAAAGCTTCTGGCAAATAGTTTATGGCAAAATTATAAGTAGCATGCAAAGCCAATATTATGATAGATGTAAAAAAAGGTATCACTTCTAGTGTCAGTAGCTCTTTAAAATCAGGAGCCTGCCATTTCAGGGGGATGCTTCAAGCAAATATCATAGCAGATGAAATGTGTGGTGGTTGTCCATAAGCAGATGCCCCCTTCCCCCCCACTTATTATAACGGCCCGGGCAGGTGCCCACCCAATTGGAATTTCTGCCAATGGCAAGCCACAAGGAGTGTAAGCAATGAAGGCAGTCTGAAACGGTGATGTCACAGATTCATAAAATTAGTCCAGAAAGGCCAATGGTGATGTCAGTGGTATAAATGTTCCGCAAGGGCCTCTGCTCTTGGATGATTATTGATGTATCATAAGGAAAAGCTAGTTAACGTGCCCAGCAAACATGGGTGGCCTTGGAAAGATAGATATATGAAATCCACCTCTTGTTCGTCTGTGTAAATTTCTTTAGCCTGTTCTTATGGGAGAACTAAAGCTCAACAAATATTTGGCTATGCATTCTACATATCATTTTTCGATTTTCCTTCCACACCCCAAGGCCACCACAGTTATTGTAGTAACTTGCTTATGTGGCCATTTAGGTTAAAGGAGAAGGAAAGTAATTTAGCACTTGGGGTGCCAAATGTTAGGCACCCCCAAGTGAATATATTTACTTACCTGAAACCCCAGGCCGGTGCTCCAATCAGCAGAAAACTTCACCGGCCCAGGGTTATTCCAGTGAGCACCACGGATCGCTTCTAACTATCCTGTTCCTGTTTCCCACTTCCTGTCTAAGGCGAAAGCAAGTATGGAGCAGACTAGTCTTACCTGCCATGTTATAATAAATGTAGTTTATGTGGTCGTCGGACAGCTTCACCTGAACTAACACAGTAGAATCATTTAATCCACTGCTATCCAAGCAGTTTACCACAGCCCTTAGCAGTGAAGTTCTGTGCTTTCAAAGTTGTGCCCAGTAGCTTGCCATCTTCTGCATAGAAACTGGCACATTTTGCATACAAATTGACAGATGATCAAGATATGTTATGAAGATATATGGTGTTATTTAATAAAAGGCCCTAAGTTTGTCTAGGAGCAGTAACGCATTGCAACCAATCAGAAGGTAGAATTTACTGGTCACCTGTTCACAAGCAAAGATCCTATTGGTTGCTATGGGTTACTGCTCCTGGGCAAACCCCGTGGCTTTTATTGCATATGGGGGATAGAATGGAAATTAGCACTGACACTATATTGAACTATAGGACTGGCATCTGTGGGTTTAAGCAAAATGCTGTAAGATGTGATACATACTCACTATTTATTGGACCGGTGGTGGGCAGTTGGGGCCTCTGTGCCAGGGTCTATTTTGAATCTCAGTCCAGACCTGCTTTGAAGAAAGGGATCATTAATGTTGTAGGTTTGCTGAACCAAGGGCCACATATAATATGTTTCATATATAAAATATAGCATTTCTGCCATATACTTTCTTAGGCATTCATTATTTTTAATGGCAACCCACACAATTTGCTATGCTGTTTGTAAAACCAACGCAGCTCCTTTATATGGGTGTTTTCTTAGCTTAATAAAAATGTAATTTTAAATTCATTAATAATCTACAAACATGCTGTTGTGCTGCTAGAGATTTACTATGCAACGTCTTGTAAATTCCTTACTTTTTCTGTTCTAGATAAAAGAACCGTATATATTAAGAACACTTGTTTCAAGTAGCTTCTTCTTTTTGCTGCATAAAAACATTCCACACCTTAAGCAGAAGTCTTTATAGTACATGTAATATGTAGGAGCAATTGGTGACAGAGTATGTTTGTGAAAAGAAACAGGAAAGTTCAAAGTACACTTTGCTGAACTCCTCCTGAGATGAACGGTTAAGTTGAAGAAATTTAAAGGGGACATTTCTCTATAAAACAATTTCTGATAAGGTGAAGGTCATATTGCAAAACAAGATTCAATCAGTTTATAAAATACCAATACACATACTGAGGCAGGGATCAATAAGCAGAAACAATCTCCAGAAGCATTTTCTGTATTGGTTTCTACTTGGCAGAGACACACACAGAGCATTTAAAAGAACCCATGTACCATAAATATTCCCAACATACTACAGAGGAACATTTGTGAGCGCATGCAAGCATTTAAAAAAAAAAATGCTATGAGTATGAAGCAACAGAAGATAAAAAACACAGATACAGAGCAGACCATATTTACAAGAACCTACTTGTCAAAAATGTGCACATACTGACTGTGCTGTAAGTTTTAACTCAGTTCTAGAATGTTAAATAGGTAGATTTAATTTACATGGACTATGGTCCAGAGATTTTTTATTCAATGCATCCAGGGCATTTTCATAGAAACAAACTCTACGCTACACATTCCTTTTAAAGTCTTCATTAAAGACGCCTTTACATTAACTTTAAAGGAGAAGGAAAGCCCCAGGGCGCAAAACCCCTCCCCCCCTGTGTTGCCCCCCCTCCCTCCTCCCCCCTGGCCTACCTGTCCCCCTGGGCAAATGCCCCTAACTTGTTACTCACCCCTCTGCGCAGGTTCTGTCCACGGAGTTCACAGTCGCCATCTTCTCCCACGCGCGTCTTCTTCCTGCTCTGACCGGCGTCTTCTGGCGCATGCGCAGTAGGAACAGGTACCGGTACAGCTCTATTGCGCATGCGCCGAATGTCACGAAGTGAAATCGGAAAACTTTGTGACATTCGGCGCATGCGCAGTAGAGCTGTACCGGTACCTGTTCCTACTGCGCATGCGCCAGAAAACGCCGGTCAGAGCAGGAAGAAGACGAGCGTGGGAGAAGATGGCGACTGTGAACTCCGTGGACAGAACCTGCGCAGAGGGGTGAGTAACAATTTAGGGGCATTTGCCCAGGGGGACAGGTAGGTCAGGGGGAGGAGGGAGGGGGGGCAACACAGGGGAGGGGGGAGGGGTTTTGCGCCCTGGGGCTTTCCTTCTCCTTTAAGTATGTTATAGAATGGCCATTTCTATGCAACTTTTCAAATTGTTCATTATTAATTTTTAACAGTTTTTGAATTATTTGCCTTTTTCTTCTGATTCTTTACAGTTTTAAAATGGGTGTCACTGACCCCATCTGAAAAACAAATGCTCTGCAAGGCTACAAATTTATCATTATTGCTACTTTTTATTACTCCACTTTCTATTCAGGCCTCTCCTGTTCATATTCCTGCCTCTTGTTGAAATTGCAAACTGGAGAGCTGCTGAATAAAAAGATAAATAACCACAAATAATAAAAAATGAAGACCAATTGCAAGTGTATCACTCTCTACATCATACTAAAAGTTAACTCAATAGGGAACAAACCCTTTAAGTCTTATTGCCCCTTGAGATGTGCGTGTGCCTTGCAATGGAACCTGTCCTATAGGAGTTGTGAAATCCTGGACAGTGATACTGCATGTTAAACTACTCCCAGCAAAACATTAAGCCAAAGAAAAACAAGCCTGGGCACGCCCTATAATGCTTCTGATAAACTGTAATCAGCAGATGAGAGCATTAAAACTACTCTAAAATGTATATAAGTTTTCCAAAAATAGTAAGGACTAATACTGGCTAATTGCAAATGTAAATGATAAAGTGGCTAAGGAACACCTGTTGTAAAATATAAGGATACTATTATCACGGAGAAGTACCATTACCATATCATTTTATACGGGTTATGGAACTCTAAGCAAAATATTAAGCCAAAGAAAAACAACCCTGGGCACAACCTATAATGCTTCAGATAAACAATAATCAGCTGATGAGAGCAACAAAACTACTCTACAATTAATAATTCATATAATATTAGTTCATATGGAACAATATAAGCAAACTGTAAATGTCATTTATATAGTGAATAATGTACCTCCTATTGTAAAATATATAGTGAATAAAGTACCCCCTCTTGTAAAATATAAGGATATTATAAGTTACGGAGGAGTTTCATGACCATATAAAAACACGAGGCCGAAGGCCGAGTGTTTTTATACAGGTCATGGAACTCCGAGGTAACTTCTAATATCCTCATATTTTACAACTGGGGGTACTTTATTTATTATAATACACAAATTTCAGTGAGTCATGTGACAGAAATGACATCAGAACTCACCGTTTATAACTGATGACATCAGAACTCACCGTCTATAAGGATATAATTATTATGTCACCGAGGAGTCATGTGACCATATAAATGCACGAGGCCGAGTGCTTTTATACAGGGCACATAACTCCGAGGTGACTTCCAATATCTTTATAAATTTCAGTAGGGGGTACATTATGCATTATAATCTACATTTTGTGTGAAATGTTGGGAGGGGAGTGGGTTGCCATCCAATTTTGGTCGCCGGCGTCCAATTTGGGCGCGCCGGCATTTAATTTGAATGCCCCGGCATCCAATTTGGATGCGCTGTGTCAAATTCGGTGGCCGGGGACCCCTGTTATAAACGGCGCGTTCTGACGCCAGAACTCATCCTTTATAAGGATTTAATTTACAGTCTGGTCCCATAGTGAAATGACCAGACTGTAGATTATAAGGATATTATAAATCCCCTCAGAGTTCCATTATCAATTTGATACAGATCATGGAAATCTGAGATGACTTTGAATATCAACGCATGGCTGCTAGGGTAATTTGGACCCTAGTGACCGAACTGCTGAAATTACAAACTGGAGAGCTGCTGAATACAAAGCTAATTATCTCAAAAACCACAAATAATAAAAAATGAAAACCAATTGCAAATTGTCTCAGAATATCACTCTCTCATACTAAATGTTAACTCAAAAGTGAACAACCCCTTTAAAGGAATAGTTCAGTGTGAAAATAAAAACTGGGTAAATAGATAGTCTGTGCAAAATAAAAAATGTTTCTAATATAGTTAGTTAGCCACAAATGTAATGTATGCGGGCTGGAGTGAACAGATGTCTAATAAAACAGTAAGAATCCAACTTCCTGCTTTTCAGCTCTATAACTCTGAGCTAGTCAGCGACTTGAAGGGGGGCCACATGGTACATTTCTGTTCAGTGAGTTTGTAATTGATCCTCAGCATTCAGCTCAGATTCAAAAGCAACAGTTATGACTCATTTGGCCCCCCCTCAAGTCTCTGATTGGTTACTGCCTGGTAACCAGGGTAACCAGTCAGTGTAAACAAAGAGAGCTGAAAAGCAGTTCTGACTGATATGTTACACATCAAATCACGCCAGCCTTTATACATTACATTTTTTGCTAACTAACTATATTAGAAACATTTTTCATTTTGCACAGCCTATCTATTTATCCAGTTTTTATTTTCACACTGAACTATTCCTTTAAAGGAGAAGGAAAGGTAAAAACTAAGTAAGCCTTATCAGAAAGGTCCACCTAAATATACCAGTAAACCCTCAAAGTAATGCTGCTCTGAGCCCTCTGTCAAAAGAAACACTTGATTTCTTTCCTTCTATTGTGTACACATGGGCTTCTGTATCAGACTTCCTGCCTTCAGTTTAAACCTTTTTGCCCCAGGCGTGAGCATGCTCAGTTTGCTCCTCTTCCCCCTCCCTTCTCTGCTGTAATCTGTGCTCAGAGCTACGAGTGAGCAGGGAGAGACTCAGGCAGAAAGTGGTGTCACACCAAGCTAATACTGCAGCTGCTATCCTAAACAAACAGAAAGCTTCTAAAGCTTTTTACTCAGGTATGGTAAAACATTCTATGCAGGGGTGCTTCGCCAATGAGGCGAGTTGAGGCTATCGCCTCAGGCAAAAATGCTGCTCCTGGTACTTTAAGAGCGAATTTCCAGGGGAGGGGGGGCAGCAGCAACTGCTGCCTCAGGCGGCGGAGGGGCCAGGATCGCCCCTGATTCTATAGCATTCTAGCTTGCACTTTTGCAGCTAGAATAAAATGCCTCCGTAACTTTCCCTCTCCTTTAACAGACAAGAAGAACTGACACCTGTTACATGATTTTACAAATAACTCCAAAAAGTAAAAACACTGACATTTTTATGACTGTAAACTTGGAAGGTGTTTAGAATAACACTTTAATCTGCATTGGTCAGAGATGCACAAATCCCACACACCTACATTGTGCCCATTACTCTCAGACTAGATGCAGACCTGGCATATCAGATCAATTGGATTGCAGGTGAAAATGAAGGCTGATAGCAGACTCTTAACTGAGGGCACTGCCATACAGTAGCCAAGCACCATCTATTATTCTTGTGTGGGAAAAGCTTCCCTCACTAGATCACCTGGTCGTGCCTTGCAGTCAGATAGCGGTTTCCGGAAGACATGAGAGACAATGCTACATACACTCCCGGTGCCCAAACACTCACCGGTTACTGATATCCGTAGCTCAAACACTCCGCTGCTCCCACACAATGCAGTTCAAGATCCACCAATGTCTTACTTCCGGCTTCCCAGCCGACCCGGAAATTGTCACTCCTCACGGATACGCTCGCCATTTTAGGTGCGCGGACTCTGTAGTCTGGTGGTACCCATAGTTAAAGTTTCTATGACTGAGTGATATACGTGTCATTGGCGTCGCAACTGGAATAGGGATGCGACTACCTGACCCCAATTTACATTTAATATATGTGCATTGTGTTTGCCTTTCTGTTCACAGTGTTACAAGGCCATCAAGTAGCATCATAATGGAATAAAGAATAAGAAACCAACTGTCTATTCTTTCATAACTAGCCTTCTAATATATAAGGCCCCTTATTCAACATTCTAAACTCCAAACATGACATATCTCTCAACATTTAAAAAAAAAATGGAAAGAGGGACCAATTAGATCGGTATCTTGTCCACGCCCATTTTATGGCCACACCCCTAGATACTATGTCCATATTACAACATTTGGCAGGTTATGAAAAGTTTAAAAACATTTCTGGGAGTTTTAGGGCCATGTTTTGTGTTATTACAGTTTTGTTAATAAAGGTGAATTGGCCAAGTCAGTTTCCCAAAGAGACCTGCTTATCTTAAAGGTAAACTATACTCCCAAAATGAATACTTAAGCAACAGATAGTTCATAAAAAATTAAGTGGCATATTAAAGAATCTTACCAAACTGGTATATACATATTTAAGTAAATATTGCTTTTTACATCTCTTGACTTGAACCACCATTTCGTGATGGTCTGTGTGCTGCCTCAGAGATCAGCTGACCAGAAATACTGCAGCTCTAACTATAATAGGAAGAAACGTGGAAGCAAAAGACAAAACTCTGGCTGCTAATTGGCTCATGTGATCGAACATGTATGGTATGTTTGTGTGCACTGTGAATCATAGGATCCCAGGGGGCTGCCCTTATTTTTTAAAATGGCAATTTTTTATTTATGATTACCCAATGGCACATACGTACAACAAAAAAGTATATTATTATGGAAATAGTTTATTTACATGAAGCAGGGTTTTACATATGAGCTGTTTTATGCAAAATCTTTTTACAAAGCCCTCCATTGTTCGGGGGGTATAGTTTTGTATCTTTGCTTATCTTAAACTCTTACAAATATACTGTTACAAAGTGCAGGTGCTGAGTGTTTTTGGGCTCTGCTAAGAGCCTCTCATTTATTTATATTTCAGAAACTTTGTATCTTTTTTGCCTGTTCAGTGCAGGAGATCAAAGAGAAAGTCAGGACATTTCAATAACAATCTGGGACTGCGGACTGAGCTGTTAAAATCGGGACTCTCGTGAAATACGGGACAGTTGGGAGGTATGCGTGAGTACAATCACCAGGTTTCATATATGGTGCAGCTCTTTCATTTTGTCTGCAGAACTTTGAAGCACTAGATAAATCAGTAGCGTGGCTGATTTCTCACTAATAATAAAAGATAGAAAGACCACCTCCGATCCGTGAAAGGTTCCAAGAGATGGTGTACAGGGTCAAGTAAATAAATCACGTAATGAAGAGGAGAGAGAATAAACTGACCCATATGTCTGCAAACTCCCATCCATCACATCCTATAGCTCACAGGTGATTTAATTAATAAAACATAACTTTTAATAAATGATTATAATTAAAACACAATGTCCAGTACGCATCAATTATATAAAAACGAAGGTAAAGGAAGGAGAACGGACCAGTGGGTTGGTCTAGTCACTAGTGCATAGATAGTTGATGTCCGAATGAGATGTAGAATTACCAAGTATGCTATATTGCAAATAACGAGTTACAGGTCCGGTATGATCACTCATTCAGCCACACTGTAGCCATCCAGCGGTATGGTTGATGTTTCTTATTAACTTGTGACAAGGACCTGGTATAGGTATCTAAATTATCAGTCTATGCTGTGCCATAGACAACGATTTTGCAATTTTGGATACCAGGATTTGGAGTCTGCAAAAACATACCGACTCCCAATAAATGCAATGAAAAAAAATCCAATAGGTTATAATGTCCGATTTCATAGATAAAAGTCAGAATAAAGAAATCGTCTACTTTAATAATAAAAATTAAAAGCCGCGTGTAGTTGTTTCACTAGTGTGAAGACCAGTTGAGCTATTATAACCTTGTAAGGGCAGTTTGTAGACAGGTTGTAGTTTTTAAAGGAGTGGTTCACCTTTAAGTATGTTTTAGAATGTACAATTCTAAGCAACTTTTCTATTGGCCTTCATTTTTTCTTTATACGTTTTTTGAATTGTCAGCTTTCAAATGGGGGTCACGTACCCCAATCTAAAAAAAAACAAATGCTCTGTAAGGCTACACATTTATTGCTATTGCTACTTTTTAGTACTCATCTTTCTTTTGAGGCCTCTCCTATTCATATTCCAGTCTCTTATTCAAATCAGTGCATGGTTGCTAAGGTAATTTTGACCCTAGCCTCAGTGAGATCATGCCGTTACAAACCAGCAAAGCTGGAGTGCATCGGGTGCTGTTTCAAAAGGTTTGGGCCAGATAAAAATCGGGGTCTTTGGGTTTTGTGGATCATAAATGAGTGACTTGTGCATATTATGCACCCTACTGACTTTTGGAATTCCAATATGCAACATGAACAGCCCTCCCCCCCACCACATTGTCCTCAGCTCCCTCTTCCTTAACATTTTTATACAGCTAATTTCAAAAGCATATAACTTCTTGTAGTAATAGTAATGTGCCCTCAACTCCAATATACAAGGATATTGTGTCACCCTATACAAATACAAAAACAATTGTCCTGCAGTCACATCTCTTACAGAACCAATACATGTGATATCTGTACATCTCCCAGTTTGTTGCACATTAAATCATATACTATTTTACTCATGGCCGATTCCAAACTGAAAAAATATCACAAATTAAAAAAACACAGTTTATTTTGGGACAACATAAGACTTCACTTATGCAATGGCACACATTTTGTTTGGGTGCTCAAATATTAAATAAAGGACATAAAAAATATGGAGCAGAAGTTAAACAATGACAAAGTCAAAGTAAGATACTGGAGAACCAAATTTGCAATAGATACTTAGCTAGCTTTGAATGGAGAGCTTGTAATAAAAGCAGTTAATTTACAAAAGGGCTTTTTAATCACTGCATATTTACATTTGGGAATGCTGTAGGTGAGCCTGTGCTCTCCAGCTTGGGCCTCCAAGGGAACGAAGTAGAAAAGTATGTTGCTCCAAATAATGCAGAAAGACAAGCTGTCAGCAAATGGGATGCAGCTGAACTTCTGGAGGCATACTGGGAGCTGCAATTGAACATTAGGAGCATCAAAGATGTCTCTACCCATCCAAGAGAATGTATCCAGTACATGCTTCCTCAGAAGCTGTAGTTTAGAAATCTACAGAGATCTGTAATTTTTGAGTGGCACAATGACATGCATGCTGTTGGAAGGGATAAAGATAAATAAACGAGACCAGTGTAAAAAAAATGTATCAGTCTCAGAGCTGTGAGTCTAACAGAAGAGCTGCAAGAACAGAGATCCTGTGTAAAAATCAGCAAAATTGACTTTTATACCGCTTGACTGTTTAAATGCATGAATAATTTGGCAAGTTTCTCTGCGGTTTCCCCTGGAAGAACTTTTTCACATCAGAGAGGCTGATACACACCGTTACCTCCAAATCAAAAAAAAAAAAAAAGCACATAGATGCATGTTTGGAAAACCTCAAAAATCACAGAGGGAGCAGATAATGGTCTAACATTTGTACATCAATAACAAATATAAGTGCAAAGTGATTGCAAAATAAAACTGGAGATTTTAATATTTATATACAAGAGCATATATTTGCAAATCATTGCTACTCAAGGGACCATTATACAGTAGCTGCAGTTTTTAAACCGTAGCAGTAAAACACTGGTTTACTGGGTGATATCGTCCAGTGACGGGTGAGAGACTGTCACAAGGAAGAGATTCTGGACAGAGGTAAAGGGAAAAAAATCACATTCTCTACATAAAAAAAAATTTAAGATTTTGCTTGTCTGATGACAAACGCATTATTAACGGCTTTGCTGAAGACATCGATGTTTGGCTCGTCAATGTACTGTGAAAGGTAATGGCCCGGCAGACAGCAAAGGGTTAATGCCGATGAACATTTAAATTAAAGGTCAACATTTTCAGTTACTTCACGAGGCCAATCTTCTTAGCTTCTGTTTCGTAAATTAAGAGCCTCCACATTTTCACAATGAATACTTCTGCTTCTTCATCCAGAACCTTGCAAGGAAGAGAACATATGCAGTGCTTTAGTATTTATCTACTCTATAGGCAATGCTGACTTTATATATTTATTCCATTAACTATAGGCCCATTGGCAAAGGTAAATCATAGAACATCACTGTCTACATTCAAGGCTGTAGAGTTTTTTTATCTGTTCAGTTTATTTTCTAATTCTCTTCCAGTCTGTCACAGAGAACAGTCAGGGACACAAACAACCCTTCTGGCAGTCTCATATCAGCAGCATGGTGCACATGTGGTATAAAACAATTATTAACAATTATTCAGGAGCTTTGCGTTTTATGTCCAATCTGATTGCCTCTCTCCAAATCAGTGATTTACAATGCTATACAGTTTTGGAGACACATTTATAAAGGGTCGAATTTCGAATTCATGCAAGTTATTTTAAACACCCTTAAATCTGAATATATTCGAAATTCGACTGGGGGTTAAGAAAAAGATTGAATATCTAAACCTCGGACGAATTTTACTGAACCGAAAACTTGAAACAAATGCTATTTGAATTTGACCAATTTGATTCATTCGAGGTTTTTTTCGATAAAAAAAACCCTCAAATGTCAGGAAGGCTACAAACATTTCCAAATTGGTTACTGGACCTCTCCCATTGATTTATACAGTAATTTAGGCAGGTTTTAGATGGCGAACAGTCCAATTAGATTCTTAAAGGGCCAGAGTATGATAAATTAAATTCATTTTTTTAATTTTTTAAAACTGACCATTAATAAACCTGCCCCTTAGAGTGTTTATGTTTTCAACTTTTCATTAAAGGAACAGTAATGTCAAAAAAAGTGTTTTAAAGTAATACAAACAAAACTTCAGAAACACTACTACTGTTTATATAAATAAGCTGCTGTGTAGCAATGGGGGCAGCCATTTAAAGGAGAAAATGCTCAGGTTATACAGCAGATAAGCTCTGTAGAACATAATGGTGTTATCGGTTATCCGCTATTTAACCTGTGCCATATAGTCTTTTTTCAATTTCAGCCATTGCTATACAGCAGCTTGTTTATATGAACTATAGTAGTGTTTCTGAAGCAAACGCATCAGTTTTATCAGTGCAGAGCAACACTACATGATATTTTTATTACTTTAAAACACTTATTTTTTGGTGTTACTGTTCCTCATAGCAGACTCTATAATGTGCATGTGCCAAACCAAAGGCCCCATATGAACTCTGGGAAAGGAGGCAAGATAATAAAATGTATTCTTACACACACAAAATATCAAAATGATGCTTAACCCATATGGATGCTTAATATGCAACCACAAAGAGTGACCAAAGGTAACATTTTGAGTGAACCAGCCCCCTTCCTTCTTCAGATAGGAGATTGCAGAGGTGATCAGGTAGTACCTGGGGGCACATAATTGAAGTTTAGCAAGACTTGGGCCAAGTCATGTTTCTTAACTCCATTAAAAGCAGCCCTCCAAATATTTTATGGGATATTGCTTTAGCCAGGGTGTCTCTACAATTTTGTATCTCATTTTAATGTGGCCCTGCTCTTGAACATGCTGGTTTAGTGGATTGTGGGACCACTGCATAGATAACGTTAGGCAGCCATGCCCTGAAGCCAGTTTACCTCTATTGTCACTCTGGAACTGCTTGTACCAGAGAATGAAAACACTTTCGCTGATCCACTGCTTGGAACATGCAACAAATAACATCAGTAAACACTACTAAACCACACAACATTAAGGGTGTTATTTATTAAATGTCGAGTTTGTTTTTTTCCACGAAAAATTCGAGTTTTCAAGGGTAATTTTAGTCAAAACTAAAATTTTCGGGTTAAAAAAAAAAAAAGTTTTTAAACTTGAATTTCTCGAGGTTTATTATACCCGAAGCTGGAAATAGCTAGAATCCGAAAATACTCCAGCTTAAACAGTCAAGGTCATGTAGAAAAGGCATTGGCAGAGGTCCCTTGAACCGTTTGAAGCCTTCATGATGTTCGATATTTTCTTCGGTGGGTTGTGCTCGAAAACTTGATTTATTAGAGTATTTGAGGTTTTCATCCCGACTACATGGATTTGAGTTTTTTCTTAAATTAGAAACCATTTTAATTTGATGTTAAAGCTCACAAACCTCAAAAATTCTACCTTTGATAAAGCAATGCTACAGGGTAACATTACTATACTTAAAAATGAAGAGCTTAAACTTACCATTGCAACATCATCAAGTATAGTCTGAGGGGTACTGTGGGCCATTACCTGGGACAAAAAAAAACAAATGAATTGCAGCTATATAGTTATGCAGGAAACCTAATTAATCTATGTTTCACCTGGCCTTCATTTGTAATGATACTTGCCTTCCTTTTATTTAAAAGCAACCTGGTTTGCCTTTATATTGAGGGCTACCTAGTCCCAATAGCATTAGAAAATGTAAGCAAACTAGCAATTATAACACTGAAAAGGATAACATTAAAAAAAAAAAAACGTAACCATGTAACAATAGAACAGAAATGAGAACTATACAATACTGGTCATCTCTAGGGTAAGTGAGCAGAGGGCAGGAGTCCGCACAAAGCCCAGTTAGGTTAAGAATTAGGAGAAACCATCAATTAGCGGTCCTGGATATATGTGGATGCCAAGCTGGAAAATCAGGGTGGTATTTAGAATAAACACTTATGTGCCATCCTAGACAATTCTTTAGTAAGTATGGCTAAATGACTATTAAGATATATTTTCATATATTAGTAACACGAAGATAAGGACAACCCTTACTAAATACTACACCTTAAAGGATTTGACCGTAAAAAAAACAAAAAATGCTGGTTATATGATAACAGAAGCCCAAATCTCATGAGACAGATGGCTTGAACTGGGTGGAGAGTTTGGTGGTTCTTGGAATACTGATGAATAAGCATGATAGATTAATGGCACTAAATTTAATTAACAATCATTGAGCTTATAAACAGTATTACTAGTGTTGTGTAATAAGCATGGAGGGGGACCACGGGAACGTAGATCTAGAGCCACTTAATGGCCCCACCAAAAAGCAAAACTTTCTCCTCAATCCCCATTAATGATGTGATAAGATAATTTCACAGATAGGGGGGTATGGAAAGGTGTTACTGTCAAATTAATACAGGTATGGGACCGTTATCCAGACTGCTCAGGATCCGGGGTTTTTCTGATAACTGGGTGATTCCGGAGCTTTCTGGATAACAGGTTTCCGGATAACAGATCCCATACCTGTATTTGCAAATTGAATTTAAAAGAATGATTTTACACACACTTACTTTTGAACAGACAAAATCAACTAATGTTGCTTCTTCTTCACCTATATATTCTATAATCTTCTTATTTATCCACGGCCGAATTCGTCTTTCCATTAATGTCTTAATAAAGGCGAAAAAATAAAATAAATCATATTTTCAATATATTCAATGAATTATATTAAAGCATATATTTTCTGAGAGGTGTCAGAGCAGCAGGATACGGTATGAATAAGAAGTACACAGAAACTGTAGCCATGATATACAAAGTTCTAGGCAAGGTAAAGAACACTTTTGTTTGCAGTATATACTGACAATACAACACATTGAAACCTCAATATATGCTTCATCTAATTGAGGACAGCAGTCCAACTGCTACTGCTACCAAAGTAATAGCTGTAAAGCTTATTTTTAAAGAAACACTTTCTAAATAATGCAAATTATACAATATTATATGAAAAATTGTTCTTGCCAAAATTCCAAACCACAATTATTTTAGTAAATAAACCACTCACAGTGTCCACAATAGACCAGTCCAAAGGATAAGCAAATAGCTCTGGTTTGGCTGTAGGAATTTTCTCTATAAGACTCTTGATATGTTTCCGCTTCTCTTCTGTGTTCACATTGTTTTTGGCTGAGGTTTTGTCATCGTCCCCATAATCCAACGGCACCAGTTTTCTTTTCCGAGGCACCTCATCACTATCTTCATCATCAAACTTGTTAAAAACACTGTCCACAGGCAACTTCTTCCTCTTTACTGCATTTGGTTGACTGGGACTATTAGGGGCACCTAAAACAATGAATAATTTGGTTACACTATTAATAAAACACAGAAATGCAAATAGGGAGAAAAGGTATATATGCCAGAATACAAGACTTCAATTTTAAAGGGATGCCGTCATGGGAACTGAAAGATTTTTGTACTATCCGTTTAATCTTTTTCTCTTGTCCTATATTGAGGGACACAGGCACCATGGGGATGAAGATCCTGCAGCTTGGAGAAGGACACTAACTTGTTAACTTTGACTCCTCCTCTGGGCTTCATTTTGCACTCACTGTTCTTTTTCTCTTGTCCTATATTAGGGGACACAGGCCTTCCCGCCCTGTTGTACACTGTTGTGAGACAACCTATGGTTGTATGTAGTTACTCCGTGTTGGGAGTCCAATGTTATAGAAGGTTCTGAGGGTGTTGAGAGACTCCTCTGTTTTGGGTTGCTATATCTTACACTCCTCTTCGGTTGAAACTGAGCATAGTAGGAGGAGGCAGGGGATGAAGCCCAGAGCAGGAGGAGGAGTCAAAGTTAACAAGAAAGTGTCCTTCTCCAAGCTGCAAGATCCCCATGGTGCCTGTGTCCCTCAATTAGGCAAGAGAAAATTCGTTTTTCCAAAGAGCAAACTGATTTTGTTAGATTTAATTTTGAAATGTGGCTAGACATATCGTCACTTTCCCAGGTGCCCCCAGTCACGTGACTTGTGCTCTGGTAAACATCAGTCACTCTTTACTGCTGTACTGCAAGTTGCTGTGATGTTACCCCCTCCCTTTCCCCCCAGTAGCCTAAAAAAAGAACAATGGGAAAGTAACACGATAGCAGCCCCCGAACACAGGATAACCGCTCTCTGGTAGATCTAACAGCACTCAAAAGTAAAATCCAGGTCCCACTGCGACTCAGTTACATTAAGTAGGAGAAACAATAGCCTGTCAGAAAGCAGATTCATAGTGCAGCACTCGCTCTTTCTGAAAGCACATGACCAGGCAAAATGACCTGAGATGGCTGCCTACAAACCAATTTTACAACTAGAAAAAAAAAATATACGGGAGGGGGGCCTTACCAAGATGGCGCAGTGAGCAGACGCGCTTGCCTAGAGTTCCGTGCACCGCATGCTTAAAACCGGCTATTTACCCGACTAAGCGATCCACAAAAGAGGTCATACTTGCCTAAATCATCCGCTCAGCTATGCGGAAGAATAATCCCAAGCCGAAACCTGAGACGGCGTCTCGATTAGAGTGCTTTGCTCGCGACCATGCTCAGCCAACATCCCCCAACCCGACTAGTCAGCCATCTTCCCCTTCAGACCCTGCGCCCGACCCGCCGGCAGAGCCTCCCGAACCCACTCTGGGAGAGGTGCTAGCCGTGGAGGTCTCTAACCCTACGATCTTCATAGAAAGCTGGCTCCAAGAAATTCTAGGGTCCACTACTTTCTCCAACGTTTTTATTGTAGAAAGAGACCACAGAGTCCCAGCGAGGCCTCCTCCACCAGGAGCCCCCCCACGTCCCTTTCTCCTAAAACTCCTCAACTACCGAGACAGGGATGCGGCCCTCACAGCTGCCAGAGAAAAGGGCCCGATTCAGTATCAGGGGGCTACTGTGTCATTATACCCGGACTTCTCGCCTAACATTCAGAAACAACGGGCTGAATTTACAGGAATCAAAAGGCGCCTACGAGAAGCACAAATCAAATACAGTATGCAATATCCTGCGCTCAATCAGAGGGGCCCTCGCCGGTCCCCAAACCGGAATGCCTGACTTGGCCAAGCTAATCCTCCCAGGCCCCACATGCTGCCATAGGCAGCAGGAAACTTCTCCAACACCACCCACTCAACTCAGGGTGACACCTTTTCGACCACACTACCGGCATAGGAAAACTACAGTGGTAAACCGAAAGAACACCTCCACAGGCCCACATTCCCCCCCTTTTTTTTTCTTGCTGGATCTGCTATAGAGCCCCGAATATTCCAAACTCAGACTTTGCAAATGGGCCCCTTGCCACATCTTGAGGACCAATGGCACGTTTACCAGGGTTGGAATTGGACCCACAGACTCCCCTTTGCCCACCCTGAATTAACCAACTCATGCTACGGGACAAAGTTCCCAGCCTCTACCAATACAGAGACATGGCTTTCTTGTTATACACTGATGGCCGGCCCCTGTCTTTACAACCTAGGAATCCTCCTACAAGATGCGAACAACCTTCCCCTTCGCTTTACTGGGTCCCTCCCCCCACTTTTTTTTTTTTTCTCCCTGTGTACTTCCTTTCCTACATTCTCCTCTCTTGGATCTGAAATTCTGCCTCCCCGCCGGGGGTGGCTCCTACCTTTTGCCACAGGGTAACTGAACAGCACACCATTGCGGGCCTCAGCGATAGGCAATTGTTGGGACTTGTTGCCAACCTAGATCCCGTAGGAGGGACTGTTTTTTATCAGATATCTAGGGACTGAGCCCCTATTTAGGTTCTTAATTGTCAAAAGAACCAAAGAATTTTGGATCAGTGACAAAAACTGCAAACTTCTGGCGTTCCTGGCCAAACAGCAAACTACACCCTCTGCGGTTTCACGCATCGTACTAGACCAGGGGTCCCCAACCTTTTTTACTCGTGAGCCACATTTAAATGTAAAAAGAGTTGGAGAGCAACTCAAGCATGAGAAAGTCCATGGGGATGTCAAATAAGGGCTGTGATTGGCTGTTTGGTACCCCCTATGTGAACTGGTAGTCTACAGGAGGCTCTGTTTGGCTGTACACCTGGTTTTTATACAACCAAAACTTGCCTCCAAGCCTGGAATTCAAAAATAAGCTCCTGCTTTAAGGCCACTGGGAGCAACATCTAAGGGGTTGGAGAGCAACATGTTGCTCGCGAGCTACTGGTTGGGGACCACTGTACTAGACAATGGCTCGGTTGTCACGGAACCTAGGCTTATAACGCAAGAATTTGCTACATTCTACCAAAAACTATACACCACCTCAGCACTTTATTCCAAAGCCCAACTCCAACAATTCTTAGATTCCATCCCTATACCTTTTCTCTCCCCTAACAACCAAGCTTTCCTAGATGCGCCTATCACCCCCCAGGAGATTACGGATGCCATTGCCTAACTACCCCCTAATAAAACGCCAGGACCGGATGGCCTCCCTCCGGACTGGTACAAGAACAAATTGTCCCAAAATACCTTGACACACTCCAAAGTGCTTTTGACAATAACTCACTGCCCCCTTCATTCACTGAAGCCCTCATAGTAGTTATCCCAAAACCAGGAAAGGACACTACCAAATGCTCTTCCTACCTATATCTCTGCTTAACACGGATGCTAAAATCTTAGCCAAAATACTCGCCTCCAACGGGTGGTCCCAGACCTTATCCACCCAGATCAATCTGGCTTTATGCCTGGGCGCTCCACCAACATTAACCTTCGCAGACTCTTTACTAACCTGCAAACCACTCATGCAGACGTTAGACTCTGCCAAGGCTTTTGATTTGGTGGAGTGGGACCTCTTGTGGGAGGTTCTGACCCGTTTTGGGTTCGGTCCTCGGTGCTTAACCTGGATTAAACTTCTCTACAGGAGTCCCACGGCGCGAGTTCGAGCCAATGGCCTCATTTCACCCCCCTTCTCGTTAACAAGGGGAACGAGACAGGGCTGCCCCCTCTCCCCAGTCCTATTTGCCCTAGCGATTGAACCTCTGGCAATACTGATCAGGCAGTCCCCCCAAATAAAAGGCTTAACCTATGGCACTGTACAGGAAAAAAACATCTATTTGCTGACCGGTTTGGCTCATTCTCTGGCCTACGGGTGAATTGGGAAAAATCGGTCTTATTCCCCGTAGACCCTAATCAACCTCGATCTTTGCCAACCGAGACCCCCCCCTAGAGTGGGCCAGTCAGTTCAAGTACCTAGGTGTGACCATTCATGCAGATGTTACAAAATAGGTCTCTCTTAACCTAGACCCAATCCTCACCAACCTGACTACCACACTGAACCGATAGACCAAACTACCTTTATCGTTATGGGGTCGAGTCAATATTATTAAAATGATTATCTTCCCAAAAGCCTTTATCTGCTCCACAACGCACCTGTATATCTCCCTAAAATTTACTTCAAGCGCCTTAACCAGATCATGATCCCCTTCCTTCGGAACAATAAAGCACCCAGAATTGCCTGGACCAAGTTATGTGTCCCTTGTGAAGAGGGTGGACTGGCCCTCCCTAACTTCCATCTATATTACCTGGCCTCACAAATATATTACCTCCACTGGTGCCTTAAACCAGACCCATATAACCCAAACTCACAGTTACAGGCTCTCCTTGTAGCCTCATGGGAAGGTCTTCGAAATTTCCCATACCGCTCCCTTAAGGACTACAGCTCTCTACCAACTACATTAACCACCCCTCACAAATCATGGCTGGTAGCTGTGAACCTCCGTTATTATCCCCTCACCTACCTTTGTGGGGAAACTCATACCTACCTCACTTCAGACACCTACCAGAGTTAGTCTTCTGGCCAAACCAGGACGTTAAATGCTTGAAAGATCTCCTTGATCCTCAGACGTTTCCCACATATGGTGCTCTTCAACGCAAGACCCACCCGACGCAAATTTTACTATTCCAATACCTTCAGCTACGACATGCCTTTTACTCCCAATTCCATACCCTTACCCCCCAACAGTCCTCCCTTGTCAGGGAAAAAAATCTCTGCGACCCTAGCCCCTCCAAATTGGTGTCCTGGCTATACCGCCAACTTCTCCTGTCTGGTCCTAAGCCCTTCCTGACCACTCAGGAATGGTGGACTAATAAAATTACAGGTCTTACTCAGGATGACTGGGAGGAGGCGATAGACAATGTGTACACTGGTCTCATTTCTCTAAAAGATAAACTGATCCAGTATAAAATTATACACCATGTATACAGTATATAACCCCTATACGCCTTAAACCAGTGATCCCCAACCAGTAGCTCGTGAGCAACAAGTTGCTCCCCAACTCTTTGGATGTTGCTCTCCATGGCCTCAAAGCAGGTGCTTATTTTTGAATTTCAGGCTTGGAGGCAAGTTTTGGTTACATAAAAACCAGATGTACTGCCAAACAGAGACTCTTGTAGATTGCCAGTCCACATATGGGCTACCAATAGCCAACCACAACCCTTATTGGCACCCCCTAGGAACTTGTGTTGCTCCCCAAATCTTTTTACATTTAAATGTTGCTCACGCCTGAAAAAGGTTGGGGACCCCTGCCTTAAACAAATGGGTCGAATCCCTCTTGACAATTGTCCTAGGTGTCAGCAACCGGGCGCGGACTTCTTCCACCTAATATGGGAGTGCCAACATATTTTAAACTTCTGGACGCGAGTGGTAAATTATTTAGCAGACAACCTTGATTTTCCCAAGGGTTATCTCTCCATCCGTTTGTCTGCTGGGTGTCTTAGAGGACCTGGTCCCAGCCAAATATCCCAGAATTGCCTACCGTATCCTCCTCTTTTATGCAAAGAAAACTGTAGCAATGCACTGGATGGGCAACCTCTCACCTTCTCTTAGAGCTTGGGTGCAACTGGTTAACAGTGTATTACCCCTTTATAAACTTACCTATGAGTCCAGGGGCGCCCAGACAAAATTTGACAACATATGGGGCCCGTGGGCTGACATAGATCCGAACCCCCCAGATTGAACCGTGATTGGACAACCCTTCTAGGCAGAACCGGTGGAGGTTTCACTCACCCTGAGCTGCCCGAAAGATCACTTAGGCATTATGATATAACAGTAGTCCATCTCTATCCAATAGCAATGCTTACCCTAGTATGCTCGGAGTCAACTTGTGTTTTACACCCACTTTGTGTACCTTATACGAATCAGTCTGCTCAACTGTTTGTTATGTATGTATGATTTATCTGTGTTCAAAAGGAAATAAAACTTACCTTTAAAAAAAATAAATAAATATATATATATATATATATATATATATATATATATATATATATATATATATATATATATATATATATATATATATATATATATATATATATATATATACATATACATATACATATATACACACACATATACATATATATACACACACATATACATATATACACACACACACACACACACACCACACACACACACACACACACACACACACACACACACACACACACACACACACACACAGATAGATGATAGATAGATAGATATACACACACACACACATATATATATATATATATATATATATATATAATAGGATTTTTGATACTCACCGTTAAATCCTTTTCTCTGTAGTCGATAGGGGGACACAGGGAACAGCTGGGGTTAAGCTCCACCCTCCGGAGGCAGGACACTTGTATGAATAATCAAAAGGGGGCGTGACCTAGGGACTGGCTTAACCCGGATGCTACGCCAACCTATTCAGTTTGTACCAAAGAGACTGCTAAACAATAGGAATAAAACTTAACTAGCAGAACTGGTAACTCAGGGAGTATTCCCTCATGGACCAACGTGGTCAACATCTCGCCGCGGGGCGGGAAGCCCTGTGTCCCCCTATCGACTACAGAGAAAAGGATTTAACGGTGAGTATCAAAAATCCTATTTTCTCTGTCGTCTCAGGGGGACACAGGGAACAGCTGGGGACTTACCAAAGCAGCCCCAAGAACAGCAGGGTGGGAGCGAAGAGATTGTGGCACATTACTGTACCACTGAATGTAACACCTTTCGGCCAAAAGCAGCCTCCGAAGAGGAAAAGGTGTCTATTTTGTAGAATTTAGAAAATGTGTGAACAGACGACCAGGTGGCCGCTCTGCAGATCTGATCCAGGGATGCTGAATTGCGCCAAGCCCAGGAAGCTCCCATTGATCGTGTTGAATGCGCTCTGACATGCTCTGGTGGAGATTGTCCTTTGGAAATGTAAGCTTGTCGGATGGTCTCCTTCAGCCATCTAGCAATGGATATCTTGGATGCCGCCATGCCTCTTCGAGGCCCATTAGGAACTACAAACAGTCTTTGAGAACGTCGAAAGGACTTAGACTTTTCCAAGTACCAGCGAAGAGCTCTGACGACATCTAAACTGTGAAGTCGCTTCTCCTTAGAATTCTTAGGTTCAGGGCATAGGGACGGTACCACAATTTCCTGGTTTATGTGAAATGAGGACACAACCTTGGGTAGGAAGGATGGTACTGTGCGTAAAACTGCTTTATCTTTGTGGAATACTAGATAAGCTGGATCACATGAAAGTGCACTCAGTTCTGAAACTCTTCTGGTTGAAGTAATCGCCACTAGAAACACTGTTTTCCAGGTGAGCCACTTCTCAGTAACTGTGCCTAACGGTTCGAAAGGTGAATCCAGTAAGGCTTCCAAGACTAGATTGAGATCCCAACCAGGAATCGGGGGACGAAATGGAGGAGCTAAATGGGCTACTCCTTGCAGAAAGGTGTGCACAGGATCTTCCAGAGTTAGGCGTGATTGAAATAGAGCTGACAATGCAGAAACCTGTACCTTCAAAGAACTCAATTTGAGGCCGAGCTTGAATCCTCGCTGTAGAAAGGATAGGATTCTTGGAATATTAAACTCGAAAAAAGGTAGTTGTGCTTCCTTGCACCAGTTCCAGTAACTGCGCCATACCCTGTGATAGGCTTTGGACGATGTAGATTTGCGTGACTTCAACATTGTGTCAATAACCTCTTCAGCTATGCCCTGTCTTCGCCATATGTCGGCTTCAATAGCCATGCCGTCAAAGCAAATAAGCCCGGGTTGTGATGGGCTATGGGTCCCTGACACAGGAGATCCAATCTGGATGGAAGGCGAACTGGTTGTGCTGCCGACATTTCTTGGAGATCGGAGAACCAGGTCCTCCTGGGCCAGAAGGGAGCTATCACAATCACTGTAGAATGTGATAGCTTGATCTTTTTGAGGACCCGAGGCAACATGGGTAGTGGTGGAAAAATTGAGGCTAGATCGAATTTCCAAATCTGGGTCATGGCATCCACCCCTACTGCTAAAGGGTCTCGGGAGCGGGAGAAGAATCTCTTCACCTTGCGATTGGTTCTGGAAGCCATTAGGTCTATTTGGGGAAGTCCCCATTGACTGACAAGATCTGAGAAAACTTCCGGATGAAGTTCCCATTCCCCTGGATCCAGATTGTTTCGACTGAGGAAGTCTGCCTTTGTGTTGTTCACTCCTGGGATATGGATAGCCGACAGTCGTACAAGGTTGCGTTCCGCCCATCTCAGAATCTCCTGAGTTTCTGCTAGTGCTGCTTTGCTGCGGGTTCCACCCTGTCTGTTGATGTAAGCCACAGTGGTAGAATTGTCGCTTTGAACTCTCACTGATTTTGTCTGCAAACGGCTTGACCAATGATGAAGAGCTAGTCGCACTGCCCGAAGCTCCAGTATGTTTATGTGAAGTTTGGATTCTGGGAGAGACCATGTACCCTGCACAGATAGATTGTCCCATGTTGCTCCCCAGCCTTGGAGGCTGGCGTCTGTCGTGATTACCTTCCAATCTGGAATCGCCCAGGATTGGCCCTTTGACAGATTGTCTTGTCGCATCCACCATTGTAGAGATTCCCTCGTTGCTTGAAGAAGTTTGATCTTCTGGGAAAGAGGACCTCTCTTCCATCCCAACAGGATGTTGGCTTGAAGAGGACGTAGATGAATTTGTGCGAATGGGACTGCTTCTATGACCGAAACCATTGATCCTAGAACCCTCATGGCCATGTGTATAGTCGGACTCTGGCAGAGAGATAGTTTGGAAACTTGGTCTCTGATCCTCATTTGTTTGTCCAAAGGTAAGGTCACCCGTTGGGTGAGGGTGTTGAATTCGAGACCCAGGAATGTCATCTGGTGGCTGGGAAATAGACTGGACTTCTCCCAGTTGATTGTCCAGCCAAAGTCCTGGAGTAATCGGATCGCCGTCTGAAGATCTGCTCTGCCCTTCTCTATTGTCCTGGACTTCAGAAGAAGGTCGTCCAAGTAGGGCGTCACCGATACACCCTGGAGTCTCAAGGAGGCAGCCGTAATCACCATGAGTTTGGTGAATACCCGAGGGGCCGATGACAAGCCGAAGGGGAGGGCTACGAACTGGTAGTGGAAATTCTTGAAGGCAAATCTCAGGAAACGATGATGAGGTTGCCAAATCGGTACATGAAGGTACGCATCCTTGATGTCTAGGGACATCAATAGTTGCTCTGGTTCCATTCCCCGAATCACAGAGCGCAGGGTCTCCATTTTGAATCGTACCGAGCGTATGTGCTTGTTGAGGAATTTCAGGTCGAGAACAGGTCTGAAGGATCCGTCCCTCTTGGGCACTAGGAATAGATTGGAGTAAAACCCGGAGAATTTCTCCAGCGGGGGGGCACGGGTACAATCACTCCGTTCTGTTCCATGTTGGATATGCATTCCAAAAAGGCTTGAGCCTTGGCTGGTTTGACCGGGATTCTGGACATAAGGAATTTTCTGGGGGGGAGAGAAGAAAAGTCCAAATGGTAGCCCTCTGAAATTATTTCGTTGGCCCAATTGTCTGACGAATGTCGGTTCCACACCTCCCGGAATTGAAGCAACCTGCCCCCTATCGGATGCTGTGACTCCGGAGGGGATGCCCCGTCAACCTGATGTGGACTTATCAGTTGTGGGCTTGTTGTGAAACTTGTTAGTCTTCCATGTAGGGCGTCCCTTGTCACTGTTCTTTGTTCTAAAATGGGAACGTTGGGGAGGACTACTGCGTCTGTTGTAACGTCCACTTTGGCCACGAAAAAATTTTCCGCGTCTGTAGGAAGAATTGGTTTTGCTTTTGCTCTGGGGAAGAAATGTACTTTTTCCCCCTGTGGCCTGTGATATGATTTTTTCTAGTTCTTCGCCAAAAAGTCGCTGCCCCTTGAAAGGAAGTGAGGTTAGTGACTTCTTCGAACTAATGTCAGCTGTCCAACTCTTAAGCCAGAGAGTTCTACCGACAAGGCTGAGGTGCGGGCAGTGATCTGGACCGCATCCAAGGTAGCGTCACATAAATAAGCGGAAGACTCAGCTATCAACTGTGCCGTGGCAAGAAGCTCAGATCTAGAGACTCCATGTTGAATGTCTTTGATTAGGGAATCGGACCATGTTTGTATGGCCCTTGCTACCCAGGAAGAGGCTAGTACCGGACGAAGAGTAGAACCTGCGGATGAGTACAGTGCCCTCAAAAATCCCTCTAGACGTCTGTCAGATGGGTCTTTAAAAGCTGCAGAGTCTGTGACTGGTAGTGCTGTGGCTTTAGAAAATCTGGAGACTGGCGCATCCACTGTTGGTGGCATGGACCACTTATCTACCAATTCCTTGGAAAAGGGATAGGACTTGGAGAATTTACGGGTCGCCTGGAATTTTCGTTCTGGAGAATTCCACTCCTCTTGTATGATGGCGAGGAGTTGATCATGAGGAGGAAAGACTGTTGCGGATTTGTGCTGTCTTTTGAATAGACTAGTAGTCTGAGCTTGTTGTTCTGTTGAGGGAGTAATTTTTAGTATTTCTAGTACCCCTTTAATGATACTATCGATGTTGTGTTGCGGTTCACAACCTTTTTGGTCTTCGCAATCTTCCTCTTCCTCCCCAGACGACACCTCGGATGGAGGTAGTTCACCCTCTGATTGGGAAGAGTCAGCTTCAGCTGATGATCCCTCTGAAGGGGTATGATTACTAGCTTCTCCCCTTGAACTGTCTACTCGTTTGCGTTTCCCACTGGATTTCTGACCCAGTTTGGCTAAAGCTTTACCCAAATTATTTGCAATGGAGGGTAAACTCTGTAGGGATGCCAGTGATTGAGACAACTGGATAGCCCAGAGAGGGGCTGGCGGGTCTGAGGGAGTTCCAGGTACTCCATTTGGAGAAATGTCATCTAAATTGGAAATCCCGGCTTGAAAATCCGTTGGATTGGATGAGGCCCCTGGAATTGGTGTAACTCCCTGCCCCCCTGAACAAGGTCTGCAGAGAGGCTCACCTTGACCCCCTGGAATTTTTGCATTGCACTTTGTACACATAAAGTAAGTGACCTGTGCTGCTGCCACTGCTGCTCTCCCCCCCGGTCTGGGGAATAAACCCCCTGACTTACCTTCTGCCATAGCAGTGTCTGAGGTACTCACTGAGCAGGTTGAGCAGATGTGAGGGATAAGCTGACCCTGGCAAAACCTTTATGTCTGCTGGCCAGAAGCTGCTGCTGTAGTTTGTTGTTAAAGAACTCCTAACCAGTAATAGGGGTGAGGAGTTGGCCTGACTAACAGTTGCTGCTGAAAATGCCTGTTTTGCGAGGATAAGGAATCCTCTTGCGGCGTTGCGCTTGTAAACCTGCGCGAAACAACTTAAGATGGCGCCTGGAACGCAGCAGAGACTGAACGGAGCGATGCGTTCCACCTGAAGCGCGCGAAAAAACCAAGATGGCGCCTGGAACGCATCCTCCGTCTCTGGCTGCGTACTGACAATGCGCACACCACAGACGGCTGCCAAACAGAGAGGAGGGAGAATCCTGTCCTGCTCGTGCACCTCTCTCCCCCGGAACCCAGGATAGAGAGCCCTGGGAAACAAGAACAGCAATGGTAACTGCGGGTGCACTGAGGGGGAGAAGGGAGGGGGGAAAAAAACGGCAGACAAGCCTAGGCAATTCCAACAAGTAGCGCTAGTGGAGCCAGGGAATTCCCCCATAGTCCAACTATTTATATCACCTCACACACACACCGGCCAAACCTTCTGCATCCTTATCAGGAGCAGGGACGTATGGATGGTCGATATAGCCAGATGGCTAGGAAAAGACCCCGGTATGGATTCCCACGAAGGGAGTCCCCTCAGGATACAAGTAGCCCTGTTCCTGGGAGACCCCTTGCTGCCAGCCTGGGCTGGTCTGAGATATGTAGGATAATCTTTTCTTCCTGAAACGGATAATGTCCAACCTCCTAGCAGGACACTTAAAAACTGAATAGGTTGGCGTAGCATCCGGGTTAAGCCAGTCCCTAGGTCACGCCCCCTTTTGATTATTCATACAAGTGTCCTGCCTCCGGAGGGTGGAGCTTAACCCCAGCTGTTCCCTGTGTCCCCCTGAGACGACAGAGAAATATAAATATATATATATATATATATATATATACACATACATACACACACACATATATATATACACACACACACGTCGGTTCAGAAAAGAAATTTTATATGGTAGAGTGAATTATTTGCAGTGTAAACTAGAAGTAAAAACGACACCATAAAATTCTTGACAGAATCCCTTTAAAGGAGAAGGAAAGTCTTTTTGCACTTGGGGGTGTCAAATGTTAGGCACCCCCAAGTGATTGCATGTACTTACCTGAAACCCCGGGCCGGTGCGCCGATCAGCAGAAAACTGCACCAGCCTGGGGTTCTTCGAGCGAGCACCACGGAGCGATCCTCTTCCTGCTACCTCTTTCTTCACACTGGTGCGCATGCGCAGTAGAGTGAAAAGCCGAACTTTAAATAAAAAGTCGGCTATTTCGTTCTACTGCGCATGCGTCTGCCCGGGAAATTTGAAGAAAGAAGAAGCCGGAAGAGGATCGCTTTGTGGTGCTCACTGGTAAAACCCCAGGCCAGTGCAGTTTTCTGTTGATAGGAGCACCAGCCCGGGGTTTCAGGTAAGTAAATACAATCACTTGGGGGTGCCTAACATTTGGAACCCCCCAAGTGCAAGAAGACTTTTCTCCTTTAACATATCTTTTTGACCCATGGCTATATACGTATCGATCATTATACATAAAGTTTTGTACAATGATATTGGCATGCGTATGGCAGTTAAGTCTTCTTGGCTGCAACACAATCACTCAGGATCAAATTACAGTACAATATTTAAACCTAGTGCTCGGATATCCTAAGCAGGTCCAGGCTGGCAATCTGGATATTCTGTCAAATGCTAGACAGGCTGCTTTAAAGATCTGTACTTTATTGTGGCATTGTGGAGGGCTGCTTGGATACATTTAGTAACTGAAAACTTCCTAGCACTAATGAAGTGCATTACTGTAGAATATTTAAAGAGGACCTGGTGATCACGTCTCCATTACATATATTGTTATTAATTCAGAAAATGTCTACACTCACCTAATTTTAAGCTTAGTTCTATTTTCGGCCTGTATTCTTCTTGTGGTTGCTGCTCTGGCGAGTTCTCATGAGGAATTATGATACCACAAGGGGACTCATCCCCTGGGGAGTTTGGAGTGGCATTACCACTACCAGAAGAAAGAGAGGGAGCAGAGCTGATTGGCCGCATTGTAGGTTTAAGGCATGGCTTTGGTTCAGGATCTTCTTCTTCCACAGGTTCCTCTATTTTCTCTTCTCTCATGGGCTTCACCTCCTCCTCTTCTTCAGACTCTGGCTGCGGCTTGATTTGTGGTGGCTGTCTCCTTCTCTCTTCCTCCTGCTCCATCTGTAAGAGGACAGCAAACATACTATAAAGTAAAACCTTTGTATTTTAAAGCATATGAAAATCAGTAACAGAAAGAAAAAGGGATATATTACTTACCGTTAAATCCTTTTCTCTCTAGTCCTATGGGGGGGGGGACACAGGAACCCCCTCCAATCAGGAGGCATGAAACAAAAAGAAAAAAAGAAAAAAGACGGATCCTCCCCTCTATATAGCTCCCTTCTGCCTCCAGCTATTCAATTTTGTGACAAAGATCCGAGCAGCAACAAAAAACCCAACTGTATAAAACTAAAATATGGCTGAGGCGAAGGTATTCCCTGTTTTTCGGGGTGGGAAGTCCTGTGTCCCTCATAGGACTAGAGAGAAAAGGATTTAACGGTAAGTAATGAATACCTTTTTCTCATAGGTCCTGGTGGACACAGGAACCATGGGGACTTACCAAAGCTGTCCCATTTAAGGGAGGGAGAAACAGGTAACCAAGAACCTAACTGTATTTAGAAACAGGTTGTAGGACCTTGCACCCAAAAATGGCTTGAGCTGACGCAAGGGTGTCAAAATGGTAAAATTTTGTTAAAGTGTGGGCAGTGTGGGACCACGTTGCTGCCTTGCACAGCTGCTCAACAGAGGCCATGTTTCTGGATGACCATGAAGTGTCGAGTGCCCTGTGAAATGAGCCTTAATGCCAACTGGAACAGGCCTTTGAATGACTATGTATGCTCTGCGGATCGCTTCCTTAATCCATCTTGTAATGGCAGCTTTGGAGGCCGGGAGACCCTTCCGACTGAAAGAGGGCACCACAAAAAGGGAGTCAGATTACAAAATGTAGCCGTAGCCTCCACGTATGTACATAGCATGCGAACTACATCCAAATTGTGGAACCTTACCTCTTTAGGATTCTTAGGAGAACTGCAAAAAGAAGGAATACCGTATATACTCGAGTATAAGCCGAGTTTTTCAGCATCCAAAATGTGCTGAAAAAGTCTACCTCGGTTTATACTCGAGTCAGTGGGCAGTAGCTGAGATTGCAGTCACTTTTAATCATTCCCATACCAACAGTTCGCTTGGGGAGAGACTGCAATATCACAGCGCGCCCTCTGTTGGTTATATGAAAGAATAACAGTGCGCCCTTACTGCAATATCACACAGTGCCATCTGTTGGTTATATGAAAGAACAGTGCGCCCTCTGTTGGTTATATGAAAGAATAACAGTGACTGCAATATCACACAGCGCCATCAGTTGGTTATATGAAAGCATAACAGTGCGCCCTCTGTTGGTTATATGAAGGATTAACAGTGATGGCAATATCACACAGTACCCTCTGCACATGGTAGTGGGACAGTGGGACAATGCACACAGTAAACCGTTTGGCAATTCTCTGTCACCATCAACTTTGCAAAGAAGTCCGGTTGATCGCTGGGGGTGGTCACTTTGGCGGAATGTGCACTGCTGGGAGACAGGGCTGTAGTTGTGTCTAGGCTTATACTAGAGTCAATAAGTTTTCCCAGTTTTCATAGGTAAAATTAGGTACCTACGTAGGTAAAATTAGTTACCTATGGTGGCTAGAAAGGCCAATCTTTTTGGTGGATCTCGAGGCACTCTGGATAGGAAAAATCTTGGGAGTGGTAGCTGTCGAAACTAGAGACAGTAGCCATTTGTGATGGATTCAACTACCCACTGATCGTTTACTTCTCGTGCCCATTTTGCTGCAAAATATCTAAATTTTCCCCCCACTGGCTGTGATTGGGTCGGCCAGTCAGGCTGATTGTCTGTTTGTCATTGCTGGACCTAATGTTGGTTTTCCTGGCTTGCCAGGTGGGCTTTCCCCTTAAGGAGTATCGCCCCCTTGAGTAAAACTGTCTGGGTGGTGAGGAACCTCTGGAGGAAATAAATCCCTGGCCACAAAAAGGGACATGAACGTCTCAGTGAAAAACCCTTGGTCTTGGGTAGGAGTGTGCTCTTGCCACCTGTGGCCTGTGAGATAATCTTCTCCAGTTCCTCATCGAACCCTTGAAGGGTACTACTGTAAGAGACTTCATAGAGCTTAGGTCGGCGGACCACAACTGGAGCCACAAGGCACGTTGAGCAGTTACGGACAACACAGAGGTTGGAGCTACGATCTTCAAGGCATCTAATGAGGCATCACAAAGGAAGGAGCTTGCCTCTTGCATTTGAATGGCAATGGGTTTTAGTTCCTCTGTGGGAAGGTCTTTACGAATACCTGAGATGGACCAGGATTCAGGTGCCCTGCTGACCCAGACCAAGGCCAGGCTAGGCCTGAAGGCTGACCCAGCCGACGAAAAGATCGCCTTAAGGAAATCTTCTAGTTTCTTGTTTCAGTGGCATCTTTAAATGCAAAAGCATCAGGAATGAGAAATGCAGTTTTTGAGAGGAGAGATACTGGAGTGTCCACCTGAGGTGGCATGCTCCACCTCTCCATTGCTTCCTTAGGAAATGGGTGCAGTTTTGCAAATTTCTTGGTAACATGAAATTTGTGATCAGGAGTATCCCATTCCTCTTGGACAATGGCCTGTAATTGATCATGAGCAGGAAAAACCAGATTGCGAAACAAACCTCTGGACTTCTTGTCTGGAGAAGGAGACTCATGAATCTTAAAGGAGAAGGAAAGTCATCTTGTTAGGCACCCCCAAGTGATTGTATTTACTTACCTGAAATCCTGGGCCGGTGCTCCTATCAGCAGAAAACTGCATTGGCCCGGGGTTATTCCAGCAAGAATTGAGTGATCTTCTTCCAGCTTCTTTCTTCAAATGTCCCGGGGCAGACGCATGTGCAGTAGAACGAAATAGCCAACTTTTTAGTCAAAGTTTGGCTTTCCGCTTTACTGTGCATGCACAGCCGTGCAAAGAAACCGGAAGACTGAAGAGGATCGCTCCGTGGTGCTCACTGAAAGAACCACAGACCGGTGTAGTTTTCTGCCGATAGGAGCACCGACCCAGGTTGCAGGTAAGTAAATACAATCAATTCTCCTTCTCCAGACAAGAAGTCCAGAGGTTTGTTTTGCAGGCACCCAGACCAATCTGTGGTTTTTCCTGCTCATGATCAAATGCCTAACATTTTGGCACCCAAGTGCAAGTAGACTTTCCTTCTCCTTTAAGTACCCCAATAACCGCAGTGATGAGGTCATCAATCTTTACAGAATGATCTGAGGAAATGGTGAATTCATCCCCTTCAGATGCAAAAGGGAATAATTCCCCTTCACTGAGGGACTCCTCACCAGAGCCGACAGGAGTGTGAGCTGTAGGTGAAAAATGCCCTGTGAGGTCAGTAGCTCCTTACACCTTGCGCTTAAGAGAGTCTTTTAGGAGAACCCTGTGTAGATATCCTTTCCAGTATTTTGTCAAGTGATGCTGCAAGAAGTGGGATTCCCTGTAAGGAGGAGAGGGATTGACAAAGAGAGACAGCCCAAGCTGATGTCTCCTGACCCCCAACTGCTGCCAAACCAGCAGAGGCTGTGGATGCTGCTGCTACATGGCCATCCAAGGCTGCAGTGGTAGGCACTGCATTAGGTGTGGGAGTTGTAGGCTGTGCCTGTCTGTGCCAGTGTACAGGAGGAGTAGAAAGTCCTTCTGACCACACTTTAATTTTGTTTTGAATTGAACACAGGCAAATAAGGTGATCTTAGTTTGATCAACCTGGTAAAAATGGCATCACCAGTCCTCTCAGCCATATTAGACTTCTATAGGGAATCTCTGTAATGTTCCCCAGTGGCTGTTAAGGGTGCTTACCCAGCCCTGTATCCCTAATACCTGGGAACTGAAGAAGGCAATAGAGAGGAGGGTGCCGTGGATGTTGCAAGCAGGCTGCATAGGTCTTGCTAATGCGGCTGGCGGGAGAGAGTGAGCTCTGTTGCGTACCTGAGATGGAAGCGCCAGGAGGTAGCAGAGCGGAATTTAAGCAATTGGTGTGAACGGAAGTTCCACCCCTCGGTTCCGGCCTTCCATCGCCGCTAGCAGCAGTGTTTTCCTTACCCTCCTCAGTTGTGGTAATCTGCTCCGTGTACCTGGGGTTGGGCAGCGTTCCACCGTTGCGCCTGTCTGCATCCGGAAGAGACCAGAGCAAACCTCACGCTCATACCTGCCCCGCTTTGCCTCACCAAGTGTCCACTATTATAGTAGGATCTGGGGCTTGTTTTCCCGGTGAGGGAATGTACACATTAAAAACTGAATAGCTGGAGGCGGAAGGGAGCTATATAGAGGGGATGATCCGTCTCCTTATGTGTTCTGCCTCCTGATGGGAGGGGATTTAACCCCATGGTTCCTGTGTCCCCCAGGACATATGAGAAAAAGACAAGCTCGAGCCTCAACTAATATGCATTTTGATTTGCAGTTAACTAGTACAAATTACTAGATACAGAAAGCATGTTTGTCTGAGCTGGTCAAGTTTTTTTTTTTTTTACCGTTAAATGTACTTGCCCCTAAAAAACCCTTAATAAAGTGTTAACGTACAGTCCACATGCATTCCTCTTACAAAACATCCACAAAATATCTTCCTATTAACTCTCACCCTCTGCAGTTCTGCATCTGGATCTGGATGACCCTCTGCTAACAGTCGCTGTCTTATTTCCTCAAGCTCTTCCTTTTCTCTTTTACGATCTCGCTCATCAGCTTCCATTTCTTTCTCACGGTCTCTTAACCTCTTCTGGAGTGCACTGCCCCTGCAAAGTAGACAATTACCATGTAAAACCATTCATTGAATACTGAAAATATACTAAATATGAATAGGAAAAGGTGTTTACAAGGACTACATTTTAGTGCTTTATCTTTTAATGCATAATCCACCTATTATGCAAGCTTTCTCCTCTATTTATATTAGTTTTACAGATCATATATCTGAGGTGTATTTAATAGGATTTAGTTGATTTCTATGGTGTAGTTTTTATCACTTGCACTGTGTACATTGCAAAAAATAAATAAATAAATACAAGTGTTTTGCAAAACTGCGCACTATAGATTGTTGGAACTGCAAAAAAAAAACAAATTCAGTGTATGTAAATCGAGGTTTCACTGTAGCATTGGGTAGAAGAAACAATAGCCTTATGTGAAAGCAGTTCTATTGTGCAGTGCTGGCTCTTTCTGAAAGGACATGATCAGGCACAATGACAGAAATGGTAAATGTTTTTCCCCCAAGTTGAAAAAATGGCTTGGCTTTTTCTTTTTTTAAACAAATAGATTATGTTACCTACAAAACCATATGTATTGCTATTGTATTAAATTTAAAAAAAAAAAAAAAACATACTAATCATCATTATTGGACAGAGATTTATAGTGTACCTGTAATATTTTGGGTCATCTCGGTCATCATCATAATCTTCCAAAAACTCCTTTAGTCGTTTTGCTTCTTTTGCCTGGTAGGAACAAAAAGGCTTGAATTTTAAATGCACAAATAGAGAATCAGAATAAACACTCCATTTAAAAAAAAAAAAAAAAAAAAAAAAAAAAGGTAGTTACCGTTTCTCTCCGTCTTTCTTCTTCACGCTCTGAGTCCTTCTCATATTCTCTTGCCTTTTTTCTCTCCCTGATCTCCCAATTTTTAAGGCGCTAAAAAATGTTTTAACAAATACATTGTAAACTAGCAATGGAGTTAAACATAGAGAAAGACTAGTCTCCTGAAATCACTACATTCTTCAATTGCACTGGTTCTACCAACATGCAGTAGTTATACTATAGATACGGCTTGTGCTGAATAAATCAGTAACTGATGAGCTTTACATTCTAATGGGGTCTGATGTCAGTCCAGGAAGGTTTTTAACAAACCTCTTTCAGTTTTACAGAGTAGGTTTTTAAATTTCATACATTTATGCAACTGAAGATGCGCAGAAAACAGATGTTTCTATGAGTCTTCACACCCCCTCAGATCATAACTTGTGCTCCTTTTCCACAAATTTAAGCTTATTCTGCATGTTCACTGAATAACAAAAATCTAATCTTTGCATTGAAAATAGCACTTTACCAAGAGACACAGCAGAATGGGAGTAGCAGAGGATTTAAAGGTGTTTTTAACGCAGACTAGAAATTCCACGGGTTTTTTAAAAATTCACATTTACCTCTTGATAAGCAGCTTCTTTTTCTCGCAACTTCCTTTCAAGTTTTCGCCTTTCATAAGCTTCTTCCTCATCTTCCTCCCGATCTCTCTTTTTGTCTTTATCTCTATCCCTCTCTCGCTCCCGTTCTCTCTCCCTTTCGCGCTCTCTCTCACGTTCTCTATCTCGATCTCTGCTTTTTTCTCTGTTAAGGGAGATGTTTTTATACTTAACACTGCTAGTGTAAGGCAAAAACTATGGTTCAAAGAATCAAACCCCCCCCCCCCCCACATACACAGCCTATCACAGCTAGCAAACTGTTTTTGGATTCCAGGCAGTTTGTGTTAATTAGGGCACTGGTTTTTATTTATATGTAAAATGAACTAGAACCTTTACAAGTTTTGCCAGTGCCAGTTGTGGAGATTTAACATCAGTGAGGACAGGCTACTGTCTGGGTTTGAATGTGGGTCCTGCATCAAATGGAGCCCAGCCATGGATGCCAGTCTCACCCTGGATGCTAAAAGCATAGCAGATTTTTTTTTTTTCTTATTAGGTCTATGACATGTATTTTGATTGCCCATGACGGTCAAAATGGCCATCGTGCATTATTTATTACATCCAGCTAAAAATAACATTGCACTGATGGCAGATGCTGGTGACAAAGTCAGAGTTTACATTCCTGTTCAGTATTCAGCATCATCTACAATACACAACTTTTAGAATTTCGTGAATGGAAAGCAGTGACTGGCAATAAAGGCTGTTTTGACGGCAATAGATATCCATATGCATACTGAAAACTACAGAATGTGAGCCTACATAGCTAGTTCTGTCAAATACTTCCCCCTTCAACCCTTTAGAGCAGGAGTGGCCATACTTTACTAATGCGAGGTCTACTTTTAGTGATGTTGTCCGATTATGATCAACATCCATAAAAAGCTTTGTTAGCATTTTGTTCCATGGAAAATATTACTTAAATATTGATTTATGAGAACATATATATTGTTATATTTAAACATTTATTTCTTATGTAACCATAAGATAATAAATGCTTGAATGAAAAGCATGAAACAGGAGGGTGATTTAGACAAGCTGTTTGTTGACTGTGCCTTGATCACCAGCTAAAGGTCTACTGATAGAGCTTGATCTACCTATTGGACAGCCCTGCTGCAGAGCAAGCATGTACCTGGGAACCCGCATACTTGTTGTACAGTGTACAATGTACAGTATTTTGAAGCCAAAGTCTGCCTATGGGTTCAGTGGAGATATATATATTTATATATATTTGTAGTCTGAAGGTGCACACCGTTTACAAATGAAAGTACCTGGGTGCCTGCCAATTTGGAATAAATGCAAAAGTAGAAAGTAGCGACACTCACAGGTTTTTTAAAGTTGCAAAAACAAAAAAGATGTTTATTGTGGCTCAACGTTTCGATCCCCCACAGGGATCTTTGTCAGGAGTGTACAAACAAACATTCAGACAACCCATAATTCCCCTGAATTTAAACCCACGTCCCAGGAAATGGCGCCAAGAGCTGTTGCTAGTCAACCGTCTTAGCTGTCAGTCAGCTATTGTATGTAATACACAAACTCGTGAGGTACATAGAAAGGAGAGGGAGGGAGGACAACAAGTGCGCAAAGGTGCGTAAGAAGAATAAAATGCATAATAGCAGGTGAGTATTTGGTCAGAGCAAACTACCGCTGTGCCAGAAAAAACCACACTCCTGTGCCTATACGTCCTTAGCCAATCAGAGGCACTTTCAGGCCCTTCCCGGCCAATCGGGACCGGTCCAATCAAAAGCCATTGTCTGGCCTCCTATCGCATCGTCTAGTGGAGGTGGGTGTGCGCGCCTGCCATGAGCTAATCCCATGATTTGGGCGCTCTCGTATCCCCCCAGATGTGACCCAGTCTATCTTGGTGCGTTTTGTGCCCTGCATTGGTCGCTACCAGCTGCAGGCGGTTAGTTCCTACTGTGCGCTGCTGTCGCTACCAGGCACCTTGCTCCAACTTGCGACGGCGGATCAGGAGACACAGGGAGCGGTGTCGCCTGTGGCCGCCGATAATACTTTAACTCGGGTTGCCAGATGACGGGTCCTAGGCAACGGGCGGCTATACTGAGGTTCAATGCGCTAGCGCGCACACCCACCTCCACTAGACGATGCGATAGGAGGCCAGACAATGGCTTTTGATTGGACCGGTCCCGATTGGCCGGGAAGGGCCTGAAAGTGCCTCTGATTGGCTAAGGACGTATAGGCACAGGAGTGTGGTTTTTTCTGGCACAGCGGTAGTTTGCTCTGACCAAATACTCACCTGCTATTATGCATTTTATTCTTCTTACGCACCTTTGCGCACTTGTTGTCCTCCCTCCCTCTCCTTTCTATGTACCTCACGAGTTTGTGTATTACATACAATAGCTGACTGACAGCTAAGACGGTTGACTAGCAACAGCTCTTGGCGCCATTTCCTGGGACGTGGGTTTAAATTCAGGGGAATTATGGGTTGTCTGAATGTTTGTTTGTACACTCCTGACGAAGATCCCTGTGGGGGATCGAAACGTTGAGCCACAATAAACATCTTTTTTGTTTTTGCAACTTTAAAAAACCTGTGAGTGTCGCTACTTTCTATCTATATATCTATCTATCTATCTAGCTAATTTGTTATTTTTAAATATTTTTATTTGAGATTTTTAGACATATGTATTGCGATAGTATATATCTATTCCGTGTTATACGCATGCATTCCATCCATTAGCCATCATATGCATTACATTTATAATACACTTAATTTTATCATTAGGATAAATTTGTAATCAATGTGAAGAGTTATCCCCCAAAAGCAATTAAAATCCGTTCCATTCCCTGTATTAACATTATATGCCTTTAAGTTGTACAATCAAACTCACGTTATATTTACGTCTAATTCTCAAAAAGATGATTACGTTGAATCTTTTACGTTTCTAGCCCAGATTGTTGGAGACTTGTAGTAATATACTTAAGATAAACAATTACCCTTCGGTTCTATAGGTAGAATGGTTATATTGCAAGGAGTTGTGAGGAAAGAATTTCCCCAAATCTATACGTTATCCATCGTTGCCAGACCTTTTGGACCAACTGAAGCCTGTCTGTTGCTATTCCTGTTAGCTTCTCATTAACAAATATCCAATCTATTTTATTTTTAAACATAGTAAAGTTGATGGTGGGAGATGTCCAAGATTTTGCTATCATCTGTCTCGCAGCCAGAAATATATGGTTTAACAGCTTACTCTTGAATTTTGAGACCCCCTTGGGGGGAGCCCCCAGTAAAGCCTCATGCGGGTTTTTGCGAAGATTTACTTTTAGCACAGAATAAACCAAATGATATACTCTTACCCAAAATCTTGTTACCCTTGGGCAGGTCCACCATATATGCCCCATTGTCCCTGCAGCCCCTAAAGCATTGGTCATTCGGTAACTGATACATTTTTGCCAATCTCACAGGTGTTAGGTACCAACGTATATAAAATAATTTTAATTTCATCTGACCCCAAACATGATGCACATTAATTGCCCAATTGTATGGAAAATATTTATAAATAACCACTAGATGTACATCTTTGGTACATAATGGTGTTATGCTGGTTTTACCTTGATCTGCTTCTGTCTTTACTGTGGTCTCTTGCACGATCTCTGTCCTTGTCGCGATCTCTTTCCCTGTCCCGGTCCCTGTCTCGATCTCTGTCTTTGTTTCGCTCACGATCTCGCTCTCTTTCTTTCTCCTTTTCTCTCTCCTTTTCCCTTTCACGCTCACGTTCCCTTCTCTCCCTCTCTCGTTCTCGCTCGCGATCTCTCCGTTCTTTTTCTATTTCCTGCCTCTCCTTTTCTTTTTTGCCTTTCTCCTCCTCCAATTTCTACAAAACCAATTAAATAAGAATGTTAATATCAAACACAGGGGAAATTATTAAAATAAGAAAAGACAAAAGTGTAGCAAAAACAAAAAAATCCACAAGACTAGATATCGTGCAAGAAATACATGGGTAAAAGGACCAGCAATCTCCAACCGTAACTTCTAAGGGGCTAGGCTGAATTAAAAGCAGCATTCAAATTTTAGGTAAACTAGTAGAGTTACCGGCAAACAATACAAGGCAGGGATACACAGGTGTTCAAACCCTAATGTGTGTGTGTAAAATTAAATGCCCGAAAAAGTATAGACCATATTTAAAAAAAAAAAAAAAAAATTACCCATGGGTAGGAGACTGGTATAGGCCAACAGCTGGAAGAAGATATGAAGCAGCTATTGTCGTTTAAGTAAAATTATGTTAACTGTATTGAAATATATTATGAAATGCTGCTTTGAAAATATCTGGATAATATAAAAAGGGACAGGTAAAAATCTGAGTGTGGGGGGGACAAAGCTTTACTGGCATCCTCAGGTGGTATAGTAATGTGTCATGGCAATAGTGTTTGCCTACAGCAGGGTTGGAAACAGTTAAAAACTTACAAAGCCTTGGTTTACTCTTCAAAGAATGATGTAAAATTGTGACAGTCAGGAAGGTTGGAAATCAATCGACTGAGACATGAAAAACTACAGGGATATCCACTGGATCCATTGCGATGGCAAAAATTGCACTTATATTAAAATGAAGGGGGAAAAATGTCTACGACCCAGAGTACCTTGAACACATTGGAAATAAAACATCCACAGATCATATATTCATCCTCGTTAGCAATAGTTTTGATTGAACTTACAGATGCTGTGCTAGGACATGGACCGCCAACACTGGATTAACTTTGCCTATAAGCTATGATTCTGGGAGGAAGAGCAAGTACATTGTTGGAAAACAGACAAGACCATTTTAGTCTCACATTTGCCTGAACAGCACACTTTTTACTGTATGGCATATAATGTTCTGAGATATTTAAACAAACAAATGAAACAAAAAAAGTCCCTTCAGCTCATGATTTCATAACCACTGGAATAAAAGTTAATGTAAAATGCAGCAAAATCAACAGTGCAAAACTTTAATACATTGGAGAGAAAAAAAAAACTGTAAAAGCCATCTTACCTGCCACAAGCAGCAATTCGTTGCCGAGGGGAGTTCAGGAGTGAAAGAGTAAAGTGTATGGAATGGCATTTTACAATGAAATGTTCACAGCAAAGAATGCTAGACAGCACACAGATCTCTCAGAATTGCATACACTGACAGAGTACAGAAAGAAACCAGAAAAGAAACCAAAATATTTGGAAGATATGCTATATAAAGGGTTCTAAACATGAAATATGAACTTTGTGGAAGCTTGTCCCCCAATTTTTAAACTTACCTCATTTCAAAGACTATAAAATATGTATGTGCACCGTCATAGAAAATACTTACAGCATACTACAGATACTCCGATTTGACCCAATTTAAGGGATATTAATCTTACCAAGCTGATATGCCAGCTAATCAAATAATGCTTTATTGTATACAACCCCAACCAAAAGAGAAATGTTTCTATAATCTGCATTTCCAATTTGACACTGCTAAAAGTGGGCTTTAAATATACAAGGAAGCAAATATGTAATAGCATAAAACTGCGTTTAGCAAGACGTGAATAAAACAAGAGAAAGATCAGAGGAAAGAATAGAGAGGAAATGGAGTTGTAAATAGTGAAACAGGCTTACCTTTTATTCTTCAGATACATCAGTGCTGTAAATGGACACCCCCTACAATACTGATGCCAACAACCACAAGGCGGCTGCAGTGTTATTTTAGAAAATCCTACCAAAACATGCAAAGGATTACTGTGCTCATCTGTCCAGATCGCCTCAATTCAGACTGGACCCTACCCCACCATCACTTCTAGTTCATAGGTCAGCAAAAGCACAGCTCTATTCTTAATATGGTTCATGGGAATGTAGCAGAGGAAACTTAAGTTAGACACCCATTTAAGGTGGGTTGTGGAGTATTGCCCAATCCTTCCTCCCTTACTTGAGTAGGCAGGAGACAAATTATTATCAGGTACTTTTGTGGTACACAATTAAGTCATAGTGGCCTTGTTTATAGGGAAGATTTTGTAGGTCAAGTTTTGTAAATTCACACATGGAACCTTTTTTTTGGAATAGTTTTTGTTCTTTCAGAAAGAAATAAAGGCAGTAACTAGTCCATGCAGAGGAATTGCATGTGTGCTCTCTTACAACGCACTATGGGTACTTCAAACTGTAAATTAAGTTTGTTTCATTGCTCCTGTGGGCTACAGCAATAGGAAACCAGATACTGGCAGACAGACTGGGTGCATTCTAAGCAGCCAGACCAGCCTACAGAAAACCTGCACAATGAAGCCCTTTCAACATTCTTACTTTTTAGCAGTCAGCGTTTAACAGTGTTTAAGTGGGCAGCACTTCTGCCTTACAGCACAGGGGTCCTGAATAAATTATGGCCCAAGCACTATCTGCAAGGAGTGTCTATGTCACCCCGATGTGGGTTTCTTCACACTCCAAAAACATACAGGTTAATTGGCTCCTAATACAGTTTAACCTAGAGTGTGAGTGTTTGTGTGAGAGAGTGTGTGAGAATGTGATAGGGACTTTTAGCTGGCCATAGATGCAAACAAAGTCGTACGTAATGAAGGTTCGTAGTTTTCAGGCCATGTGTGGATCGTCCTGACATTTTTGATGACATGGAGATCGTGGTTTAGTCAATCGGACAGGTCAGAAGATTTCTGTCGGCCGACGATAATATCTCTGCAGGTAGTGTCTATCTGACTGTCACTACTATTTGTCTGACATAACTTTCGTACGATTGCGGTCTTTGAATTAATGGTCAGAACATAGTCTGATTTGTTCTTTGTGCTACTTTATTTAATCTAAATGGTTAGTGGTAGGTCGGTAGATTGCAATGAACGATCGTCTGTCAGATAAAATCTGCACGTCTATGGCCAGCTTTAGTTTGTAAGATCCACTAGGGCAGGGACTGAAGTGAATTATGTATAATGTCTGTAACGCACTACATAAAACCTGTAGTTGCTATATAATTAACACTACCTATATAAAACTCTAAATGCTTACAGTAATCTCTGTACGTTCTGAATTGCTAAGGGTGAATCACAATTTCAGCAGCTTAAATGGAAGAATGGCAGATGGATTTGTTTTACCAACTCCCAAAACATATTACAGGACAATTATTCCTTTAATCAATTTTCCAACAAAACAGACTACTTTCCATCATAAGTGGCTGTGATGTAGTAAATGGGTTTACAACAACTTTTGCAATATGCAAACTTGAAACTATGAAGCACACTGGTTGCATTCCCCCAAAAACACACCTTTTTATGCTACTAATAAAAGCTCTCAAAAATTGTTCCAAACAATGTTTGCACTGTAAGAATGTACTTAGTATGTAGGAAACTAGAACCAAATGGATTTGGTTTTCTACAGTCTACCATTTATGAGCCAGTTTTAATCCAACCTCTCTTAACCTGTGGGTAACACCAGAAATTGAAGTACAACCAGTGCAAAAAAACAACTAGCCTTTGCGTCAACTTGAATCTATTAAAGGGCATAGCTAAACCTAGTATGAAAATTTGCTTTTCTGTCCCCAGAAGAGAGTAGACTATTTAAATTTCAAGCCAGTTGCCCCTTTGCATATCTTTAGAGGGGGTATCCAAAAATATAATAAAAAAACAGAAGCTCATACTTACATTGCATTCCATGTTACTTTCCAAGCTGTGAGTTTCATCTTGCATTAGTCACCATATGATCTCTATCATAATGGTGGGGTTCAATGAATAGATTAGCTTTGAAGGGAATTTACAATTCGTCCATGCATCTTAACTGTGGCATGTGTGGAACACCCTTATCTACTTTCACTTTACAAACAGCACTTGTATGTGCAAATTATGGAAAACTTTACTCTTAACGACTGCTGAACAGCTAAGAGCAGTCTGTAATAAGCCTGTTGTAAATATATGTATACATGAAATCTTGGTAAATATTAAAAAAATACATGTAAGCACCTAGACCTTCGCATAATATATTAGGTTAATTTTTGAACATAATTTTCTGATTTAAGAAAATTTGCCAGCTTGAATTGTGATTCGCTCATAAGGAGCACTGACAGAGCAAAGGTCGATGCAAAGGTTTTCATCTCACTTCTTGTGTGAAATCTCTTATGTATGGGAATGTTGTTTATGCTACAACTATGTGGCTTTTGACTCTGCAAAAAGCTTGATTTATCTTCTATGAGGAAAAAAGTTTAAACACAAAATTATTACCTTGTGCGTATCTCTGAATTTACTGATTTCACGGGATATTAAGTCTCTCTTGTCTTCCTCCATTTCTATTGCATTTATATCCTCCTGCAGTTGCACACTGCTCTGATATAAAATAAACCAAACAATCCATTAGATGGCAATAATAATGCAATGAAAGCCTAATTCAATTGGGGAGTGTCACTGAAGAAGTTTTTCCCCCCTGAATTAGTGCTCCTTTGTGGAAGCACATTTCTCTCCCCAGGAGTGCCTTGTAAAGAATTTGACTTGTATATGTGCAGTACAGCAAAATTAGAAATGTTTTCCCTATTGCACTCTGATAAAGATGCCTGGAAGACACAGGAATATGACCACACAGTGCTTGTTTAGACAGTTTCCCAGGCAGGTTCAGTGTGCTTCCAAAATAGATCACTAACCTCGGGAACCGAACTTAGTCATTTAACTCATTTGGGGTACGCACCTCACATCCAGTAAATTAGGTTTCGTTACTTTAAACAGATTTTTTCCCTATTGAAGAGTAAGCAGAGATTCCAAAATAACGTTGCAGTGGAAGCATGTCATAAGAGTGTAACTTTAAGAGTATTCCTTCCTCCCATCCAAACTGAGCATGCTCACGCCCAGGGCAAGGAGGTTTCAGCGAGGGCAGTCTGATACAGAAGCCCATGTGTACGCAATAGAAGGAAAGAAATGTAGAGTTTTGTTTGACAGGGGACTCCGAGCAGCACTACTTTGAGGGTTTACTGGTATATTTAGGTGGACTTTTCAGATAAGGCTTACTTAGTTTTAACCTTTCCTTCTCCTTTAATGGCAATATAACAATATAATAAAGTAAAGAAGAAAAGCAGCCTTTACTAGTTTACACGAAATTCACCTCACTGAGAGGGGTAGGTATGAATTACTTATATCAATTGTTTAATAAAAGAAAAGAGTAAAAACCCCCACACTCTCCAACAATATTTAGTGATTAAATTGATTGCCTTATACCATTTATTGCATTGTATATTAAACATTCATTACTTGTGTCTTTAATTTCTATGTGTCAATATTCAATGAATCAATTAACGTGATAAAGTGTCAGTGCTATAATATCGCGAATTTTCATTGATTGCTTATTTTAAGGCAGTCTGAGACTGCAATTACCATAGCACCAGCACTTTATAATTTAAAATCAATTTTAATTATTGTTGGATTTAGAATTAATTGTTTATAGAACCAGTATCAGTGCTTTCCTAATTGACAACTCTGGGAGTTCTAGGCAGTCTGAGACTGCAACCTGGTTGGAATTATATTGACTACTTGATCAACTTGAGGGTGGGTGCTGCACAGTTTAGTAATTGATTAAACCTGTAAGGATATTCAATTGAGTGTGTATTAGAGGCAGTCTGAGACTGCACCAATTTTAGCACCAGCACTTTATAATTTATTCATTTATTAATATACTAAAGTATTGAAGGTTTCAGAATAATTTTTCTATCAAACCAGCACTAGCACTTAATAAATCTACACGCCAGGATATTTTAAGCAGTCTGAGGCTGTAACCTGGTAGGGATTAGCACTTTATAGCTATTTTCTTAGCAACTGAAAGGTGGATGTTGTACATTTCATTAAGTGATTGAGTTCTAATTGGTTAATAATTAATTTATTTAGTAGCAAGCAACTCACCTGCAAAATATACACTTCATCACGTTAATTGATTCATTGAATATTGACACAAGTAATGAGTGTTTAATATACAATGCAATAAATGGTATAAGGCAATCAATTTAATCACTAACTAAATATTGTTGGAGAGTGTGGGGGTTTTTACTTTCTTTTCTTCTATTAAACAATGTAACAATATATGTGCTCTTGCATATGATTAGTATATTAGTTTCCACACTTCTCCATAAGGAACATTTTAATGCTAACACTACTGTCCACATACAATGTACAGGTCTGCTATGAACAAAGGTAAATGCACTTTCCACACTAAAAGCAGTATACTATTAATAGTTAAAATAAAATGGAAATTCAGTTCTTGAAAGAACCAGGCTGCTTGTGCTGCATCTGACAATGGCTACCTTAGGCTAGGTCTCACTTTTCTTTTCCAAGCAATAGGAAGAATAAAGGTGGGTTCATGTTACTTGAAGCAGCAAGAAGCGCATTCACGTTTTAACCAGGCCCGGATTTCGGGGTTGGGCTCTCCTAGGCCGATGGGTGCTAGCGCCCAGCGCTCCTCGTCAGTGTAACCCCTTCTTGTGCATAAGTGTGCATCGGAGCACTGGGGATTACGTGTACAGGAGTATGGAGTATGTGCCCCCAGTGCTCCTTAGGTTGCAGCTAAAGACTTGCCGCCCTAGGCCCAGGCCTTTGTGGCGTCGCTACAAATCCGGCCCACATTTTAAAATTATTTGGACCTTGCTAATAAAATACAAAGAACTTCACTTACAGTCATCTCTTCCTTTTTATCTTTCTTTTTCTTCCTGGGGTGTGAATCAGAGTCCTGTGACTGAGCATTCAGTTCACTAGAATACTCCTTAATCAGAACTTCAATTGAACCTTTCATAATCCCATCCCGTCTCTTTGTGTCCTCGTCCACATCATCCTCATCCTCTGTTGCAGATTCAGGCTTCGCACTCTACAACCAAAGCAAGAGGAGACATGAGCAAGGTGGTCATTCTACACAATTTCATTAAAAATTAACCTTTGTAATTAATGCGCCCACTTATTCCTTTTCGGCTATTTTGTGTGCACATCTTAAACTTGTGTGCCCATTTTTCAAAACAATGTGTGCAGGTCAGAATGAACGCAAAATGCTGTGTTTTCGCACAAAATTCTGTGCACTGTTGTGTTGTGGTCACGCACAGCTTAGAAGGAACATTGTTTTTAACAAGTTCCCAACTATTTGTTATCTGCCTTTTTCCAGAGCATAAACTAAGATGAATATTTACTTTAGGTCACACCCTTTAAATGTGATTTCATGCATCTCTAACACTGGAAATATTTCTGTATTTGGTAGTGATCTCACAGATGCAGATTTCCAACTAAAAGTCCTTCCTAGCTCGTAGCTTTGAGCGAAGGCATGGAGAGGGAGATATTATGAATACAATTTCTATTGAATAATGCAGCTCATCCTGCATGAACTGACCCAGGCAATGCTGGATAAAATCAAGACCAGACACTTACCCCATTGGAAGCCCTTTTAGTTGCTTTCCACTCGTCTAGCTGAGCTTTGGTCTTGGCATCAACCTTTACAAGCAGCTTTTTCTCCCCAATCTGTAGATCATGGAGAAGCCGTAGAGCTCGCAGAGTAGATTCAGGCTCCTTGTACTCACAAAATCCAAAGGCTGCATGACAAAAATAAGCACATTAAACATTTAAGTGGATGCTAAAATAGTGCTTTCTTGTAAGTGCATGATCTAAACCAATCACATGACAGGGGGTGTTGCATAAAAGAAAAAGACAAATCTAGAGAGATGATGGCACAAGTCCACTTAGGATTCAAGTTTTACTGGCCAAGGCAAACAATTCATATTGTTAAAGGGGTCCTGTCACCCTAAGAAATAATTCAAAATGCTATGTTATGTTAATCAAGCAAAATAAACATTACTTATCCTATATATATTATTTAAATCTTGTTCTTCAGTCTGGGCATTCACAACCACAGCAAGCAGGCAGGTGCCATTTAGTAAACAGTGCTATTAAGACAAGCTTTGCATTATCCCAAATTCTTGTTTATGAGCCAGAATGTGGGACCTGATGCCCATGCCCTGGTTACAAAATTATAATGAAAGAGGGGGAATGTGAGGAGTGCAGCGACATCTAGGAAGTGCAGAATGGAAAGTGAAAGTAATTGCCTGCCACGCCTCTATGCCAAAGGCATAGAAGAGGGGAAGGCGATAAATGATTGACAGCTGAAATGTTTAAATGCATTTATAACTGGTATGGATGTTCTAATAAATAAAAGAATTGGAGTTTCATGTTCACTTTGGAAAGGACCCATTATACTGATTTTTATGTCTGCGTGACAGGTCATCTTTTAAACAAACTGGAAATAAGGAAAGCAGTCTTCCAGAGACTATGCCGGACTGTACATATTCCTTTCAAATTAAAGGGATAATTTACCCATAACCCTGTATGTTAGTATTATCCTTAGCAACTTTTCAGTTGGTTTTAATTTTTTTTTTTTTATTTAAGATGTTTTAAAACGAACTTTTAGTATGATGTAGAGAGATTGAGGCAATTTGATTCATTTTTTATTATTTGTGTTTTTTGAGTTAGCTTTTTATTTATCAGTTATTCAGTTTGTAATTTCAGCAATTCAGTTGCTAGGGTCCAAATTACCCATGCAATGTCAGTAAGAGAAGGCATGAATATAAAGACGAGTAATAAAAAGTAGCAATAATAATTTTTTTAGCCTTATATTTGTTTTGACCCCTACTTGAAAGCTGAAGGGGTCATAGAAGGCAAAAAAAAAAAAATTAAAGCCAATTGAAAAACTGTTTATAAGTAGCCTTTCTATAACATACTAAAAGTTAACAAAAGTGAATAACCCCTTTAATCATTTTTTTTTTTATTGTGTGCTTTCCCAGTTTGCCTCTTTCGAGCTTTTAAATAGGGGTCACTGACTCAACATAAAATCTATTGCCTCAAGTTATTCAAGTGTTATTTTTTAGCACATCTTTGTATTCATCACCTTGTATCCATGTTCCAGTCTCTCATTTAAGCTATTGCCTGCTTAGTAGGGTAAATTGGAGAAATATAAAGGTCAACTTGCAAGTTGCCTTATAACGTAACTGTCCACATCTAACACATACAGTATGTATTATGTAAATAGCCATGATCACTTTGCAAACAACTTCTCTAACCTTTCAATACATTTAAGCCAGATTTGTAACTGCTTTCTCTTTAAGTAAATTGTGTAATATGAACAACGACAGCCCTTAGAAATGCCAGCTTTTATCATTTTCCATTGCTATGCTGTGATTGAAATAATTAAACACTACCATCATAATATGCTACTTAAAGTAATTGTTTAGGGGAAAATAAAAACTGGGTAAATAGTATGTGATAAATAAAAATGTTTTCAATACAAGAGTTAATAGAAGGACTCTAGAGAGGAGACCATTAGACGGAGGTTTGGGGCTTCCCAACCTGAGAAAATATTATGTGGCCTCTCAGCTGGCTCACATCCCCACGGTTCACCTCCAGCCTCTGCCTCCTCTTTGGGTTGACTTAGAAAATATACTGTTACTCCCCCACTCGGCGGAAGCCTTGTTTTGGGTACCCCCTTCTAAGCGCCCACCCATACCCAGTTACACGTTACAACATACCCTTGCGGTCTGGGATCAAAATGCGACCCTATACAACCTGATTTCCCCCCATACACCGGCAGCTCCTATTGTTCGCAACCCCATTTTTCCCCCAGGGCTACAGGCCTCCTCTTTCAATTGGTGGACCTCACACCGGTTTCTTAGGAGCCATAATCTCCTCACAGTTAGAGGTCCCCTTACAATGGCATATTTGAAAGAAAACTATGACATCCCAAACTCTGAAACTTTTAGGGCAGCCCAAATTCTACACTGGGTTAATCAACATTGGCTTCGGAAGGTCCCTGAAGCACCTACACAAACTTACTTTGAGAGATGGTGCACCAATAATTCTGTCACTCTCAAAGCGGTTTCTCTTCTCTACCGTAATATGATTTCTCCAGCCAGCCTCACGGACTTAAACTACATTAAGATGTGGCATAAGGAACTAAACTTAGTCCTCCCAGAAGAAGACTGGGTGAATGCCTGGGACAATCTAAAACACAGTTCCAGGAACACCATAATATCAGAAGCAGGCTACAAAGTCCTCTTTAGATGGTATTTGACTCCAGTGAGGCTGGCTAGAATTTACAGAAATACATCTGATAATTGCTTCAGAGGCTGCTCGTCCTCGGGTACCATGTTCCACATTTGGTGGTCTTGCCCTAGGGTGACCAGATTCTGGACTCGGGTCTATAATATGATTTTTTCTGTTTTGCAACTCAACTTAATCAAGTCCCCTTCTGAAGCCCTCCTATGTGTTCCCCCTAATGGAGTTCCATCTTTGCAGCTCAAATTGCTAAACCACATTTTCCTTGCTGCTAGACAAACCATCGCTAGGTCATGGAAGTCACCCAGCATTGACTTTGCTATATTTAAAGGGAAAATGGACTGGATTTTCATTAATGAGAGACTTACAAGTTTAGCCACTGAACATTACTCTAAGGTTATGAAAATTTGGCAGCCCTGGATATCCTACAGGTTTGGTGACGCCACTCCCTGGAGTGTAACGACCCTTTAATATGTACGACATGGTCCTGAGAATGTGATATGTGTATTCCACTATTTCAACCCCCTTATACTCATTAACCAGGGGGCACTGGTACCACCCTGAGATTCATCCCCCCCCCCTTTTTTTTTTTCCTTTTCCCCGTTACCCGATACAGTAGCCTGTTTGGCTATAACTTAAATACTTCCCAAGTTAGTTGAATGACTCCCCAGTGTGTTTATGTATTGCTCACAGGAGATCCTGCCTCTGGTTTCTATATTAACTGTACGATGTAAACTACTAAGAAGTGAATTGATACCCCAAATACTGCTGAGTCGTACAGTCAAGATACTTGTATTAGATCTCTGCTCATTGCTCATTGCTTATTGCTCGCTCTGTACTGGAAATATTATGGTGTGATCAATAACATGTTCTCCTGTGAAATGTTACTTTAAACTGAAGTTTATTCTTTGACAACTTTATAAATAAAAATATTTAAAAAAAAAAAAATGTTTTCAATATAGCTAGTTAGCCAAAAATATAATGTATAAAGGCTGGAGTGACTAGATATCTAACGTAACAGAACACTACTTCCTGCTTTTCATCACTCTTGGTTTACAAGGCAGTAACCAATCAGTGGCTTGAGGGGGGAGTCATATGGGTTATAACTGTTACTTTTGAATCTGAGCTGCATGCTGAGGATCAATTGCAAACTCACTGAATAGTTATGTCCCATGTGGCCCCCCTTCAAGTCGCTGACTAACTCAAAGTTAGAGAGCCGAAAAGCAGGAAGTAGTGTTCTGTTATGATAGACATCCAGTCACTGCAGCCTTTATACATTACATTTTTGGCTAACTATATTAGAAACATTTTTTATTTTGCACAGCCTATTTACTCAGTTTTTATATGTACACTGAACTGTTCCTTTAAGTGAATTTCCTTTTTATTAAAGGGATACTGTCATGGGGAAAAAAAATTTTTTTCAAAATGAATCAGTTAATAGTGCTGCTCCACTGAGATCCATTTCTCAAAAGAGCAAACAGATTTTTTTATATTCAATTTTGAAATTTGACATGGGGCTAGACAAACTGTCAATTTCCCAGCTGCCCCAAGTCATGTGACTTGTGCTCTGATAAACTTCAATCACTATTTACTGCTGTACTGCAAGTTGGAGTGATATCACCCCCTCCCTTCCCCCCCCCAGGAGCCAAACAAAAAAACAATAGGAAGGTAACCAGATAACAGCTCCCTAACACAAGATAACAGCTGCCTGGTAGATCGAAGAACAACACTCAATAGTAAAAACCCATGTCTCACTGAGACACATTCAGTTACATTGAGAAGGAAAAACAGCAGCCTGCCAGAAAGCATTTCTCTCCTAAAGTGCAGGCACAAGTCACATGACCAGGGGCAGCTGGGAAATTGACAAAATGTCTAGCCCCATGTCAGATTTCAAAATTGAATATATATAAATCTGTTTGCTCTTTTGAGAAATGGATTTCAGTGCAAAATTCTGCTGCTGCAGCACTATTAACTGATTCATTTTGGAAATTTTTTTTTTCCCATGACAGTATCCCTTTAAGGTCTTTATGAAAGTGGGACGAAATGCATGAGCCAACATGCAAGATAAGAGTATGTACTGATGATGTAGGATGGTTCACCTTTAAGTTACTTTTAGTATGTTATAGAATGGACAATTCTAAGCAACTTTTCAGTTGGTTTTCATTGTTTATTTATTTTTATTTTTTTTTACAGTTTTGGAATTGCGGTTTTCTAATGACTCATTCCAGATTTCAAATGGGTGTCACTGACCCCATCTAAAAAACCAAACAGTGTAAGGCAACAAATGTATTGTTACTTTTTATTATTCATCTTTCTATTCAGGACCTCTCCTATTCATATTCTCAGTCTCTCATTCAAATCAATGCATTGATGCTATGGTTACCGTATTTGGAGCTAGCTGCTGAATATAAAGCTAAATAACTCAAAAACCACAAATAAAAACCAAATGCAAATTGTCTCGGACTATCACTCTACATGTTAATTTAAAAGTGAACAACCCCTTTAATAAAATCTGGTCTTCAAACACACTGTATGAGAATTAATCAGCCCACTACATGTAATAAAGTTGGACAGCACTGCTATGAACAATGGAAAGCAAGCGTTTTGAGCCAGAGCAAAAAGTGACCACTAGCAGCATATTTCACAGTATACACTGTTTACACTGCAGGAAGTGTTTATTGAACCCCAGCATGACATGAAGAAAAAAGTGGCTATTGAAAACTAACTTTTGGCCCAACAGAATAATATGCAGGATTAAAGTTATCTATTCAATATCAACAGTTATTACTGGATAATGCTGCATATTAAAAATAGCAACTACTGCAGTAATGACTGCACCATGCATAATGACTGAACTATGCATGCCACAGCTATTATTGTACAAATATATAAAATAATGATTACAAACTATATTTTCTTTCTTTATGTTCTGATTATAAATGTGGTGAATTTTGAAACATCTCGTTTCAGCAGAAGGAAAAAATTGCAACAGCCTGCCTCAACATCAAAGGTTTAACATGCAGCTAGGTATGGTCTTTTGAGTTTTATAGACAAACATCATGTCTGTTTATTGAACAAGTAAAAATACAACACCCAATAGCAGGGCTTAAAATTATTAATCATTGATACTAACCTTGAAGCTTCCCAGATGCACCTTGCACTCTCTTCCAGCTTAAAACTAAGCCACATTTCTATTAAAGTAACGACAAAGTTAAAAAAAATATAATGTGACCTCATAGCTAAACAGAAACTATGAATTTTAAAAATTACACACAAAACATTATATGTTTCCCAATCTGCCTGATTGCAAACATGGCATCAGCACACTTAAGCCACAAAGCATCCAAAACTGCCCTTGCCATCTCCCATTGGAAATACTTGCACTTTTCTAATGACGAGGAGAGCCAATAGTGGTTTAAAGGAACAGTTCAGTATAAAAACTGGGTAAATAGTAAGGCTGGGCAAAATAAAAAATGTTTTCAATATAGTTAGACAAAAATGTAATGTATATGGGCTGGAGCGACTGGATGTCTAACATAATAGCCAGGACACTACTTCCTGCTTTGCAGCTCTCTTGGTTTCCAGGCAGCCGTAACAGACACAGTTAAGGGGCAGCTATCCAGGAGGGAATACTCTGTGGGGGAAGGGGTTGGCTAGCATTCTCCAATTTACCAAGTGCGTGATGCACAGCATATTTAAAGTCACGTATAAAAGACACTAGGTGTCGATTTGCTTATCTATTATCTAGGAAAGGATTCAATGCGGGCGAAGGGGATGGTGGTGGATTGGAGCCTGAGATGGTTAAGGATTTGAGCTCCTAAGCCATTTAATCATTACCGATAAATGGTCAATTAGTTTCCCTGCTACTAACCCTGTCTTTAATTGCTGATTTCTGGACAACCTTTTATTTTAATTTGATTGTTAAAAATTATGTTTCAATTTTCTATAGGAGACTTTGGCTGAAACAGATGGGAGAGTGCAGAAATATGGTTCAGTTCTTTTTCTCTCCTTTTCACATTGAATTGCCTACTTGACCCTGCACACCATTTACTGTTCTCAATTACTGATGGGAGGTGCTCCCCAACACTATTTACCAAGTTTTTTTTTTTTTACGCTGAACTGTACCTTTAAAGAAGGTCTAAACCACCCTATTCTTTTTTTTCCTATCTCTGTTCTCCTCTTCCATTTCTCAAGTCACCCCTAATTTTTTCTTTTTATTTAGTTTTCCTTCACGCAACCTTTTTCATCCCACTTTTCAGATTATTATTTTACTTCTTTACTCTATCCTTCATTTCTCTTAAACTTTTCACTACTTTATCTTCATTTCTGCATTGCATTTCCCTTTCCTTTTTAAAAGCAATTTTCTTTTTTCCCCTCACCATTATTCAACTTTCAGCTTCTTTTCCATTTCTCACCTTTTCCATTTGTTAACTTTTGCACCCACGGTTTCCTCTTTTGTTTGCAATCTACTTCTCTTTCAGTTACCTTTATATTTGTATTCAAGTCTCCCCAAATTAGTTTACATTTTTCTCCCCCTCTATTTACCTATTCCCACTATATTTTGCACCCACCTTCACCTATTATGTTTGAGTGATGCTCAAACTTTTACCATTTATGAAAGTTTCTCTTTAAGCTACATTTCTCCAGCATATTGCAAAGCCCCCTAACAAAGAAATACACAGTGCTGGCAAACTGGAAAATGATGGGAAAGGTGGGCCAGTCTTTCACAGTATGCCACCAGTGTATTTATTGTGGAGGGAATGGAATCGGCACTTGCAAAGTGAAAAAAAATTTGAAAGGAGACTGTGGCCCTAGTGTGTGCATTAAAAATTTAGCAAACTAAGAAGCATTTTTTTCAGGACACTGTTGGTACACATAAGTTAGATTAGCAAAGTATCATCACAAAATACATTAAATACATTCAATTCCCTTGGAATCAAATATACAACAGTATGTCATAAAAATCATTATGTGGAGTGTCTGTACATAGGCATAAAACAGAATTACATAACGCCACAAAAGACTATTGCTGTTGGCATATGTCGTAAATACACAAAATGATTGACTTACAGCTAAGAGCTGCCTAATGAGCATATCTGATGCCTTTTCAGATATGTTTCCCACAAACACTGTGGTAGTAGGACCACTGTTGTCATCAATTTCTTTATTCTTCAGCCCAATCATGTCTTTCCGAGGCCCCATGTGTTTTCCAAGCATAGATACTGTTGGCAACAATACCTATTAAAAGAAAGAGTTGATAAAGATTCCAACAAACAACTATACATAGATCACACAAAAACAATTAGATGCAAGGAATGTAGATGCAAATTATTGCCCATACGCTAATGACCAGTATTACACTTGAACACTAAGGTCTGATGAGCAGTAGTAACAGGCACTAAATTGAATGTGGATACACCTGCAATATAGCTAGATTTCTCTAGTAGGGTATATACAGGGATCTGACGGTCAGTAGGTGTCAAATATTTAAAAATGAAGAGAGAATATCCCGTAAATACACAAAATGAGGAATTTTATACAAGTTGATCAGTCTGTTTTCAATAAAATTGTCATGTATCAGTGTATATAATGCTAAATGCCAATTAATGAAATCAATTAATTAACCTTCCAAATCAATTCCTACTGAATTCATTAACTGTTATTAATTAATGTGTTGTAACTAATAAATAAAGAATTAAAAAAGTAAATTCTGCTTATCAATTTCTTTCTTAAAAAACAGTCACGGACATTTATTGCTTGATAAGTGGAAAGTAGGCAAGAAGGAACTGTAAGGTTTTTTTAATGTCTAGTAACTAAGATTGAATTGAAACATCAATGACAAGGCTAAGTGTGCCTGAATAAACACCCAGTCTCAGTAAAATCAGTACGGCTACATAATAATTAAGACGCTACTCAACCCTCACTTCTGGAATGGAGGAATTCCTTATAATAAACTTGAAGTGTGCTTGATAATACATTTATTTCTAAACAGTGGGTAGCAGATTGTTCATGTATTCTGCATGCTTATATCAATCCCATGTTTCAGGTGTGTAGTACCAGGAAATACACCCCCCTCCCCATGCAAGCAACAAAAAAAAAAAAAAAATTTCTTTACAAAATAAAAGCTTACTTGAATACTTTCACTTCCTATGCCTTTTGATCTATAAGCAGCATTGCATAGGCACAAAAGTAGTTTAGAAACAAAATCTAAGGCGCCAAAATTATGGTACTTTTTTTATCAGGGTTGGAGTCTTCATTTGCAGATACATACAGTAAATGCAATATTAGTAGTAGGTTATACACACATCCAATGCTACTCGTCAGACTTACAGTTGGTCCAGGTGCCATTAAACTCATTGGTACAGGAATCATTGGAGTACCTATAAATATAGCAAACAACACAGGAAAGTAAATATTTCAGATTGAACAAATCCAGACGATTCTTTGTAAGGGACCCCTTATCCAGAATGCTTGGGACCTGGGGTTTTCCGGATAATGTATATTTTCGTAATTTGGATCTTTATACCTTAAGTCTACTAGAAAATTATGTAAACATTAAATAAACCCAATAGGCTGGTTTTGCTTCTAATAAGGATTAATTGTTTCTTAGTTGGGATCAAGTACAAGTTAAAGTTTTATTATTACAGAGAAAAACAAAATAATTTTTTAAAATTTGTACTATTTGGATAATATGGAGTCTATGGGAGACTGCCTTTCCATAACTCAGCTTTCTGGATAACAGATCCCATACCTGTAATACACAACAAGCAAAAACATGCTCATACAACAAAATCATATAATACACAATTGTATTTCTGAATGACATGCAACTAGAAAATATATAATTAGGAATATTGTATGACGCTAGTCGCAGTGCATGGAACCAGGAACTGGCCCAATAGCCATTTTGAAGTCAGGAAGCAATTATCTCTTCTAATCCTATTGAAATTGAGGCAAATGGAAGTCAGTCAGATCTTGCCTTCTCCTGTATAAAGTAGATTATACATTAGGCATATTGTTTTAGTGAATATAACCATATATAGCTTTTGCGATTTCTTGGAACTAACTGAAACTAAAGTCACACTCTACTTCCTGTTCCCAACAAGCACAATTAAAACAAAATCAGAAGTACATGGAGAAGCCCTTTCTATAAACAAACTACTTTTCCCAGATGCAGCCTGTTAGGATGTGAGAAAAGTAGCAGATCATGATATAGAAGCTTTTTCAATGATTTGTTCTGCGGATTTATTTTGATTTTTGCTTTAGCTATTTGGCACTTGGCAGGCATGTTCACTTGTCCTTAAATGGCAGTGCTGAGCATTAATGAGATAAAGGATTAGAACCGTGTGTCACTGTAGTATTCTACTGTAAACCTTTCAGGGACATCAGTAGCTATAGCATAGACAGAGTATGCTTACTAGCATTACACTCCTAACTATGGCATATAGTTTAGCAATTTACACAGTGTATTGCTTAGTATAGCCTATAAATTAGGCTAGGCAGCTGATCCTGATAAGGCTATGCCTTGTGTATTCCATAACTAGAACTTTTGTGCCAGCAACATCGGCAGTAATGCAAGACTTTGCCACAATATGGCTTCCCGTGAGAGGACAACCAGAAAAGATAAACAGCTAGTATTAGAACAAATAGAATCTTATGCAAGGCTGAAACTGCAAGATGAATTAGGACCATTATCACAGAAAATGAAATTAAGCAAGAGGCAAAAAGAAATGAAACTTCACATTCTGCCAAGAGATATGTAACCTTAGTTTCTGCTAAGAGATGTCACAACTGTTACATTTCCAATACTTACCAGGAGGTGGTGGAAAGCCTGGAAACTGAGGTGGTGGGATCCCTGGAGGAAGAGTTGGAATCCCCATGGGTGGGCGGTTCAAATGTGGTGGATAAGACATATTTATAATACCAACCTACGGAACACAACGCATATTAGTATAAGATAGGTTGAACAAAGCTATTTAACCAGAGGTCTGTTAAAAGAAGACATACATACAAGATAAAATGAAAAAACCCTAATGTTGTAGGCAATTATGAGTAATATATGGTGTTGCTTTTACATGGTGCTAAAAATTAATATTTTCTTTAAAAATAGCCCCTTTATTAGAATTCCCTATAGATGGTCACTGGTCCCTGTCCGTGTTTCAAATGAGGGATGGCGTGTCCTAATGGTCTTTGCCAGAAGCACAGTAGGAAGGGGGCAGCCAATCACAGCCCTGCAGTCACACAAGCAAAGACAGGCTTGTCTGTCTGTCTACTTCCGCAAAATAGAAACCAGTAGGGGGTTTGTTTAGCTACCATATAGCTTCTTTTAGCAACAATATTTTAGCAGCATCATGTTGTTATAACTGTTAAAGCCTCTGGTTGCGTGTGTATATTGTACACTTTAATTTGTATTGAACATTGCTGAAATTGTCCTATTTGCTCTTAATCTACTTTTTACCTATTTTTATTTTTTTTTGTATTTCTTAATTACCTTATCTATGAAAAATTTCTATTAAATAAAAAAAATTCAGTTCCCTATCAGGTCCTGCTGCTACTGACCGAGTCTCGTGCCCCTGCACCCTGATGGGGCCTGCAACCCAGCCGAGGAAAGTGGGGGGAATGGAGTTTCAGTGTTGAAGCAGGGAGTTGGAAGGGTTTGTGCGTCAGGGGGTCTTTGCTCTGTATAATTACATCTCTACTTTTCTGATGGCGACATAATCTCCAGCAAACATGATGGCAGGGCGTTACATAAAAACACACGGGGGGGGGGCGAGCGCTGCTGCTCAGGGAATTAAATGAGGATCAGACTGGGGGGGGGCGGTAATGTTTTGCTCCTTCAACCGCTGGGTGATCGCTGAGGGGGGGTCGCTTTGCCGGAATGTGCGCTGCTGAGAGACGGGGGTCTGTATAACTTGAAAATTGGGAGCACTGTAACCCCGCCCTATTACCGGGGAGATCTGAATGCTTCTCCAGCTGTTCTACTGCAACTCGGCTGCCGTGCTATATGTTGAGCGTTGTAGTTGAACTAGCTCCTGCTTTGGGATTTCCCAGGTCATGATGAGAAAAGCAAATGGATCATGATAAGTGTGTAGTAGACCTACAATCCGATTACAAAGGGATAGGTTTGGTCGATTCTGTACAATAACCTGTAATACCAAGCCTTTGTAAATAAATAAAATGCCTGCCTGTAACCTGTTTTAAACCGATACATTAAGTTGATACATTTCTTATGTTTGTTCCTGCTGAGCAGAATCCCTTTGTTTTATTAAAGGAAGCTGTTAGAATTGATACAATAGTTGCCAATATTCCACAGTTGAGAAATGTATCAGTTAAATTAAGCAAATTCTGTTACAATTAAATGTAATAGTTCAGTATCCGCACCTGGATCACGGAGCTGCCAGATTGAAACACAAGAGACGTGAACAATCAACTTTACACTTTGATTTTAGAAAAACGGTAAGTAAAAAATGGAATGCAATTGAAAAAAAGTCAATTTCTGGTGAGTAATTTGAAAACAACTAAACTGAAAACGTGTTTGGAAGGTGAACAATCCCTTTAAGAGTCAAAATGCAAAATCAATTTTACTGCACTCTTCAGCCAACCAGATCAAAATGTTTAAAATTGGCCAGATACTAGTCAGCCAGGCTGTTGGGATGGCCCCCATACTAACTTGGATAGAGAAGAGCTAAACCAGTCAGCTTTAATCAGTCCATGTATGGCCACCATTTATGTCATAAAGTATTTTAGGCTTAAAAGACACACTGCTCTCCATTCATTGGCTCATAGGAGGGAGGGGAGGGGCCAGACAGGTTTACTTTTCATCGACCTGCACATCACCAGTGGGCAGGTCAACTGCGGATATATAAATATTCACTGCTCACCAGGTTGGGAGACGGCAGGTTAGGGTCAGCTCAACTTTTTTGTCAACCTGTAAACGACCAGTGACCTTGGTTCGTATTAGAACATGGTGACAAACAGGTACAAATAATAAACTTTAGCACAGAAAATTCAATGGCACATATACAAATGTTCAAGGGTATAGTTTCCTTTCAAGTGCTTAAAATTCAACTGTTATTTAGATGAAGAAATTGAGATAAGATCCCAGGCCAGTCTGGCCTAATTGTTCTATTACAGATATAGCTGGAAAACAAGTCATTTTTTAAAAATGTTTTACTGGACACTGCAATTAATTTTTTAAGACACACATACAATTGTTTTTAAAAATGGTTTACTTTTCATTAAAGGGGTTGTTCACCTTTAAGTTAACTTTTAGTGTGATGTAGAGAGTGATATTCTGAGACAATTTGCAATTGGCTTTCATTTATTATGATGTGTTGTTTTTGAGTTATTAAGCTTTTTATTCAGCAGCTCTCCAGTTTGAAATGTCAGCTATCTGGTTGCTAGGGTTCAAATTATCCTAGCAACCATACACTGATTTGAATATAAGACTGGAATATGAATAGGAAAGGAATGAATAGAAAGATTAGTAATGAAAAGTAGCAATAACAAAACATTTGTAGCCTTACAGAGCATTTGTTTTTAGATATGGTCAGTGACCCCTATCTGAAAGGTGGAAAGAGTCAGCAGAAGAAGGCAAATAAATAAAAATAAAAAAACTATAGAAAATAAATAATGAAGACCAGTTGAAAAGTTGCTTAGAATTGGCTATTCTATAAGATATCAAAAGTTATCTTAAAGGTGAACCACCCCTTTAAATGATTTAACATTTTTTAAGGTAAAAATATTGCTACAAAGGCAAATAAATTCAAAACCATTTATGTTAATAGTTATGAACTATTAATATGAAAGAAAACTAAGGTTGGCACTTCTTCCCTTTAAAACTCAATTCTATGCATGTAGCGCACCAAAAACCTATGTAGTCTGCTTATATAGTGAATGGCCCCAAAAGCATAAAATGTACCCTAAAAGTAATCAATGGCCTTTGCCCGGTTATAAAACAGTTACTGATAGTGTTAACTGGAGTTATTGCAAACTACTCAAGGAGAAGCAAATGAACTGCCATCAAAACAGTATGCACAGGCAGAACGGAGTTCACAAGGAAAAGGCACTTGCAACTCAGACAGAAACATAGATACAAGGATAGCAACAATTCAACTACAGCAGAAATGCTGGGAAGGAGCTGCCAAAGTGTTCAGCCCAAAAAAGATTTTCTACCAAAACAACAACAGCACCCAATAGTAACCTCCGTAGGAATCCGAACCCAGAACAGAATGCTGGTGTAAGGGGCACAGATGAAAAGTATCGCTTATAAAAGGATAAATAAACCTTTAGAATAAGTGAACGTAAAGTTGATGAGGGTGCTATTCTAAGACCTTTTGTAATTTATATTCATTATTTTCTTTTAATTCCAAGATATTAAGGGATACATGTACTGTTAATATTAATGAATTTTAATCCAAATACACCACCTGCAGTAGTCAAAGAAGTTGTACTTAGAAAGAAAGAGGTGGCTCTGATGTTCTTCTGGTTAGGAAAAAAATTAGAAACCTTTCTTAAATCTTTCCTAAGTAGAAGAACATCAGAGCAGCCTCTTTCTTTCTCTGGACAACTTTCTTGACTACTGCAGGTGGTGTATTTGGAACAAAATTCATTCATATTAACAGTACATGTTAGAGTCCTGCGTGGGTCCATTTTTTGGGACCCGCACTCGCAACCTGCAATCCGCAACCCAGACACGCAACCCGCATTCTTACCCACTTGGACTCGCTACCCAACCCCCAAGAACCTTATCCGCAACCTGGACCTGCGACCTGCTGACCATCACGTGTGGTCATTGTAAACCGGAAGTGACATCATCAGAAGTAGATGTGATCAGAAAAATTTGGAGTAAAACAGGAAGTGCTATCATTGTAAATGGGAAGTAAAAGTGACCAGAAAAATATCGCTACTGAGAAGACCCGTGGCCTGACCCACAAACCCGCGTCTATACCCGCACCCCGCAGGTTTTTGCGGGTACCCGACCCGCTGCAGGACTCTAGTACATGTATCCCTTAATATATTGGAGTTAAACGAAAATCAATAATCTAAATTGCGAAAGTGCTTAGAATAACGCCCTCATCAATTTCACATTCACTTATTTTAATGGTTTCCTTATCCTATAAGCACTAATACCCCTTGTTTACTATAAATTAGAACCTGATTGATTTTTTTATTTGTATGAGACCTTGTTGCACAAGGCCACATAGATTTAGTTGATTTCAAACCATTTTTTTTCCTACAAACAGACAGGGCTGGAGGGCACCTTAGCCTGGTGATGTAGGACACACATAGGTGACATGGGAGGCTGCCTGTACCTACAGCACCAGTGTACAGCCTGAAGTTGCCAATGTAAACAATGTAATACTAGATGTCTGTGTTTATTGACAGGTGCCTGTCTGGTGCGTTTCTGTCGCTGTCGGAGAGAGGGACTTCTGGAATAGCTTACACTGCACGGGCAACTTACTTTCCATATGGGAAAGCAGTGTGAGATGTTAGAGCCAGTGCAGATGCTCAGCTTCCAATATGTCACTTATACTGGGAGGAGGGGCAGAGTTGGGCGCTGGGGGCGCTATTGCTCATCCAGTACTAAGGTTAACCACGTGATTTGCTGTGAAAACAATCGATACGCCATACGGGACAATTGGGGGGAGAGAGGGTAATAACTAAAACGCTGGGTTCCAGTCCGGGAGATCTGGTCTCCTCAGTCGGAACACGTTCTCCTTAATTACGATATTGCAACACACATGAGAAGACGCATGTGGCGCTATACAGTTACAAATAAGCCGCAGATCTTTAGATTCCGCCATTCCATCGCCCCACACCATGCTTCCGCGTACAGACACTAAATGACCTAAAGAAAGGAGCCATAGCACAGGGCCTGGCCATACTCACCTTCCCCGCAGGGGACGCTTCTATGCCCGGGTTACGGGAGACTGATCTCCAGGCCTCCGCTCGGTTCTGCTTGTGGTATATGTGATCTCACACAAACGCCCTGGCGCGCTTCCTTCTTTAGGCCTTACTCACGCCGCAGCGCCGCTCACCAGGCACCCAGCATGCATTTCGAGAAAAAAGGAGGAGGAGAGAATCGCTGTGGTGATTGCGAAGGGCGTGCCGACTGATTGCCATCTTGAAAATGCAAATGAAGTAATGCAGGGGCCATCTTGGTAGAGGAAGTGACAGATGACAACACCATTGGCTCCTGAGCAACATGTTGCTCACCAACCCTTTGTATGTTGGCCCTGTGGCCTCAATGCAGGTGCTTATTTTTAAATTCCTTGTTTGGAGGTTGGTGGATTACATCTTGAGAAAGGTTTTAGACCATAGTTGATGTAGTAATTTGTTTAATAAATGAAGAAACTATACCGGAGTGCATGCTATATTCTATTGCTTTATCCCCAGGTGGGACCGAAACGTTGGACAATGCTGTGTTACAAATAAAAACACTTGATTCAACTTTACAAGAGTGTGCTGATCCCTTCATCACTTATATTATTCAAATTGATTGTGCGCCTCATTTTCAAAGGAGACAGAGAGCGGGCACCACAAGGATCTTTTTATATATGTATATCAAATTGGAAAATTATAAAAGCTGACAGTATCAGTCCCAATCCTCCCATGTTTGGCTATCATAGGGGCCAAAATTTGAGGGATTTATTGGTTGTGGGAGATCCAATAAAAAGTTATTTACCACAATGATCGGAGATATCATGGTTCCCTCCAAAAAAATTTGGATCTTTAAAGTGCCCCTCGTGTCTCTCTTGCCGATATATGACTCCCGGGACAAGTTTTGTCCATCTGCGGACTGGTTATTCTATTCGACATCATGTCACATGTACAACTACACATGTCATCTATTTAATTACATGGTGGATATATAGATATATAGATATATATATATAATTATAACACTGTTCAATTAGAACTCACCATTCAAAAAACCATAGGCTGGGTGCTCACCATCAATGGAGGAAAAAAACTTTTGTGCCACTTGCTTTCTGCTGTAGGACTATATATATATATTTATTCTAAAAGAAAAGTGTATTTTTTATTTTGGTAATAATACTTGCCGTTTAAAGGATTGAGAAGTCTGGTTGAATTCCTTGGAAATCACCACACCTGGAGACCCTTGTAATGCTCAATCAAAGAAGGAAGTTTATTGATTAAGTGCACCAAGACCAGACTACTATCATAAAATTCAGCAGCTATGGACAGTTGTCTCTTGCATACATCATAATATGTTATTTAGCCTTCCACAAACATCATCAACATAATTTAATTACATACATTAGCTAAAGAATTAATTGGATCTTGAGTATGATATGCATGTTCTGTTTTTTATGTTTCAATAGTTTTTTTATTGAAACAGTTTTTGAGTTAACAAGTATAAAAGCATACACCCTTTTTTATGATTGGTTAATACATCTGTGGAATCAACAGTTGCGAGGCTAAATCCATAGTCAAGGGTCTAGTATCTAACACTTCCCTTCTTTTGATGGGATTATTTATCAGATTAATGTTATCTAATTCTATTTGCTGACTGTTGCATACATTTTTGTCTATTTGCAACGTTTGGGACTTTCCAGAAAGGAACATGATGTGCTGTAGTCAGCATAATTACTTACCTACTACTGTATGTGAAAACAATTGAAAATAGCTAAAGAATTTGGATAGTTATATATCACTGGTTGACCTGTTTCTGAGACCTACTGGGCAAATTCTTGCCCTAAAAGGTTAATTTCTATTAATTCCAAAAATTTGAAAGCAAGTTCATGGTCCTCAGATTGTTGTAAGGGGCTCATGAACAATCACTACCGTATCTTCTCAGCGTCAGAAAAGTCTTGATTATTTGTTACAATCACCCGTACCTCTGACTTCGGCTTGAATATTGGTATGCCAAACCCTCTGTCTGTTTGGATTGTCTGATGAGACTTGGCTTTTCCCTTGATGCTTCACTTCTAGACACTTCTGCCATGCCCTGGATTTTGCACCATTTGTTTCTGGTCCCCTGAAAAACATAAATTGGGAGTTCTACTGTAATCAATTAAAAAATCTGAACCATTTCTGATACTTTTCACTATCCCCCCCCCCCTCAGCATCTTCAGTCTCTGTTCATGCAGGAGTTGGTAGTCTGACTGACAGTTAAATCCAATATATCTTTAGCGTTCCTTTTGCCTATAACAAGTATTAGAGCCTACTCTATTAAAACCACAAGAAGTCATGTCTCTCTACAAAATTTTCATATTCGTGATAGTTCCCCTTTAAGGTGGATGAATTCACCTTATGCCAGGCATCATGTACACACTATACCGACTGGATTTCAACTATACGTTTCTGAAATGCTTCTTGCAGTGAGCTTTTTTAATGCCGGTGGAGTTTAGCTTGTAGTCTTCTGTGAAACTGGGATCACCGTGAATTTAAAGACCCTTGTTGCTAGTGCTCTCATCACCATATCAAAACTGGAAAGAGGGACAAAAAGAATCTGCCCTGCGCAGCAAACAATTTTGACCATGCCCATTTTATGGCCACACCCTCTAAATACCATGTCCATTTTCACAAAATTTGGTAGGTTATGGAAAGTTTGAATGCGTTTCTGGGAGGCATCGACTAGGGTTGCCACCTTTTCTGGAAAAAAAATACCGGCCTTTCTATATATATTTATCGTTTTTTACCTATTAATAACATTGGGATCAACCATTATTTTGTAACGGCCAGGCCGGTAAAATACTGGGCAGGTGGCAACCCTAGCAACAACCTGTAAAGGAAGTGCTGAGGTCAGCCCAAACCCACCTGACGCACGGGTAAACCTGCAGGTTCTGCACATCACTATCGTGGACAACTTGTGCCCAGGATTCAAGGAGACTCAATTTTGGATTTCTTAAAGGAGAATTCAACCCTACACTTAAAAAAACCCTACCCCCTACCATACATAGACCCCCCTCCCTCCAGCCTAAGTGTTAGCCCAGGCAAATGCCCCTAATTTTTTACTTACCCCTCGGTGCAGATGCAGGCATCGGAGTTCACAGGCACCATCTTCAGCCACTTTGGTAGTCTTCGTAATGAGACCGGCGCTTCGACAGTATTCGTGAGTTTTGGCGCATACGCAGTTGTCATGCAGGTCTCATTCCGAGGAGCAGAAGATGGCGTCTGTGAACTCCGATGCCTGCATCTGCACCAAGGGATGAGTAAAACATTAGGGGCATTTGCCCAGGGTAACACTTAGGCTGGGGGGAGGAGGGAGGGGGGTCTATGTAGGGTAGGGGTGTAGGGTTTTTTTAACGTTAGGGTTGAATTCTCCTTTAAGTAGGAAATATACGGTTTTACAAAAACCGTACTGTCCAGGTTTACCCAAGCTGGCCAGCAAACTGTGAATTATACACAGTGGATGGGAGCACAGAAGTAACTGTTATTGGCTCCATGGCTTTAAAGGGGATCTAAACTTAAAAAAAATTGAATCAAACTTGTACTACAAGTCTGGGTATGTTTGAAATATACATTAATGTTCTGTGTTGAACAGTTTCTGAGATGTTAGCAGTTTAAGACAATATGATACAGCTGGTAGGCTTCAACAGCTCATTTTGAAAGCCAAGCGTGTCAGCAACACAAAATCTCTATGCATTGTCTCCATACTCCCCAGATATGCTTCAAGGTCCCCATAGACGCAAAGATTTCTCTTGCCGAATGACCGATTTTAGCGAAGTCCGACCAATCCTTCGAAATTATCGTGCGGTTAGTGGGATTCGAACAATCAAACATCTTACGATTTTTCGGCCGACATCTGTCAGGAAATTGATCGGCCAGGTTAAAAAATCTTTGTCGGTCCCAGTGCAATCTATCTATGTTTGCAGGGCCAAGCAGGCAGCTACCCTTAGTTTTCCTGGCAAATTGGTCTTTTTAGTAAATGGACAATTTGTAATATCGTTCCGAGATAATCGTGGTCTCACGATGACGATCGGATCTTTTAAAAACTCAACATCTATGGCCAGCTTTAAGGTCGCCATACACGGGCCGATAAAAGCTGTCGACAGACCGAGTCGGCAGCTTATTGGCCCATGTATGGGGCGATGCGACGGGTTACCCCGATCGTCTCGATCAGATGGGACTAAAAATCCCATCGGATCGCGGCCGCACCTGTTCGTTGATGTGGTCCAGCGATCCGACCGCCCGTTACTATTCGTTAGGATCCGATCGTTGGGCCCTAGGGCCCATGATCAGATCAGCCCGATATTGCCCACCTCAAGGTGGGCATATCGGGGAGAGATCCGCTCGTTTGGCGACATCGACAAACGAGCGGATCTCTCCATGTATGGCCACCTTTACTCTACGATTGCTGATCCTTGGCTGAACCAAAAGCCTGCCATTAGCATTCGAAACTGCAAATATAAAGATCAAGTCTTTCAGGTCCAGTGCCGGATGTAGGGACACACTGTTGTTTTTGGAGTACAATAATGGGAAATTAACATGAAAAGAATGTTTATCCTGGTGGATGGGAGAAGCTTATCCTGCAGCTCTTATACCCTGGTCCTTCCACAGCGGCCAGAAGAAGCTTTCGGAGCAATATCTTGTGACAGGCCTATTTTCATGCATAAAGGCTAGACAAGTCAGTCATAAATGAGAGTGAGGCACATGTGAAGAGTTGCATTTTAATATTATCTGTAGGACATCCCTGAATAATATACTATATTATATGAGATATAAAATAAAACTTTCATCACCCTATGCGCTGGTTCGCGCAATGGATGATGGGATGGGGAGTCTTAGAATCCCCTTCCGCAATGTACGGAAGCAAACAGAGGACTTCAGTTCCCAGCGTGCCAGAGACACGCCTACTAGTGACGTGACGTTGCGTAATGGTTCCTCGGTAAATAAACCTGAAGTTCACAGCGATCAGCTGATTCGAGCTGTTAGCGGAGGCTCTGGAACGAGAAGTGGGCAGGGCTCTCTCCGGTAGCCGCTATCCTCAGTTCGGTTTTACTCACAACGAAGCGGTTAGTTTGCTTGCGGCCTGTGTTAAAGCTGGAGTTGTGGCCGGGTACAGGAAGAGCTGTAGTGTATGATCCCTGAGTCACTACCGGCAGCCGGCTCCTGTAGTAAACAATAGGTGGCTGCACTACCTTCCTGTCGGGCCTTCCCTCCAGTCACCTAGTCCTGCTCACATATCTCTTACAGCCTGTCCTTCCGACTTCAGTCTGTGGAAGAGCCACTAGTATTTTTCCTTTGCTGCGAGCTGCTGCTGGGGAGCCAATGACAAGGCTACGAAGCTACTAAATGATTGTGTGTGTGCTATGAGCTCACTGGATTTCTGTGTATAATATGCCCCAGAGCAGGGCCTGTCTATAACGTCAACATTCCATATTCACTTTCATCTGTCAGAAGATTATCTACAAGAATATCGATCTATTCAAGGAGATCCAAGTGATCATGATCGCAGATATTGTCTTGGATCAGTGTCTGAATTAGATCTGTTAATTGGAACATCCTGTCTTATGGAATCCAATCACATCCTTTGTGTTAATTCACCTCCTTTCCTGGCTGAAAACATCATCTGCAGTGCCACCATCTCAAGCTACCACATTTTTGGACCCTTTCAGGTTTTAACTTCTTAAAAAGACTATACATTGAGTCCACATATTTGTAGCAAGACTACATTTTTCACACACACCCCCCCCCCCTTTGGAAGCAGCCGCAGCATTATCAGAATTTTGGCTCTCGGTCACCGCTTCTTCAGCCGGATTTCCTTGCGAACAAGCTCCAATCCAGCGTCTTCTGGAAAAGTCCTGTCTTTCAGCACATACATAATTGTCTTCATTTAGATTGGCAAACAACCATTTTTAAACGGCAGAAACAACTTTGTTACAGGAAGAAAACAAATTGTCAGAGGCTTAGACCATCGTCCCTGTCAAATCAGCTGTTGCCTAGATCTGTGTGCTTGAAATCCAGTCAAGCATTGCACTAGTTGTTGTGAAAAATGCTAATCCTTTATTCTAAATGACCCATATATTTTTTTTTTTGCCCACCCTCATGGTTTACATTGTCTTTCCTACCCAAATTTAACTAAGCAAATGTGCTAATAAGAACAGAAGGCCGTCTTCGTTTAATTTTTTCTCATGATGGAGTAACCTTCAGTACTCATCAGAAGTTGTAGAGAGCATATATACATCTCAGGAGGCAAGCATTCAGTGAACCTGTTGTGTATTTTTAAGTCTTTGGAGATTTGCTTGCATTTTGTTTGGTTTTTTTTTCTTAATATTTTAATCATGATGGACTTATATATAGTGTTTTATTCTGCATGAAATATTTATTTTTCTACTCAAGAAAGGTGTGAATTGGAATAGCCGAATTCAAATAGATGCTTGTCTCTACAAACCCATTATCTGAAGTCTATTTTGTGCACTCCGTTTTACACCGTCTGTAATGAAGAGTCTGCATAAAGCTGGCCTTTTTGCACAATGCTGTATTTCTATTTTCTGTAATCCTTTTACCAAGACTTTGATCACAAAACACTTTCAAAGTCTTTAGTTGGTCCGCTGCCTAATTGTGATCAAAAAGTGACTTTGCTTCTACTGTAAGGAAAATGAGTACACAGGGGCCAACCACTGATAAGTGTCTGATCACTGCATTGATGTGCCAGGAGAATTTTGCATGTGCTGGCAATGCAGAAGCTGTTTTTGAATGTGATGAGTGTAATACTCTGCAGTGCAAGCAGTGTGAAGGAGAGCTCCACAAACAAGAAAGACTTCAGAACCACGAGAGGACCAGGATTCCTCCTGGATTTGTCCCTTATTGTTCCAGTTGCAAAGGAGGAAATACAAGCTCCATGATGAGCAGCACAACAGGCTCCAGGCAGCGGGCAGCTGTTAGGTGCCTTAGCTGTAAGATTGACCTCTGTGCTGAATGCCAGAAACGTACTCACTCAGGGGGAAACAAAAGAAAGCATCAGTTTACGGCATACCCAATTTTAAAGGGTCCTGAACCACAACATGGCCCAGAAATGGATAAGGAATCTTTAAGGAAGAAGATGACTGAGAAAGTTGTCAGTTTCCTTCTAGTTGACGAGACTGAACAAATTCAGGTATGATTATTGAGTGAATTTTGGGGTATATGGTTAGAGAGAACAGTATTTTCTACTCTGTTTCTACTGAATAAGTTAATACTATGATAAGTATAATCCATAGCACTCAGAGGACAAGTAAACCTCCGAATATTTGCCTAATAAAATAAAGTATAATTGTAAGCAACTTAACAATATACATTTATTAAAGATTTTCAGCGCTTTTAAAGTTAATTGTAAAAACAATTGCTATTGAAATCAACATTTGCTTAACTCCTGGTTGTTACTTTTTAAACAATGTAGTCTGAGTTCCCCATCAAAAACAGGTCTATTAATACAATGTAGCAGACACATATCAAATAACTTAAAAAACACATTTCTTCAACACCAGAATCAGTATTTTGGGTACCAACTGATTTGGGATCATGCGGTCCATAAAAGTTGTATTTGATGTATATTAAATATAATCTCACAGTCACGGGCTAAGTTGATAAGTGATCAGTAAACATAAGAATCGCTGTATTCTGCTAGAATAGTAAAATTTATTTCTTGGACTCATTTTCCCCTGTATCAGCTCCAGGGTCGTAGATTTATTTTATTATACTGTGGTTTAATAACAGCTGTTAAAATATTTATTCTAACATATACTAGTTTTGGGAGGCCTGCCCCATGATTTATTTTAATCTTTTATATGTCCCATATTAAAGGTAAAGGATGAAGAGGAATTCTTGGAGAAGCTGCACTGCAAGCAAGATGACCTGTTGAAGGTCATTTCGATCTTTGGCAACACTGGAGATGGCAAATCTCACACTTTGAATCACACCTTCTTTTATGGAAGGGAAGTATTTAAGACTTCTCCTGCCCAGGAATCCTGCACAATTGGTGTGTGGGCAGCACTGGACCCAGTCCATAAAGTGGTTGTAATCGACACAGAAGGTTTGCTTGGTGCCACGGTTAATCTTAGTCAGAGGACACGTTTGCTGCTCAAAGTTTTGGCTATTTCGGATATTGTTATCTACAGAACTCATGCAGATAGATTGCACAATGACCTCTTCAAGTTTCTTGGTGACGCCTCTGAAGCGTACCTGAAACACTTTACCAAGGAGCTGAAAGCCACCACTGCAAGGTGCGGGTTAGATGTGCCACTATCAACACTGGGTCCTGGGGTTATCATCTTTCATGAAACTGTGCACACCAAGCTGTTGGGGACAGGTGAGTCCAAAGATGAATTCTAACAAAAGTGTATCATTTAAAAGCACCAGATTAGGAAAAGTGGAACAGGCAATTTAAAACACACTAGACCCGTTACTAAATTAATTAGATTAATCCCTTATAAAATTGAATAAAATATCTGCTTGCTACTGGCAATGGCACTAGAGCAGTTTAGCCCCTATATTATTAAATTATTGCTAGTTTTAAAGTGTTGCATAGTAGTCAAAGAGTTATATAGTAGTTACCTAGTAGACCATGTCCACCAGGTTCAACCTTTTGGGTAAACAAAATCTCGATCCAGCGGAAGGCAAATATGTCAAAGCTGTCTCCAACTTGCCTTAGGAAAACAAACCGTTCCTGACTCCAAAAGGGCATTCACACAAATAACTGGATCAACTTGTACTAAGACTTCATTTTAGTAACCTTACTTTCTCACATGCTATGAAGGCATTCATTTCCTACTTAAAACTGTCTAATGAATGCCAGTAGAACCACCTTGGGGAGAAAATGCCACAATTTTGTGATCTTTCCTACATAAAGCAATACTGATTACTACTAGATATAGTTTTGAATGTGATCTCTTTCAAATGTACAGACCTAGAATTTACAGGCTGAGATTTTAATACATTTTTTAAATACTGGAAATAGTTAAAATATCATCTATCTATAGTCCATTGGTACCATATCCGACAAATGGAGTGGACAAAACTGAACTAATCTTGTAGGCATGGTTCTATTCCTTCAGGCCTCAAGGGATTATTCACATACATTTTTTAAACATTTAAGTACTACATCCTGCATCAGCCACTGATGATGTTTGCACTAAACCATTTCTACTTCTACAGACTGAGTCCTGTCAGAAATCATTAAGCACATTTTGCTTTTTTAGAGTTCAGTATAAACAAAAAATTGCCATCTTTTAATGGAACCATTTCTCTTCGGCTTCTTTTTTTTACAACTAATATGCTTACAGATTTTTTGAGAGGTTAGGTCTTTGCAAATTAGGCAATCGATGTCTTGTTTTCAATAAATGCCTTCTTGATAGGTGTCTTTTAACCCTTGCCACATTTGTATCTTAATGTAATGGGATCTATTATCTGTAATGCATGTGACCTAGATAAGGGTCTAGGGGTACTGGGGGTGCCTAACATTTGGCACCCTCCAATGATTTCACATTTTTCTTCTCTTTTAAATGGTTGTTGAAATAGAACTTTTTGGATTACTGGTTTCTAGAATAAAATTCCTATGTATGTATAGTGGATGGCTTTCACATATGTAGAAAGTTAGACAGCATTGTCTTACATACCATTCCACACAGAATTAGAGTGCTCACCTGAACGTAATTACCCTCTCGGGTGCCGGGTGCTAAACAGTCCACAGGACCTCCTGCTCAAGGTCCAAATAACTCGAACATCCAAAGAAAACTGTAGCACACCGATCAAACTTGTCTTGTGAAGAAAAGTGTTTTTATTGGCTCACGGCAGACATAAAGTTTGGCAACGTTTCGGGCCACGCAGGGCCCTTTATCAAGGCTTGATAAAGGGCCCTGCGTGGCCCGAAACGTTGCCAAACTTTATGTCTGCCGTGAGCCAATAAAAACACTTTTCTTCACAAGACAAGTTTGATCGGTGTGCTACAGTTTTCTTTGGATGTCTTACATACCATGGCATGGGAAATATTTTTACTGATGCTGCAGTTCCTTATTCCTAAAGCCAATAAAAATGCATATATTCTTCTACACAATAGTGAAATTCACCCTAATGAAGTCCTAGGGAAGTCCCTAGAGCAGAAACACCGCTTCTAGTATTGCGGACATCTTTGCTTAGACGAAAAAGTAGAATAAAAAAAAAAAGACATGTTTGTATAATGCATTAAGGTTTCAATGTGCATTGAGCAAGTTGATATACATTTAGCTTATCTAGTTTTGGAGATTGACAACCAGTTTAAAGGGACGTCTACCAACCACCTGACCCATTGCTGATCATGAAGCTTCTCTATGGGGGGGAAGACGATAGGAAAAATAGACTGCATAAAACAACTGCTTTTGTTGAATAATTAGAAATAGCACATAGTGTATGAAATGTTAAAGTTCTATAAGTCCGTAAGGAGCATATTTATTAACATTGGGTCAAACCTCACTGATGTTGCCCGTAGCAGCCAATCAGCAATTAGATAAGAACAGTCAACTACAAGTTTGAAAACAAAAGCAAATATCTTGTTACTGTGGTCAACATCACTGGCAGGGGAGTAACTACAGAGAGGGGCCCACGAGGCCCTAATTAATGAACAATTTCAACATACATTTGTAAAAAAGGACAACCTCTGGAGATGTTGGTAGTGGCGTAACTACCGGGGGAGCAGGGGGTGCGATTGGGCCAGGCCCCACACCCCCCCCAGCAGTTCTCGCGCCGCTTATTCCGGCCAGTTCCGGGAGGGGGGCGGGGGGCCCAGCTGCACGTCCTGCGCCAGGGCCCGCCCCCCTCTAGTTACGTTGCTGGATGTTAGAGGTCCTAAAATGAATTTGCTGTGAGGCCCAGTAACATCTAGTTACACCACTGATCACTGGTGATGTTTGTCTCCAATGCAAATGTGTATAGCTGAATTAGTTATACAGGATGTTAGAATGTGTTGCTTTCATCCCGTGTAAATTGATGACATCATCAAAATAATATGTGGCTGCTTATGATAAAATAGTTCTTGTTGGAATGGTATGTTTTAAATACACATTGGAATGAAGCATTTCTTGTATTGGTCAATTACTAATAAATATTGTCCATGAGTCAGTGTAGTTAAAAGAATTGATCCCGCCTCACCGCACCAATGCTGAATGTTCTTCATTTTCATCTGTTCTGTACATTTCTTCTACCTTCACTGCTTAATGAGCTTCTCTATGGTATTCTCCATTATTCTTCATAAAAAACAGGGACAAAAACAAGTCTGGACAAGTTGTCTATTGTCTGTTCTGTATAGTGGTGTTCTGTCTGGGTTCCAGCACCAGCAATGTGGCCTAACCACAACAACATATGAAAACATGGAGCAGTAACCCTGAATATTCTTGCCAGAGAAAAACATCTTTCCACAGCAGGGCACTGTTACTTCTCCAGAATCTGGGAAAGGGATATTTAACATATTCCATGTGTTGCTAAAATTAAACATTGGTTTTTTTTTTTCCCTTGGTGTTTTCAGAGGTAACTGATTTTTGGCTTTTGGGGGATTTTATGTCATCTAAAATTAGTTCGCAAGGTGGAATGTTTGGCACAGATGCAGAGACTGAGCTGTAGCTTTCTAGTTGTTTTTGGTTGTTATATGCATTTAGTAATGCTGTTAAATTGTACATTTATGGCAGGGCCTCATTTAAGTCTCGTCATTTCGGTGCTAAAATTGGATGCATTCTTCCCAACAGAACAGTTTGTCCTAGCGAAAAGGCAATGTTGTACTGAATTCCAGCTTGCTATGTATAAATCTATCCTGGCCTACTCCATTGTATCCATTTTAGTGGCCAAATAGCAGGAAATTTGCTGCGGGTTTGTTGGTAAACAAGCTATATGACTGTGACTGATAAGGCACACTTTCTCTTGCTATAAAAGGGCAGCTGCTAATGGAAGCAAAGTGCTTTCTAAGCTGTCTGGTACGGATAGTATGACAGAAAGGGTGTAGGACTAGTTCTTAAATAGGCTGACTAATATGGAAACATTTAGGAAGCAAAGACAAGTGCCCTGTGACTGCAAAATATAAAATTAACCACAATTTACACCTCTGCCTATTTCAGGATACAAAAGTTCTATTGAATATCCAAAGTATACCGGTATCCACAATTGCCAGGGGATAGAAGGCTCAAAACTGTAGTGACGAGTTTCTAGGTTACGATCACATTTTTTTAAATGTTGGCATATATACTATTGTGTTGTCAGACCTTCCCATTGAAACCATATCCACATGTTGCCTGGCAAGTTAACAATTACAAAAAAAAATCCGATAACGCAGCATAAAGGACATATTAAAAGGACTAAATGACCGTTCACCAACATCAGGGCTGCTTTAAAGAATTCTTTGAGGAACTCTCTGGTCTCTGAGGACAAAATCATCAATAGAGGTGGAAAGGTTAAAGGGATACTGTCATGGGAAAACAAGTTTTTTCCCCAAAACACATCAGTTATTAGTGCTGCTCCAGCAGAATTCTGCACTAAAATCCATTTCTCAAAATCGCAGACAGATTTTTGAAAATTTTGAAATCTGACATGGGGCTAGACATATTGTCCATTTCCCAGCTGCCCCCAGTCATTTGACTTGTGCTCTTGTCAGTCACTCTTTACTGCTGTACTGCAAGTTGGAGTGATATCACCCTCCTCCCCCCCCCCAGCAGCCCATCAGCCCATCAGCAGAACAATGGGAATGTAACCAGATAGTAGCTCCCTAACACAAGATAACAGCTCCCTGGTAGATATAAGAACAGCACTCAATAGTAAAATCCAGGTCCCACTGCAACACATTCAGTTACATTAAGTAGGAGAAACAACAGCCTGCCAGAAAGCAGTTCCATCCTAAAGTGCTGGCTCTTTCTGAAAGCACATGACCAGGCAAAATGACCTGAGATAGCTGCCTACACACCAATATTACAACTTAAAAACTATACACTTGCTGGTTCAGGAATGAGATTTTATATGGTAGAGTGAATTCTTAGCATTGTAAACAGTGTATTTTTGAAATAAAACGACATCATAAAAATCATAACAGAATCCCACATGTTTGGAACTCTTTCATTATGTGTTTTTTACAGAAAAGGTCACAGAAATACCTGAGAAGGTGATCCAGGACCGCTTCCGTAGGCTGGGAAGATTTCCTGAAGCATTCAGCTCTATCCATTACAAAGGCACTCGAACCTACAACCCACCAACTGACTTCTCAGGGTTGCGCCATGTCATTGAACAACAACTGGAGAACAATACCACCCGCTCACCTCGTCATCCAGGTGTCATCTATAAAGCTCTAAAGGTAAGGAGGAACATTTCAAGGAGGAATGGTTAGATGGAAACATACACTAGAACTAGGGTTTACAAGAAATTCTATTCAATCTTGTTATGGATCCATTTTTGGCATAACATGGCTTCATTTTACATGAGAACATTTTCACACTGCCTTTTAAAAGAGTTTGTTCACTTTTATTGCCATTTTTACTGGTTTTGATACCAAGATATGGGATATTTAAATGCATCAAACTGTTTAAAATTAAAGCAATATCATCATTCCTTCAATACTGAATCATAGTCTGCTTAAAGCAGAACTAACCCCTAAAAATGCTTTAGAGCAGAAAGGTTTAGCAGATCAGTAACGATCTAGGTCTTCAAATTTGTCCACAGGAGCTCCCCATCTTTATTAAGTGTCCATGACGTGAAAATGTCCATATGCTCTGGGCAGCTGTTGAGATGCTACATATACGGGTTTTCTGAAATCATTAAGCAGAAAATGAGGTTCACCTGCCATAATAGCTGATGCTACAGGGCGGATTGTAACATCCTCTGCAGACTGCACTGCTTTCTCAGCTGTCATGTAATGAGAATCTGAATTATTTACTAATCAGCCTTGTATCATGACTTTTTTTTTTTTTTTTTTTTAAATATATTGTAAATGCAGTGTATTGGGAGTCCGTCCCTAAGCTTAGGTAACTGGAAGCAGCACAAAGCATGTGCAGTAAAAAGCAGGAAAGAAGATTGGGAGCTACTAGGGGCTTGTTTGGAGGCACAGATCTTCACTGCCTAAAGTTGCTGAAAACTCAATGTGAAACTAAACATGAATTAATTGGTTCAAACCGTTGATTATAGTTTTGTTTATTAAGCACAGCATTTTGGCACATGAAGCCTTCATTTGGTTAACCTAAGGTTTTGTATAGAAACATTACTGCTGGTAGCGGTACTGCAGATTAGGTGTTGCTTTAAAAAAAATCACCATAGTGTTGCCCTGCACCGTATTGTAAATACTCGTGTCAGTGAATCATTTCTTGGCATGTTTGGGGCTTTCCACATACATGGTATGCAGTGGTTATAGCCAGCATTTTCTTGTAAATGTGGTTTTCCATACAACACTTACAGTTAGTTACACAGGGCTGGCTCTTTGGTTTCCTGTCCCTATGCTGAGATTACTGTGGATAAAAGAGCCTTCTGCAAGGCCTAGGGGGAATTCAAGCACAAGTGACAGGGCAGAGAATGGTTGACACAGCACAAGAATGTTTCCTTGGTAACTACAGAAGCCTTTTTTATTTTTAAAGCATTCATGAATATATCAATATAAATGGGCAGCCGTGCATTCCAAATTTATATTGGAATTCTTTCAAAATACATAGCAAAGCTATTTGTCTCTGTTGCTAGAACTAGCTGCAGGCCTGAAAAAGGGAAAAAAACAAAGTTAAAGGAAAACTATACCCCCAGAATGAACACTTAAGCAACAGATAGTTCATATCATATTAAGTGGCATATTAAAGAATCTCACCAAACTGGAATATATATTTAAGTAAATCTTGCCCTTTTACATCTCTTGCCTTGAGCCACCATTTTGTGATGGTCTGTGTGCCGCCTCAGAGATCACCTGACCAGAAATACTACAACTCTAACTGTAACAGGAAGAAGTGTGGAAGCAAAAGACACAACTCTGTCTGTTAATTGGTTCATGTGACCTAACATGTATGGTTTGTTGGTATGTTTGTGAGTACAGTGAATCGTACGATCCCAGGGGCGGCCCTTATTTTTTAAAATGGCAATTTTCTATTTATGATTACCAAATGGCACATATTACTAGAAAGGTATATTATTATGAAAATGGTTTATTTACATGAAGCAGGGTTTTACATATGAGCTGTTTTATGCAATATATTTTTATAGAGACCTACATTGTTTGGGGGGCATAGTTTTCCTTTAAAGTCGTCCTGATAAATGATAGTTGACCTAAAGAAAGAATGAATCACCATACTGTTGTTTGCATCCGTACACATTAACTTACTGACTAAAGACTGTTCAGAGTTATTAAAGATCCACTACAGTTTAGTGGATTCTTATCACAAAATAGTTCCTTTTTATTGCAGCTGTAAAGGGCAGAAGCAAGAGAGTGATGCATAGTACGGGTGTGGGGACCAAAGAATGTTGCTATTTCTATAAAGAATGGCTCATCTGCATATAGTCTAGCTGTTGTTCACCTACAGCTCGCCGCCTGCTAGAGGGTGCTGGGGATGGTACGTTAAAGGAATTGTTTAGTTTAAAAATAAAAACTGGGTAAATAGGCTGTGCAAAACAAAAAATGTTTCTAATATAGTTGTTAGCCAAAAATGTAATGCATAAAGGCTGGAGTGACTGGATGTGTAACATAATAGCCAGAACACTACTTCCTGCTTTGTTAGTTAGTTTCCACTGATTGGTTACCAGGCAGTAACCAATCAGTGACTTGGGGGGGGGCACATGGGTCATATCTGTTGCTTTTGAATCTGAGCTGAATGCTAAGGATCAATTGCAAACTCACTGAACAGTTATGTCCTATGTGGCCCCCCATAAAGTCACTGACTAACTCAGAGTTAGAGAGCTGAAAAGCAGGAAGTAGTGTTCTGGCTGTCATGTTACTCACCCAGTCACTCCAGCCTTTATAAATAATTTTTTTGGCTAACTAACTATATTAGAAACATTTTTTATTTTGCACAGCCTATCTATTAACACCGTTTTTATTTTTACACTGAACTATACCTTTCAAGGACCGTGATAGAGCTGCACTCTTCACAAATGCAATTAATATCCATATCTATTTAAGGTACTCTTTTGTGTGTTAATGTATGGTCTCTTGCAGGCCCTGAGTGACCGCTTCAGTGGTGAAATCCCTGATGATCACATGACGCACAGCTGCTTTTTCCCAGATGAATACTTCACCTGCTCCTCTATCTGCCTCAGCTGCGGGTATGTGCTCTCTTCCTACCCTCAGGCCTCTCTGTTGGTAGATATAGGTGCTGATAAGGAAACAGTTCCATTTTCACATCTTTGCTCCTTTACTTGGCAATGTGAGAGCCACCTCTAATAACTATTATCCTTGAACACTGCAGCATTACCTTGTTGGAAAAAGCCATTGTCCTTGGATGGGGGAGTTTCAAGCCTTCTGTATGCAATAACCTATTTTAATCACTGTTTATATTTGTATTAGCTCTTCATAACATCCATAAAGTCAAATGATGTATTCTAAATACTGTAATTATCATACAATTCTACAGTGGCTGCTTTGGTTACTGTTGTTTTGTTTTTCATGGTCTCTAGAGCAGGTTGTAAAAACAGCATGAATCACTTGAAGGAAGGACTTCGTCACGACACGCAGAGCCGCTGCCGGTACTCACACCAGTATGACAATAGAGTGTTTACTTGCAAGGTGAGCAAGATCCTCTGTCCATAATGTCTCAACACATCTCTCCCGAGACCTTCCTACCATTCCTGCTTTATTTTAAAGGAACGGTTCAGTGTAAAAAATAAAAACTGCGTAAATAGGCTGCGCAAAATAGAATAAAAAAAAAAAATGATAATAGCCAGAACACTACTTCCTGCTTTTCAGCTCTCTAACTCTGCCCCCTCAAGTCACTGATTGATTACTGCCTCGTAACCCATCAGTGTAAACCAAGAGCGCTGCAAAGCAAAAAGTAGTGTTCTGGCTATTATGTTACACATCCACTCACTCCAGCCTTTATACATTTAATTTTTTACTGACTATATTAGAAACATTTTTTATTTTGCACAGCCTATCTATTTACACAGTTTTTATTTTTATATTGAATGAGTTTGAGATGAGTCTGATCTACCAGATCAGAAGATATATAGGCATAGTAAATACAAAGTTCAACCCACACCAAAACTGCGTATTGTTATCAATCTATTATAGGCAGAAAAGAGGGGAAGGCACACAGGTGGCATTAAACACAAGTCTGAAACCCACTTGCCTGTGAATTTACTTATCTCTTTTTGCTAGGTGCAAACAAGGCAAATCGTTTGAACAAAATATAACATTCTAAAAGATACTTGTAGAACAGTGAATAATTATTATGAACGTACTTACTAATTGTCATGCTTAGTAGATAATACAGAAGGTTACCATATTCAGCTGCTTTAGAGCATCACATAGAGTTGTATGATGTCTCCACTTCTCTTGCAGGCTTGCTATGAAAGTGGGAAGGAGGTGAATGTGGTACCCAAAACATCTGCTTCCACGGACTCTCCCTGGTTGGGCCTTGCTAAGTATGCCTGGTCTGGGTAAGTGCCATGTACTGGGTATGTTTTCACACTTTTCCTGTCGCCCCTAAAGTCCTGTTAACGCTTTGACTATTACTTGCTTTAAAGATACGTGATTGAGTGCCCTTCATGTGGCGTGATCTATCGCAGCCGTCAGTACTGGTTTGGGAACCAAGATCCTGTGGATACTGTTGTGCGTACAGAGATACAACATGTCTGGCCTGGAGTAAGCAAAGTAGCATTTACCAAGCTTTCTGTCATGGGTGCCATAAATATTTCTTTAAAACCAAAGATCATTCATTTTATTTCATTAAAGACAAAATATTCCATAAATGTGTTCATTTTTGTATAAATATTCTAGTATCATGTTAGTTTTGGGGTTTTTAACTTATTTTTACAAGCGGGAGGGCCATGTCAGTCGCCATACTGTCAAAAGAAGCCACCAAATGTTTATTTAGTGGTTTACTGTAGTTTTTTTTTAATTTGCCTCGGTTTTATTCAGCAGCACTTTCTTTTTTTGAATCCTAAATTAATGAGCATAATGTACATTTAAGGCAGATGGATTCCTAAAAGACAACAACAATGCAGCTCAGCGTCTCCTGGATGGAATGAACTTCATGGCACAGTCTGTTTCTGAACTAAGTATTGGACCGACCAAAGCAGTGACATCCTGGCTGACTGATCAGATTGCCCCAGCCTACTGGAAGCCAAATTCACAAATACTGGTATGTGTGTGTTATAGTTGCCACTGTAGCCAGAAGAAGTTCTGCGTAGCACAGACTGTTGAGAGAAGTGATCGATTTAATGGCAATAGCCTGATTGTAAGTTGGCAAATTATTCTGGTACAAGCCAAAAGTAGAGAACAAGAACAGGAAGAAAAAAACAAAAAGAGGACACGTTAATGAGCCCTACGTTTTCCAATAGTCGTGGCATATATATTAAAAGGGCTTTTAACTCTGGTTAAAAAAAAGCATGCTGTCCAGCATATTTTTGCTTTGTGGAACACTGTTAACCCCATATATATTAATGCAGAAAGTGCAGTACCCATAGCAACCAATAAGATGTTTGAGTTGGCCAGTAAATGCTACCTGCAGATTGATTGATGCCTTAGACTTTTTGTTAAAAAAAAATCAATATTTCATTCATGTTTTCTGGTGATTGCTTTTAATAGGAATGTACTAAGTGCAAGATCCCCTTTAAAGACAATGACACTAAGCACCACTGTCGGGCCTGTGGGGAGGGCTTCTGTGACAGTTGCTCTTCCAAGAGCCGCCCAGTGCCTGAGCGAGGTTGGGGACTCTCTCCAGTACGTGTCTGTGACAGCTGCTATGATCAGAGAGGACCTCCTGTGGGTAAGAGAATATGAATTCCTCTGTCTGCTTGCATGACCAATGTAAATCCCATTTGAGTTGTCTTATTTGTTTTTTATTCTTGTTTGGCACAACCAGGCATTCCTCACAAGCCCAAATTTAGGACAATCTATACAATGTAATATATATTATATATAAATTGTATCTGTGTGTTAATTTAGGAACCAGCTCATGAGCATCCTTCCTTATGTAGTTCAGGAATATTTTGTTGCCTCCTCTGCCTACGTATCATCAAGTATTATATAGCAATTTGGAGTTGGAAGACAATTTTGATGCTTTCAAATATCCTGTCTTTTGTCATGTGAACTAAAACATGTGCATTTCTGTACTACTAGCTGTAGCAACAAATACTGCAGAAGATGATGAAGGTGGCACCCTGATTGCAAGGAAGGTTGGAGAGGCTGTACAAAACACCTTAGGCGCCGTGGCCAAAACCATTGACTTCCCTCTGGGTAAGATCTTTTATGTTAACCTCTGGCCTTTTTTTGTAGTAGTGGGTTCGAAACTCAGAATTCATTAAATTTCCATGGTTTGGCCCAACAAATTAAACATCCAGCAGATAGTGGACCTAACTCTTCCCATGATCCACTCTCCAGTGATGTCACGTCCTGTTACAGTACTATTTGCAATAATATTTTTGCCCCTGTTCCAACACTTCTGGTAATGCAATTTGTGCCACCATGATCTATAAAACATGCCCCCATCCCTTTGGATCAGGTAGGTCATAGGTTTATATTATCATGTAGCAGGGTCCAGTTTGGGAGGAGAAGGTGGGTTAGGGTTAGACATAGGTAGAAAACTTGCTGACCCAAGTATTGCTAGCATATAGTTATATCTTATAATGATGCCCTAAAGTTAGATTGTGACCTACCAGTAGATCTTGTGTGGATGAGCAGGGCACAGCACCCAAGCATTGTCTACTAGTTTATCCTTCCGGGTGTATCCCCATTAGTCATATTTTTACCCATATTTTTAGGCGTAAGGAGGAAATACAACACTTTTCTTTCTGGGAAATGTTGTGATGGCAGTGACACCCCTGTGTTATAACATTTCTGGAAATGTACCTGTGTCTCAACCCCTTTTAGATTGTAAGCTGTCCTGGGCAGGGCCCTCTCTTGTATTGGTTATTGGTGGTTTTTGTGTGTTTTTAATGTATACTGTACACTTGTTTATTGTACAACGCTACAGAATATGTTGTAGTTTTATAAATAAATGCTACTAATAATCATTTATTGTTTAAACTTTAGTGCACTTATTTTTCCTCCATTTTTAGGTCTGGTGAAAGACGCTGCAAGGCCAACTTACTGGATCCCAGACCATGAAATAAAAGACTGCTACAGCTGCAGGAAAGAGTTCAGCACCAAGCTCTCGAAACACCACTGCCGGGCATGTGGCCAGGGTTTCTGTGACGAGTGTTCAAATGAGAGACGGGCAGTACCCACTCGGGGCTGGGACCATCCTGTCCGTGTCTGCGTAAACTGCAATAAAAAACCTGGTGACCTTTAACTCTTTTGTTTCCACTCCAGTCCTTCGTAATTCAGTAAATTCTCAGGGTTAGAAATAAGTGGAACTTCCTTAATACTTAGGCTTTGTTTGCCTATGTAGGCTCTGACCTTTTGACTGTGGCCTGAATCTTATTAGTCCCTTAGTCACGTATCAATTACACAAAGAGAAAACTTCAGACCTCGGTGAGAGAAGGCAACATTTTTGTAACCTTGCTGGTCAGAGATGGTAAAATGGAATAATATCTGGGACAATGAAACCTCTGATGCAATTTATAATTCTAGGAAAACAATCTTTGCCACTAACCGTATATGCACTTTAAGTCATGCCTGCATGCCAGGGCTCCGAATACTAACGTTTTTTTTTTATGTTCTGTAAATTTATGTTATAAAATGTGGATACCTTTACATGAGATATTTTCTGTGTGGCCAAACTATAGAAATGCACGTGTTAATTAAAAGGCACTATTGTGTAAATACAATGTAATCTTCGTAAAGAATACACTGTAAGGGTTGGGGCAGATTCGGGAAGATTGTCGCCTGGCGACTAATCTCCTCTTCTGCGGGGCGACAATCTCCCCGAACTGCCTTCCGTCTGTCTTCCGCCTGCTTGAATGAAGAATCGCCTGCGCTAATACACTCACGGCGCTTCGATTTCCGAAGTTGCATGAATTCTAAAATCGAATCGCCGCGAACGCATTAGTGCAGACGATTCTTAATTCAAGCAGGCGGAAGGCAGACTCACGGCAGTTCAGGGAGATTGTCGCCCTGCAGAAGAGGCGATTAGTCGCCAGGTGACTAAATCTCCCTGAGTCTGCCCCCAACCCTAAAGCTGTCTGCCCAGTACTGGTGCCAGAAAATCTATTCAGGACAGGAATACATCAGTCAGGTTCTTCCCATTTATATCAGTGATAGGCAGCGGGGGAGGGGGGTGATTTTGGGCATTGTGTACTCAAATCCTCAAAATAATGGTTGTTTCCACAGCAATCCGTTTTATGATGTATTTATCTGTTTAATCTTACAGCTACAATTCTAAAATCTAAAATAAAAAGAACATCTTTTGCCATTTATGAATTGACCTACCCTTACTCTACCTTTGCCTTAACTACAGAAGTGCTTTTATATTGGAAGTGTCAAAGTAAAGCCATACAAATGCTTGTCACTGAATGAGACACTGCTTGACCAATTGTGTCCCTTTAAGCAACACTTCATTAAAGGAGAACTAAAGCGTAACTAAAGAAGTAGGCTGGAAATGTTGTACTTTATGTTTTGTGCTTCTGTATTTGGCCAACGCAACCACAGCCCTTTAGCAGGGAAGGTTTGTGTCTCTACAGATGCCCCAGTAGCTCCACATCTTCTTTTCTGCACATGCTCTGTGCTGCTGTCACTTACTGAGCTTAGGGACCCACTCACAATATACAGTACACATAGAATAGAAATGTCACAATATAAGGCTGATTAGTAATTAATGCAGATAATTACTACATGGCAGCACAGAAACCAGTGCAATTAGCATCAGCATATAATAATCAGCCCTGTAGCATCAGCTTATATTACAGGCCAACCTTCTGCTTGATAATTTGTGATGACCCCTAAGCTTAGCTTCTCAACCGCTGCTCAGAGCCCACTGAGCATGTGAGTGTTGTAGACACTTTCCAAGATGGTGACCTCCTGTGACAAGTGTGAAGTCCTGGATCATTGCTGCTATTGACAAGCTGAAACTTCAGGCTGGTGCAATAAGTTCAGTGTATAAAATATGGCATTTTAACCATATTGATTTTTAGGGTTTAGTTCTCCTTTAACTGCTCAGATCTGTAATCAGCAAGGGACTGCCTGCAGTATAAATACTGTACTGTAATCTGTGAGTTTCACTTATAGCACACAGCTGACTCTAAGACTGTGGTCCCCCACCAGTGGCTTGTAAGTAACATGTTGCTCTCCAACCCCTTGGATGTTGCTCCCAGTGGCCTCAAAGCAGGTGCTTATTTTTGAATGCCAGGCTTGTAGGCAAGTTTTGGTTGCATAAAAACCAGGTGTACTGCCAAACAGAGTCTCCTGTAGGCTGCCAGTCCACATAGGAGATACCAAATAGTCAATCACACCCCAATTTGACATCCCCAGGGCCTTTTTTCATGCGTGTGTTGCTCTCCGACTCTTTTTTTACATTTGAATGTGGCTCACTCGTAAAAAAAAAAAAAGGTTGGGGACCCCTGCTCTAAGACATAGAAACTCAGATGTTGGCTCTAGGATGCACCACCACCAGGTGCCTAAGTTTATTTGCATGCAGACAGATGAGTGGAGAAGCATATGAAAAAGTAGCTGCAAACTATGTTGCCTTTACTAACTTGCTCACTACCTGTGTCCGAGACCCCAAGGCCCCTTTCACTCTTGAAAAAGGGTCACTGACCTTTAAACATGCAGTGTTCAAGTTAAAAGAGAATGGACAACATTTTACCTATGTCATTGGTTCACTGTAAAGAAGCAAGTCCATTGGGTCACCGTGATTGGGTCACAATTGTGCTGGGCCAAATCAAGATGATCTGATTGGCTTCCAAAATTGGGGCTAGCAGTCCTTGTATGATCTAGTAGAATAATTAAAGCAAGAATCATCTAAAGTGGGACCAACCCCTTAATCACTTGATCAATATATCTGTGCTATTTAAAATCTTGTTATAAAAAAAAAAGGATTATTTATGGGATAATAATATCAGCTAACATTGTTAATAATATATAGCCGCATCCTATTTAACTGATGAAGCTACAATGTAACCATACCACATGAAATAAAGTCAATATATTAAATTATGATCGTATAAATTTAATTAAAACATTCCTTGTTCAGTACTTCCAATAACGGCTCTTCCCCTTGTTTTTGGCCTCATTTAAATATTGGGGAATATAAAAGATTTTACTTGCTTTACACTGTGCCTTTTAGCCAAACTAAAAACCAGTTTAGTTTGTAGTAGTGTCTTAGGGCAGTGACTGATGAGAGATTTGTCTCTCATGATTATTTCTACACTACAAATCTCATGAAAATGCATCTCTATTGGAAATAATTGAAATCACCAGCAGTAAAATCAACATATTGCAAAGTCCCCAGAAGCTGCCTCTGGAGGAAACTTCGGGCAACTTTGCGATATCTTGGCCAGCAATTTCAGTTATTTCCGATGCAGATGCATTGTTGGGAGATTTGTCACGCATAAACGCAGGCAACTAATCTCCCCGTCTGCCACTGCCCTTATCAGGTTCTAGGAATCTTAATTTGACTAGTTCTGTTTTTAGCTGTTGAGACTTCATTTCTGTCCCTTATGGGATGGAATCACTGTAAAGTGCTGGAATAATAACTGTGGAAGTTCCTCTTTATACATACTGTATAGCCTGACAGAAGAAAGGAAATTGCAGAATTCCTGTAAAGAAAACTTACCCTGGTGGTCTAGTGGGGGGACGCCCGCCAAACTGGTCTTCCGAGCCTCAAGCGCCGGTATTTTAGGGATCTCGCGGCGCGCCTCCTTGGGATTTAAAGGCGCAGGCTCACTGATGTATGACGTCAGCGCGCAATGGGGCGAAATTTAAACGTACTTAAAGGTACATTTTCTTTTTACACACTGCCCGTTATAGGAGTTTGTTCCTGGTGCTTTCTGAGCTTTTGCTAAACCTGTTTTGAACCTGTTTGATTTCTGTTGTGACCCCTGCCTGGCTTTTGACTATTCTGACCTCTGGATCCTGACCTTTGCCTGATATCCGACTACCTCTTCTGATTGACTTCCTGGTTTGACCCTTGCCTGCCAGACTACGTTTATTCTCTGCCTGCCTCGACCCAACCTGATCTGACTACTCTATTGCCTAACGTCTTGTACCGCGACCTTCTGCCTAAAAGACTCGGCTAACAGTCCTGCCCCTCTGCCTATCCAGAACCTCTAGCCTTGCACCTCTCGTTTAGGTCCTGGGGGCATCCAAGTAGCTGAGGGCTCTTACCGAGGCCAAAGGCGGTCACACTACAGATGAAGCACGAGCGAGACCAAGGTGCTTGGCATTTGTTCTGGTGTTGGGTGCCGACCGTGACAATTCCATTCCTTTGTCGTACGGGTATGGGACCTTTTATCAGATTTAGGGATGCACCAAATCCAAGATTTGTTTTAGGATTCAGCCTTTTTCAGCAGGGTTCGGATTTGGCTGGATCCTTCTGCCCAGCATATGCAAATTAGGGGCAGAGAGGGAAATCGAGTGACTTTTTGTCACAAAACAAGGAAGTAAAAAATGCTTTTCCCTTCCCACCCCAAATTTGCATATGCAAATTAGGATTCGGAATTCAGCCGAATCTTCACCAAAATAGTGGATTCGGTGCATCCCTAATCCGAATGCTCGGGACCTGAGGTTTTCAGAATAAGGGATCTTTCTGTAATGTGGATCTCCATACATTAATCCGACTTAACTAATTAAAACATTAAATCAACCGAATAGAATTGTTTTGTCTATAATAAGGAATAATTATATCTTAGTTGGGATCACGTACAAGGTACTTTTATTATTACAGAGAAAAAGGAAATCATTTTTAAAAAATTTGAGTTATTTGATTATAATCGAGTCTATGGGAGATGGCCTTCCCATAATTCTGAGCTTTTCTGGATAACTGGTTTCCGGATAATGGATCCCATACCTGTACAGAATAGATGAAGTCAATGTCTCAGATTTTTTTGTTGTTGATGGTACTGGAAACTGAAATGCATTTTGCTTAGATAAGAAAGTGTACATTGTGACCACGTAGAGATGTAATCTGCCCACAAATCAGTGCAAACTATTTTCAAAAGGTGTCCACTGCTTTGGTTATTTTTTTTATGAGCGAGGCAGCTAATTCCCCTCTGTAAGAAAACCAACCACTGGAACTTTCTGTTCAACAGCCACATGTATCAGATGTATTTATCAGAACGGCAACTCTGCTGTGATTTTAGAAGGCACAAAGTAAGCTGACCCAACATGGGTAGATTTTCTCTGTATTCCTCTGCATCCATGGTCCTTTTTGGGATTTGGAGCGCTCATTAGGTGCTAATATGGAAGTGGGCCATTGTTTTGACCCAGTACATGAGAAACAAGAGGCTACGGGGCTCTGCTGCCATGAGGCAAACTTAACCGAAATTCCGATTTTTAAGTCAGAATTTTGGCTCTTCTAGTGCAGAGATAGCTATTGTACTAGTGATGCACCCCCCCCCCCCTGACTCGCTCCGATGCAAAATGTAAGTCTCAACTGCTCCGGGAGTGGCTATATCTGCAGCCAACTGACTGTAAAAGCTGGATCATTGGCCTACTTGGCAACAGCCACAATACATCTAAACTTAATCAAGGACTAGCCACAGTAGTAAGTATATGCCTGCACCTTCCAGGCTATGAAACATATAAACATTATTGATGATTTGAATACAATTTTATACCCACACTGTACTCCCTGAGGTCTGGATTTCTGTCAGTCTGTTTATTTATTAAAATTAAAGAAACAATGAGCAAAACAGACCAGTACAAATTTCTGCTGGATTGAGGGGGTGGATGTGTTCTCCACCGCTTACATGTCCGTATATGAATATATTTATTTGACAAATGGATTTAACTTCATGTTTGAAAGAAATTACACGCAAATATAGGCATGTTCTATTATTTGTGGTGTTTTAGTTATTTAGCTTTTTATTCAGCAGCTCTCCTGTTTGCAATTTTTTAGCAATCTGGCTCCAAATTACCCTAGCAACCATGCGCCGATTTAAAGAAGGCACTGAAATATGAATAGGAGAGGCCTGGATAGAAATGTGAGTAATAAAAAGCAGCAAAAACGTACGGAGCATTTGTTTTTTTAGATGGGGTCTGTGACCCCCATTTGAAAGCTGGAAAGATTCAGAAGAAAAATAATTCAAAAAAATAAAGGCCAATTTAAAAGTTGCTTCAAATTTGCCTCTATATATTCTAAGGGGCAGATTTATCAAGGGTCGAATTTCGAAGTTTTTCAATTCGATGGTCGAATTTCTAAGTTTTTTGACCGAATTCGGCAATCCTACGATCGAATAAAAATCGAACGATTCGAACGATTTTAGCATAAGTCTAAAGACTTAGAAAAAGTTTATGGAAGGTCCCCATAGGCTAACATAGCAATTCGGCAGGTTTAATTTGGCAAAGTATTGAAGTCAAAGTTTTTTTAAAGAGACAGTACTTTGATTATCGAATGGTCGAATATTCGAACGATTGTACTTCGAATCAAGATTATTAAGCATAAGGGCAGTGAGCAGCACCAGAGATGTTTTAGCTCTGATAATGCTGGAAGCTGCAGGCTCAAGGGGTGGGGCTGGGAGGTCACATAGGCAGGAAGCTGTTTGCTCAGAGAGGTCAGGAGGAAGTGGAAGTGCCTGCTGGGGAGGAAGTTGCAGGAAAGACTTGCTGCAGTGTGGGCTGGTGGCTGCACAACAGAGTGGGATAAGTTTCGGCGCCCCCTCCATTTGGACTGATTCCTCAGCGCTGTGCCCCATGTAGGGTTGCCACCTGGCCGGTAAATTACCGGCCTAGCCGGTAAAATAGGTATGTAGGCCGGTGCCGGTATTAAGATAATACTGGCAATTACATTGGCCGGTAATTTTTTGTGGGTTGAAATGACACTTACTTTTAAGCAGCTTCGCTGCTCCCTCCTCCCTCCCTGCTCCAAATTCCCCTGATCAGCTACTGTATGCGGGCTGCGCTACGGCGCACTCTCGCGTGATGAGAAGTTTGTGGGCGGCGTCAACATGACTGGGGGGCTTTAATAGCTAGGCACAGGGTGTGTGGCTTTGGGCGGGATTGGGGGTGTGGCTTTGGGCGGGGCTAATACAGGTATTTTTTTTTTATAGAAAAGGTGGCAACCCTAGCCCCATGTTATGTTACTGGACTGTTAATCTATAACCCTGTTATACACAAGTGCAGCTGGAATACACCAACTTTCCCTCTTGCTGGACTGCCTGAAAGAGACTGGAGGTGAATCTTATATGAGAATCTTATGTGAGACTGTTGCCTGAGGCCAGCTGCTGCCTGGAGGGACTAGGCCACAAATATACAGAGTTGTGCTCCTGTTGAGCAGTTGTTCCCTCATGCATAAAGGGATTGCTTGTTATTAAAGTAGGGATTGCTTGTTATTAAAGTTTCCTTGTACTGTTACCTGCCTGTGTGCTTCTTATGTGCCCATAAACCAGTCCCATGCTCTGGGACGTCACACAAATGTTATGGTGTAAGACTTTAAGATTAATACTTTTAAAATATTGCCAAGTCTGCAGTCAGACCAAGATTCTGCCCACAGTAACTGGAGCACATGCATTTAAAACGTATTGCGCGCTCTTAACGGTGACATGTTCAGGTCAGCAGCCGGGGTTGTTTTCACACATGTGCACAACATCTGTGGCGGCCATCTTGAAGACATAGAAGATGGCAATATGGTCCCCATGAGGGTGATGAGGAAGAGACACAGTGCAGATGGCAACGCTGAAAGCATTATTATGGAAAAAGGAACCTAGTGATTAATGACAGGGATGGGCCTACATGACATATTAAATAGTTAGGGGAAAGGGTTCCCTTGTCCTTTAGTACAAATCTGGTCATAGTTATTGGCTCATGTTGAACACAGGTGTATATTGTCTCATTATAAGAATTCTACCGCTGAAATATGTTATTAAAAAAATAAAACAAATACACTGGTACGAGTATAAGGCTTGTATTTCAAGACTGTTCTTCAGCAAATGATACATTTAAGTTTACTTTATTAACACAGTAATTAAACTTAAATCTCTGAAACCAAATGAATGATTTATTTTTTTAGTAACCTTCTCTCTCACTAAGAACCAAAACCTTTTGCAAAACTGGAGCTCAACTATGTTGCTTTCTGAGCAGGAATTAGCTTTTGCCTTCAGTTGGAAGGTTGTTATTTAACCAGCATAAAAACATTTAAATATTTATGAATGTAAATACATTTTTACCTAGAAGCAATATGTGAAAGTTAAGCAACACTCTTCTTTGAAGAGTGACAAACAGTGCTGTAAAATGCGCGACTTAAAGGAATTGTTCAGTATAAAAATAAAAAGTGGGTAAATAGATAGTGTGCAAAATAAAAAATGTTTCTAATATAGTTAGTTAGCCAAAAATGTAATGTATAAAGACTGGAGTGAGTGGATGAACATAATAGCCAGAACTCAACTTCCTGCTTTGCAGCTCTCTTGGTTTTCACTGATTGGTTACCAGGCAGTAACCAATCAGTGACTACAGGGGGGGGGTCACATGGGTCATAACTGCTTGTGAATCTGAGCTGAATGTTAAGCATCAATTGCAAACTCACTGAACTGTTATGTCCCATGTGGCTTAAAGTCACTGTCTAACTCAGAGTTAAAGAGCTGAAAAGCAGGAAGTAGAGTTCTGGCTATTATGTTAGACATCCAGTCATTCGAGCCTTTGTACATTTGTTAACTAACTATATTAGAATTTTTTTATTTTGCACAGCCTATCTATTTACCCAGTCTTTATTTTTACATTGAACTGTTTAAAGCATCAGTAAAATACATACTATGAAATAAACCTCTCTGTTTAATAACCCTAATTCTGTGGTTACAAAGTGCAGGAGCTCTTTAATAAAACTTTTGAAAACAAAAAAAATGAGATTTTGTGTACTCACCATAAAATCTTTTTCTCTCTGGTAGCTTGGGGGACACAGGGAACCATGGGGTATAGCTGATGCCATTAGGAGGTAGGACACAACAACTGAAAAATTAGCTCCTCCTCCACTGGCTATACCCCCAGCAGGCGGAGCCTACTCCAGTTTGTCCCAAAGAAGGAACGAAGGAGGTTTTATTATTTTTAAACTTCAACAATTAACTTGAAAACTTATCATACATGTTACTGAGAAAAAACAGAAGAGGCCTCCACTAAGGGAGGGAAGCCCTGTGTCCCCCTAGCTACCAGAGAGAAAAAGATTTTACGGTGAGTACACAAAATCTCATTTTCTCTAGTGTATGCTTGGGGAACACAGGGAACCATGGGGACGTACCAAAGCTGTCCCCCAGTAGTAAGGTGGGAGAGGCCCTAACTGGATTTTTCCACCGCGGCCTGAAGCACCTTTCTACCAAAGCGTGTGTCATGTGATAGAATTTTGCAAAGGGGTGGATGGATGTCCACGTAGCTGCTTTGCACAACTGCTCTGCTGAGGCCTGATTCCGAAAAGCCCAGGTCGTGCTCATTCCCCTTGTGGAATGCGCTTTCACTTTATCCGGTGGTGTTAACCCTTGTGCCACATAAGCTCTTTGAATCGTCTGCTTGACCCATCTGGATATGGAAGCCTTAGTGGCTGGAGATCCTTTTAGTGGACCTGAGGTTAACATGAAAAGAGAGTCAGTCTTTCGTACATCCTGTACTCTATGTAGATAGAATTTTAAAGCACGTACTGGATCCAAAGTATGAAGTGCTGCTTCTTTGGGGTTTTTTGGGGCAGAAGGTAGGAATAGTTATTTCCTGGTTGATGTGAAATGCCGATACCACCTTAGGCAGGAAGGAAGGTACCGTACGAAGCACTGCTCTGTCATGCTGAAAAGTGAGAAAACGGAGATTTGCAGGATAGTGCACTGATTTCGGACACTCGTTTTGCTGAGGTAATTGCGAATAGGAACACGGTCTTTAATGTTACCCAATGTAATGGTATTGATGCCATTGGTTCAAAGGGAGCTCTCTGTAGTGCTTTAAGATCCCATGTCGGTACTGATTTACGGAAAGGAGGAACCACGTGCTACCCCCTGTAAAAATGTTTTGACATCCGATAGAAGGGCTAGCCTTTTTTGGAATAAAATAGATAGGGCAGAAATCTGTGATTTGAGGGAACCGAGTGATAATCCTAGAGACACACCTTCCTGGAGGAATTCTAACAATTTTGACATTGAAAAAGATCTAAAGTTTACTTTATGTCTGTAGCACCATTGTCTGTAACTAATCCATACCCGATAGTATGATCTGGCCAAGGAAGGCTTTCGCGCTGCTCGCATAGTTCGAATTACAGCGTCCGAGAATCCCTTCTGCTTCAGAATGGGGAATTGGAGGAAATGCGTAGGATAGTTGAAAATCCCACGGGGCTGTGAGAGCGTCTGCTGCTAATGCCAGAGGGTCCCGGCACCGAGCAAGGAAGGTTGGTACCTGTCGGTTGTGGCGAGAAACCATTAGGTCTACTTCCAGCAAGCCCCATCTTGCGTTTATTTCTTGAAAAATCTCCTCCTTTAGCGCCCATTCTCCTGGGTCTAATGTTTGGCGGCTGAGGAAGTCTGCTTCCCAGTTTTGCAGGCCTGGGATGAAAATGGCCGATAGTCTGGCGTTGTTCTGTTCCGCCCACCGGAAAATGTGCCTGACTTCTTGTAAGGCCGCCTTGCTTCTTGTGCCCCCCTGGTGGTTTATATAAGCCACCGCTGTCAAATTGTCTGACTGTATCTTTATCGGTTGGCCTGATAGTTCTGTTTGCCAGTGACTGAGTCCTAGACAAATAGCCCTGATCTCCAGAAGATTTATGGGTAAACGGTTCTCCACTTGAGTCCACAGACCTTGTGCGGATCTGCCCTCTAGTACTGCTCCCCAACCCGACAGGCTCGCATCTGTTGTCATTAGTCTCCATTGTGACTCTCCGAGAGGTTTTCCCTTGGAACTGCACTGTGTTCGTAGCCACCAGGTCAGGGATACTTGCGTCCTGTGAGAAAGACGGATCTCTTGAGTCAAGTGTTTTCTTTTCCATAATGTAAGAATGTTCCATTGAAGTTCCCGCATGTGAATTTGGGCGAATGGAACCGCTTCTATTGTTGATACCATGACCCCCACTACTTTCATGCAGAATCTGATTGAATGGCTTGTTTTTGCCAGTAAGGAACGTATTAGAGCTTTGAGATGAACAATCTTTTCCTGAGTTAGGGACAATCTTTGTGTCCGTGTGTCGAACAGTAGTCCTAGAAAAACCATAGACTGTCTGGGTGTTGTGGATGATTTTTCTAGATTGATAGACCATCCGAGATCTTGTAGTTTGTTCATAGCAAGATGGGTTGCTCTTTGTGCTTCTGCTAAAGAGGGTGCTTTGATTAACAGGTCGTCGAGATACGGGGTTATGGATATTCCTAACTGCCGTATCTCTGCAGTGGCTACTGCCATGATTTTTGTGAACACCCTTAGTGCCGAAGTGAGGCCAAAAGGAAGTGCCCTGAATTGGTAGTGGCGGTTTTGTATGGCGAATCGTAAGTACTTTTGATGAGAAGGGAAGATTGGCACATGCAGGTAGACGTCCTTTATGTCTAGGGACGTCATGAATTGGCCTGGGGTCATTGCTGCAATGATGGCGCGTAGAGATTCCATTTTGAACTTTCTTGGACGAACAAATTTGTTTAGTCCCTTTAGATCTAGTACTGGACGTACCGATCCGTCTTTTTTGGGAACGACAAACAGATTGGAATAGTATGCCCTGAAGTGCTCCTTTGGAGGAACCGAGGAAATGACCTCTGCTTGTAAAAGAGTAGACAGCACGTTTTGGAAGGCCTTGAACTTTGTTGGTTCTCTTGGGATTCTTGACATGAAAAATTGGCGAGGGGGCAACAAATCGAATTCTAGGTGATAACCTTGAGTTACCACCTCCTGTATCCAAGAATTTGATGTGATTTCTAGAAAAGTGGAGTAGCCTTCCCCCCATAGGCGTTCCATGTGCCGGAGGCCTCCCGTCATGCGGTGGAGGACTTGTCCGACGTTCTGGTAGAGGGTTTGCGAGCCTGCCAGGAGATTCTGGGCTTACCCGTGAAGCATCCTCTGTTGGAGGTTGTATGCCGTGGTGGAGAGTGTCTAGAGCTCTTGTTTTGTGAAGGGCGAAAAAACCTCCCTCTCCGAAAGGAAGAACGGGCTTTTGGTTGAGGAAGTAGCGTGCTCTTTCCTCCTGTTGCTTGACTAATGATCTTGTCCAGATCTGGGCCGAACAGGAGTTTTCCCTTAAATGGCAATGATGTAAGAGACTTTTTGGATGACAAATCAAATCAAAAGTGGCTATAGATAGCGCTGAAGCTCTGCTAACTGCCTGTGTTGCGTCTAAGGCCGCCTCACAAATATATTCATTTGCGTCTTTGATTTGCGTTGCCACCTGCGAAAGTTCTTGTCTTGGCACTCCCGATAGAATTGCCTGAACAAGCATGGGCGTCCACAGAGGGGGGCAAGAGGGGTCAGTGCCCCCCCCTGGGACCAGCAGACTGACCATCTGTTTATTCGGGCATTTTGTAATGTGGGCCGCTCCTGATCTATAATGTTCATTTCAAACTGTGGGCTCTAGGACCGCTCCTCCGTCCCAGCTCCCACTGTGGCTCCGCCCCTTCCACTCGTCTCCGTTCTCATGCTGTGCTGTGTGCAGGCCTGCCTGCCTGCCATCAGGGGGAACAAGGAAGAAAGTTTTGGGCCAGGCAGGATTTAGGCTCAAAGGGGGATTAGCCAGCCCCCCTTACGAGCGTGGACATCACTGATGCCGAAGACGGAAGTACAGGAACTGATGTGGTAAGAAGGGGAAGCCAGCAGTCACTGTGCTTCTCAGGAATCTCTTTAGCCTGCACTCTGTCTCTCTCTACCCCTCTCTCTCTCTGAGTCTTTGTTTCTCTCTCTGCCTCTCTCTCTCTGTCCGTCTGTCTCTCTCTCGCTGCACTCTTTCTTTCTCTCACTGCACTCTGTCTCTCTCTGTGAGTCTCTGTCTCTCTCTGCACTCTGCCTCTCTCACTACACTCTCTCTTTCACTGCACTCTGTCTCTCTCTGCACTGTCTCTCTCTCTCTCTCTCTACTCTGTCTTTTTCTCTCTCTGCACTCTGTTGTTCTCTGCACTCTGTCTCACTGCACTCTGCTTCTCTCTGCACTCTGACTCTCTCTGTGAGTCCCTCTCTTTCTACAGTCTCTATCTGTCCACCAATGAAGTTTTTTTTTAACTTTTATGGGGGGCCCCTATCCTAACCACCAATTGTTTTTTTTAACTTGTATGGGGGTCCCTGGTAACCAGTGGGTTTCTAGTGTTTGTTTTATCTCCCATGTTTGTGTGGCTTTTATTACTGTGGTGTTGGGTCTGGGACTGTCATCTAGATTATGTAGGTACCCAGCAGAATGAATTGTAAAAAAGAACATGTGGCTACATGGGGTATTTATGCATGTACTTGCCCCTGTGCCATCTGTTTGTGAGTTCTGGGGGTATTTATACATGTACGTGCCCCTGTGCCATCTGTTTGTGAGTTCTGGGGGTATTTATACATGTACGTGCCCCTGTGCCATCTGTTTGTGAGTTCTGGGGGTATTTATACATGTACTTACCACTGTACCATCTGTTTGTGAGTTCTGGGGGTATTTATACATGTACTTGCCCCTGTGCCATCTGTTTGTGAGTTCTGGGGGTATTTATACATGTACTTGCCCCTGTGCCATCTGTTTGTGAGTTCTGGGGGTATTTATACATGAACTTGCCCCTGTGCCATCTGTTTGTGAGTTCTGGGGGTATTTATACATGAACTTGCCACTTTGCCATCTTTGTGTGAACTAGGGTTGCCACTTGTCAGACAACCGGTATTTTGAAGGGTTGCCCGGGTCAAATTAGGGAAACTGTGCAGGATTCCCTTGATTGACCCGGCGATCGGCTGATCGCCGTGGCATAGCTCCACCCCTTGATGGCAGTGACACACCCACCTATCTCACAGGCCCGCCCACAGATGCCTCCTTGCCCCACCCTGGAAAATTTTCTGTGGACACCCATGTGAACAAGGGATTCAGACCATGTTTGTACTGCCCTGCTAACCCATGCTGTAGCCAGGATAGGGCGAAGGGCCGTGCCTGAGTCCTTAAAGGACGAGGCATCTGGTACTGGAAGAGCTGTGTTTTTGGATAAGCGTGAAACTGGAGCATCCACTGAAGGAGGAGAAGACCATTTCTCTGTGGTATCTGCAGAGAATGGATAGAGTTTGAGGAATCTGCGGTTTGGTTGGAAACGACTTTCCGGCTTGTTCCACTCCTGTTGGATTATTTGCTCAAGCTGTGCGTGAGAAGGGAAAGTAGGTGCAGATCTACTACTTCTTTTAAACAGTATCTTAGACTTATCTGTACTGGTCTCTGGTTCCTGTATGTTAAGAGTCTCCAGAACGGAAGTAATTAAATCATCTATCGCTTTAGCAGAGAATTTTGAAGGCTCCTCATCTAACATGTCAGAACTGCAAGATAACTCCCCCTCTGATAGATCAAGGGTCTCCTCCCTGTCTGGTACAGGTGAGGAATCTCTGGAACAATTGTCACTCTCTTCGTCCGAAGACGAGGGTGCTCTACGTTTTGATCCCCTATGTCTAGGTTTATCTAGTCTTGACAGGATTTTATCCAAAGATGATGCTAATTTTGGTATGCCAGTAGCTAACTGGGCTGCCCAGTCTGGAATTACTGTCTGAATTGGATTAGATACATCTGTGACAGTCACAGTAGGTGTCTGAGGAATTTGTTCTGTTTGAATAGGAGCAGAGCCTGGGAGTTCTTTCTCAGGCTCAGCTGTTTTACACTTAGAGCAACTAGGCTCTTTTTGCCCTGAGGGGAGCTTTTTGCGGCACTTGGCACATGCAAGGTATCTTACCGAGGCTGTCTTCCCCCTGGAAAAAATAAACATTTCTTGAGGGAAACCATGACATGTCCTGACCTCCTGAGGACACAACAAAAAACTGGAGTAGGCTCCGCCTGCTGGGGGGTATAGCCAGCGGAGGAGGAGCTAATTTTTCAGTTGTTGTGTCCTACCTCCTAATGGCATCAGCTATACCCCATGGTTCCCTGTGTCCCCCAAGCATACACTAGAGAAAAAAAGTTTCTATACATATTTATCTTTTCATGTGGATTTTGTTAAGTCAGCCTTAGATGGCAGGTGATTATGCGCTGAAGCCCCCTCTTACATACATTGTGATCATTCGGCAGCCCTCCCTGCCTGACAGAAATGTACTGATTTATTATTGGCGGCTGAGAATAAAAACGTTTCATATTTCAATCAGTGTTGGCATGTTCTCTGCACATTAGCACAGTTCCCTTATGGAAATAATAGTAATAGGGTGTTTTGGTGTTAAAAAAATAAAAAGATTGAGCGTTGGAATCTCCAATGAGACAATGAGAATAGTAGATAGTAAACACTGGCAAGCTTTCTCAGAAAACCATTACTGCTCATTCAGTGTCCCAATTGTTTATCATAAGATACTGTACTGGAAACATTACATTGTGGCACTGGAATCCGTTCACATCAAAGATTACTGGAGTTATAGCTATACAAATACATGTCTCTGTTGACAGCCATGAGCAGGCCAGGGACCTTGTGTCCCTTTATTCCTAGGTAAGGAGAGAAAACCACACTGGGAATGGAGTCCTTTGCAGCTGGATGTGGGGAAGGTATAGTCCTCAGCAACCTGGTATCCTCTAGGTCCCAGATTCGTGTGTAACAGTCTTGGCCAACTATGGGTGAAAGCAATACACACACATTATTTAGCAGGTATGTCAAGAGCAATATACAAGCTTTAAAAACTCAGATCCCTATTGTGGCAACACTGATACACAGCAAACGGCTGAATCTGTTTCCTTATCAGAAGCTCGGTTTTATGGAGACGTTATGTCCAATTATACTGCAGGTGCACAAAGGTAAAATCTAAACTTGACTCCCAATAATAAACAAACCAGTCTTCCCGCCAGGACTCAGCAATACACAACTCTGCAAATGGCTGATATATGATAACCTACAGGTGATTCACTTATACTTTTCAGGAAAATATGCAGTAATCTACAGCAGATCTCTTTTACTAACTCAAATACAACACTACTACCACGGTCTAGATGGAGCCCAGGCCTTTAACTGACCGTTGCTCCCATTTGAATCCCTGTGCTCCACAGATGAACCTACAACTAACCTATCTTCTTTGCACAAACCTCTACAATCAGCACCCAACTTGTTGCAACTGGAGTACCTTCAGAAATGGTCAAGAGACTTGCAAAACAACCTGGAAGAGACACAAGCAAACACAATAACCCGCACTCTGATGACCAGTTCCAGCTGTTGTTGAATGAAAGAAACCAACTATAAATTACTTACATAATGGTACCTTACCCTGACCAGACTTCACAAAATATGGCATCAACAACAGACCAATGCTGGCAGTGCCACCAAGCAGAAGGCACCTTACTCCACATATTCTGGGACTGCCCTAAAATCCAACCATTCTGGCAACAAGTCAGGAACCTCTCAGAATAGATAATCAAAACTACAATACCAGATGACCAGGCATACGCAATACAATTCAACCTGAACAAGCCAATAATACATTTCCCATCAACCATAGAGCCACACCTACTAAATACAGCCAAGTTGTTGATTCCCGCACTGTGGAAACAGACACAACCCCCCAGGGTCCAAGATTGGATAAACAAAATAAACAAATTATTCAGATTTGAGGAGCTCTCCACATCACCACCTGAACAGGTCACAAAGTCTACAGCTAAATGGGTACTCAAGGCTATCTTCAAAGACTCTGATGAATATAAAATGCTAATGAACACGTAAGGATGTAGACCAACCAATCCCCTCTCACTCTTTAGGCTTTCTACACTACACAGCCAACGCTCTTTTCCTCTCTCTCTCTCTCTCTCTCTCTCTCTCTCTTCTCATCTCTTCCTCTTTCTTCCCCATCCATCCCTCCCTCCCAGCCCAAACCCTCTCTTCCTTGAAATAAACTTACCGAGCCCCACCCCCCCAATTGTTGAACCCCCCACCTTACCCCTCCAATTGTTGAATATCATTCATGAATCATAGAACTACTACATTGAACTGCTAAGCATGATTACACTGATACTGTAACGGTATACTCTGCAAATGTACTCTGCCTATTAAGACATGCTACTGTTACCATTGTTGTGTTTCTGACTTACTAAAAACATCCAATATGATATCATAATTGGAAAAAGCAAGAAAAAAAAAATCTAAACTGGATCGATATTACCACACTAAAGTACACAGCTTGTGAATTACTTACTAGGTTAAGAAAAATAATAGGGATGCACCGAATCCACTATTTTGGATTCGGCCAAACCCCTGAATCCCTCACGAAAGATTCAGCCGAATACCGAACCAAATGAGAAGGGGAAAACATTTTGTAACTTCTTTGTTTTGTGACAAAAAGTGTCACGTGATTTCTCTCCCCACCCCTAATTTGCATATGCAAATTCGGATTAGGTTCAGCCTGGCAGAAGGATTTGACGAATCCTGCTGAAAAAGCCCGAATCCCGAACCGAACCCTGGATTCGGTGCATCCCTAAAAAATAAGTAACCAAAAAAAGACACCATTTAGGTTATGGTAGAAAGAAGAAAAAGTTTGTACCAGTGTCACGATAGAGCTCCTGCGCCACAGCTTCTGTCTCAAATAAGAAGCAATGCAAATGCCAAATCTTTAAGGTTGTGGACAAACAGGAACATAAAACCGCAGAAACTGTGCTGCAAGGTTTTTTTTTTATTCACAACATGTTTCGACCCACATGTTGTGAATAAAAAAACCTTGCAGCACAGTTTCTGCGGTTTTATGTTCCTGTTGGTCCACAACCTTAAAGATTTGGCATTAGGTTATGGTAGACACTTTAAAGGTGGTAATACACAAGGAGATCCGCTTGTGATATCGCCAAACGAGCGGATCTCTCCCTGATATGTCCAAGGGCCCAACGATCGGATCAGAATGGAGGCCAAACGGGCAGTCGGTTTGTGGGAACACATCAAGATGCAGCCGCGATCCGACGGGATTTTTTAACCTGCTCGATCAGCATCTGGCCGACTTTCGGCCAGATATCGATCGGGGACACCCGTCGGATGGTCCCACACACGGGCCAATACACTGCCGACTTAGTCTGTCGGCAGCTTTTATTGGCCTGTGTATGGGGGCCTTTAGGGAAGATGCTTATTCGCATTAATACTTCCTTATTTTGCTGGGCTGAGAGAAACAAGTGCCTGAGGCTGCCCACACACCCTGGACATACACTGCTGCTCGTGCCAGTTCCTACAACGGAAGGAGTGGTAGGAACTGCAGTTTTTATTATAATAATCTCTTACCCGAGATCTGGACCAATGCTCTTGGGAACAACTCTAGGAACACCACGTCACAATCTTCTTCCTGGATCTTTTCTGTGCCCTTGGCCTGGGTGCACATTTGCAGTAGAGCGAATAGCCAACTTTTTACTTTTAAGTTTGGCATTCACTTTACCGCACATATGCACCCAGACCAGACTATAAAAAGGACGAGGAAGAAGAAATTCGAGACATGGCACTCCTACAGTAGTACATTAGGCAGTGTGGTTTTCAGCAATCAGATGCATTGGCCCATGGTCTCAGGTAAGCAATTATAATCACTGGGGTACCAAAGATTTAGGCATCTCCCCCAGCTCTTTGGGCATTGACTTTAATTTTACATGACAAACAGAGCTACCTTGCTAATAATGAATGTAATATTCCTACCTGCCATTAGTAACCCTTCATCTTCTTTCACGTGTAATGGTAGAATTGCATAACTGTTATTGTGCCCCTTGTAGTGCTTCACACTTTTCTGCATTCTCACATCCCACAGTTTAATCTGATGATGGAAGCACAAATATAAAATAAATGGGAAAGGAAAAAAAAACCTCCATTGGTGAAAACAAGGCCCTCATTTGCAATGTACCTGCCCCGACATGTCTGACACCATCAAGTAGTTTTCATCCTGGAGAAGACGTAAAGAGGTGATAGCTGAGTTCTGAGTGAAAGACGTGGCCTTTCTGAAGGAAGCTGGGCATGTGGTAGGTACACGGAAGTCAAGGGAGAAAACCTCTCCTGAGCGCAAACCATTGTACAGCAGCAATGTCTGCAAATAAAAATGTTCCACCATAAGGTTACTTACGTTCCTACTACCTGTATATTGCACAGAGTTTGTATTACGAGAGTATCATTGTGCCCTAGGCACATGCCTCTTCTTCCTACCCCTAGTTTCAATCCGGGTTCAGATCCTTCAATTTTTAAACTCACCTTAGTAGCAAACTGCTGAGCCAATACATCACTATTTGTTATGAAAGTGCTGCGGATGTCCGGAATTACATTTATTAACCAGATCTGCCGCTTTAGTCCTTAAAGAAAAGCAAAAAAAATTCTATGAAAATAATGACTAGCGACGGGCAAATCTGGGCCGTTTCACTTCGAATAATTCGCGAAACGGCGGAAAAATTTGTGAAACTGCAAAAATTCGTGAAATGCATTGAAGTCAATGTGCGTCCGAATAATTTTAAACGTGAAAATTCGTTGCAAATCCATGCCTGCCGAATATATTCGCCTAATCACTAATAATGACTACTTATTGTTTAATGTTAATAAATGAGCTAGTGCATTTGAGTTTAAATATACACAGAAGAGAACTTGGACACCAGGAGCTAAAAATACTAATTCAAGACATAGATTAGAGTCCCAGAATGAGAATATTCCAGGGTCGGACTGGGGGGCTCCTGTCCAGGGCTTGGCGCGAGGGTGAAGCTCGGCGCTCCTGCTTGAAAGGTGCCGCTCGGTGCGCCTGCATGAATGGCCCTGCGCGCATGCCGACATGGCGCTGCGCCTAAGGAAAACGTTCTTTTTGTACAAACTGATGGGGAGAGGGGTCTGGTCCGACACTGGAATATTCTCAGATGACCTCCTTAGGAGACTAGTTTAGAGTGTTCTAGTTCAGCTTGGCTTCTAGCGCTATATGACAACAGTATTTAATTTAGTATACACAGGCAGCGATCATTTATGCCTATAACTAAACACACACAGTAATGGGAGTATCAGTTTTAATAAGGGGAAGAGGAAATGCTGTATGTGACAGTAGCCCGTAACTGAAAGATGAGCCTGTAATGGTTGATACAAATACTCATATCTTAATGTTTTATAAAGAAAACTAAAATATCATCAGACAACCTGTACAGTGGCTTAGCTAGGAGTCAGAGGGTAACATGCAGTTCTACATGAATAATAATCACAGCAATTCTTTTATGAGCATATTCACTTGAAAGTGTTAGAGGAGACATCCTTACCTGCAGAATAGCTACTCTCCATTTGAGGGTTTGAGCACCACGCACATGACCAAACATCGGAGATTTTCACTTTGTAGAGTATCGCTGAGCAGTCATCCTCTAACAAAACACAGATCAAAATTAATCTGAAACGATCATCTAAAATCTATTTCAGCTTATACCCCCATTATTTTTATTATCCGAGGATTAACTTGCGTGGGCTTGCTGGGCAGGCATACTCTGAACTGTCTTGCCAAATATGGAAAAGTCAGCAGCAGTGTTGGTAGAAAATCTGCCTAACAGTGATGGGGTCCTGAATTAAATGTTGGCTTGGGCACTATCTACAAGTTTGTATGTTCTCCCTGTGTCTGCATGGATGTCCTCTAATTTTCTCTCAAAACAAAATGGAACGTCACCTGGCTCCAAATAAAACTGACCACAGTGTGTGTGTGTGTGAATATGGTAAGGACCCTAGATGTAAACTCTACTGGGTCAGGGAATGCTGTGAATAGGGTATAATCTCTGTATCAGTGCTGCATAAATGAGTCCGTGCTATATAAATAACAGTTAACAAAAACACAACAAAAGCCATAAAGTGGTACAGCAAAATATGGACTTTGTTTAACAGACATTTATTGTATTTCTAAAGAAGATGTTGAGCAATCAATGCCCTCTTTTTGGAACACTTTGCATTATAGGCATCGCTGCTGGGTAGGCAGCTAGCTCTGAGGGCAAGTTTAGAGGCCTAAATAACTACATTGTTAAAGATTATCTATTTTTCAGTTATAAAAACAAACAAAGTTGTGTACCTTGAAGTTAGGAAACTGTTCTAAAAATATTTTATATCACTCGCTAGCATTTTTTATGCTAAGGAATTGAAAAGATGTGGCTCAATTTTTTTTTACAGTAGACCAAGTTAAAGAACCAGTAACATCACATTTTTTTAATACTTATTTTCCCCCAAAATAGCTATAATGATATGCAAGGCTTACTTCCCCTTGGCTTTTATCAAATCTTCATCTAAAATTTGAAATGCAAAATGCCCCATAGGAGAAAGGCGAGGGCAGCTTGAATTCCTCTGTGCCCTAAACCGGAGCTTAAATTTATGTTTCTATTCCTTCAGACAGCTTGTAATGATGTGAGCATATTTTTAATGGCTCCTATGGGGCACTTTGAAAGTCAAATTCAAGCTAAAGATTTGAAAATCTCCAAGGGGAAATATGACTTACTTATTATAGCTGTTTTGGGGGGATTAATTGAACAAATTTGGTGTTCCTTTAAGATCTGCATACAGTGCTGTAAAACTCCTTTATACCAAGATAATGGTTTGCACCCAGAAAATGGTTATATGTTTCCATTGGACAAGAACAGGTGGGGACAAATGAAAAAATAAATTCAGTGTTTCTAACACTGCTGGCTTTTTTTAACAGTAAATCAGTAAAGGCAAGCAACAGAACAGCTATGATACACACAAGTGAGAGGGAAAACACCTGCTCAGGTAGGGCCCTTGATGCTGGAGGTTGAATTTCTATTTAAACCTTATCATGTCTAATTAATGGGACAACTGGTTGATATGTCAAAGTAGAATAAAAATAATAATGGAATATTTTAACATTTGTCAGACTTTAACTTGGCAGATAAAAAGTAAAATGGTACCAGAGTCATCAAGATTCCTGAATATGCAAGCTGGAATAAGACTGAGGCAGCCTTTAGTCTCTTCGGCTTCCAGGAGGCAAACACTATTCTGAGATTAAGGACTATAATACAGAAGAGCCAAGCTAATATTGTTCTATCATGGGTCATTGGTTTACTTATAGGATCTGTTATCCAGACATACAGTTGCTGACAGTAGTGTCATTTTATACAAATAGATGTATAAGTGCTTTTTCTTTTGCCATAAAGAGGATACAGAATGTGAGAGTCAGGTCCAGTCACTGATGCCCAACATGCTGCAATCACCTGCAGTGGAAAAAAAAACACACAATAAAAATACAAAATATCACCAAAGTGAAAGTTTTTTCAAATAAATCTTAATGGATTTAGCAAAGACTTTATCAAAGCTTCTTGTCTTTGCTTTATCAAAGAAGACCGAAACCTTTCCATTCCCTAGCACTCTAAAGGTGGTATTCCAAATTTCATGACAAATAAAGTCTACATACTATTAGCAGTTATAGTGGGATTACGCTGCAATTGTGTATGCATATATTACACAATTATAAAACATTGAAAGGACACATATAGGGGCAAATTTACTTATGGTCGAATATCGAGGGTTAATTAACCCTCGATATTCAACTGCCGAATGGAAATCCTTCGACTTCGAATAACGAAGTTGAAGGATTTACCGCAATTCATTTGATCGAACGATCAATAGAAAAATCATTCGATCGAACGATTAAATCCTTCAAATCGTTTGATTCGTAGGATTTTAATCCATCGATCAACGATTTTTGTTTAAAGAGACAGTACTTCGACTATTGAATGGTCGAATAGTCAAACGATTTTTAGTTCGAATCGTTCAATTCGAAGTCGAAGTAGCCAATTCGATGGTCGAAGAACCAAAAAAAACATTCGAAACTCAAAGTTTTTTTTATTCTATTCCTTCACTCGAACTAAGTAAATGGGCCCCATAATGTTTATTGGGTATTTTGAAGCGAAAATAAATATATTTCTACTACTACATAACGAGACATGCAGGCAGAAGATGGTTAGACAAGCTGGAAAGCAGAGTTAAGCAGTCTTATTCATTAGGGAAAAAAACTCAACCCCAAGAAACATTGGCACAAAAGGTTCCATTAGATTTAGCACCTTCTGGTGTGAGATGTATGTGTGATCTTGGCGCTCTACTGTGGGTGCTTCCTTCCATAGTCCATTGAGATTTAGCAGGCCGTATTTGCAAAATCCATACTCCCCATCATTCACTGCAAATATTCTCTCAGAGGCTGAATCTGCCTGAAAAATGAGAAGAGGCTTTATTAGCATGCAGATTTTATCCCATGACTGTATGCAAATCATCACTCACATAAAACTATGGACGCACCAAATACTGGATTTAGACAATGCTCAGTACTTTCTGCAGCTCATTACATAGTGCTTAGCCAAACTGTAGTCCAACCCCAACAGTCTTGTGAACAAAGGCAACCATTTTTCTTCAAATTATACAATTATTGGGGTGATTTTGATCAAAATTGAATATGTAAATTAATTTGGATTTATTCAGCATCCATTCAAACTATGGATTTAGGATATCCCTACACAAAAATATTTTTTGCATTTGAATACATCATCTTTTCACAAAAGATTTTGTGCAGGCAGGGAAGGAGCAGATTAGGGTCAGCAGAGGGTTGAGATATTCCCAACCTACTCATAACTACTGAACAAATATTGAACTTGACACAAACTAATTTGCCTAACAAAAATCTTTTTTTCTGAAAGAAAAAAAAATCTCACTTTTTTTCACTAATACACAGTCTTTTAGTGATCAGTTGTAATAATTCCTCAATGATGTCACTTGTGCCATGATTAATTCAAAAACATAATATATCGACTTAAAAATGTGAAGATATTGGAATTCATCTTGGAGTTCTATAAGAGTTTTCACTGACACGTACACAGAATTCCTCTGTACTACCTTTATATTTCACTATAAAGTAAGTGTAAATTATTCCATATATTATTTTATAGACCATATCTGCAATGCCACCATTATTACAGCATTTGCTATCCATTGTATGAACTTACCATTATGAATTCAAACCTGCGTACTCTTCCCCCTTCTCTCTCTGGGCTGTTTATGTTCACCACTTTTCTTTGCATACAGCTCACTTTCATTTCATGGATCCTCCTAGAGAAAAACAAATTGGTATGCCATTGGATTCTGAGTGGCTTTGCCACTAGTTAATATTTATAATCATAAACAATTGGGATAATCTGTTTTAATACCAATAAATAATACATGGTCACAGTTCCAAGTTATGGCACTACATTTGCAAAGCTATGGCTGCAGATAACAGGTGTATTTTGGTGCATTATAAATAAATGTGATAACAACAACCTGCGTGGGCTATATTTGTCTATATAAAATTGAATGCAATATTTTCAAGAAAATAATTTGGAAGCTGTCAAACTGGCAGGTTAGATACTGCACAAAAGATTCTCACCTACAATATGTTGTGAAAGGCACCAATCCAAGCTGTCTTTTTCTCAGCAACACAGCAGGATTTAATCCAGGTCTGACAAATTTCTGCTTAAAAGAGAACAAAAAAAAGTATCTGGATCATTTGTAATTGCAACATTCACTAGCAGGACCTAATTTTCTTGCAACAATGTTATTTCTCCCCTTACATCATGGATAATGAGAAAGAACTGGAGTAAAGAATAATAAATTGTATTTTGAAAGATTCACTTACCATTTATGTTTCGTGACTATACAGGGGCATAGTTTACTTTACATCAGTGCTGTCCAACTGTTAACATATATTAGGGCAATTATTTGTTATAGTAGCATGTTCGATGGCAATATAATAATGAAATTACACTATTATTCACGCTTGAGCAGACAGATACATTTATAAGATACTGTTGTCAATACAACTCCACCTACATTGCAGTAACTGCATGTACTGGCTCTGGTGGTCCCAATCATCATTAGAAGAGAAAGGGAGGCTAGAAAAGATAGGATGCTAGGAGTTGTAGTTACTAGGGAAATATGAGATGCAGAAATTGATACAAAAAGCCCATGACACTCATTTGCTTCTGTGATTCCTTTTCAGTATCATGACACTAACTTTTCTATTCTTCTCTTCTTCAAGGAGCTGAAGTCTTTTGCATTCCATTTCTTTTTGCTGTATGCCTTCCCTTGTTAGAGGGTTGCAATTGTTGTGGCCTGGGAGCATGCGGAAGTAGCGATTTTTTTCTGGATCATAGTAAAACCCTGGAAGCTCTACAGATAAAGTACAGAAAGAGGGTTTGTACAGGAATAAGTGTACCATATATTATCTATATTCAGGCAAGGCTATATAACAGAGTTACAGAGTTCCAAATCAAAATCAAAATATATTTTTTTAATGTATGTGCAAAAGAATCCTTTTAAGCAAATGCTTATATAGAGTGAACTGCTTTGCAGATGGATATGTGTTTTTGATTAGAACTAACAGTAAACTTTTCATTTATTTGACTTTATTCTTAAAAGCACGTACTGCCATGCTCAAGCCTTAATTTAACAGGCTTCTGGAGATGCATTACAGTATTTCCTGCTGTAAATAACTTATTTAAATTTGCATTCTTCAAAGAGAAGACTACTTGCAAAGAGCTATTTCAAAGTGCAAAAAGCAGAGCAGCAGATTAGGGTAAGCAATCTACACACTATCCTTCACTCATTATAAACACAATCCCTGTTTTGTTATAAAGAAGGGCATTTTTAGTATCTTAATGCACAACATGTGTCAGTGTCATTGATATATTGATAATGGGTTGAGGGCAGAGGACCTTTTGTCTTTGTCTGTATGTGTCACAGCCCCATTGCACCCGTCTAATGGCTTAAAATTTAGTGCTGAGCACAACTTTATTTTATTTTTTTTGCTATTGTTTATACAGGAGCAGTGGCCAGCTACATGTTGTAGCTCCCATTGAAATACATGCAGAGGTAAAATATATACGGCAATTTCTTCCTGTTTTAGTTTTCCATGGATGATAAATGCAATGCATTTGCATTAAACTGCTATCCTAGATTTCTTCCAACAGATGTACCTGGAACAGCGGATGCTTGGGAAGAGCTGGCAGATGAAGTTCTATCCATTATGTTTGACTCGGTGGAGCTTTGAGATGCCTCAGATGGAAACCTATTCAAATCAAAACAATATGAATGAGTTCAACAGAGCATTTACTTTTAGTGCCTGTATCAACAATACACAACATACATAAAGCTATACAGATATTCTCTATGGCAAAAAAATACCTAACGACATGTTTTCAACAGTAAAATTCCTGTTTATATAAGCTCTGTGTAACGGTGTAAGATATATAGTAGCTGAAGGGTTTATGGCTTATCAAATTAAATGACTGCTGACAGGTTCAGGGACATTTCTCCCCACCGCTGCTAGAAACCAAAAATTAATGAAGTATCACTATAAAACCTGCATGCTGTCTGTCACAGCCATGCAATACGCTCAGCAGTTGTGTTAAAGGGATAACGCATTAGTTAAACGAGGTGCAAACTGTTTTTTTTATATTTAATTTTGAAATTTGACATTAATTTCCCAGGTGCCCCCAATCATCTAACTTGTGCTCTGATAAACTTCAGTCATTCTTTACTGCTGCACTGCAAGTTGGAGTGATATCACCCCCCTCCCTTCCCATCAGCAGAACAATGGGAAGGTAACCATGGTAGATATAAAAATAGCACTCAATAGTAAAAATCCAATACTTGCCCAGGGTCTCAAGTAAGCAACTGTAATCTACTGGGGGTGCCTAACAATTTTAGGTTGTAGCATTGCTCTCAACTATATCATTGAACTCACTTCAACAAAACATAGCCACCTTTGATGAAAGCGTCGTCCTTGGTACTTTCTGTTCCAGTTGCGATTGTTCTCCCTTTTGGGGCCCATTGCACCAGAGTAGAGATTTCACTTAATACTGGTTTGCACAAAGGTAAAGAGATAAAATAAATCAGGGTTATGGTTTATTAAAGCCCTTCTTTAGTAGTCCTGTCTCATTAAACAGAGACAGTTAAATACCATAAAAGTCAAATCCCCATGTAAGCACAAAAACACATTTTTATATTAACTATATAAAAATCGAAAATTACAATACTTTTGAAATATACACTGTATGCCGGAGTAAATAAAAGGTTTGTATTTAGGCCTTAGTATCTCTATCACTGTTATCCCACTTCCACTGTCTATAATGTGTATTTACAAGCAAGTAGGTAGTCATGTAAATGCCACTTTAGACATAAATGATTGGGGTTATTTATCAAATGTCGAGTTTTAGAGGCTTGTGAGGTATATTACACTTTGAATGAACTCACAACTCAAATGGTTTCTAATTTAAGAAAAAACTTGAATGGAAAAATCTTAAATCAGTGAATTTCGGGTTTAAAACTTTTTAAAAAAATTAATCAAGTTTTTGCAGGAAAAAAATCACATTGCTTGAATCAATGGAGTTTGCGAGCGAAACCCACTGAAAAAACCTGAACATCATGAAGGCTACAAACATCTTCCAATGATTCAAGGGACCTTTGCCATTAACTTCTGCATGATCTTGACAAGTTTTCGCTGGAGTATTTTTGGATTTGATCTATTTTCAGCTTTGGTGCATAATAAAACTTGAAAAAATTTAGGTTTTTTTTTTTTTTTTACAAAAACCCCAAACATTTGAGGTTTTTGTTTATAAAACACAGAAACTTCGAGTTTTTGATTTTAAACTACCGTCAAAAAAAACTAGCATTTTCAGGAAAACACAACACAAGCTTTGATAAGTCTGCCCCTAAGTGTGGCTAATAAGGGGTTACTCACTCCAAAACTCAATCTCTCGATCCATAGAGGTTAGGATGTAGCAGAGTCACATCCTAAACTAGCCTAGGGAATCTAGAGAACTCACAGACAGCCACACATCAAAAACATTCTACTTTATAAAATTTGATTTGTTTTCACCAATTCACCAAGCAGTCCAGTAGGTACATTTAACCACACCCTTTCTGCCAGCAGTAAAACAGTTAACATTTCAATAGACAATCATTTTTTTTCAGCACAACAGTGACACACACTTCCATACAGTCTGTGGGTTAGTTTAAAGCATCAAGGACGTATTAAAGGGGTGGTTCACCCCCTTTAATATTTTAGCTTTACTATATAAAAAAGACAAAGCATGTATATACAAAAATTATATAAAAGGATATATAAAGATGGCAAAGCACCAAAAACTCAAGAACTCTTGTAAGTTACCAGCTAGAAGTCACCAAAGGATGCAACATCTTAGTTTCTATATCAGTGTCCTATCAAGTTAACCTTTGCAAAACAGGAGCTGTGCCATTTAACCATTTTGATGCTAAAACACGACTGCTCTGGCACGACACAGGGATACTATGCTTGATTAATAGGGATTGTGCAGTGTGATATTGTATTTCTATGGTCTGCTTAAGTTTGGTGTCAACCAAACTACAACCTCTTACAACTGCCAGCAGCAAACATTTTTTTTGACCACTGGTGGGATGTTGGGAAGTTGTAGTCTAACAGTCAGATAAGAGCTGCAGGTTGGAATGCACAATTGGAGTCCAGGCCTGGACTGGGAGTCAAAATAGGCCCTGTCATTCCAAGTACACAGGCCCAAACAGCCCACTATATGGTAACTTTCTATGGAGCTGTACAGCAGCCCCTCTGGTATTTGCCAGAACCCACAAGATTGCCAGTCCGGGCCTGTTGGAGTCATATATAAACACAGGGCAAATGTACAGCAGGGAAGTAACCCATAGCAACCAATCAGTCATGAGCTTTTTTTCAGTCAGCTGCAGGTTGAGCGCTGAAAGCAATCATCTGATTGGTTGCCATGAGTGTTTATAAACGAGCCCCAAAAGGATTATTTATCATACTGTGGAGCAAAACATTAGGCGAAGCTGCTCGTAGCAACCAAATTTTTGCTTCTGTTTTCTTACTGCTGAAATCTAATTGCTGATTGGTTGCTCTGGGCAACATCACCAGTAATACTTCACTCCACTTTTTACACAGCATGATACATATATAGAATAAATAAATGTGTGTGCTTTGACTATTTGTTCTCATCTACTCTCTTGAAAAAGGGTCGGTTATGATGCTGTGGGGCCCTAAGTTTCTAAACCTAAATCAAGCCTTGGAGAGTTGGAGGCGACCCCTGACATCTCTGAAGGTATCCCCTACATTTAAACTCATATTAAAGGGACGTTTAAATTGATTATGGGCCGCAGTTAGTGGCAGTGGTGGTGCTGTACATGTACAATTCTGGGGATAAAAGCAATGCAAAGTGTTTTTTTAATAGAAGCTGCGAGGAGGGAAGAGAGAGATTACGTGACCCGCAGCCACAGAAAATACTCACACGAGCACAATAAATCCTCCACAGAGCAGGAAGCAGTCTGGGCATTACATACGCACGTGCGACCATAGAGAGGGGGCCGCAGCCAGAGTGGTGACGTGCGTCGCCTTCTACATTCAGCTTTTGCTATAGGCACCGCTGCCACCTGCTGCTTGGAGGACAGAAAGGTTTGCTACTAGTAGTGAGTACGGGACGCGTACACTAGACGCCTCATACACAGAATCATTGGGAAGTCTTATTATGTTTAGTGTCAGCAGGTTGTTGGGACAAACATGGAGGCAGCCTGAGGTCGTCGGCAGGAATCAAGCAGAGCAGCGGCCACAATGGCCGACTGTACGCAGACAAACACAAGAACAACTGCCACTGCATTATTACATACGCGGATTTAAGGAAATTTCGTTTCCTGTTGGCAGGAAAATGTGTAACAGTGTGTCCGTGTGTGTGTACTTCCCGGATAAAAGTTTCCATTAATGCTGGAAATTGGCACGTGCTGGGCTTACAGGGAAATCGGCAGCCAGACTTTTGTTTGTTAACTCTACACATGCTAGTAACTCCAATGAAAGAAACCGGTTGTGTCCAATGCACTGGCCCAAGACATGCCAGTAATACCACTACAGAAAATACAATCTGTCCAATGCACTGACACCAGACATGCAGTTTCAGACTGGTACACCAGGGGCCCACCAAAAACTCTTAGACCAGTTGCCCACCCTAACACCTTTAGACCAGGGACCTACTCTAAGTATTATTTTCTTCCATTCCTTAGTCAACCTCTATTCTCCTATTCTCTTTTATTTCCATACTATAACTCAGAGAATAGTTCCATACTATTCTCATAGAAATAGGGAATGGCCATGAAATAAGCCAAATGTTTAGCAGCATGAGGGCCCACTGACACCTGGGCCCACCGGGAGTTTTCCTGGTATCCCTGTGGGCCAGTCCAACACTGCAGACATGCCAGCAATACCACTATAGAAAACAAGTTCCAGGCAATGCACTGACCCCAGACATGCCAGTACTAGTGATGTGCGGGTTGACCCAAAAGTCACGATGACCTGCGCATTGACCACCGGATTGAAATTTGGCCAACAATTGCAGGTTAGAGTTGGGTGTGGGTCAGACTGGGGAACTACACTCCCGCGGGACTCGCAGATTTACCGGCGGGTTCGGGTCAAACTGCACTGCTCCTCGCAGGTGGCCACCTTCAAATGCCGGCTTCTGGTTTTATAGTCTTGGGTCTGCTTGCTCCGCCCATTTTGTGACGTCATCGGCAGGGCGGTGGCGGGTCTATAAAAGGACCCCGGAAGCGCCGGCGGGCGCGGGCTAGAGCAGGGCGGGTTAGGGTCAGGTGTGGAAAACCCTGACCCACACATCACTAGTGGGCGATATTGTGCTGATCTGATCATGGACCCTAGGGCCCAAAGATCGGATCATAATGTATGGCATACAGGCGGTTAGGTCGAGGGACTGCATCAACGAACAGAACAACAAACTTTAGAATCAGGGCCCAGGTGCAGGACGTGCCCAGACGTGCATTTTCCTTACCGCGTTGCTGTGGTGTGGTCTCCAATGGGCAACACCCATTCCCCCAGTACTTACGCCACTGGTATTAAAGTTACTGCAGGGGTGGATTTTTGCCACCCATGGTAACTGCCTGTTCTCACCTTGTTTCATCACTGGAGTGGCCCTGCCCTTGTGTCATTCTGTCCACCATTTCTTTTTCTGCTACTAATACATTTGTTACTAGGGTTTCTGTAATAAAATAACGGCATTCCTATATATTTTTCTCTCTCTTCCATTGGCATCATCGGTAATTTTTTACCAGTAAAATGCCTGCCAGATGGCAACCCTATCTTTTAATTATTTTATGTGCCATTCTGTCCTCCTCCACCACCACACCTGCTTCCACAATCTGGTGTGCTTCTGTCCTTTTTACCTACCAATGTGCAGGATGCATTGCTCCCTCTTCCTCTCAGCTATTATTGTCTGCCACTTGTCATATCTCAATATGAGCCAGCTCTCACTGTAACCAATACATCATGGCTATATCCTATCTATGGATGAGAACTATGCCAGGGTCCAAAATAGGGTTGCCACCTTTTTTAGAAAAAAATACCGGCCTTCCTATGTTTTTATGGTTTTCCCCTATACTTAACATTGCAATAATGCAACATTTATACCGGCCAGGCCGGTAAAATACCGGCCAGGTGGCAACCCTAGTCCAAAAGCATTTGACAAATAATCAAATAAATATGCACAGTAGCTTACTTCAGACATTTATTCGTGCAAATCACCACAGCAATAAATTACAAAATTGTAAAAAAAACAAACAAACTCATATAATACACAAGGCAGTGTTTTCCCCATGTCCACATACCTCATGTCAGCCACTCCCTCCTGACGCGTTTCACGACATTGGGCGCTTCATCAGAGCACAATTGTACAGCTATGGTGTATGCCAAAAGTTACAGTCTGAAACTCCCACCTGGGCTGCATTGTTAGTAGTAACATTAACTTCTGTGCAAACAGGAGAGGATGAAATAAGTATTGCCGTATGTTATAGGAGTGACTATTAGCAGAGCAGCCTGGGTGGGAATTGTAATTGCAAAGTGTAAATACACAGAGCAGGTATCTTGGTTGAATTTAACTATGATGCTGGTGGGGCCCAATAATTTATCCTTTGTGTGGGGCACTGAAGTTTGTGACTAATCCCTTGAATGTACTAAATGTTAGTGTACCTTTGAGATAAAGGGTAATTGATTCTGCTTTGTGGGAGAATGGTTCCGATACAGAGTGTATAACTTGAATGCCTGCCACAAAGCAAGAGAGGACTTCTGTTGTTTGCCAGAATGGAAATATAATTAGACACAAGTACTGAGAAATTAATCATCATCATTTATTTATATAGCGCCAGCAAGTTACGCAGCACTTTACAAGAATTTATAACAGAATAAAAATAGGTTCACAAGAGCTTACAATTCCTCAGTGCAGATATAAGAATAGAATTTTATGCAAAGTAAAGTAAAAGTTTTTTCTCAATTCACACTCAAAACACTGGTCTAACATTTTGTAAATATTAGACCAGTAGTTTTTATTCACATTTTAAAATGTAAACAGATGGACAGTTATCTTGATAAAAGAAAATAAAAGTGTACAATTGCAGTATCAAACATCCATGTATAATTTCACATTATAACTTGAGAGCAATAAAATGTAATCTCTAGGAAGAAAATATGCAATTCACAAACATTAGAGACAAAGCAGCTTTCTAGATCTGGGAGATGACGAAATTGCTTCCTGCAATTATATTCTTACCAGATCCTTTTCTTGATCTTGAAATATTGGACCTACAGATCTACACAGTTTGAAAATGCATGGCTGCTCACAAGTTATTCAACAATTTGGGACTGAAGGCCTTTTTTTCCTTTCAGCTGACTGTACTTATTACCTAACAACCAGCATTATAAATACATACAAATACAACATTGACTACAATAAAATATAACTTTTCAGACTTGGTTATAATAAAAAAAAAGCTTTGAAGGCAAGATACAACAAGATTCAAGTTTTTGGAGATTAAAGACACCAGTATTTAATTAGAAATGTAGGCGTATTTTATAGCACTGGACAAAATTGCCCCAGTGCAGTAACTCATAGCAACCAATAATTTTTTCTTTTTATTATTCTGCCTGCAGGTGATAGATCAAACCTGATCAATTGCTATAGTTGAATGGACTGGGGCAAATTTCCATGGTTTTAGTAAATGAACCACATTGGGATCAGGCAAAAGTAAACCCTAACAAAATTATGCATTTGAATAATATATTGTGTATATTTGGAACAATTATCTATCTAAGGCTGGCACAGGAAATACACAGTGACACAGCATTTTTACAGAAACCCCTGTATTTGTATAAATTCTTAAAATTATTTTTAATTTCCACCTTGCAAAAAAAATTGCAGCCCAAACACTAGAATGTGTGAGATTTGAAATCTTGCTTCCATTATGGACCTTAGATGGTTAATGCAATGATTTATTTCCTCCCTGCCTTCTGCCATTATCTCTGTTACAGACATGATCTCTCTCATGGCATATATCCATCAATTCAATTTGTCATTAGCAGCTTTGATTTCCCTGAAGTTGGGAGTGGGAATGTGCCCTGGCATCTGAAACTAGCATTGCCTATTACAGACAATTAATGAAACTGAAATTCTTCCTCCAAAGCAGTTTGCAGACATTCCATTTATTCTATTTGTTCTTTATGTCAGACTACAAGCACCCTGTTATTCTTTCTCGTTTTTCTTATCTTTACAAAAGTCTAATTTATGGAAGAACAGGTTTATGCGATATGGAAGTGCATACACTATAATGAGGGTTGGTTTTATATACTGGGTATTATCCAGCAATAGTAGCAGAAACAAACATGTGTGCTCAGATGCTTTATAAATAGTGTTGGATGGGTAACCAGCACCACTTTGCTAGTTGTTGCACTACAATTCACAGCAGTCAACTTTTTTGATAGCAGCACAAAGGAAAAATCTGTTCAAGATCGGTAAAACGGATCTTTTAGGCAGTAAATATTTTGACCACTAGAGGGAAGGTACAAGAAGAACAATGGCTTGCAGTCATAGAAACACCATATAACCTAACCATTGCAACGCACAACATACTTTGTAAACAAAGTTTGGTCGTTTATTTATTGCACAAGCACCCAAATCAGTAAACATGCACTGATCATAAGTTTTAGTTTAGTACAGAGAGCAAGCAGTTAGCACTATAAACACAATATACAAGTTGATATCAAACTCTGCATCAGTAAACCTTGTATTCAACTCAACATGCTAAAAAAACATATACAAATGATGAGCTGTATCTTATTTTAGACAACTGTTTTATGTTAAAGTCCTATCAGATAGGGCACAAATACCATGCTGTGTGTAGGGGAGAGTTGAAGACCCTGAGTTGAAGACCCTGAAGGTAGAGGTGAAAAACACCTGGGTAATGGCTGAGAAAGAGGCGGATGACTGGTAAGACTACATTTGAGGGGAATGATTCTGGGAGGGGACTAGAAAGAAGTTTGCTAATACAAAGTCAGGGGGGCCCTAACCCCTAGAAAATATAAAAACCAAGGATCACCAGCTCATGGCTGCTGTTTTACTACAACTCCCTTGGTTCAATAAGGATTCTGGGAGTTGCATTTAAATTCAAATTAGTGCTCCTTAATTAAAATTTGATGCCATTTCTAACAATGATTACACAGTGTACTTTGACACTCTGGTGCCTGTATTCCAGGGTAAATTATATTTTGGACTACGTTAAAATTGTCCAACTATGCGAGCGAGTGCTAAAAAATAGAATATTAACTGAGTTCCATTGTGGGGGATAGAAGGGACAGATTAAGAGGGTAATTAATGTGCAGATGTCCCTCATCTGGCTGGTATTTTAGTTTACTGGATGGCTTGATGCCAATGTTATTTTGGAGTACAATGACAATAATAGAAAACATATCCTCTAGATTCACCGAAAAGCACAACAAGGGAAATGTACAGCGATGGAGGTAAAATACACACAGTAAATTCTGAGCAGCCTGGATTTGGTTTCATTGAAGTCTTTGGAGATGAATAGGGCTTTTCAGCATGCACTTTCAGTGGGTTGAGACCAAGCACTGATACCACCCGTTCCCAGAAATATATACCACCAGCTTACAAACAACCATAGCAATTCTTGAAGATACAAATGCTGTGTAGCATGGGAAAAGTAAGCCGGGCACAAGTGCAGTGTTTGTGTTGTTCTGACACTGGGGATAGAATGGAGTCCCACAGGAATGCAAGAAGCTATTCAGTTAGCTCAGTAATACCCACACTAGGTTTATACATACCCGTCATGCTGATTGCACTTTATTTTCTTTTTTCAGGCTATTACCCTACTTGACTTTTAATGTTCCATCAAGTGTAAATAAAAATGAATATTCAGTTTCAGTGTTACAGATGCCAGGATGCCTTTTTTTACTCTTGTTCCATCTGAAAAGTCCCAATAAACATTCTTTTAAACTTTTTAAAGGCAGAACTGCTGGGGTTAAGTCGCGTAAGTGTCCATGAGGAGCCATGTTCTGCTGAAATTTGCTTGAGCAATGCCAAGCTGGTGCACTTATTTTTGGGCTCTTGGTGTTAGTTCACTTCCATTTTGGGTTCTAGGATTCCATAGTATATCATCACCAATATACAAAAAGAGAGGTTGTGGGAGCACTCAAAAGGCTAAGTTAAAATATATTTAAGTATAATGGAAGTGCTACTGATTTGGCCAATTAATGCCATTCCCTGATCCCCTGTCTCACAAGTAATTCAGTATATATGCAAGTGCATGTGTTTACAAAAACAGGGGTTTTTAGTTACAAAGTTATGATCATATAGTTGATAAGCCACTATACCACGTCAAGGTAAACCCCATACGGTGGTCCTTAACTTGTTTACCTCTGGTCATAGTATAAAAAGTTTTGTACCTCTGCATAGTAGCATTACTTGTAATCAGTGTCTCCTGAACCTTGGTTTCAGTCTAAGGGCTAGATCCTCCCCCGCCATTGTATTTTAATGTATTTAAACATATTTTAACTTGGCCATGGAGTGCTCCCACAACCCCTCGATTTTGTTTTTTTTTAAATGTAGCCAGAAGGTGCAGGCTGAGCTTCATGTGGTTTGTAGCACCCCCATACCCACCCTTTAAACTAATGGTGGACCTATGCTTTTAAAAAAATGGGCGTTGGTTTGGGCAATCTCTCTCTCTTAAAAGCCAGTGGCCTGGGAAGATCTAGCCCTCAGACTGAAACCAAGGTTCTGGGGACACAGATTACAAGTAATGCTACTATGCAGAGGTACAAGACTTTTTATACTATGACCAGAGGTAAACAAGTTAGGGACCACTGTATGGGGTTTACCTTGACACATGCATTTGCATATATACTGAATTACTTATGAGACAGGAGACCAGGGAATGTGCATTGATTAATTGGCCAAATCAGTAGCACTTCCATTGTATTATTTTAAAGGTTTTATTTATGCTTTTAACATTATAAGGTTGATAGAAACAAGAGAAAGAACCATTGCATATTACATTGTACAGTAGAGCAGATTATGTTTGCATATCACAATACAAAGTGACATTTATCGAGTTTAGTTCAGTGGTGTTATTAAAGGGAGTAGTATATTGGAGCCCTGTTTATGTAGCTATTCAGAGGGCCTACAAGCACATGGTGAATATTCCAGCTGTGTCTTCTCGAACTTCTTAGGATAGTCTCGCCCCTCATATGTGAGTTTACTTCCATTGTATTTAGACATATTTTAACCTAGCCATGGAGTGCTCCCACAACCCCCCTATTTTGTTTTTTATATCATCATCATTAAGCTCTACCAAAATGACAAACATATTTACAGGTGTCACCCATATGTACCATGTATGATATGGACACAAGTGTTAGAATGTATTTTTTAAAATTGTGTTTGCTGAAATACAAGCCATATTCGTTACAGTAAAAATGTGATATACAGAGGCAACTCTGCAATTTACCAGGTGTAGTAGCTGATTATTTGGGACAATACCAGTACATGCTTGATCAATCTGGTCAGAGTTGAAACATTCTATAATTTTCTAAGCTGATGGTTCCTCTCCCCTAAGAGTAAAAAATAAATAGCCAAACTCATGTATTTTATAAATTGTGGAGAGGTGGGCTCAGTGGCTCATACAGTATATGGTGGAAGTGTGTGAAGGTGTTTGCTTCCGGTACCACTTTTTGATCCAATATATATTATATAGGTTTACACAAGGAAGGATTTCTGGTTAGCTTTATTGAAAAAAATAATCCACAATATAAAAAAAATCTTAAAAACTGATTACACTTATTATTTTAAAGGTTTTATTTATGCTTTTAACATTATAAGGTTGATAGAAACAAGAGAAAGAACCATTGCATATTACATTGTACAGTAGAGCAGATTATGTTTGCATATCACAATACAAAGTGACATTTATCGAGTTTAGTTCAGTGGTGTTATTAAAGGGAGTAGTATATTGGAGCCCTGTTTATGTAGCTATTCAGAGGGCCTACAAGCACATGGTGAATATTCCAGCTGTGTCTTCTCGAACTTCTTAGGATAGTCTCGCCCCTCATATGTGAGTTTACTTCCATTGTATTTAGACATATTTTAACCTAGCCATGGAGTGCTCCCACAACCCCCCTATTTTGTTTTTTATATCATCATCATTAAGCTCTACCAAAATGACAAACATATTTACAGGTGTCACCCATATGTACCATGTATGATATGGACACAAGTGTTAGAATGTATTTTTTAAAATTGTGTTTGCTGAAATACAAGCCATATTCGTTACAGTAAAAATGTGATATACAGAGGCAACTCTGCAATTTACCAGGTGTAGTAGCTGATTATTTGGGACAATACCAGTACATGCTTGATCAATCTGGTCAGAGTTGAAACATTCTATAATTTTCTAAGCTGATGGTTCCTCTCCCCTAAGAGTAAAAAATAAATAGCCAAACTCATGTATTTTATAAATTGTGGAGAGGTGGGCTCAGTGGCTCATACAGTATATGGTGGAAGTGTGTGAAGGTGTTTGCTTCCGGTACCACTTTTTGATCCAATATATATTATATAGGTTTACACAAGGAAGGATTTCTGGTTAGCTTTATTGAAAAAAATAATCCACAATATAAAAAAAATCTTAAAAACTGATTACACTTATGTTCACAGTTGCTAAGCAGACAATGGTTCCAATGTCTAGATTGCTCAAATGAAAGCCTAACTAAACAACATTACTATCAATGAGAAAAATAACTATTTTTGCTAGATATTTTTCACCCTGGAATCATAGACACCTAATATAGGATCACATGATTTAGCTGTATTCCCCCGTCTGCATAATCAAATAGTATAATGCTATATGTGACTGCTGATTAACAGATAAACAGATTATTTGAAGGACAGGCCTCAGGTAGGGACTAGTTGCCAATTATGCCTTTATTGATCACACAACATGATTCAAGCCAAGAGTCTTATCTGTCACATAATCTGTTGGCTGTTACTACATATTCAGGCCGGAGTGTGCATCACATGTGGGGACATAGGAAAATCTATGCAGTGCTCCATTGGATGCTGGTCAACTGTTAAAGTGATACTGACACTAAAAATTTTATTTTAAAAATATTAACCTACATTAAAAGTTACCTATAGGTCATGTTGAAAATTTTTCGCTGATAGTTCTGCTTTTGTAAGTAATTGTTACTTGAAGTTCCTAAACCTGACATCATGCAAATACTTTTATGGCAAAATTATAAATAGCATTCAAAGACAATGTTATGATATATAAAAAAGGTTATTTTCTGATGTCAGTATCTTCTTAAGTGGGACTATTTATTAACCATTAGTTTGATGGAAAACAACAGACAGAGATTGTTCCAGTGGATGTTACTTAATGCAGGGAGGGTTTATTGTTGCTTAGCAATGTGATGTCATGTTTGACCTGTAACCCTGTGTGATTTTTTTGTGTATTCTCTCTATGAAAAGTTCCTGTTGCAGACATGTTATGCTGAAGTGTTTATGCTGAGTTCTATAAAGCAACCAAGTTACTGTTCACACAGAAGTTGGTGTGTCTTTCCTCACTTACAGAGAAGTTCAGATCAGCTCTCTAACATAGTTTACTTCAAAGGGGCTCAGTATACAAGGCAATGGTATCCAGCAGTTGCAAGGTGGAACAGGATACACTAAATTCCCCAACTGCAGTTGCTTTATAAATTACCAATTTTGCATCCCTTTGTGCTCTAGCACTAGGTGGCACTTTACAAGGGAATGGTAACCAGTGGTTGCAAGAAGCAGGATACACTAAAATCTCCAAGTGCAAGCAATCTTTAAATGAGCAATTTTGCATCCATTCGTGCTGTAGCACTAGGTGGTACTTTACTAGGAATGGTAAAAAAACATCTTTGGTAACTTTAAGCTCTGAATTACTATTTTTTAAAATGTAAATTTGTCCCATAGGGCCTTTCTTTGACCTGCTGTGACATGGAAGAGTTATGGGGGGTAGCATCTTCAGGTGGCAGCAGTCCATACCACACCCCTGGTTTTTACCACAACAGAATCCAAAAGATGGACAGAAACGAAAAGCCAAATGTGTGAAGCATAGCCTGTGCACAGATGCAGCCACAACTCCTTCCAAGGCACAGATGGCTCCTCAGGTAAAAGTCATCTCAGGACATGTGATAATGAGATTATAACATCTAAGCAGGCAGGTCAGTAGAAGTATTTTGTTGCAGTATCAAATACAAGAACATTGCATTTTAATGAAATTATATTCATATGGCTCCATGGTTACAACTGTTCAAGGAAGTAACAACACATAAACAGCAGGCCACAACAGTGTGTATTCATAAGGTCTTGTAGCACAGCTTATCACAATTAACACTGGAACTGCATGTTTAAGAGGAATAATGATGCAATGCCAGGGCTAAAACCAGGTGCTCAAATATTTACAACTTTTTGAGATTTAGCTTTGAATGCAGTATATCATAGGGCCATTAGCACCAGGAAATAAAGCTGCTCAATGCATTTATACAAGAGCAGATCGCTATGCTTTATGCCCATAAAGCACCATTCTTTCTCAAAATTCTACTGATCCGTATGCACAAAGTTGAGCAACGCAGCAACACACTAAGGGAACCCTAGTTAATGCTGGCCAAAGGCTGGTATTAAGCACAGGGCTCCATTGCACCAGAGCATCCTGTACCTTGTCCTTGATAAACCAACCCAGGCAAAATAGCCCCTCTCAGTGTGCTCCACAGCACAAGTAAGCAGAAGTTCTATAGTGCATAGAGTATTGGACATAGTACTTCACTCATCACAGCACCTATTTTTAATCAATGATCCCTTAAATGATTATTTAGTCTGCACCATTTCTAGCAAACATTATATTTTTAATTAAAATGACTTTGTATTTTTTTTAGAGGTTGTGGCAAATATATGCATGTACAATTTTATTTATAGTGATCATCTTTTATCAGGTATGATTTTAGGATGGTTGAAACCCACCAAAGGGCTGGCATATGGGAATGAAATGCCAGCTTTATGTAGATTCAGCTCAACTCTAGAGATCATAAAGCCACAGGTAGACCATGGTGCACTCCAGGTGTTCATCATGACAGCGGGTAACACTTTCTCTTTACCATAAACAGCTTACTTTATTCCTTGAGTAGAATGATGTGGCTCCAGAAGGTGGCAGATGTGCATAGGCTTACTGAACACTGAATCCCCATGAGCCGATTGAGGAGCTCCATAAAGTCACTGTCTGCTGATATACTTTTTGGATAAAGACTTTCGCAATTAATATCATACAGATCCAAAATACTATTGTTTCCATGACCTCAGTAGGTAATAATTAGTTATAGAGAATTATTGTAGGTAGCAGTGTTGATGGGAACACGCTAATGAGGATAGACAATAAGCAGCTCCCAGGTATGCTGTTTCAAGGATTGGTATTAAGCCTGCCTGGCCATGGGTGAGTCACTGGGCTTGTGCAGCAGCAGCTGGCAGTGTTGTCCAGCATTCTATTTCATGCGTGCGTCTCACATCGAAGCCTTCCCCCACCAGCTTGATATTCTCCCCACCCGATCCCTTCCCCAATTTTTGTGAAAGTTCTGACGCCCTGCCTACAGAAACTGAAAGAAGAACAAGAGCGCTTTTTCCAGGCCTTTGACCAAGCTCTGTGATACTGGGCGGAAATCATGGTATCTGATATTAAACCCGGCCTGTTCCACAACTACACTTACTCTTTCCCCGTCTTTCGTGATGTTTTCCTTGCCTGCCCAGAACCCTTGCCTTGGTTCTCTCAATGGAAACCTGGCAGCATCCGAGTAGTGAAGGACTCCTCCTGACATGAAAGGTGGTTGTTATAGGCAGAAATGTGAGCTGTGACCGGAGCCTTGGCATTTGTTCTGGGTGTGAGATACTGGATGTGACACCTCCACTCTTTCAGAGGTCCAGAAAATGGCAAACTTCCATGCAGAATTGAGAGACAGAAAGAAGCTTTTCCACATTTTCAGACACAAAGAGAAGCTAGCCTTGGCAAGGAAGAAATTTAGAAACTGCCTTTTAGTAAATGTTCGAAGTGAACAAGCAAGCTACCTGCTTGGCCAAAGATCCAGTAGGGTTATAAGGATCCTATAACAAAGTTATGGGAGTTGCAGCTGAGGTTAGGGACCAATCCATGTTCTCGGGTAACAACTGTTCTAGAAAAATTATTGAGCAGGAGCAAGTGGGCCTGTGGTTGAGACTATGACTATTTGCATGCATGTGCTTCAACATCATATGGTCACACATTATCATACATTGGCATTAGTTCCTTTGCTTGCTGGCACATTATTATGTGCTAGACATTAAGCCCGTTAAATTAACGGGCGCTAGAACTCGCCAGAGACGGTCCGTGGGGCACATGCGCAGTAGCGCAATCCCACGGACACAGGGCCTGGACGCAGAGACACTCCAACTTTATCGGATAGGATTATATAGGATCCCTAGCTATATGCCAGGACCCAAAGATTGCCAGTCTGGGCCTGGATTAAATTTAATATATAGCAACTGCCCAATATACATTCTTTACAAACAATGGATTTAAATCTATGTATAAACAGAGTTGACTGAGTTCCTATTAAAGGCCGTTTTTGCCTGTATTCATTCTCTACACTACTTTCTAGAAACAATGTAACAGAGGTCAGCTGACTGGCACAACTGTAAGAGAACTGACTGAAGTCTATGGAAGCAGCATAAAGGTTTTTGGCTAGAGGGGAGGAGAGAGAGGAGCGCTTGTCGGGCAGGGCCTCTATTGAGTCAAAAGTTGCTTGTGACTGGATTGAGCTCTCGCGCCGCTACTGCTGGACTGAACCACGGGCACAGCCTTCCCCAATCCTGCACCTGGTCAGGTATTCCTCCTCCCTACCCCCAGTGTTTGTGTAGTCCAGGCCCAGTGCGATGTGCAGGCCCAAACGGGAAGGTGGTGCCTTTGTTTCCTCCTCCTACTTCCAGTGTGCGGGAGCTGAGAAGTTATTGTCCCATCTTGCAACGCAAAGTAAGAGTTTGTTCTGGGACTCCCTGTGCAAATGTCACGCTCCCTTGGTTTATTGTCGGTTTCCTTTACAGAAAGTGCGGTCGAGAGCGGATATCCTCCGCAAGAACCCGCAGCAGGACTTCGAGCTCGTCCAACGGGTTGGCAGCGGCACCTATGGGGATGTGTATCCTACAGATCCTGTCTCTGCGTCCAGTCCCTGTCCATGGGGCACATGCGCAGTAGCGCAATTCCACGGACACAGGGACTGGACGCAGAGACACTTGAAGATTATAATATAGGATAACCCATCTGATTGGCCTTAAAAACAATGAACTTATCAGCTCTACTATGATCCTCCACAATCACCAATGCACCATAACCATTTCATGATAATGTGCATGAGTTAGAACATGGCTGCTGTTGTGTATAAGCAAGTTCATTCTACATTTATTTACAAGGGAGCTCTATTTGAGGACTGGTGTTCCCTTAAGATTAAACCTTTTGCAGTACTGGAAAAAGTTAATGGTTGTGAAATTTCTTGAAGAGAATAGCACTGGGTATTTGCAGGTGATATATAGGTTAAAGAAAGTGAGTTGGATTGATCTAAAATGAAGACACTGGAAATAAGAAAATACAGAATTCATTGTATCAACCATTGGTGGCCAAATAGTTTGTTGCAGATTTTAAGAAAAATCTGAAGTTCTGAAGCACAAACGTATTTATTATGTGTAGAGAGGAGCATGCTTTTTCATTAGCATAAATATTCAGCTAAATGGCCAAAATATTGCACTCCAATGGTTGCAATGAATATCATTTATGGGGAGGCAATTTTAAAAAGGATGGAATGTTTCAGGTGTGTTCCAGTATGTATTGCCTGGTAAAAGAATTGGCTGTGAGAACAGGGTTTAGCATTTGGGTTGCATTAATCAGAACAGGGGCATTGGAACCCCAAACAATATGAAGTAGTTATATACCGACAAACCTTTTTAAACAAATTATTTTGTCCTCTGTACTTTGCTAAAGGTATGGGGGAATACATCATGAACTGATTATTGCCTCTAATTTTCAGATTGAAGGTAAACAAATGTTTTTTTTAATAAATGCAAATGGATGCAAACAAAAGATGGCCATATACAATATATAATCAAATGTAGCCACATCTGGCCAAATTTAAACAAACACATTGTAAGGAAAGCCAGAGGCAGGTGCCACACTTATCACTGCCACTTGGCCCACAAAACTGCATGTGCTGATGGGAACTGAAAGCAAATGGGATTGTCAAGTGCTGCTTCACACATGGCTGCTTCACACGTGGCTGCATTATGTGGCTAAAAGCAGTTGGTCTGCCTCACCTTCTGTCTGTGGCCAGGTTTACCATAGGTGCTCTTTAAAATGACTTGCCTGTTGTTGCTTGATTAAGGGAATGTGTTTGCCAGGTGATAGTTGCTATATAGAAGTTGCTATATATAAATTCCCTCTTTAATCACTAAAATGCAATTTGAAACTCTAGTAAAAATGGGAGTAAAGGAACCAGGACCTCTTAGCAGGAGTAGCTATTCATAATTGTCCCTATTAATGTTTCTTCTAGGGTAACTATTGGTGGAAAGGAGATATAACTCTTGGGGATCAAATCTTTGCTGGCTCCCTTAAATTAACATTTCCTAATGTTCAGTATGACACAGGGTTTCCCAGTGGAAAGCAAATAAACAGGAGGAGAAGTATAACCGATACAAGTTATACTGTAGCTATAAACCAAATTACCATGACTTGCTCCTCTGTGTATGCTCATGTCTGAACACTGGGTTGGAAACTGAACTCTTTATATATGGCAACATCCATGTATGGATGTATGGTGGAGATAGCCTTCATCATAAATCTACCATTTGAACTCCAAGCATACGATTAATACCTGCTGCACTGGAGATAGCCTTGTAATGGAAGATGCACGTCACTTGACACTATTTATGCTTCCTGGTCTCCAGTGAAACATTAGTTAATCTCAAATCTATCCAGTAGTTTTGGATTGGCAGAAAGCTGTCTAGAACCAGAATGCGTTATCAACACCTATATGTGTGATGCTCTTGGTTTATTTAGGGTGCTATTATGGAACTTGTAAAGATGATCAGTCACTGGTCATATATCAGGGCTACTATATTGTCTGTTCTGTCTTATGCAAAATATGTGTTACTAGCGTATCCTTGTATTCATAGATGAACATGTCCAGTAGCATAACTAAACCTCTGTTGACTTGGATGCAACATTTTTACTGGGTCCCCCTCCCCCTGCACCTTCCGTGGTTGTTAACACAGTTTATAGTGCCCAATAGTGTTGGCCTCATGGCGGGGGTGCCCTTGTGCAGTTTTACCACCTGTTCCTGGGGCCTCTTGATATAGCTACTGTATATAGGTGACCATAGGGTTGCATCAGTTAAGTAAATAAAGTTTGCATATCCAAGAGTAAAAATCAGAATGCAAGAATTGGTTGTTTGAGGTTACTACACCAGAAGGACACATTGCACCAGAAATTACTTAAAACAGTATGTTGCTATTAACACAGTTTTTAATTATTGGTTGAAACTATAAAAATCTACAATGCTGCCTTGTTTGATAGAGTTGTTCTTAAACCTCACCTGTCCGTTTTGTTTACCACTAGTGCAGATTGCATGGGTTGCAAGCTGAAGAGTTGAAGCAAACCTTGCACTGATCCTTACATTGTATTGATGTTGTCCCTATTCAGTCCAAGGACCCTTTGCTTCTAGACATGCTAGCTGCCATACTAGAGGGGTGGCTTTGTGATTTTGGGGCATCACTAAGCTATACATTCTGCATGTATCTTATTTCTCCACTGCTGCATCAGGATTATAATAACCCAATGATTATTATTATATACTTCTCAACAATATATTTTATTTACCAACTCAGTCCAGTTATTCATGGCTAGCATAAGCGCTTAACTGCACAAGTAGTAACGAATTGAATGGCAAATGCCCCAGGTTAGCAATCTGCTATTTTTTTGCTATCTGCTTCCCTTCCTAAATCAATTGCCCCAGGTCTCTGTGCTCCATTCTGTATTCATGTGGGATGGAAGGGGGTGGCACATAGGCATACTTAATACTATATGCTTTCCTTATTATGGTGGTACTATACAGCTTGAGTCTTGAGGATAAGGTGTTTCCCTGTTCCAGTAACATGAATAATTGGATATTACTTCATTGTGTATGCCTTTGTAACCCAGCAGAATTGTGATGGACTAAGTATAATATATGCATTTATTTGCATGCTTCCTTCTGAAACACTGAAAGTTTGTGGGCTGTAGTAAATAAATTATAATTCATTAATTATGAAGACAGTTATTGAATCAGTAACTATCCTGACTGGTGGAATAAATGAAGGCGTATCCATTAGGTTTGTAAGCAATTATAGAATTATTGACCGCCCAGTCTGGTAGGATGAATAACGGAGCATCCATTAAGTATAAGGGCAGCCAGTGAATCACTGCCTATGCCGCCCAGTAGGGATGCTCAAAGGAGTAACCAATAGATTATATGGGCTGGTACTTAATCATTGACCATCCTGCCTAGAAGGACGAATAGAAACCAGCAGAAACATGCTTGAACTTCTGTGGCCCTGTACAAGCAGGACCATGGGCAGATGTTTTATGATCATTGCCCCCTCTCCATCCTCACACGGTGCATTAGTCATAAAAACCCTTACAGAAAATCTGACCCTAAAATGCAGAACTGCACAGAGGAGCTCAAGGGCACCAGCTTCTGCTGCTTTTTATTCTTTCGGGACTCAACGTCGATTTGCACATGCGAAGTTGAAGCCGATTCCTGACTTGACCCAACTGCATATACTCCCACAGGCTTCGTGTCAGCATTGAGTCCCAAAAGAATAGGACGCGGTGAAAGATGGCAGGTCATGGCGCCATGGAGCTCCGCTGCGCTGCTCTGCATTTTAGGGTTCAAATTTTTTTAAAGGTTTTTTTTTACTAATGCACAGTGCAGGAAGGGAGAGGGGAGGGGAGCAATGTCAGACAGATAAGGAGGGCTTTTTGTTGGTAAGGGAAGTTTAGTTCTCCTTTAAGGCACTGAGCCCATGTCACTGTCACTGATGTTAACCCAATGCGCCTTAGAGACCTCTTAGTTAACTACATACAATATCTAGCTCCAAGGAATGAGTGCACTTAGAACCTCTGCACACTGAATAAATTAGTATCGATTAAAGAGAACATTCACGTTTAGTGTGGTAAGGCAATGCCATCCTATGACATCTAGTTGCAGTTGATACTCCGGATACCTATAGACACTGGACCTCATCCCACCTGCGTCTCTCTGTGATTGCGCTGTTCAGATTGCAGGACAGGCAGGTATTACAGCCTCACCCTCAGCTCAGCTACTGAATTTAGCGGCAAGTATCCAGCAGCTGGTCTTGGGGTATTTTTTTATTCGATTTGTTTAGGTACCCGTAGGACACTCCCCTACAGCTACTGCCCATTGGTGACTTTATGGCAGATACAGATATAGGATCTGTTATCCGGTAACCCACTATCCATAAAGTGCCAAATTACCAGAATGTCTTCTCCCATAGACTTCCTTTTTTTAAAATAATTAAAATTTTTAAAACCTATTTCCTTTTATCTCTGTAATAAAATAACAGTACCTTGTACATGACCAAGATATAACTAATCCTTATTTTAAATGATTTTTAGCAGACTTAAGTTCTAAATCACGAAAATACCCCTTATCCGGAAAGCCCCAAGTCCTAAGCATTCTGAATAACCGATTCCATATTTGTATAACCTTGTATAAGGCTCTGCTTGTGCATCCCAGATCTCAGGAACCAGGCATTTGTCTAAATGCCTGAATAGATTACTACAGCATGAACCATTTACACCAGGCCATACAACACAAATGTCAGAAGATTCTGCTTCATAACAGAGTTTGGTATCTCCTGGTGTTATCCTGTAATGATAATATCACTTAATAAGGGCCTTCATATTATTCAGCCATTCACTTTTGTGTTAATATTTATATTTCTTCACTAAGTCCTGGTAACACCAAAAATATTTAGTGCATTGGGAGTGGTCATCTCACACACAATTCTGTGCATTAGCATCTGCTTAAACGCTTATTGCTCTTCCCTGATTCAGACATTAGTTATATAATGATCCTGCTTTGTCTTCTCTCCCTGATCACTAGGTATAATTCTTTGTTCAGTCTAAGCCTGTGGGGCTTATTAATGATTAAAGGCACTGCACCTTCAGAGCCTTGTTTTAATTTTCTTTTTTTTTTTCATGTATAGCTGCAGTTGCTTGATAAATGCTAATAGCTAGGCAAACGATGATATGGGATTACTGACATTTCAGTATTTTACCTAATTACCGTCCTACTGTACTTCCATGACAAAAGTGCAGGTAATGAATACAACATTGTCAGTGCTGCAGGACTCAGATACTGTCAGAAAAGTGCCGTGGAGCACATTATTAGGGAGTCACTGGAGGCTGGAGAGTCTTGATGCTATTAGTATTCCCTTTAGTGAATCTCTTGTGCAGGCATATTTATCGAAGGGTAGGATCAGAATTTACCAAGGATTACCAGACGGATATGTCACAGGGACATATTTATCAAACCCTTAAAAACCCTTTATCCCCCTTAAAAACCTTCTCATAAAGGGGCTGTTCACCTTCCAAACACTTTTTCCAGTTCAGTTGTTTTCAGATTGTTCCCCAGAAATAAAGCCTTTTTTCAATTATTTTCGATTATTTATTTTCTACTGTTTTTCCAAAATCTAAGTTTAAAGTTGAATGTTCGTGTCTCTGGTGTTTGTCTGGCAGTTCAGTAATTCAGGTGCAGATTCTGAACCGTTTTTGCAACATTTAGTTGATACATTTCTCAGCAGCATCTCTGGGGCATTAGCAACTATTGTATCAATTCAAAAACCGCTGCCTGTAATGAAACTCAGAGAGTCTGCTCAGCAGGGACAAAGATAAGAAACATATCAACTAAATGTATCCATTTAGAACAGGTTACAGGGTCGGTGACCCCCCCCCCTCCCTGAGCAACTTTAGAAGGTGAAAAAGGACACTTTATACTTCAATATTAGAAAAACAGTGACACATAGAAAGTAGAAAGAAATTGGAAAAATGTCTGGTGATCTGGTGATCTATCGGAAAACATCTAATTGTTTGAAGGTGAACCACCCCTTTAAAAACCTGTAAAATAGAGCCCCCATTGTTGGGGGGATATATTTTTAAAATACGCCCCAAAAAATTTGGGTTTGGCTGAATTAAAACCTTGTAAAAAGGGCTATTTTGAATTCCAAACCAAACATTGGTTCAGCTCCATCCTATAAATTATACCCGGTAGTATAATCAGATGTTGCTGCCCCCTACAGCTATTTTGGGCCCCTATTCCCAAAGCCTTGGGGATGATGATATGCTTCATACGCATATTGCAACTGCGCATCAGCACAGATGTTAATATATTTCTGAATCTCAGAGGTTTTGTGAGTGTAACTGTTTCCTGCATTTTTGTTTTCATAAAATTATGTCACATAGTTATATGCCTTGGGTTCCCAGAAACAATTTGGCCCCATGAGGAGTAATAATTGTTATATAGTTTCAGTATATTCATCAGGGAAGTCCTAGTTTGGTAACAAGTGATATATTTTTATATACATTGTGCTCCATCAGATGGGGGCCCCAATTTTCTGAGTTGCTAGTGTAACCTTTTCTCTCTAGAAAAATGTATGTGTGCAGAATACAAACCCTCAACCTTCATGTCTATACTGGAAAGTCATGCTAGGAGGAGACCACACACACACACATATATATATACACATATATATATATATATATATATATATATATATATATATATTATATATATATATATATATATATATATATATATATACAGGTATGGGATCCATTAACCAAAAAGCTCAGAAAAGGCATTCTCCCATAGACTCCATTTTATCCAAATAATCTGTTTTTTTAAAATGGTTTTCTTTTTATCTGTAATAGTAAAATAGTACCTTGTATTTGATCACAACTAAGATATAATTAATCCTTATTGGAAGCAAAACTGGCTTATTGGGTTTATTTAATGTTTACATGATTTTCTAGTAGACTTAAGGTATGAAGATCCAAATTCCAGAAAGATCCGTTATCCAGAAAGCCCCAGGTCCCGAGCATTCTGGATAACAGGTCCCATACATGTAGTACCCTTGTATTTCTGAAGACATGTAAGGTCTTAGCTTAACAATCTGGGAATGAGTGGGCATGTAGACATACTAGAGTTCACCTATAATTATTATATACTGCCTTTCCCATTGAGCAGGGAAATTGTAATTATTGAGCATTAACATTATTGCATTAGACTCAGCATTACTTATTTCTTATGTGATAAGGAGCTTGCCAAACTTCTCTGAAATACCCTTCTGCCTGCCCATTTGACCCTTCATTCAACAATCCCTAAGCATTAATTCAACTGTGTTTATATTAAACAAAGGGGTATATTGCCTCTTTAACAGTAACACTCTTCACCACACCTCCCAGCTCTTGTATGCAAAGTCATGATTGGGGTATCACACATGTCATAGTCTATGGCACCTTCTACCTGTGTCACCCAGCATATGAACGCTAGTCTGTCGACACTCAGCTAGTCAGTCCTAACTCTAGAACTGATGTGAAGGCATGTTGCTGCAAGAATTTTCAAAACAAGCTGCCTGAACCAAATAAAAAAAGCACCAATGATACACTAACTCTATTTATTAATTGATTCTATATTTAATATTCATGACACTAATTATCAGCCTGGGTCCCCTTTACCAGTTGCTCAACTTAAATTCCCAGCATTCCACAAATGCCATGAAATTCAGAAACGCCAGGGGGGCCAACTTTGATTGTTTTCCTCTCTCAACTTCCCTATGCTCCCTCAGCTGCCCCTTGTAGAATATCTTCAACATTGAATTTTTGTGAAATCATTATCATATGTATATATAATTTCAGTAAAACAATCTTCATTATGTGCTAAATTAATTACTACAACCTACTGTTAAGTGGCCTTCTCCTTCTATGAACTTTCCCCACCTCTCAGCTCTTTCCAAATGCTGCCGCCAAACATATTCACTTTGCTAATAGCTTCTCTTCTGCCAGGCTCCCAAACTGGCTCCCAGTAATCCATAATGGCATTTAAAATTTAACAAGGCTCATATACAAAAGCAGCACATAGTGTAAAGTGCACTTTCAGATGGTATTTGGAATTTTTCCCCCACAATTCAACATTGTTTCCCCCAAGAACTCTTTTTTGATTGATTTACTTTTTTTTGTATCTGTAATAATAAGAAATGAACTGTACTTGATAGTAACTAAGCCATGTTTAGGTGAGTATTTAAATACTTTTCATGTATAAATGCTTTTTCATGTATAAGGCTGAAAACCGAACAGAAAGTTCAGACCTGAACAGGCCTTACAAACAGGGGCGAATTTTGCAGCCTTAGTTTTTGCCGCCCCCTGCCTCCCCACGTCACCCACCTTCAGCGCCGGACAGTGGTCGGGGGGGGGGGTCCATGTCGCAAGTGCAAAAAGCGCAATTGCGCTCTCTGCAGTAGAAGAGCCGAATTTCCAGGTTGAAAACCGGAAATTCGGCTCTTAGTTAACAGGAGCGGCATTTTTGCCGCCCCTGGCAACCAGGAGGGTGCTGCCCCTGAGGCGGGTGCCTCAACTCGCCTCATTGGCGGAGCACCCCTGCTTACAAAAACCGAACTGTTAGGGCCAAAACAGGTGGCAACCCTAAATAGGATACTATTATTCAAGTCACTTGAGTCCATGGATGCATGCTTCAAGTGCCACCATGGAGTTACCCCATGATTAGGATGGCAGTTTGCTAGAGACCATGCACACAATTGTATGTAATTTACTAGTGCAAGCAGGGTCGGACTGGGGGCCTGGGGCCCACCGGAGCTTCTGCCTCAGGGCCCCTGAGGGCTGCTGCCTCACTGCCTCCCGTCCTGCAACCCTCCCCCCCATGTGTGTGCACACTCGCACATGTGCTTCAGCGCACACACTTTGGTCGCAGAAAAAAACGGTGTGAGCGCGGTTGCTGGACTGGAGGCCCTGAGGCAGTAGCCCTCAGGGTCTGGAGGGGGCTCTGGGGCAGAAGCTTCGGGAAGAAATCCAGGTGGCGGATCTGGGCCCACCAGGTTTACAGATTTCAGTTGGGGGTCACTGACCCCATCTAAAAACAAATGCTCTGTAAGGCTACAAATTTATAATTATTTGGCACTTTTTATTACTCAACTTTCTATTCGGGCCTCTCCTATTCATATTCCAGTCTCTTATCCATATCAATGCACGGTTGCTGGGGTAATTTGTAAGTTGCTTTTGCCATTCTGTAGCAGCAGTAGGATGCCCATTTCTTGCCCCCCCCGCTGCAACCCATCAGTGCTTTACAGCTGTCCTTGAGTATGCGTGAATGCCATAGGCCATAGAGTGGCACAGATTGGTGCTGACTGATGTTTTGGATGAAATGTGCCTAAAAGTAAGGGGAAGTATATCAGTTGATTGTGAAGGGGAGGAGCCATCTTGAATTATAACTTCTTTATAACTCTGTTGTTGATTAGGAATGACCAAAGCTAAGTAGAGCTGTATCCCTTTTCTGTGTAGAGCTTTTAATCTACGTGCTGCACTCGTAATAACATTTCTTGCTCAACACCAGAAGTAGCATATGTTGTAATTAAAACAGGCTTTCTCTGTACCAAGTTCAAGGCCTCAGCTCACTGTCTCAGCCCACAAAACCAATTCAACAGTAACAAGCAAGCACACCCTGAACAGGATCTTATTGGCATGTGGGCTGGGAAGCAGATACACGTCTCACATGGTGTGGTTTAGGCCTCCGTAAGGAAGTGAATTCCCTAGATGATTTACGAGCTAGACAGACTCCTGGGGAGTCTTATGGAACCAATAGAGGAGAGCAGGCACAGAATATTTGTGCTTCCTATGCAGCAGCTGAGAGAGAGAGAGAGAGAGAGAGAGAGAGAGAGAGAGAGAGAGAGAGAGAGAGAGAAAAGAGAGAGATGCCCACATCATACAGGGTTAGGACAAGTAAGGCATTTGAAACAGTAAGGTTAAGGGTAACTAAATAAAAATGTTTCTTGTGTCTCCTTAAATGTTCTAAGCGGGCAAGCAAGCATGCCAGAAGCAAAAAATAGAAGGGCTTTTGTCACATAGGGCAGCTGTACATGGGATATTGTACATCATCTCTATACAGCTAACATACAGCTGGCTCTTCATCTCACACACTTAATTAACCCTATGTGGCATAAACCCCTTAAAGCAGGCATAAACTGTGAGTCCATCACCTCTATGCATACGCTCTATAGATGAAGCAGACTTCACTGTCTCTGTGGGGCCTGGACTAAAGGGTCCACCACCTCTATAGCTACACTGCTGAAAATATCCATGCCCACTGCATCTGTTCGCAGTGGGAAGGCACTTGTGTGAATGCAGCGGGGAAAGATTCTGTGCTTTCTGGGCCCCTCTGAAAGGTTTTTTTTGCAGGGAGCAGTGGTCTGCAGTTACATCCCTGCCTCTACAGGAACCAAAGGAGTAAATAGAAGTCCAAAAATTAGGTGACATTATATGTGCCTGAAGATGCACACCTGTGCCCATGTTCATCAAATTGTTTCAATTCATATTTATTCTTTGATATGACAAATTGACGTTTGTGCATTACAGATTTCATTTATTCGTGCCCTGGCATATACTGTATGTAGGTGCTCTTGGTTTCCTACTGCAAACCCCAGATGTATATTGTCATTGCTCTTTGTCTTTTTTCATTTGCTAAAAAGGCATCCATCCCTTCCATGCAATTATCTAATGTATATGCCAGTACAGCCACTTCAGGAAGGAAATTCCATAACTTCATGATTTTCACTGCAAAAATTTCTTCTGAACTGTAAAATAAAACCTACTTTCTATTAAAAAAGGGATACTGTTGGGGGTCCTTTCCACCTCCCCCTGCCACAACTGCAGGAGTGATAAGGGACACAAAAGCATGACCCTTAGCGCTCATTTAAGATGGACTTTCAAGTTATTATATTCTACAGTGTAAACAATCCCAAATTAGCCAGCGTTATTTTAACTGAGCCCTTACATTCCCTTTATCAGTTTAGTCAGTCTTTACACTTATTCTAATTCATTAAGCACTGGAGTCCAAAACTATTCAAGATGGGGACTTACCAGTGCTTTGTAAAGTGGAAGAATGCCCCTCTCCTTCTATGAATCAATATTCCCAGGGCCAAAGCATATAAATTGATCCAGTGACTGGTCCGATTGCCATCTTGGAGTCAGGAAAGAATTTCTCCCCCTCTGAGGCAAATTAGAGAAACTTCAAATGTTTTTTTTTGCCTTTCTCTGGATCAACCAGCAGTTAGGTGGGTTATATATAGACTTAAATGGTTGAACTTGGTGGACTTGTGTCTTTTTATTCAACCTAACTTACTATGTTACTATGTTGCAACTCCGTCAAGTTTAACCTTTTCAAAACACTCTGCAAACTAATCCATAGGAGGGCAAACAAACGTTCAACAGGCAGCTGCCCATTCAGCCGCAGTGTGGCAAGTGAAGGAGCCCTTCCTTTGCTGATAGTATAATCTCATTTCATCCATTCTCAATGAATTTCCTTGTCCCCTGCTTCTTTCAAAGCAAAACCACTGTGTGTATTGCCTTATTTGTATATACTGATTGAAGGCTGATTGAAGTATGATTGAAGTATGATTGTACAGATTTGAAATCACTATTAAGGCCTAGGCCAAGCAAGTGCCAATGTCTCCCACATGATCCTGCCATATGGTGACTTATCTGGTAAGGAGCAGGCTGTCCTACTGTGATGACTGACATAGCCTGAGGGCTAGTGGCATAGCAGGGGTGTGTAAACTGGGGTACCCTACAGATGTCTCCAGTCACACCCTGGATAGGCTCATTCGGGATAGGACCATAAATGTAGATTGGCTGCTCGGTGATCCCATCTGACAATCATTTTGTCTGCCTGAGGCCATAGAACAAAACCACAAGCATTGTTTCTATCTCAGCACCACAATAAAATGATTCTAGTCGGACCCAATCCTTATGGAAAATGTGCTTTCTAGTTTTGCCTTGGTTCTGCGCTATAGTCTACAAAATACAGTAGCATTTCCACTCCCCTCCGCAGTCAGTTTGCTATTTGCCCTTAAAGGAGCAGCAATACTAAACCTACAGATATGTGTACATTTTGAGGTCTGCAGGTATAGTTCCATTACCTTAAGGATACAGGAATATTGGGTAGTTTTGGTGGTATGCATCTTCCAATAAAATGTTCTGTGTTCTCATGGCACAACTTGTATAGATGGTGCAGACTGGGCATAAAGCCCCTACACTAAATGAAGCTGGCACGCAGGTATAAACTGTATCTCTGGCACCATTCTGCCATGTATTGCTGCATGCCATAGACATGTGTACAGCCCCACTGTGTACTGTACAATTGCATATTTCTTATGGTTACACCATACATCCATGGCAACCATCAAGGGGGTACGAGTGGTTGAACTGTAGGGGGCCCAATAATTGTTGGGTTCTAGGAACCAATATTTTGTAATGTTCAGGAAAACACAGGGACCTCAAAACTTTGCAGCTGTATAAGGCCCTATTAGAAAAGGGTGTTTCTGCATATTGGCATTTCATGCATATTGACACATGAAGTGGATTGCTGTGCCAAAATGCATACTCAAAATTCAGTGCTGAAATCTGCTCTGTGTGCCTACACCCTACACGTAGTGGCTCTGAGTGCAGTCACAAGGTAGGCTGAGGCAGGCATTGGGGTTAATACTCTCTATGCGTTTATCCACAGAACAAACATTAGCCTGGTTTGGCAAAAGCCTAATGCAGGCAGGGTTTCTAATCTGCAGCCATCCTCATATTGTCAAACTACAACTCTCAAGATATTTTAATAGATAAGGGATGGTGGTAGTTGTAGTTCAGTAACAGCTTGGTAGTTGTACACATCCAGCAACTGGAAGGCTCCTTAAAGAGGAACTTTTGCAAACATTTGATATACACTTCTGCATACTGAAATAAGAAGCTTTCTAAATACATTCAGTTAAAATGTCTGCACTGTTTCTGAAATAATCAAGTTTATCTTTGCTATTCCTCTCCCAGCATCTGTTTCTCTTCATTCTCTCTTCATGCAGGAGTTGGGTGTCAGCTATTCATTGACAGTTAGATCCAGTTTATCTTATAAGGGGGGGGGCTATTTTTGCCTATAAGATGTTTTAGAGCTCACTGTATTAAAATCACCAGACATCATGTCTCTCTACATGCAGAGTTTGTGCAAAAAGCAGTTATTTTGTTTGTACTGGAATCAGTTATTTAAATGAGCTCTAATACATCTGCTAGGAAAGGAAGCCCGCCCATAAGATATATTGGATCTAACTGTCAATGACACCCAACCAGAACCGCCATCAGAAATTTCTTGGGCCCCCTGGGCTGCACCCACCTACAGGTCCGCCCCCCACCACACAGTAAAAAAACAAAAAAAATATTGGTGGCTAGGGTTCCCACATGTTAATAAAAAATAAAAAGATATTGGTGGTCAGGGCCCCCCATAAAAAAACATTTGTGGCCAGGACCCCCCATTAAAAAATATTGGTGGCTAGGACCCCACATGAGAAAAAAAAATTGGTGGCCAGAATTGGTGGCCAGGCTCCCCCCCACATTATGAGAAAATTGGTGGCCAGGGCCCCTTAAACGTCCATGCCTTCCTGAAGTCAGCAGCTTTCAGTAAGATGGGGGGCCCGACTAATCAAGTAAGTGTGGCGTGGCCGGGCCCCCCTTACCCTTGGGGCCCCCTACAACTCTCCCCCATGCCCCCCCCGATGGCTGCCCTGCACCCAACTGTTGCATGAAGATAGAATGAAGAGAGGAAAAGTGAAGTTGAACTTGATTATTTTAGAAACAATGCAGAATTTTTAATTGATTATATTTAGAAAGTTTCTTATTTCAGTATGCAGAAGCTTCTATTACATTTTCATTTTCACGATAGTTCCCCTTGAACTGCCCCTGCTGGAAGGAATGAAAGCCACAGGAGACTTTGAAGGATTGCGACAGTTGCTACATTGTCTATGTGCGACTGGGCTGACTGAGGCAGATTAAATGTGACCAGTTGCATTGCCGTCTGGATACCAGTGACAGTAATCCCATACAAGGGCTATTAACTGATTGGTTTCTCTTGATCAGGCTACACATTTGCAAACTGGATTTACAACCAGAAAGCCTTGCGCTTTACCCTCTCTGGCATACTGCAAAGGGCAAGTGGTAGAGAAAGGCTGTTGCAGCTTTAAAAGTGAGACACATTGCTAAGCAACGGGGTGGCTGGGGTTACATGCACTGAGGTCACCTTATTTTGCAGCAACAGCAATAAGTGACCTCCCTGAGCATCATGATGCCGGTGCACTGACTGCAGGATATTAGCTGACACTGAGGAATAGCAGGGGGCAGAGGTGGGAGGAGGGTGCTGAGCTCATATATCAGCACTGCCAGAGAGCCCCTATGAGCAATTGAGAGAAGATAAAGCCGATAGGTGGAGGCAGGCTCTGGGCATCCTATTAAATGTCAGGGCACATGCAGGGACTGGGCTTTGATGAAGTGGCAGGAGTCCAGGCTGCACACAGCAAGCCATCAGCTGCCATTTGGCCAGAGCTAGCAGCCAGCGCAACTCACTGCCAATTTAATTGCTCCCCACCTCCTGAAAAGTGTCCAGACATGGCCTAGACTCAATTAACTCCTTCCCTTCAGGAACAACTTGCTCAGAAACAAGGCAGGGCAATGAGGGCATATCCAGCCTGTCACGACGCCTTGCTCTTGTTGGGGTTACTGGGAGTCGTAGTTCATTTGCAGCTGTTCAGCCACAGGTTCCAAGCCGAGCAGAGACTTTGCACCACACACTCCAGCAGCAACTCAGGGGTTGTCTCCTCCTCCTTCCCTCACTGCTCTCTGTCCGGCCACCCAAGGGAGTGACCTCTGGTTCTTTGACAGCTCCCTAATACCTCGCAGAACACCCCTTCCACGCCACGCCTTCAGCTCGACGATTGGCTGGCGCGCCGGTAACCCTCGTTCTCATTGGCTCGTCCCTCTCCCCCCCTCACCCGCCTCGAACCTTCAGAACTCCGAGACAGACAATATTCAGTTACATTGTAGCAAGATGGCGACTGTCATTCACAACCCACTGAAACCGTGAGTAGAAATGGGCAGAATCCGCGTGTTTCCATATGAAAAAAAGGCGCCTTTCCCGGCTGTTGCGGAGCTTGTGTGGAGACAAGTGCGACTCCCGCAGTCGCCGGGCACAGCTCCAGGCACTGACTCGCTCCCCGGGCACTGGCAGCCCTCCTGCCCACTCTCTTTATTCTTTCTCTGCACTTGCTACAGTCGCACGGGGCGCCGGGTGTTGCGCTCGGACTTGTGCGCTGTGGGCACGGCGGGGAAAGTGGCAGTTTAAGGTGCTTGGTACTTACTGCTCTCCGGGCAGCCAACAGAGGGGGCACAACCGAGTCCCGCTGAGGAGAAGCAGCAGCAGCACAGCGGGAGGCATGTGGGTGCCGAGCCTGGCACATTGAGTGCGCTTTTGGGGTGTCCTAGGCACTGGCCGGTCATAGACATGTGATTATGGACAGCCAGCGTGGCAGACAAAGGGGCTTTTGGGGGTTTCAGCCATTGCAGAGTATTTGTGGTGTCGGGAATTAAAGAGTCTAGTGCTTTCGGGGTTCCGGGTGTAACAGAGTGAGGAGGCGCCTATTAATCTGTCAGTGTAACTAGTGACAAGTGCCAGCTGTGCCGGGGAAAGATACTTTTACTATTCTTCTATTCTTGCTTTATCCTAGTCAGGGGGCGCTCTGGGTGCCAGAGCATAAGGGGCTTTGCTGTGCCAGTGATGACGGACTCATATTGCTTTAGGGTGCGAGTGTAGCGAGTGTGCTTGGTGTCACATGATGCTTGTAGGGTGCATGCTCATTAGGGTGACATTTAGATGCTTGCTACAGCACAGGGCAATGGTGCTTGTTGGGTGCCTTGCTTCTGTAGTGGAGCGATGATGCTTTCAGGGTGTTTTAAAAAGCAGGGTAATAATGATTTAGTGTCACCTAGCAAAGCAATAATGCCTTTAGGGTGCGTGCGGTAGAACGATAATGATGCGAGGAGGGATAGCGGAGGATGTGATCAGGGTGCAGGGATGGTTGAGTAATAATGCCTTTAGGGTGCAGTGATAACAGAGTAAGGCTGTCTTTGGGGTGCAGGGATAGAAGAGTAAGGGTACATTTAGGGTGCAGGGATAGAAGAGTAAGGGTGCATTTAGGGTGCAGGGACAGAAGAGTAAGGGTACATTTAGGGTGCAGCCGTGCAGGGATAGAAGAGTAAGGGTACATTTAGTAGTGCCAGGATGGAGAGACAGGGCTACTTCTGAAAGGGGTTTATAGGTGGGATGCGCGGATCTAATGACTCATGACAATGTTATTAAATGACTGTATGTAATGAGATCGCTTGAATCTCCGAACAACTGTTGTTGAACTGCAATTTCCTACAAGCAGCCGAACACTACAGCGGGCATGCTGGGATTTGTAGTACAACAATAGCTGAAGGCGGTGCATATTGTTTATCTGTGTACCAGATCGGGGCCCCTTGAGCTCCAGCTTTGGCGGAGGGTCGCAGACTTGTGCACCTGACTGACTCCCGCTGCTGATTAGGGGGCGGACACAGCTTTGTTCTTTGCTTCAGCTGATGGCAATCATGGGCAATCATAGGGCATAAGAGAATGGCCAGCAGAGTGGCCCACCGGGGAACATGATGCCATTGGCTGTTTATGGGCGACAATATATAGTCCCGGCAATGAAAGCGCTAGTATAGCGGGTTACCTGCACAATACTTCTATTAGCAGCAAACCAACCAATCAGGTGAGGGTGGGTATTTTGGATGGATGTGTGGGGAGGTGCTACAGAATGGGAGCGAAGCAGATGCTCTCAGTGAACAGAGTATTACATTGTTACTGCTACAGTGAGGATACCTGTTATATCAGATATTATAGAAAGTGAAGAAGAAGCAGGGATTGGCCAGATATCGCAGCGGACTGTTCCAGTGAACAAGCTCTTGAACTTGGTTAGGTGACTTCAGGGAAGGGATAAACAATAAGATGGGCCATTTATTATTTAGCAGGACAGAGCAGTGGGACCTGCAATTTGCAATAGAATCCCATTGCTGCTGCTGAGGTCATTCAAGGGGGTAACTAATCTGAAGGGATATTGTAATTAGTGATGGGCGACCTTCTCCCGTTTTGCTTCCCCAAAAAATTTGCAAAATTCATAAAATTTGTGAAACTGGGAAAAATCATATAAAAATCAAAAATTGCCACCTGCGTCCAATTTTGGACGCGTGCCTGAAAAGTCGCTTGCGTCAATTTTAACGCTGGTGTTAAAGTCAATGGGCGTCCAAATAGTGTTGAAGCACATCGATTTTGACGCAATCGACTTTTCGGGCATGCGTCTAAAAATGTTTTGATGCCGCCGATTTTTTGCTAACTTATTTGCCGGCGGCGAAACGGGAAAATTCGGCGCCAATTCGTGCCATGCGAATTTTCGCCATTTAGGAACAGGGATAAGGGATATATGGGAAGTGATATACATAGCAGGTGTATCTGCTGGCTACAGTGTGTTTGCAAGGTCCGGACTGAGAATTAAAATAGGCCCTGGCATTTCAGGTACACAGAGACCCAAACAGTCCCCACCAGCCCACTAAATACTGACTTTCTATGGCACCTTATAGCAGCCCCTCTGGCATTTGCCAGAACCCACAGATTGCCAGTCGGGGCCTGGTGTTTAGCAACATGGTAGAGTAAACAGTAAAGTGAGTGCCTAAACACTTGGGCCTCTGTGTAGTACTGGCAGATCCTTGTGACATTATGTAAGTTACAGCCAATGGAATTGACTATGCAATAGTGCTGAAGATTGCAGTTTAGAGAATTCTTGCCTATATGTGGGTCTTCTAATGATGGAAATCAGCCAATGTCTGTCGGGGTTGCTGGGAGCTGCAGTACCACAGCATGTCGAGGGGCACCATCACTGGGCAACATTAGAAATGCAACTACTCTTGGTCATATAAATTTCACTTACAAACAAACCAACTCATTATGCCTGTTGAACAATAAAATCTAGGCTTTCTGACACACATTCAATCTTTGAAGGTTATACGTTCTCTTTATTTTTAATTGTGTCCCTCTTCCCTCCCGAAAAAGTATAATTATCTTTCATGCTAACTCCCACATGAATTCCCCAGAGCTATAATCCTGGCAACCAATAGATTTAGACTAACGACACAAACCTACGCAGCCCCATAGGAATTCTTTATTTTAACAAGCCTCATTGGCATGGCCATTAAACCCTTTCTGTGATGCAATTAAAGTGTTTTGCTCATTTCTCTTCTGTGAAGAACCTAATGGCTTCTACTGGACCTGCAGAACAGCCACGCAGAAATCCGTTTGCTTGACCAAATGAGTGCTAGGTTGGTGCACATCTAATTCACAGCAGGCACCTCATACAATTGGAGATTTAGACCTGTAGTAAGACTCTTCCTCTGCCCAGACCCTTGTGAGTATTGCTTACAAATGAAACCCCTATAAAATAAATCCTCCATAGGATTATGTGCCAGCCTGTACCTCAGATTTCAAGATTGCTGTGCTGCTGCTGCAGGTCCAGGTCTCTGAAATTAACTTTATCTTGTGGAATCTTTATTTATAGGGCATTTTATCTTTATTTATTGTTTATTTGCTGAGTGGGCAAATTTCAAAAATCTGTACAATACACCGTGTAACTTATACCCAGAATTCCAGCATCATTGCACCTGCTGTGAAATGTTATAGGTGTAGTGCTTTCACCATTCTTGTGCAAATTGCCTCCCTGTCATTATATGTGTCACACCGGAGGGGCATAGCACACCTTTATTTTACTTGAACTTTTGTTGGCAAAAAAATGGCATAATGCCTGGTCAATGGCAATTGTAAAGTACAGTATTCCTTCATTTCTGTAGGGCTGCTCACTGCACCTTACGTCTAAATCTTAAATATTGGGCTTAAAGGAAGTATTGTGGCTATGTGCTACAGTGACATGGTGCAAGCAGTTTCTTTATGGCATTTTTATAGACACAACTTTGCACAAGTTTTTTTTTTCTCCAAGCTAGGGGTGTACCTTGGGGTCCCTGGATCCCTGTGCCACCCAGTGAAGGAAACTGCAATTGTAGGATAAGCATCGGCATGGTGGGGGAGGCAGGGTGGGTTCCTATATAGTTAATAATGCTATATTAATATGCATACGACTTTCTACATAAGTGTGCTCATTGTTTCCTTTAGTTAAAATAAAGTTATTTTCTGGAACAAAGTCAGTCCTGTACTCTCTCTTGACAATCTTCCCAAAGTCTCTCAGCTGTATCCAAAAAATATCCAGAAAATTGTATGTAGATTAGCTCCTATGGCAACAGAGAAAGCAGAAACCAAAAAATTGTGCAGCAAGTTTAGATATTGCAAAGGCACCCGGTGTTGAAAAATATTCTTTCAGGTGTACTTCCCCTTTAAAATTTCCATTTGTAGTAGTGATACATGTAGCTATTTCTTCACGTTCAATCAATTACCACCACCTTTAGCTAAAATTCCTACACACAAGACAAATATTAGGTATATTGCCCGTAGTATTATCATCGGTTTTCGCTCTCCCTATGGATCCGCTCTTGCGCTCCAATGCAGAGAAATACAAATCCAAAAATAGTGTAACACCATTTATTATGTTAAAAAATCTTTTATATATAAAGTTAGTCACATATGCATACAGAAGTATCCCTCCTATGAAGGGACCCTGCCGGCATGTATGTTTCCCCTCGTGGTTTCCCTGTGATCGGGTGTGATGTCACTTCCTGCCTGATGCGTTTCGCCTGTCAATCGGCTTCCTCAGAGGCATAATGTTTCCTTTACACTTTATGAAACTTTAACTACAGACTTTGGAGAGTAAATGCAAGCATAACTCTAGATATACACTAGAGACTTGCACAAGTCTGTTCGGGCAGGCCCACCCAGTGATCTGCATTATTTACTAACTACACCCACTAACTGACCCAAATCAGTATCTGGCTGTCCACATCCCACATAACCCTTAAGTGATGTCATGATAAACTAGAAGTAATGTAACTCTTTGAGGTAAATCATCTAGTTATAGAAGATTGTTTTTTATTTTTTGCCTGTACTTGACCTGACGATCAAAGCTAGATGCCCATGAACCACCCACACATTTTGATCAGGGCTTTTTTGCCTAAACCCCACCTGCTTTGCCAGTATTCCATTGGAACCCAACCCAGTGTTGGTTTCGAAGTATACAAAGTGTTTTGATCACAGACAACAGTTGTGGTATCAAAATCAGGGGAATCTTTATTATTATTTATTTTTATTATCTATATATATTATTTATTTTTACCCCTTGTCATTAGTGATGGTCGATTCTGTCCCATTTTGCTTCATCGAAAAATTAGCAAAATTTGAAAATTTGTGAACCACATTGACGTTAATCGGCATCAATGGGCGACAATTTTTATACGTGCGACTCTTTTGTCCAAATGCATTGAAGTAAATGTGCGTCTGAATAATTTTGATGCATGACAATTTTTATGCGTGCACCAATTTTGACATGCAACAATTTATTTATTTTTTTCCGCAAATCTTCACAGCAGTTTCGCAGAAACATTCGCTGATGATGAAATGTGGAAATTCGCTGCAAATCCATGCCTGGCCAATTATTTCGCCCATTACAACTTGTCATAACAATAGCTAAGAATCACTGCCCTTATGGCACATGGTTGCAAATATTTGCCGAAATTGCTCCCCTGTGCTGAATGCTACAAATCCCACTTATTGTATATTTGTCACCACAATCTTTCCCAGGGGCAGTTGCATTAGTCACAACATTTTTTTTTTAGCAATAAGCTTTTTTTGTATGTGCTCTGATCATGCCCACTGCTCCTTCTATATTCTTAGGAGCAGACAGGAAATAGCAGTGAATATCAGATAACGACTTCGTAAAAAAGTTAACAATGGTTAATGTCATGCAGAATTTACAATGCCACTTGTGTTATTTTCTATCCAAACTGCAACTATAAGGAAACCAATACTGTGCCCTCTGTCTTGTGCTGGGTTTTTTTTTGTCTGGCTGGCTTTCTTGACATTTCTAATAGGAGTGAGCTGATCGCATTTCCATTGTCCCTTCTAGGATGTGAAGGGGGAGAAGGTGCATGGTTGGCTTTTCATGGAATGGGAGTGTGATTGGCATTTGATTTGGCTGAATGGCTTGGGCTGTCAGAAAACAGATAGCACTGGAATTGCCAGCCTGAGATTTGTCACCTTTTCGATCTTCCCAGCTCTGTTCTTGTTAGGAAGCTGTGTGCCTTTTTTAATAAAAATCAGAAAGCTCTTCAGACTGCTTGGTGCATGGGGGAGCTCTGGGGACCCGCTGTCCATTGTGAGGAACCAAAATCCTTCTCTGCCACAGCAGTCTGCCGCTTAATTAGAATTGGCTTTATTACTTTTTTTTTTTTTCTGAAGCCCAAGGATATTTCCCAAAGCTCTGTAATGAGATATATTAAATAATAATGACATAAACATAAAGTCAACTGAGAAAAAGGGCACCGAATGTTCTGCTGATATCAGCTTGTAGCTGAGGCAAATAAGGCAGGAATGGCTATTAGGGTAGTAGAATGAGTTTCAGTTTCTCTGCATTGGTGGTATGTCTACAACAAAACTGTACTGGTGTTGGGAATAAAGAACAATGCATACTTTTGGGCTCTGTGTGAGTTGTTTGAATGAAAAATGAAGAACTATTTTCTGCAGTACAAACCTGTTTGGTACAGCTAAGCACAAAAAAAGTTATATTTAAACACCAAATAAGATGTAAGAGTAATATAATGCATGTAAAGAACTCAACCCTGGCCCCCTGCCCCAGTGTTTCTTAGAGTTTGTAATATGAGTTTGCATTCTTGCATTTTTCTGTACCCCAGATGCTATATAGATTGTGGGGCAGCTCCTGAAGTCAGCACATAGCAGAATAAAGGAGGATTACTGCTCACATTGGACTGAACAAGCGTGCCTTAACCAATTTATTATTGTCTCCAAGTGTGACAGAGATCTGTGCTTGAGGGGTGGTGGGTTTGCTTGTAATCCCATTGTGCAGCTCTGCATGGTTTGTACCTAAACAATAAAGCCAATCAATGTAGTACAATAAAGGTTAACACTCCCTACAAGAAGTAGTACGCTCCATTAGAGCACATCCCATCATTAGTTAATGCTGAGGGCCATGGGGTATGCCCATAGCAATCCTATATATTTTACGCTAGCCTTAGATGGTATTGTAAATCATTTATCTCTGCTTTTCATTGGAACAGGTTATTGCTATGTATAAGGGCCAACATATAATAAATTTGTACTGTATGTAATACTTTCATTAAGATGCAGTGATTGGTACATTAAGTGTTCCACAATTGTAACAATAAATATACCAATAATGTTAAAATGACTAGTTGACTCTTTAGCCAATAACATACGTGTTAGATCATTTAGAAATAATTGTTGATCCAGTACCACAGGAAGGGGTGAGAAAAATCAACATGTTGGTGTACTGAATTACATTTTTTCCATAATGAGAATGCCTTAATATAGTAATGCATCACCCAGCCTGCACTGATAAGTTGTGTGCAGTTGTATGTATGCAAGTACAGTATTTTAACATGTTATTGATCCCATTATACACTGACAAATGCCCATTTAAATGGGATTTATTGTGGAGGACTATTTGGTTTTTGGCCCAGTGTCCTGGTTTATGAAGTCTTCTGAGGGAGCTCAGATTAATGTGAGCCAAAGTAAAACAATGAGAAATGCATATTTTTAATGATACAACATTGATACACTTAGTAACAAACTGAAATACATGCCAAGAATTCACATAGGTCTCTTCTTTTGGCAAGGGCTTTCAAATGCAGCTGGAATGACAGATTATTGCTTACAAGTCTATAACATATTGCTCTGTATGTCTCTTTGTACCATAATATACACAAATGTCTTGTATAAAAATAATCTTCTTTCTGACTTCAATGAGTGAACTGTTATTGACATTTTGTTTTGGAACAAAACTATACACCTGTAGCTTAAACTTAATGAATTAGTAGCTCATAAATAGCTGATATAGTAGAATTAGATTGCAGTGGGAATGAGCCACAAGGAAGGCACAGGGTGGCTGCAGGATAGCAGGTATAATGTAAATGTCCTTTATAGCAGCAATGGGGATAATACCCTTTGGCTGAGAGATAGCATGTGTAGTACTATGAAATAGTGTTTTTAGCAGCAATGGTGATAATAGCCTTTTAGGAAGTTAGCAGTGATTATAGTGTGAGATTTTCCCATATAAGTAATGGGGATAATACCTCTTTGAGAGATAGTAAGGTGCGATGTACTTATAGTAGCATTGTTGATAACCGCACCGATTGGCACAATCACATCTGAGCAGGGACTGTGGCTGTTGGATAGCAGGTATAATAGAGTAAGATAAAGCCTATTGCAATGGAGTAATAGGCTTTGGAAAGTAACCGAGGCTACTGATAGCAGGTACACTACTGAACTAGTAGAGATATTGGGTATAGTAGCAGCTGGGATACTAGTCTCTGGGAAGGGACTGTGGCTGTGGGATAGCAGGTATAGTAAAGAGAGATGGTGCCTTGAGTAGCAGTGAGGATATTAGCCTCTGGTAAGGGACTGTAGCTGTGGAATAGCAGTTATAGTAGGGAGAGATGGTGTCTATAGTAGCAGTGGGATAATGGCCTATGTAAAGGGACTGTAGCTATGGAATATCAGTTATAGCAGGGAGAGATGGTGCCTATAGTAGCAGTTTAGATGATAGTTTCTGGGAAAGCAATGTGGCTGTGGGATAGCACTGTAGCGGGTATAATGGTGAGAGATTGTTCCTATAGTAACAGTGGGATAATAGTCTCTGGGAAGGGACTGTGGCTGTGGGATAGCAGGTATAGAAGGGAGAGATTGTGCCTATAGTAACAATATAGATTATATTCCCTGGAAAGGAACTGTGGCTGTGCTATGCCAGGTGCAAGAAGGAGTTATTAAGCTTCCATTCAGGGAACAGCACAGTTCAGTGGTTTTTAAAGACTTTTTAAGAGTGCGTAAACTGGCATTCTATCCAAATCTCCCCTCTCAAACTGTGGGGCTTCAACCAAAACCTTCAGGCTGCATCCCTCAGCCTAAAGTATGGACCCCTCTCGGAGGGCCAGCCTCACCATTTGGGAACCACTGGTAGAAATACATCTCGGCTGAGAAGTGCGCCATACATGCAAATAATTTGCAGCTGTTCCAGAAAGAAACTGAAAAAGCCTATGGGGTGAGTGGTAAAATATTTTCATGAATTCTCTGAAAGTCCATATGCTTAGAGATACTAGACAGATACTACTACCAGCTACTGGATTCCAGAGTGTAAGTATTAGATCATCACAAGGAATCGCATCCCTTTCTTAACTTGATTGTGTCTTATAAAATTGTTATTGGATGGCCTGTGCTTCCCTATTTTTTTTTATTTTTCCACAGTGCTTTACTGGGATTATTCATCATTCAGATGAGCTCCAGCAGAGTTTACAATATAAGGTCCCTATAACATTTACACATTACTATATAATTTAGGTGTGTGGGAGCAAAAGAAGAACATTCATGAATTTAGAATCCAGTGATGCAAGGCAGCAGTGCTTCCCATTGCGCCACCATGCTGCCCTATAAAAAGTCATTGCCCAATAAATCATTATACTTAAGGATGAAAGTACCCAGCTGTACTCTCTTTCTGCATTGGTTCTATTGTTTCTTTTTTACAGTTTTCTGCTGAGAAATTTAATATAAAAATCAATAAAAACTTAGATAACTTTGAAGAAATGCAACTAGGCTTTATGGATGTAAGAGACGGATAGCTCCTTATTTATCTAATGTTGTCTGCTTGTGGATACTGGGAGTTGTAGTTCAGTAGCAGCTATAAGGCAACAGGTTGAAGAACCCTCCTATAGGCTTGTGTTAGAGCTGGAATATAAAAAAAACGCTTCAGATTTATTTTCCACTAAATATAGCTGTTTCAGTCCTCGTTTATTCCCTGTAACTATGGAGTTGTAAGCTGCAAGTTTTTGGCAGTGTGACATACCATACTGCTTGATTTGCAGTGTTTGGTTTGGCTCTTGCTTTGTGCCTAAAGCAACTCCACCCTGTGGCTAGTGTAAGTGAGATATGAAGTTGGGCTGCCAGTGGGTATATATTTGAAGCAGATACAGGCAAATGTTTAAAGCATATACATTACACTAAACAAAGATCCCTACAAACACAGGGATAGGCAACCAGTGACAAACAAAACACCCATCCAGCTCCTCATCAATGTTAGGCTTTCGTATAACCGTCCTTTGAGAGCTATGAGCTCAGTTGAAGCAAAATTATTACAGTTTCCTACATTTGCACTGTTGCACATTAAAGGAAAATGAAAGGCTAAAATTAAAGAAAGGTCTATATAAATACACCTGTAAACCCTCAAAGTAATGCTGCTGTGAGTCCTCAGTCAAAAGAAACACTGCAGATTGCTTCCCTTCTATTGTGTACACATGGGCTTCTGTATCAACTTCCTATTTTCAGCTTAAACCTCCAGGGCTAGGGCTTGAGCATGCTCAGTTTGCTCCTCCCTTTTTTACCCCTCCCTCCTCCCCTTCCTGTTGTAATCCCAACCCAGAGCTACGAGTGAGCAGGGACTCAGGCAGGAAGTGATGTCACACCAAGCTAATATGTCAGCTGCTATCCTAAACAAATAGAGAGAGCTTCTAGAGCTGTTTACTCCGGTATGGTAACACATTTTACAGAATAAATATAGTGTTCTAGCTTGCAGTATTGTCATTAATCTATTGGCAATAAACTGCCTTGGTAGCTTTAAGGTGCATATACACTAATGCAGGGCCTCTTTAAAGGCACTGATGAATCCTAACAGCCACCCTAAAATATTTGTGGCAGGAGCAGGGCAGGAACTAAGGGTAGGCAGATGATCCATTTGCCTCAGTCATAACTGGGGGCTTTAGGGCTGTGGCTGACGGGGAGATTTTTATTCCACAATAAAAATGCATGACAGTGGGCAACAAATTTCCTGAAAATACTTCTCCATTGGCAATAACTGAAATGGCCTATAGTAAAACCAATGCATCGCTTTAGTTCCCGAAGTCGCCCAAAGTTGTCTCGGGAGGGAATTTCAGATGACTTCGCAATGTGTGGATTTTAACACTGACAATTTTGGTTATTGCCAATGGAGAAGCATTTTCTGGAGATTAGTCACCTGCAGTTGTGCATTTTTATCGCAGCAGACAAATCTCCACGTCAGCCACTGCCCTTAGGGCCTGACACATGCCTCTGCTGCCGTCTCTCCAGCTTTGTTAGTACTGTACACCCAATGCTTTCTGTGGGTAAGCAAGCAGAGCCAGGGGTAGTTAGGAGAGTGTTGTGAGTGAGTAGTATGGTTTGGTAGTAAGTGGCGGCTACAGCAGTGGCAGGGTGTGGTCAGGGTGTGGATTTTAACACTGACAATTTTGGTTATTACCAATGGAGAAGCATTTTCTGGAGATTAGTCACCTGCAGTTGTGCATTTTTATCGCAGCAGACAAATCTCCATGTCAGCCACTGCCCTTAGGGCCTGACACATGCCTCTGCTGCCGTCTCTCCAGCTTTGTTAGTACTGTACACCCAGGTCTGGACTGGGAGTCAAAATAGGCCCTGCCAATCCAAGTACACAGAGGCCCAAACAGCCCCCTACCAGCCCAAAACAGCCTCCTACCAGCCCACTATATAGTAACTTTCTATGGAACCATACAGCAGCCCCTCTGGCATTTGCCAGAACCCACAGATTGCCAGTCTGGGCCTGTGTACACCCAATGCTTTCTGTGGGTAAGCAAGCAGAGCCAGGGGTAGTTAGGTGAGTGTTGTGAGTGAGTAGTATGGTTTGGTAGTGAGTGGCAACTACAGCAGTGGCAGGGTGTGGTCAATTGGGGTGATGCAGAGGTGTTGTTGGTGAGCAGGTCAGGATGGGCGAGCACGTGCCCTTGCCTTGGGTTTCTGCACCTTCTGGCTAGGGTCTGGGCAGGATAGCTATCAAACAAGAGAACTTTAGATATATTCATTTTATGATTATTGCTGTAAACTGTGTGCAGTATTGAGTATGCAGTGACCTAACTGTAGGGCCCCCCTTCAGGGGTGGAGGCTTGCCTAGGGCGAGGTTAGGTCTGATAAAATGTCAGTGTCTGAGTAAGTAACGGCAACTACAAAAATTAGTATTATTTGTATATACGAATATAAGAACTGTTTGCTGAATTTTTATCATTTAATGGGATGGTTGCGAATTCTGGCTTAGAAGGAGACTGGCAGTCCCTTATTTGTAAGTTATATGTCCTCCCTGTAATTTTTTAACAGTGTGGGAGAGAAGAATTTATTACAGGGATTTACAGAACGCTCCTTCAAGGATCTGAAAGATCTGCAGGAATTCCTGTATATAACATACTTGTTCATACTGTGTGTGTATAATATAGACACATATACAGGTAACTACCAATATAAAGAAATTGTGTCTAAATACAGGTCACAAAGTATGTAGTATATTCAAAGCTGGTCACTTGTGATTTCTCACCAAATTTATTACTATCTCAATGTGCATAGATTTATAAATTAACGTGCTCGGCAGGCCCTATTGCAATATAGTTTGGCTATCCGAGACACCTGAGGAAAGGATTCCCTTTCATAAGAGGCCATAGCTAAGGTAATTTTGGCATGGAAAAAATAACTTGGAGGATGGCACCAGAGGTGTGAAACCTTCAACTTCAGACCCTTTGTAAGTGGAATGCTGGAGGTACCGTTACAGCCACAGGTTGCCAATCCTTAATGTACAAAAATTTGTCTGTATATTCACTTTTTGAGCTGGACGACCTCTTAGTACTCACTCCTGGATTTCGGGCTTATGTGCCTCTAGGCCGCTGTGTCCTAGGCCCCTGCAGCCTTGCGAATTCCCCCAGACCCCTCCCAGGCACATGCGTAGGAGCACTAGGGATTACGTATGCGTCCCCAGTGCTCCTTAGGTTGTGGCTGGGCAGCATACCACCCCTAAGATCTTGCCACCCTAGGCCCGGGCCTGTTGGTACTGCTCAGGAGCCAGGGAACCAACACCTGTGGCTCCAGTGATAGTTCCGCCTTGCATTGGTGGCATGACATTAGCTTGGCAGAATGAAGGAGTAGCTTCAAATCCATTCACTATCAGTTTTGGGCAGAGGTTTTGTGCTCATGTCCTTATCAGTTCACCTTTGTACTAGTTACCTTTGCTATAGCTGCAGAAGTATACAAAGCAACCATTAAGCAGTTGCCCCCAATTTCACCATAGTTGCCTCAATATGTGTTGTTTCAAGTAAAGGGACAAATAGAACAGTTTGTAGTCTATCAGTGTCAAATTATGAACTTGTTTAGTATTTTTTGGGCTCGCGATTTCATTCATAATCCAACCTTTGAGGCTTAAATGTTGGTTGTAGTTTTACCCCTTCTTTGACACTAAAGCAAAATTCACAGATTCCGTTTGTCCAAATTGTCAGTGTTTTGTTTACTGATTAATGTACCAATGTCCCCTCAGTACAGTAGCAGCTGCTCATAGAGCAGTACACTCAGGAGTAGAGAGGGCCTGGTGTGGGCTCTGTTGCACAACTTCTATGTATTTCTGCAAAACAAATCATCTTCCTGAAGGTTTTTTGTGTTTATCTGCAGGCCTAGAATCGGCCTTGTGTGGCAATTGCCTTACATAGGACAGTCCTAATGCCAGCATTCAAAAAGGGTTGTGGTTAGGGTTATTCCGCAGTAGTATTACCTGCTTGTTGGGTGGTAGTAGTGACATCATGAGGGAAGGCAGTGATATCATAGGGGCAGGGAATGGGCAGATTCAGTGTCGGACTGGGATATTGGGGGCCCACCCAAAAACCTTAGACCAGGGGCCCACCATAAAACCTTAGAACAGGGGCCCACTCTCAGTACAAATATTCTTCATCTCCTCAATCAACCTCTATTCTCCTAGTTTATTTTATTTACATACTATAATCTATTATTCAATTCATTTAGCCCTCATAGAATAGGGAATGGCCATGAAATAGGCCAAAAGTTTAGCAGCATGAGGGCCCACTGACACCTGGGCCCACCGGGAGTTTTCCTGGTATCCCTGTGGGCCAGTCCAACACTGGGCAGATTGGATACAAGAATGGGTGCATCAAGGCTCTTTATGTGGTTGGAAGTTGGGGTTGTGGAACAGTTCAGGGAGGGGAGGACAGGTAAACAAAATTGACCAGTGAGTATATTTCCAGTAAATTTGTAATGTCAGCGCTGGCCCTAGCGGAAGACTTACCAGCTAGCCGGATGGCAACCCAAGCTGTGGCCTGTTGTATAGTAGTCATCAGTGTTCCCTCTAAGCTGTGTGAATGTGCTTTTTGAGGGTAGTGAAGGAAAATTTTGAGGGTAGTGGACACAAAGAAACTGTGGATCACAGAGAGCATTTTGTGTGAAGAAACATCATATAGAACTCGGAAAGATCGTTTTGGCTCACGTGTCCAAAAAAGAGGTAGAAGGGAATGTAAAGGTCATTAGGGTCAGGGGCACAGTAGGTGGAGCTAGCATGGGCCAATGTGTCATTATTTTTAAACTGGGTAAGTTGATTTTTTGCATTTATGTAGCTTGTTGACATTGCTTAAAAGCCTGGCAGCATCGGTCTATCTTGCTCAGTGTGTGGAGGATGATGGCTACAATACTGCTGGAGCCAGTTCCTATGTGTGGGCATAAAGCATAATGAAGTGCCCACCTCCTACTTGTTTGCTAACCACGTGACTTGGGCATTCCCACTGAACATAAGATGAATATAGAACTGAGCTTAGTGCTGACTTTCCTCCCAGGTATGGGGGCAAATTGAATTGATGTGTGACATGGCCTTTGCCCAGAGATTTCTTGGCATGACTGTGGCAGAGAGACAGGCACAGAAAGAAAAAGAGTGACTTGTTTTTATTTTATTGGGCAGAAATATTGTTCATATTTATTTTGCCTCTATTTTCACTAGCAAACTCTGTGCTGAATTTTAGGAATGACAGGCCTGTTATAAGGACTACTAAATGGATACCTGTAAACAAATACATAACTAAAAATCATTTCTCTTAAAACTCATGGTAAGGGTAGCCATGTACTTTTGCAGATATTACTTCCTTAAATTCTACAAGGCAGCACGTCTTCCACCTTCATGTAGTGAAGTTTTGTGGACTGGTATGAAGTCATCGAGAAGATGAAATCATGAACTTTACATTAAAACTGAATTTATAGCTTTAAATTTTAAAACACCAGCACCAGTGAAGATAAATGGTAAAGAACTGCCATTCACATATAGTTTCATTTTCTTTGGTAGTACTGAATGAAAGGATGGCATCAGAAGTAGGTTCAGCAAAACTAGAAGCATCATGAGACCTATGAACAATTTTTGGAAGTCCGTGCAATACGGAATCAACTCCAAACTATGCCTGTACTGGAGCTTTCTGTTAAAGCTGTTACACTGCTTTATGGCTATGAGTGCTGGTGTATGACAGATAGTGACTTAGCCAAGTTGTTTGCCTTCCATTTCTCAAGTCTGAGAAGTATTTCGAGCATATTCTGACCACATAAGAATTCAAACTATGACCTTGTAACTCAGTGTCTCCGCCATCGTAATTCAAATATAACGGAGGTGAACTGGACATGTACTAAAGTGTAATACAGACTCAATTCTTTTCTGTACACCAAATGGGAAGCTGAGGAGAGGGACATGGCGACATACAGTTGAGGCAGCACTTGAAAGCTTATAACAAATGTAATGTTTTATTAACAAAAGAATGTGCATGTTTAACTTAAAAAGGTCTGGTATTCAATAAGTTTTTATGTCTTTCAATTACACATTGGCACCTGGATGATCCATGTGAGTGGGTGAGATAATTTCATGTTGGTGTTTACATGATGCTAAAGGGATCCTGTCACCCAGACATAAAAAGCCCCTTTTAAATTAAACATGAATCACAAATAATTTTTTCATTAAAACACCCATAACTGTTAAAAACTTGTTTAAAATTCTCAGCTGTCAATCATATATTTTCTGCCCCTCCTCTATGCCTTAGTTATAGAGGCGGGGCAAACAGTTACTTTCACTTTCCATTCCTAGAGATAACTGCCCTCCTTACATTCCCCCTCCTTTCTCATAATCTAATTTTGCAGCCAGTGCATGGACATGGGCAAAATTTTGGTATGCGGCAAAGCTTGCCTTAATCACACTTTTCACAAAATGGCTGCTGCCTGCTTGCCGAGATTGCGAAAACCAAGACTCAAAAAAAAAAAAACAGGATTTAAATACTTTGTATAGTGTAAGTGAAGTTTATTTTACTTGACTAACACAATAAAATAAGATTTGTAATTATTTCTTAGGGTGACATGTCCTTAAAGAGATACTGACATTAGAAAATAACCTTTTTTATATCTATCATAACATTATCTTTGAATGCTATTTATAATGTTGCCCTAAAAGTATTTGCCTGATGCTTTTACATTACCTTTCTTACCCCCATGTTCCTCTATGAGGGGCTGACATATTTGTGCAGCAGGAGTCTGTTAGCATTAGAAACTCTGACAGGTTAAGAAGGGACAGTCAGGTTGGCAAAACAGTCAGGTTTAGGGACTTCAAGTAACAATTACTTACAAAAGCAGAACCATCAGCAAAAAATGGTCAATGTGACCTATAGGTAACTTTTAGGGGGTTATTTATCAAGGTCCGAATTTATCTCAATATCGGCTGCTACAAACTCCGATCTAACCAGCTTGGGTTTTTAACGCTCATTTATTATTACATTTTCCCGAAAATTTGCTTTGCAGGAAAAGCTCAGATTTTCACGATTTTTCCATGAATTTTCCCTGAAACCTCAGAAAAACATTGTGAAATTGCCCAAAACCCCTGACACAACCATAAATCAATGGGACTGTTCCCATTGACTTTTATGCAACCTCGACAGGTTTGAGATGCCGTGTTTTTATATTCTGGCTTTTTAGCCCTCTGGGTTTAATGCATTCCGAAAAATTTGTGATTTTTTTTTAAAAGTCAGATTTTATAAAAAAAAAAATCACATTTTTCGGATTTCGGGGAATTTAGGGTATTCGGAGCTTAGTAAATAACCCCCTTAATGTAGACTAATATTTTGAAAAGAAAATTTTTAGTGTCAGTATCACTTTAAGATGTTTTAGCCATTGGTCATTAGCCATGATGAAACCTATATGAATGCGCCTGGGCTATACCAAGCACCCCTATACTGGGACATAATAGGGTGAAGAGAAGGCACTCTGCTGGAAATCTTACCCTTACTTATACAAAGACAGCAAAGTGCATCGGCATGTTCGACCACAGACTTTCCATTGTTTAGATGTGCCTTGTGGCACGATAAGTGTTTATGTATGCGGATACTCATGTAAGTAATATTATTCATTTGGAGTTTGTCTGCCAGTGGTCCCAAAGCAGTTGTTCTGATTTGCAGCAAAGGGCAGCCATTGTAAGTGCAGTAGGTATGCTAGAAGTAAGAGTTTAAGTGACATCTAAGGCCACAAAGACTTGCATTTGAACCAAAGCTTGAGTCAAAGGCAGATTGTTTCATCTTACCCTGCCTCTTTAAAATGGGACACACTTTAAATATACATATGGCCTTGCAGTATAAATTAAAAGCTTATTAGTCACTTGGTATGTGTGTTTGATTTTAAAGGGGGAGGTTGCAAGCCTACTGAATTGGTTTGTACAGTTCCACCTTAAGTCTGCACCTGCCAGAGTCATAGTTTCAATGTAATACAGTACCATTTACTTTTAGAAATTGTCTTTGTAACCAACAGCATGTCAGCTTGGTAAACTCTGCTCATGCAATACTTCTGCTAAAGTAGCTCATTTCAGGGGTATTCAATACCAAAGTGTGTAGGGGAGGCATATAGGCATCTGTCTTCCTGCCCTTACTTAGCCCTAGATGTGGCACACAATTACTTATTACTTGCCCTCTAGTAGATGGTAAGGGTACAGCCGGCCTGTTCCCACCAGCATTGTGCTCTGCCACTGACAAAATTGTCTTTTCTTTAGCCTGTGCTATTTTGAAAGTCCTCATATTCATTTTCAAGATGGGGCTTCTAATTGTGCCTCTTATATCATAATGTCTTTTTTATGCCGTTTAAGAGCACAGGCAGCGTTAATCATCCTTGACTCCTGTCGAATTATATGAAATTACTAATTTTGTGTGTGAATGTTGCAATTTGCGCTGACACCAGAATAGCGAGTGTTCAATGTCTCCTGTCTCTTTAATATCAATTTCCTTCATCTAAAAATAACATATCAAGATCCGTGACCGTGTACATTTTACAGCACGTTACTGTAATTGTTTTTCTGTGTGTAAACAAGAATTGAAATGTGGATGGTATGTCAGGTGGTATTGTGCATTGCTCTCGGGAGGAGCCTTATTCACCCTCCCAGGCAGTAACAGAGAATTACATCTACGCTCTCCTCACATCACCTTTAACCATCACTCCGTTATGCAAAGTCTCAAAAATTACTACAGTGTAAAGGTTTAAGTTAAAGTAATCCCTACTTATATCAGATTTGCACCCCTGTTAAATGGAAAGAGTGGATAAAGGTCAAAAGAACAATAGAATATAAAGAAAATAAAACAAAAACAGCACTTATTTGTTACAGGGCAACATTTTTCAAAAATTTGTAATTGGTGAACTTTTTAAAATATGGAGTATTAACTTCACAATTGTAAATATTTATGCCATTTTGTGTGACATTAATATTATTATTATTATTATGCCATATTATGACCATTCATATCAAGAGCGCCAATTCCTTTTCAACACCACTTTTCACCAAGTCCAGACTTGTGAACAACCATTATTAAAGGAGAAGGAAGCTACCGAGCAGTTTATTACCAATAGATTAGCCAAAATAGTGCAAGCTATTCTGCAAAAATGCTTTACCATACCGGAGTTAACAGCTCTAGAAGCTCTATCTGTTTGTTTAGGATAGTGGCTGCCATATTAGCTTTGGTGTGACATCACTTCCTGCCTGAGTCTCTCCCTGCTCACTCATAGCTCTGGGCTTAGATTACAGCAGGGAGTGGAGGAGGGAGGGGGAGATGAGCAAATTGAGCATGCTCAAGCCCTAGCCCTGGAGATGTGTGCTGACAGCAGGAAGTCTGATACAGAAGCCCATGTGTACACAATAGAAGGAAAGAAATGCTGTTTCTTTTGGCAAAGGACTCAGAGCAGCATTTGAGGGTTTACTGGTATATTTATATAGACCTTTCTGATAAAGCTTACTTAGTTTTAGCCTTTCCTTTACCTTTAGGGTTAGGGCAGACGAGCAGATTCGGCAAGATTTAGTCGCCTGGCGACTAATCGCCTCTTCTGCGTGGCGACAATCTCCTCGAACTGCCTTCCGTCTGCTTTCCATCTGCTTGAATGAAGAATCGCCTGTGGTAATATACTCACGTCGATTCGATTTCCGAAGTCGCCTGAAGTTTCCTTGTGAGGCAATATCCCGCGAGTGCATTAGCGCAGACGATTCTTCATTCAAACAGACGGTAGGCAGTTTGGGGAGTTGTCGCCACGCAGAAGAGGCGACTAGTCGCCAGGCGACTAAATCTCCCCGAATCTGCATCAGCCACATTAGCATCTCTTTACTTTCATGATATCCTCCATGCTAATATCTCACACATATTGCTTTGTGGCGTATGGTTGGTGTGTTTTCCACATTTATATATAATAATTTATATCAGTAAAATGAGTTGGTGGTGTAGTTACAACTATCAAAAAGAGCCAGTGCTGTAGTTATAACAAGAACTCTTCATACTTTTGTTTTAGTAAATTGCCGAATTTGTAGCCAATTTTCATTTTCAGATTTTTAGGAAGAACAAAAGCTTTCCTCCAGTTTTGGGAGCTTTCCATATTATTATCTGTTTTTGGCCTTGTTGTCCATTTGTGTGCTGCTTTTAAAAATGAAATACTGCATTGTGAATTCCACTAATTTACCAGAACTGCTGGAAAGGAGCACTGGCTGAAGCAGAACAAACAAACATCTGGACTTTTTAAATGCACAAATATTGTGCATTGTGTGTTTAAAAGAGCATTACTAGTCAATGCAGTGGGAAAGCCAGGCCAGGCCTGTATCAGCATGCCCTTTTTTGCACAGACCACCGGTTTCCATTTTACTCCTTAGGGACCGGCATCAAAGTAAACTTGCCACTGATCTGTTGTATAAATAGATATCAAAGCACTTGTTGGAGCACAAACAGGGCTTTATTAAGGAATACAACAAATATACACATATATGGTGAATCCATGATTGTTGTCCTGATGACTGAAAAATTTATATTTTTTTTACTATATTTCTTAATCATATGAGGCTTTTTTTTTTAACTTTTGCATACTTAGCTCTAACATGTAATGCTTTCCCTGCTATAGGTTTATACATTCCTCTAGCTGTGTGAGTTATACTTCTAGTTTAATAAATGCCTGAGCTCCTGTATAGTACAAAGGCAAAGGTACATTTTACGTATTTAGGTGAACTACTGTTTAATATTGTTACTAAGTAACATCATTGGCTATTTTTAGCTGAAAACCGTTCATATATTAGCACTGATGTGGGTATTTTGACCTGCCCTCGATAAACAAAGAAACGAGACAATGGCCTCTACAGGCTTCATTATGTATGCGTTTTCCCTGTGCCTTAGTCGCTGAAAAATGATCCTCTAGACTAGAACCGAGAATCCCAAGGACTTCTTAGTGATAAATAAATGAAACGCTCATTAAGGCAATACGTTGCAAAATATATCTAATGGACATTAACTTGTCTATTTTTCTTTTATCCAGCAAGGGCTTAAGGCATTTTGTGCTGCCTAGGTGATGTTTTAAATCAAAGCTTTCCAGATGAGGCCAAATCGTTACTCATTTTCCACAAAAGAGCGTTAGAGCAGTGGGACCACAGCTGCGTAATAGAAAATATCAATTTGTGTTTGTTAGTAAGCACCAACAATGTAAGGATCATATGGGGGAATTTGGTCCCCCCCCCTTGTCCCCTATCAGTTATTGTTTGCTGCATTGTGGCGTGAGTACAGCTTAATTGGAGGATGCAACATGGCGTGTGCTGTGCCCAGCCAGTGTGATGACTTGCAGATGAGCCAGTCACTGATGGCATTGTAACTTCGAATCATACAAAGCTTGCAATTAGCAGCAATCATTGACAGTGTCATATAACTCGCTTACATGTAAATACTTCATTGTATGTATAATTTGAGGCTTCTGCCATCACATGAGGAACGTCATTTCCCATATGGATACAAAACAGATAACGTTTGCCTCCAAGACCCTTGAAACGTCAGAATATGTAGAATAATGTCCTTACATCAGATCATAGGAATAGTGTTTATAGCTATGTGAGGATCAGGGAGAACATGTTTTCTGTGGCTTGTTTCTTTTGAGAGCCTGGACAGTGAAGGTATTTCCTGGAGGGAGAACTGTAAGGCATGACAAGTAGTGAGGCAGAATGTTTCCAAACTGGCCCAAAGTTAGAATTTACACAAGTTGTGACATGGTGCACCGAAATAAAGGCAGTTATACTAAATAAACTCCCTGTTACTTGTGGTTGTCATTCCAACTGCCTGAATTTATGCACTTATCCTTTAAATAAATATTACATATTCTTTTATAAGAACATCAATAAGTTGTTTTTAGTATTACTATCCAGAAGCAACAAGCGTGCGATTGAATGAGTTGAGGAAACAACTTGTAGTAAACTTTTATGGACCGCTTTTGACTTGCATTTCGATGGGCTCTAAAGCGTTATTTGCCTTCTTTATTCTTTTAAAGAGCATAGGGAACACCAAGGCTGTTGCAAACAGTTATATGGGCTATAAGGGCTAAAACTTTGCTGTAAAGAGCAAATAGTTAGAAGCAAGAGGGCCCATCTGTAGTTTTCTCTGTATCTCAGTGGGCCACGCTGACACGGAAAATCTTAATGCTCTCTCAGGAGACGTAAGAGCAATTCAAAGTAGCCTTATTTAAACCCTTATCTTAAAGGGGTGTTTTCCCTAAAAACAGTTTTTGGTACAAAGAAAATAAATGTAACTGAGTTTCCGATATACCTATATAATGGTATTACGATTATCTGTAAATGTAATCGCTACTGAAAGCAGCATCTGTCTGTCTGTCTATATTCTCTGCCCTCCTGGCTCTGAACCAATGTTGCGTAAATTTCAATTGATTTATATTGAAAAGTTGCATGGAACTAATTTTTTATTCATTATGCAAAGAAAATCCCTTTTACAGTTTTATTATTATTCTCTTGCTTGTTTGTAAGATACTTTCTTTCACCTGAACAAACTATGGCCTATACCTTCTTAGCTGGTGAATTTTTTATTTTGTAAGATCTAAACCCAGCATTGCACAAATCCATCTGGTTGCATTCTGGTAAAAGGAAAGGTAAGGAATATGGATCATGGTCCTTCATGGTGTCCCTTGTTCTGACCTAACGTTGTGTGACTAAAAGGCAAAAAAGCACCTGTCTGACAAGTATCCATTTTGTCTGAATATCTATGTGCTTCCATATAATATAATATAATATAATTGTAGAGCACTATGTATCTTGAAGTAGCCAAAAGTAAAGTTGGAAAGGAAGCAATCAATATAATTACCAGCAAAAATATCCTATATTCTTCTAGTTTAAACTGAATGTATGCTCTTGTGTTAATAATAATGTATTGTGTCAATACCCCTTCTCTGCATAATCTCCATGAATCCGCAAATAGAACCATCATTATTGCCTAATTTATTTGTCTGTCATTATTGAAATCGCCTCCTGTTTAAAAAGATTTCCTTTATCCCTCTGTTTCTGAGCGAAGCTAGTTTGGTTCTAACAGCCATATGGCTGTATATCCAAACATCATAATATATTCGTTTGTAAGGACTTTCTTTTTCATCATGAAACCTCTGGAACCTATGCTGTAGATATGAATTGGACTAGAGCAGTATCTGTTTAACGGTTCTTCAAGGTTATTAGACACATCTGATATCCCAATGTGTTCCATGACAGTTGGAAGGTTCAGGTAGTCACCGTAATCTCTGTCCAACATTCTGAAGAAGGCAAATGCTGCTCTGCTGACATAAGCGCTATTCTATTAATTAAAGCAATGATTCTTAAATGACACATCACCATAAAATATTAGTGCTGTTAGGGCTAATGATCTCAACTCAAGTTTGAAAAATTTGGAGCGGTCCCACATAGACCCAAAAGGGTATGCTAATGTTCTCCTGCCCTCCCCTCTGAGGTCGGCATTGACTTTATCTAAGAGAATGACTTCAAGGGTACACGTTGCTTAGCGACAGCCCTACAATGTTTTGTTCTGGTCATCTCAAGGTTGGGAGTTTTGCTAGTTCATTGCCGTTAGGTAGGGATTTTGAGATAAAAACAGATACTCTGGCTAGAATACACTTTGCTCTTTTATGGGGGAACATGCTTCAACTTTCTCCTCTACATATGAAAATATATTTCATACTTTCACACTGTACACCCACTATGCCTCATTGTTAGCCTCCTGCACCCATGTATACCACATTTTATGCTGTACAAATAAGTTAAAAGTGATTACATGTCTGTAGATGTTCCAATATACATTTGCAGGAAGGCAAGTTGTATTTCAGACTTAGTGGCTCTGCAAAGGAAGGTGCAGACATTGTTAAAAAGCTTCAGCAGAGCCTGATCTCCCTGGAGCATTCGCTTGTGCTTGGGTACTTCGTTTGGCTGTAGGTTTTTGCTGTAAATTATTCATACAGTGACTTTCGGTTCCAAACTGCTTCCAAATGTGTGCAGTTGCCTTTGGAAATCTACCGCTGGCTTTTCACTTCATTCATTAGATCCTTTATTTCATCAGCCATGGCCTGATGCATGTATATGTTTGTGTGCACGTGTGTTGTTAGAATTATGTGTGGGACGTTTCCGTTACCATTGTGATTCAGTAAAATTTAGCCTCTGCATATCTGTTTCTGACTCCCGCCAAAAGCTCCGGCAATGTTAAAGAAGTGCATTTCAATCAGCTTTTAGTATGCAAGGAGGGGTAAAAGGGCAGTGAGGATACATTCACAAGCAAGGGGAAAGCACAGAAAAAAAGAAAGAAAAAAAAAAAAAAACAGGTGAAGTTTTACGCACAAGAGAAACCAGCAAGGACTGGGAGGAAAATATGGGGAGAGTGGTTATTCAGAGACAAAAAACAGGTGCAGGAACTGATTTAAAGGAACAGTAACACTGCAAAAATAAAAGCGTTTAAAGCATTTTAGAATCTAACGTACTGTTGCCCTGCCATGGTAAAACTGGTGTGTTTGTTTCAGACAATATATATATATATATATATATATATATATATATATATATATATATATATATATATATATATAAATATGCTGCTGTGTAGCCATGGGGGCAGCCATTCAGTCTAAAAAATGAGGCACAGATAACATAGCAGATAAGCTCTGTAGAATACAATGGGGTCATACCACAATTACTTGTATAAAATAGGACATTACTGCCAAGAAATGGTTCTAGATCAATAGACAGAAAAGTTGATTGGTCCCTAAGTCAAAGACCAATAATGTCAAATCAATCTGAACAAATTCAGCTGTTCCATTGCACCCTGGCCATGTCCAGTGTACTCAGGACAAATGTATAAGAATCTAGGGAAAGTTTACAAAGGAAGCTTTTGCCATACCTGCCAACTATACTATTTTTTGGAATAGGAATGGCCTAGATCAGGGATCCCCAACCTTTTGAACCAGCAACATTCAGAAGTAAAAGGTAATGTGGAGCAACACTAGCATGAAAAATGTTCTTGGAGTGCCAAGTAAGTGCTGTGATTTGCCATTTGGTAGCCCCATGTGGATTCTCAACCTGCATTGAGGCTCTGTTTGGCAGTGTACCTGGTTTTTATGCAGCCAAAACTTTCCTCCAAGCCTGGAATTCAAAAATAAGCCCCTGCTTTAAGGCTACTGGGAGCAACATCCAAGGGTTTGGAGAGCAACATGTTGCTCACGAGCTACTGGTTGGGGATCACTGGCCTAGATGATTGGGGCTTAGATAGTCTGCGATTTTAAAATGAGAATGATGACCTTTTATTCGTTAAGACTTTACTTAGGCATCTTCAGGCAGATGTTGCCAATCAAGGATGCCACATACCTGCATTAAGACATAAGGTGCTATATTTTACATAGCTCACATAGGTGAAATGCTAGCGTTGTTCATTAAAGATAAGATTTGAACCTCAACATATTAGTCACTACAGCTAGGAACACCAGTGAGGCTTTGTTTGCTGATTTGTGCATTTGTCTACAGAAGTCTCAGGATGATCAATCGGTAATAAGCCTCAGCACATTCATGTAAGATAATAACAACACCTTTATAACATACCTTCCAGTCTGCAGAAGCCTGTAGTTACAACTAGACTGATTCAACAAAATCAAGATGAATACAATATGGTCCAAGAGCCAAAGTTGGTGCTGGCATTAATTGGAGAAACCCACACATTTTCGAGTTAGAACTTTCACTCATTGATAAATACACTTCTAAAAATTCCATAGCAATAAATACAAAGTGGGTGAAATTTATTGCGGTAAACTTCACATTCACATTTTCATAAATTTGCCCCTATGAGTTAGTGGAAGAGTTTATTGAATTCAGGATATTTTTAATTTGGTCCACCTACCACATTCTAAGTAACCTTCCAAAAGTGATTAACAAGATGTATGAAAATACTGATCTGAAGAAGGCCGAGAAGAGTTATTTTCCTGTAGTTCACCCCAAACCCTGCAGTGGAAGAAAAAAATATATTTCTGCAACGTTTTTAAAACCTCAAACCTATGTAAATTAGTGGCGATACCTTGAATAGCTCTAGATAGAAGAAGTAAACGCAACATGTCCAGTCTTTGGTAGGCGATTTTCCCAGCTTGCACTGGGGGAGGGGGTTATTTCCTGCTAATAATATAATTTATACCTCTATACTTCTTTAAAAGTAAAAACCCCAAACCTGAAGGAATACTTCATTATAACGATCTCATGTTTAGTCGCACACGAGGCAAGATCAATGAATTTCTGCATGTGGAAGATGTTATAAAATAATTTTATTTCCACTAAAAAATGTAGAAAGGCCTTTATGGAATTAGAGTAGGTGAGGAACATTAGAATAACACGGGGGATCCCAATGTATCATTTTTACTGTCTGCTCTAGTTTAGAAGGTAATCTAACATTGTTAACCATTGTATTATATCCAACAGAGTTTAAGTATATACAATGAAAACATAGCAGTGGCCTTACTTTTTACCTACAGTAGGTTTTCTAAACCTTTTTCAAAAATACCTAAATTCAGTCTGGGAATTTAGGTTAGTTGATTCTAAAGAGCATTATGAAGGTCCACCATAAACAGCATGGGGAAACATTTAAGCAAATGTAAAAATTCCTGACCTAAAACAATGTATAACTTGAAGTGATAATGAGGGTTATTTTATATTACAATGCATTAATTATCAGTAGGAGTTACGTATCCATTGGGCTATTGAAGGAATTGTTCAGTATAAAAATAAAAACTGTGCAAAATAAAAAATGTTTTCAAAATAGTTAGCAAAAAATGTAATGTATAAAGACTGGAGTGACTGGATGTCTAACATAATAGCCAGAACTCTACTTCCTGCTTTGCAGCTCTCTTGGTTTCACTGAAAAAGTTGTTTTCGATCGAATTAAAATCGTTAGATCGACTGCAGAAATTGTTCGAATCGAACGATTTAATCGATCGATCGAACAATTTAAAAAAAAAAACTTTGACTTCTAAAAACTTAGCCAAATATTGGCTATAGGTTTTAGGAGGTCCCATATGCTAACATAGCAATTCGGCAGGTTTAAGGTGGCGAAGTGTCGAATTCGAAGTTTTTAAAGAGAAAGTACTTCGATTTTCGAATGGTTGAATATTCTATGTTTTTTTCAATTCAAATCGAATTTTGGCCTATTGAATGGTCGAAGTACCCAAAAATTACTTTGAAGTTCAACGTTTTTGAATTCGAAAATTCACTTCGAATTCACTTTGACCCTTAGTAAATGTGCCCCTTAGTGATGAGCAAATCCGTCCTGAAAAATTTGTGAAACTGCGAAAAAGTTGCGAAATACATTGATGTCAATGGGTGTCAAATTTTATTTTACATGTGATCATTTTTTACAACAACTTTTTTGTCCAAATGTATAAACGTTACTGGGCGTTATTTCTTATGGGTCTTCTGTTATGGCAACTTTTTGTCGTGGCAAAATTTTTTTGTTGTGGCAAATTTTTCCGCAGCAAATTTGCTGGAGTTTCACAAAAAAAATTTGCAGATGGTGAACTGTGGAATCCATGGCTGGCAAAAAAATTTGCTCATCACTAATCATAACTGTTTGTTTTTGAATCTGACCTGCATGCTGAGGATCAATTGCAAACTCAATGAATAGTTATGTCCCATCTGGCCCCCCTTAAAGGAGAACTAAACCCTTAATTAAAAAAACCTACCCTAAATAGACTGCCCTCCCTCCTCCCCCCAGCCTAAGTGTTACCCGGGCAAATGCCCCTAAGTCTTTACTTACCCCTCCATACAGATTCTGTCCAGCGGAGTTCATGGGCGCCATCTTCAGCCACTTCAGCAATCTTCGTGAGTTTCGGCGCATGTGCAGTTGTAGCGAAACAGAAAATTGCTCCCACTGCACATACGGCACTTACTTCCGGAAGATTACCGAAGCGGCTGAAGATGGCGCCCATGAACTCCGCTGGACAGAATCTGCTTGGAGGGGTAAGTAAAGACTTAGGGACATTTGCCCGGGGTAACACTTAGGCTGGGGGGGGGGGGTTCTATGTAGGGTAGGGGGTAGGGTTTTTTTAACTTTAGGGTTGAATTCTCCTTTTAAGTACACTGACTAAATCTGTTAGAGAGCTGTAAAGCAGGAAGTAGTGTTCTTGGCTATTATGTTAGACATCCAGTCACTCCAGCCTTTATACATTACATTACACCGAACTGTTCCTTCAAGTCATTCCACACGAGCACTTGAAAGATAATTTGACCCTCTCATGATTTACACCCTAGTGGTAATATAGACCATCCAGTGGGCCACCAGAAAGAAAGTCAGTACTAAAAACTGTTCCAATTTCCATATTAAATTCCTGGAAATAAAGTGCTTTAATTTAAACAAATATATTGGTGAATGTAGGTGTGAAGAAATGTTGTTCCCAGTTCTCGGCAACTAAACTGAGGCCATACGCATAGTGACTGCTAATCATGACTTCTTACTCTTGGCAGTATTTACTTTCCTTCTGCACAATCCAGAGACAAATCCTCACTGATTAAACAATACCAGTGAGTTATGAGAATCTTTTTCTCCCCACCCCCCTCTTTTTTCCATGTGAGGTCCGGAAAAGTTGAGACAGACCTTGTGCATTCCAAATTCTAGCAAATAATATTTCTCCTCTCATTTTAACCTATTCATATCTTGGCACATTTCCCCTGAACCATGTAAATGAGAACCCTGTAAATGTATATCTCTCTAAATATGGAAACCTTCAAGAGTACAGTCGAGCAGTTTCTGGAAAAAGTATATTATCCTAAAAGTATCCCTTTAAATTGGTGATTAGCAGCTATCTGACTTTTTGCTCATGTTAAATTAGACAGCAGTGACAACCCATACACTGATCACCTTTATAGCATTTCATTTCTATTCAAACATTGATTGCTTGTTTTTTGTGATCAATAGTAATTTTTATGGTGTTGTGTAGTTATAGGGTCACATTTTTTCCCATAGCAACCAATAAAGTTTACTGTCAACATTCTGCTGCACTGCATTGCCATAGTTTACTGGACCTGGACCAATTTAGCTTAACATTGAAAGGTACCCAGCGGGTAATGTAATAAAGAGTGAAGCACTTTCATTGGGTCTAGTAACCCATAGCAACTTATCACATGATTGGTTAGAAACAGGCAACATGCATGCTAAGTAGTTACTGGTTGCTATTAGTATTGATAAAAATAACCCCAGGTCTACTTATCTCACAGTACTTGGGATGACAGTTTGTTGCTGCCATGCTGGAAAATAGCTTTGGGTTTGTTTTACGGTTAATTCTGTCTTGTGTATATTGCACTTAGGGTTGCCACCCGGACAGTATATTACCGGCCTAGACGGTAAAACACGTGCCAAGGCCGGGGCCAGTATTACAAATTTGTAGCTGCCAGTAAATTTGTAATACACCTAAAAAAGCCCCTTGGCCGCCCCCAATCTGATCAAAACTTTTTTCGCTGCCTTCTGCCCATCGTGCTGCAGCTCCACCCCCTTTGACGGCATGATCCGCCCCCTTTGATGTCACAGCCCGCCCCTTTTGTTCCCGTCCCCACCACTGGCCAGTGAAAATTTTGTAAAAAAGTTGGCAATCCTAATTGCGCTGTATAACCCCTGGCTGTGCAATTGAGCAGGGGCTCAGGTATGAAAGGGGCACAATTGATTTTCAGCAAGAGCAGCAAAAAAAAAAATGCCTGCAAGAACTGAAACAGTTGCTCTGTAACAGAATTTAGGAAAGCCAGGGGCATTTTCATTAGGGGCTAATGCTGCTACTGCTTTTGAGAATTTCCATCTAATGTATCAAACTAAAACAGTTCATAGATCGGATGATATAGAAAACAACATTTGATTTGTAAAATATGTCGCATCCCGAGAGGAATTTCCACTATTTGACAACAATCAGAGCCACCATCATAAATCATGTAGTCCCATACTATAATGTTTCATGACCTTTTCCCCAGAGGACCGTTGCAAGTGATTGTGTTCAATCATAAATAATGAGTTAAATAATGTAGTAGGGCAGTGATTATAGTTTGCACTAGTGACTCACTCCAGGTGCATGGAGTGGAAGTAAAATATAACTACTTTAATGGTCAGGGCACACAGGCAGATTCGGGGAGATTAGTTGCCCGGCGACAAATCTCCTTTCTTCTTCAGGGCGACCAATCTCCCAGAACTGCCTCCCCGGCCTTCCCGCCGGCTAAGTAGTATCGGGCGGGATGGCACTCAGATTGATTCATTTTTCAAAGGTCGCCGGAAGTTGCCTCATGAAGAAACTTCGGGCGACTTCGGAAAACGAGTGCCATCCAGCTGGCAATTTACATTTTAGCCGATGGGAAGGCAAGGGAGGCAGTTCGGGGAGATTAGTCGCCCCCGAAGAAGAGGAGATTTTAATCTCCCCAAGAGATGAGTAATAGATACATGGAACTGCCTTCTGTCAAATGAAGTGGGATCTGGAATTTTAAAAAAAAAAAAAAAAAAAAACAACATACAGTAAAGAATCATTTTAAGATGTTTAAAATACCCATAAACAAACTCTGTGTTTGTCTTTACCTTTAAAATCGAATATATTTGTTACACAGCTCCGAGTCCTTGCCCATCCTCCTGGCATGCACTGCAATTAAGATACAAGAAGTGAGTTCTGAAGGTTGGACAGATTATGCAGGGTACAAATTATTACAGTACTTCTATGGACATTAGAATTCCACCTCAAGACAAATCCACAAAAGCTGGAATCCTGCTTTTTTCCCCCTTTTTCTTTTTTTTTTGTCTTCCCTTGAGGGGAAATACTAAATGCACATGTATTGCTGAAACATTTACAGGTTGCACCCTATTGTTTCTTAATGTGTTTACGGACATTAGCCCCTAAGCCTATAACTGACATAGTTGCCAACATGTGAAAATAATTTATAGTGACAATATGATTCTGAATCTTTGTGCCACAATAAAAGTGTGTATAATGTGTCACCCGTGCCATGTACTGCATGCTTCATGGCATCCCATTTCACTATCTATGGGTTATAGAGAGAAAGCTAAAGATTGTGATTAGCTGGACAATATTACAAAGCAGAGGCATTTTTTCTGAAATCTGGGACCATCCCTTGAAATAACAGAAACGTGGCTACTTTGTAATAGATAATTTATCATACACCAAGGGAGAACTGGCAACTTTTAGCAAGGGGCAGGCGGAATTAAGGTTCCTTGCTTCAGAGTTGGCCTTTGTGTGTATGACTTTCAGGGAGGGCTCCATGCATAATGCATCCGTATTCAATATTTTTCATATTAACAGTCCAGAAATGGGGTTTCTTGCATATTCTATCATACAGGCGAGCAGTAACATTCAGTGGCCTTTGTGCATAATAGCCCCAGACAAACCAGCAAATAAGGGTCATACCACTCAGAAGTGGAGTTCAGTAAGATTTATGCATATTACTTCAGGCAGGCTAGCCAAACTGTTCAGTGGGTTATGTGCAAGCTTCCCCAGGAAGTCCTGCAATACAATGCGGTGGCCTTTATCCCTCTACCGACTTTGAACAGATATCCCTGAGTTTCTGTTTTGCAATGAAGCTGGTAATAACAAGGAAATAATCCTGTTTTAGACTGCTAAAAAACTCAAATTTGAGTCATTTCTGCAGTACAGCGATCCCAAACACAATATAAAAATAGTCTTTAGTGGCTCGAGAACAAAAAGTTGGATGTCGTACAGTCAAAGCTCTAATATTAGACCAACTAAAAATCTGTGGCACTTTTTCAAAATTGAGGTGCTTAAGTGTCATGCAACTTGCAGCAGCTTGCCTCCCAACAATGCACAAAAAGGTTTTAAGGACCAGCAAAGGTAAAACTACTAAGGGGGTGGCAAATTATTCTTGTCACTTGCTTCAGGCCCTGGGCTGGTGCTTCTCTTCTTTTAAAAATTCACTAGCTTGGGGCTACTTTTATTTTAAGTGCGTCACTGCCATACTGCTCCAGTATCTATGTGCCCAGGGCAGTGCAGAAGCAGAATATGTTGTTGCGGCCCTCAAGAAGAGGTGTTTTAGTCCGGAGTTAGGTATAAACAACTAGAATAACTGATTGGTGTGTAGAACTATGTCACTTCCCAGTGACTCTACCGGTTTTTGTTCTTTAAAGCTGTGATCATGGGTGTTTTTGCAAAAAAAAGTCGCTCAACGGAATATTAAATATAAATATTTAAATATTTAAAGGATTGAGTACTTAAACAGCATATACATTTTGTATTATATATTCCTAAGAAAACAAAAGCAAAATAAATTGCATGAATTAAAACTATTTATTGTTTCGTTGGGCAAATGAAAGGGAACAATAAAAAGCAGAGTAGCCCTTTAAGGAAATTAGGATAAAAAAAGTTTTCATGCTTGCAGTGTAACTATAGCTACCACTACTACATGTTTGGCTTTTAAGAGGTTAATTGAATTAAGATGCATCTGATTTATTAAGTCCGGACATTAATAATGTACAGCTATTGAAGCATGGATAACTGCCATTCTCTCTGTTTCATGGCTGACTCCCACCTATACTCCTTGGAATGAGCTCTAAGCTGTGCGTGGGGCTCACTTTTCTAAAGGGAACAACGAATTAGTTAAAGGGGAAGTAGCTGTTGGTATGATGTTGATGGTACTACTATCAGACACTTTACAATATACAGTATGTTCCTGTGTTATTTTTTTGAATGGTTCTTTAATTATTTGCCTTTAGGGCCGGGACACACTGGGCGATTTGGGGAGATTTAGTCGCCTGGCGACTAATTGCCGCGACTTTCCACGACCAATCTTCCCCGAATGCTTCCCCTCTCTCTGCGCCTGGCTAAAATGAAAAATCGCCTGCGCTAATCACACGCGGCGATTCGTTTTCCGAAGTCGCCCGAAGTTTCCTCGTGAGGCAACTTCGGGCGACTTCGGAAAACGAATCGCTGCGTGTGATTAGCGCAGGCGATTTTTCATTTTAGCCAGGCGCAGAGAGAGGGGAAGCATTCGGGGAGAAAAGTCGCTGCGAATAGTCGCCAGGCGACTAAATCTCCCCAAATCGCCCAGTGTGTCCCTACCCTTATACTCTGCCTCCCTCCAAGCTAAATATGTAAACTTATATATGACTACTTGAGTCAATGATCCTGGCTAGATGGACTAGGAGGTTAGATCGTTTCTGAAAGTTGTATTACTAATCTATCTGTTTAGTCCATCTTCTAACCATCTTCTACTTGGGCAGTACAACCCATGCCCAATTGCTAATATCAGTAGCCCTAGCAACCAGAGAGCACCCCAAATACTGAACTTAAGAGTTACAGAACAAAAAAGTTGTTTAAAAATACCCACTGAAAGCTATTTTTTGAAACTTATATTAGCAGGGGTTATATTGCCCCTTTTTCTACTGAAGGTGCACATTGCCATTGGCCAGTCTCTTGGTACTCTTGTGTTTAGTCCATAAGATAACACACTACCACTACACTGGCTGCTCAAGGTGGACTGTAAAACTATAGGTGGCCAGTGAGTCGTGGCAATGAAGTTCTTTACATCTGTTTTGGGAAGCCTGACACTGGAAACAGAATTTCTTTAAATGAAGGTATGGAAAACAAAACAAGAGGAAGATTTAATGAGACGACAAATTCAATTCATCATTCATGGGAATAGTGGAAGGACAGGCGGCAAAATGCTCATAATTCTCCCATTGTTGACTTGAATGGTAATCATTTGGACCTTGGTGGTGCATCTACTTGGCAACGTTAACTCCAAGGTGATAATTGTTCGACCCATGAGTTCACTTTTGATGGTGATCCAGGCGATTGTCAGTCAAGTCAGTAGAGGCATCTTGTCGCCTGCCAAGCTGGAAATAAAAATATCGCCTCATGTCATTGCCTTAAAGACTAAAGAGAAGGCAGGGGTAGACACAGGTGAACTGTGCTTTTGTAGAAAGACTCTATACGTGGTGTAGATAAAGCTCATTAGATTTGGGTAGCACACAAATCAAACGCATCGGTTACTGTAATACAAGTGTTCTTCCCTCTGACACTTTTACTGGGAGTATTCCTTCCCATATTGATGATTGCAACATTCCCTTTTCTGGTTTCCTTGCCTTAAATCTTCCTTGATGCAATCTATTGAGAATGGTGCAGCAATTATTGTCCTCTGCTTCCACTGCTCTTTGTCTGTATCCTACTCCCAAGAATAACAGAGCTGCCTTCTACTTCACCTCCTCCTCGTTCACTTTAAGTAGTCATTCACCAGAACCTATACTTCATTTGCAGCTGGTACTTTTCTCTTGTTTTCTGCTTCTTGCTTTGCCAGTCAGCATACCTCCCACTGAAATGTAGATTGATGTATTTATTGTTTTTTTAAAGCCTATTTAAAAACACCAGCTTTTGAAGAACTTTTGATATCCAGGGAATAATTGTTTTAGCAGCTTTGATCATCAGCTTCATGAATACTAGGGATGAAACTGCCATTATGGACACCTCATACCTACGTCATTGTTGCCCATTATTAATAATGGATGTAAAAGTCTGGATGTCCAGTATTACAGAAAACAACCAATAGAGTTGTGCTGCTCAGTTATTTGGTAATAAGTCACTGGAGACATGGTTTTTGCCCATTTGAACTAAAAGCAACAGCCATCACCATGAGATTGCCAGCTCTGTCAGGAATAGAAGAGTTAAAGGACCTCAACAATGATAGTGTCTCCTGGGTGATGCTATTGTAGCCTTCTCATTTGGATGGGTAATGATAAAAGCATAGGTTCAAGCCAGAATTTGCTGCCCAACATTTTCTCAAGACTTTTATAGCTCACAGCAAGAGAAACAAATATTGTCATCACAGCTGCTTGTTGTTGTTATATGCAGATTGCAGAATACTAAGCACATTCACCCCAATTTTACTTCTATTGCATTTCAGGTTTCACCATCGCTTCCTCTGGGCCCCTAAAGACCTCTGATGTAAAGTGTGGGCCTCTGTATCTGTAATTTACTATTAATTTTATATATGTCCAATATATCATATAGCATACTCAAGATAACAAACCACCACATCTTTTAAAGTAATCACATGCATAATCTATGGCAGATTACAGAAGAGACAGATGGGCCGGTAGTCCAGGTCCCAGATCTTTGGCTGCGCCTGCCCCATACAACAGTGAGCTGATTGGTTTCTGTTGTGTTTGCATTTTCACAGCCAACGATTAATCCATGTCATAAAAAGGGACAGCAGGTGATCATGCAAGGAACATGAGAAACACTGAGGGAGTGAGGTGGCCAAGGAGCAAGTACACACACCACAGCACTTGTATTTAATCTGGTCATGTGTAGATTGTAAATACAGTATTAGCAAGATGAAAAGTGGGCAGCATTGGCCAGGTTATGCTACTTTTTGGCTTTAGGAATATTTGAAGTATTACATTAAAGGAAAAAGGAACTGAGGGTCACTTGCAAATCTGGTGAGACCCAGGTGCTCTTTTTGGCCCAAATACATGACAGAAGCATCTCTTTGACAATAATTGAGTTCACCAGTTTGCATGAATTGTGCAACATAGGCTTGTTAGTTCTACTGTAAAGAATTCTGAATGCTCAGCACTAATATCAAGCATATATTGCACCCACACAAGTAAGTGCAGTTTTGGAATTACTATTTATAGTTCCCTAGACCATTACCAGGGCTGGGTGCCCTAGGCAAGCCAGCTGACCACAACAACCCCGCCCCTGCCCTGGTGCCTGCCTTACCAGGGGGGAGGGGAGAACGATTGTGGGGAGGGAGGAGTTAGCAACGGATTAGAGGGGAGCGAGGTGGGGTGAGTGACAGAGAGGAGGGTGACAGGAGAGAGGGGAGAGTGACTGAGGGGAGGGTGACAGGAAAGAGGAGAGAACAATGGAGGGGAGGGTGACAGGAGAGAAGGGAGAGTGACTGAGGGGAGGGTGACAGGAAAGAGGAGAGAACAATGGAGGGGTGGGTGGCAGAGGGAAGGAATGGGAGTAAGACTGAAGGGTGCGAACATGGACTAGGGGTAGGCAGAAGACAAATTTAGAATTAGCTGCCCAGCGCCCCCTATTGCACCCTAGTCAGCTGCCTCTTCTGCCTACCCCTAGTTCCGGCCCTGACCATTACTGTTGGTATTTCAAAAATTAACTCCCTCCAAGGCTGTTGTGGTGACCCATGGTATAATTCTTTCCCAGCCCATTTGTAAAAAATTAACAGAAATAATGATTTATTTGCTAACCTCACCCCGAACAATGCAATAAAATTAAAACAACATGATTAAAAAATATGTATGTTAAAAAATGGGGCAGATACTGTAAAACGTTGATGTACACACACAATCACAAAGAACAAATCCAAATCTCATTATTGTTTTTTTTCCCCATGGGTGTCCTTTATACAGTGAAATTGACACTCAGTAGTAGTAAGTTTTGTCATTTCTGTTATTTAGTCTGTATGGAAGCTCATTTCTAAATAGCCCCTTTCGGATTTGTCAAGGTTAATAGTCTTGGAAACTTTCTTTCAATCTCTTGTAGAATGTTGCTGAGAGACAAGAGCTAACGTCAAGCTTTCTCCTTGATAAGTTACCCACCGTGATGAGGGAAGAATTTGTCTGAGACAATGATAGCAGCTTTGGTTCAGTGCTTTGTCGGTGTCAGGCCAAAATAAGCTGCGTGATTATTAGTCTGCCATGATATGAATTTTGTATATTCTGCCCATTTTTGTATTGGTGTGACCCACTCGACCCACGAGCATGCTTTTATAAATAAGGTCTCCAAAGGCGTTTTGTAACGTTCCCAGCTGAAATGAAGAAAATAACATGTTTAGAGGGAGCTGCCACCTGTGCCTTTCTGTTGTTTTCTTTGCTTTTGTGCAGGAATTTCTGGCCACAACATGTGGTTTTGTTCCTAGCTGTCTGTGAATAAAAGTATCTGTTACAACCACTACCAACATGGCAGTTGTACAATCAGCCTCATCATTACAATGTACAAAGCTTTGGCATTATTAAAGAAAGAGAGACTCTTGGATTGTTGGGTGTTGTGGAAAAACATATTTAACCAGAGAACCGCCCTGCTTTGGAATCATTTAAAGGACAAGTAAATCTTTAAAATAAGTGAATGTAGAATTGAAGAGAGTTCTATTCTTAGCACTTTTGAAATGTACATTCATGATTTTTTTTTTTTTAATTCCAAGATATTAAAGGATACATGTACTGTAAATATGAATACATTTTGTTACAACAGCACCACCTGCTGGTCATTTCCCCACCTTCTGACCACCAAGTAGTCAAGGAAGTTGTCAGGATAAGTGGCACTGTTGTAAGAAAATTAATTCATGTTAACAGTACATGTATATTTACTTACTTCTAGGAATTAAAAAAAAAAATTTAATGTACATTGCAAAAGTTCTTAGAATCTTAGACTAGCACCCTCATCAATTTTACATTTACTTATTTTAAAGGTTTACTTATCCTTTAAGTACTGGTTCATGATAACATTTCAGCATTCAGAAGGCAACATTAAATCCTATGCTTGTTGTCCTGTGCAGTGTTTAACTGAGTAGTACAAGTGATGTTACCGTTGTATTTATTATCTATCCATTACTGCCATATTGGACATATGTTCTCATATGGCTGCATCCATCCCTTTCAAGGACAGAAGAACCATTCACAATTCAGGAAGGTCCATTGTTTTAGGCTCAAGAAGTTTTTATGGAATGTTATTGAGTCTCTCAATGGGTCTTTCATTGATTATGGCAAGAGAGACAAACAGTGATGGCAGTTTTGGCCCAATGCCATCCTCACAATGCTTTATTGATGAGACTGTAAATATCTTTTAACAATATATGAAGACGCAAGGTCCTTTATCAGAAAACTTTGTAACATTTAGGGCAGAGACACACTCAAAGATTCGGGTAGATTTAGTTGCCTGGCGACAAATCGGCTCTTCTTCGGGCGACTAATCTCCCTGAAGAGCCTTCCCGCCGGCTAGAATTTAAATCGCCGGTGGGATGGCACTTAGAGCACTTTGTTTTCCGAAGTCGCCCGAAGTTTCCTCATGAGGCAACTTCGGGCAACTTGGGAAAATGAAGCACAGTGCCATTCCGCCCGTGATTTATATTCTAGCCAACAGGAAGGCAGTTCAGGGAGATTAGTAACCTGAAGAAGAGGCGATTTGTCAGCAGGGGCCTAAATCTCACAGAATCTCTTTAGAACTAAAGTAAATCCAAATCATACCGCTTTTCATGATATAAAACAGGGTTTTCCACAATAAGCTAATGAGATTTATTTTGTCTACATTATCCCTTTAATATAAGCACAGGAACTAAAAACACACCGTGTTTACATGAATTATTCTACGGGATGTCTTTTGTAACAGAAAACTAGCCCGTACTATTAAATGGAGTCTGCAGAATGAATAGGTAGGAGAAAAAAAAGGAAGACTTTTGGGCGTAGGCGAGGAAGATTATGCTGTTAGGAAAGGTCTGGTACAGGTTTGGGAACTGTTATCTAGAATACTTGGGATTTGGTCGGATAACGGGATCTTTCTGTAATTTAAACCTTCATACCTTAAAGTGATACTGACACTAAAAAAATATTATTCAAAATATTAATGTACATCAAATTTTACCTATAGCTCATGTTTATGGAAAATTATAGATAGCACGCGAAGACAATATTATTATAGATGTAAAAAAAAAAGGTTTAATTTCTGGTGTCTGCTTTAAGTCTGCTAGAAAATCATGTAAAAATTAAATGAACCCAATATTCTGGTTTTGTTTCCAATAAGGATTAATTATATCTTAGTTGGGGATCGAGTACAAGGTACTGTTTTATCATTACAGAGAAAAAAGGAAATCGTTTTTAAAAATTTGGATTATTTGGATAAAATGGAGATGGCATTTCTGTAATCCGGAGCTTTCTGGATAATTGGTTTCCGGATAACTGACCTGTACCTGAATCTCACGTTGCTCAACTGAACATGTCATACATGTCAATACAGAGAAACCAAAGCAGGCCTTCAATAGAAGCTTGTACATGGAGCTTTAATATACAGTGATTGTTAATTCAAATACAAATTTTCCTTGCCTTTGCTTCTGGTACAGTATGTGAGAAGTTGCTTCTGTTCTGCTCTCAGTGGAAGGTCTCGCAGGAGCTAAAATGCCATCAGTTTAAAATGTGTGAGCTGTTGGAGCTCCTTGCAGTGCTCCTTCACACATCACAGGCTGAATGATTCATCCCACGGAAGCAATAGGAGCGTTCCAATTGCATCTTCTCTCAGTATTCCGGTGCTTGATTCCTGCCTGAGCTGTCGCCCAACTGTGCCTTCAGTGCTTATTGACCTGATACACCTTACTTCATGTTGGCTCCAGATGCCGTCTGCCTTTCAGCTTTTATGTTAACCTCTGCTGGCCAAGTTTATTGTACGCTATGCGAAATATTTCTTCAATTGCAATATCAGTAGTTTTGTTATTTTCTTACTGACTGCATTTCATGTGGACATGCCTTTTACTGTAATCTAACAGATATCTGTTCCACCCAAGGCTTAGACCTTGCTTAAGGCTTTAGAGATGCATTCAAGGTTCACAATATTGTATTTAGTCTGACTGGCCCGTGCAACAAACATGTACAGAATTCAGTGGATGGATCAGGGAAGCCGTAGGGTTAGGAATATCCAGAAACCCGTTATCCAGAAAGTTCAGAATTACGTCTCCCATAGACTCCATTATAATCAAATCATTCAAAATTTTAAAAATGGTTTCCTTTTTCTCTATAGTAATAAAACAGTAGCTTGTACTTGATCTAAACTAAGATATAATTCATCCTTATAGGAAGCAAAACCAGCCTATTGGGTTTATTTAATGTCTATATGATTTTCTAGTAGACTTAAGGTATGAAAAGACCCGTTATCTGGAAAGACCCAGGTCCCGAGCATTTTGGTCCCATACCTGTACCATGTACAAACCTCCATCAACTTCTGCCTCCAGGTCAGCAGCAGATATTGGGTCTAGAACCTGATCCCATGCACCTCTGCAGTATACATGCAAATGTTTGCTTGTGGTTCCTATTGATGCAGCACAGGGGGAAAAAAGTGCAATAACAGCTCGATTCACCATGTGTTTACCAGCAATTCAGCATTCTTTCCCAGCATTCCAATAGAATTGCATCAGCTACAACTGGGCAAAAGGTTTCCATCTGTTTGTAAATTGCATTCAAATGGGTGCAACTTGCAAGGAAACAGTGTAATGATGGCAGAACTTGGGTGCTCTCTTAAATACCCTTCGTTACATGTGATCCTCTGGTGCTAAATCAAGTGTCTGTGGACATCATGTGCAACTGCTGATAGGGCCAAGTGTTCCCTTTCCATGTGGCATCATATCATTGCATGGCACGAGTACAGATGAGAGCTGGTAGCTGCAAGCATTTTCCATTTTTGTTGCACCCAATACTTCACCAATCTTAAATGAGTTCTTGTATATATAAAATAAACCTATATATGTTTTATACAGCTATTGTGTGTTTTTGTTATTTCAACAGGATTAAGGCAAAGCTTATTGTGCATGTAGAGCAATGTATCTGTGCCAGTTTGCACCTATCCCTGTCATACTGTTTCCCTTGAGTTGTGCCTCCCTTTAATGGTTAATATTAATGTTATCGAATAATGTCCCCACCTACAAAGGGTCCACATTTGCCGTTTTAATTGAGCAGCAGTCCACATGACAATTTATGCGGCTGCCATTTCTCTTTGCGAGAGGCTTTTCCCTATGTGCAGCCAGGCGCAGCTGCAATTCCCTCTGCCAGCGAATACGTTAATTTGGAAAAGTGAAGCGTCCATTACTTTGCTGCTTGGCACAGAGTGAAGTCAGAATACTGAGTGATGCAGAGAAGCGATGTCTAACCTATTGGCTAACCTCAGGAGAAAGAAATTAATTGCTCTGTCACAACTGCTGGAAGCCCCAGAGAGCTGCAGCGGCCCCATCATCTGCTGATGCAGAGCATGCCGGAGTCAAGAGATCAGCCAGGCAGTGGCAATGGGGGGAGCCGTAACCGCCAGCAGCCTTCCTGTAAGGAATAACATTTGTCTCCATAAAGAAAAGCAGCATAATGTTGCCTCTTGCCAAACAAACTGCTCTTGCAAACCTCAGACTTTATATCCACCGGGTGCATTACTTCCCTGTGGGTATTTATCAAATTCTGGAGACAAATCAGATCTGTGCTAGAATAAAATCAATATCCAAAATGTATGCTCCCTGAGATCCAATGTAGAAAGAAACACAGGTCCTTATGTTAGCACATAGTTCCTACATACTCTAGTGACCTGTCCCCTTTGGGCATTTCAGTGAGCGTGTGGGCTATTTCACTTGCTCTGCTTGCTATACTCAACAGATCAGGGTCAAGGAAAACACCAATGTCTGAAGGAATCATTTTAGGGCAATCTTTCTACAGCAACTTCCTTTCTTTGCTTCAGACTCCAGGCTCTACAGAGTATCCTTTTTAAATATTCAAATCCCCAGCATTCTAATTATAGGATATTAGGCATTGAATTCTGCATCAAGAGCAAGAGTCACACAGTCCCTTCTGTAGTCTGTTCCCTCGCTGTATTGTCATGCTAATGAGATAATGCCCCACAGTGTCATTGCAGGTTCTAAAGCTCACTATTATGGTTTTTTATGTGCATCTTCTCATGGAAGTATAATGTCACGGAGCCCAGTCTTGTCTGACTTTTCAATACAGGGTGATGCTAATGGTCACATTAATGTTATTCTTGTGTAGCACTCTTATTCCATAATATCCCAGTTTCCTTCTCAAAGCCCACTTGAGCAGCTGTACAGTCTCCACTGAAAAATATATGCTGTATAGGGAATAAGCGGTTGCTCAAAGCCTAGGAAAGAAGGGAGCACTAGTATTAAAGAGTGAATACCCTTGAGCAGCTGTACAGTCTCCACTGAAAAATATATGCTGTATAGGGAATAAGCGGTTGCTCAAAGCCTAGGAAAGAAGGGAGCACTAGTATTAAAGAGTGAATACCCTAGGCACACACTTCTCTCCAGAGAAATACATTATGCATTGAAGCATCAATGAGTAACTATTGTATATTGACATTTTTTTTTTTTTAAAGTGGTCAGGCAAACAGAATCTGAAACCTGACAATAGTGTGAAATTTACAGTTCTGGACAACTGAACTTTTTTTTTATTTTTCTCCAATTGAATTAGGGTTCTGACTCGATTTAGTATTTGTCATTTGTTATGTTTTGGTAGCCGAGGATGAGTATAACAGTGCTTTATTAGCAGGTTCATGCAACCATTACACTTCAACAGTAGATTCAACTCTAATGCTTTTAAGCAGTATAGAAAGTACTATGTACACAGTATAAGTCTTGTGCACAGTGACACCTACAGGCCCTTTGTATAAACACCACATATTCCCCCTATAGTAGGAAAGCATTTGAGCAAATGTAATAAACATAAACAATTAAACAGTATGCATCTTAAAGCAATAATATACATTATTCACATCACATAGTCCTTGGTCCCGGCAGGTAGTTTTCTGATTCTCTCAGTACGCCTTATAGGTTCATCTTCAGGCCTATTGCAGTTGACATTACGAGTAGGAAAATGTCCTTCATCAAATGAAGCTTCTCCAAAGTCATATCTAACAGGAACAAGACGACTTGCATTCCATATGCGTCCATCAGACAGTTCATATTTGTATGGTCCTCGCTGGCGTCTCACTTCAAGTGGTGTAGAAAATTTAGATTGTCCTTGTTTCAATATTCCTGGTTTCTTAATTCTGACTAAAGATCCTGGCTGAAAGTGCACTTCTCTTGCACCACGTTTTCTGTCTGTATACACCTTGTAGAGGGTTCATTATTTGGACATATTTATGTAAAAGTTACAGTTTTCCTCTGAATCCAGTACTGCTTAATTAGCTCCCCAGTTTGTATTATTATGTTGTTACACACACATATAGATAGATGGTGTTATTTTATGGACAGATTGCATGTGCTTCATACAGAAAGTTCACAACAAACTTTTTGTATGCTGTAGATATAGATATTTCAAGATAAACTGCAGTTTGCCATCTTTTACTTTATTTTTTTAGTTCCAAATAATGTGGTATTTGTTTTATTCTGCAGCTTTCCAGTTTGATATCTAAACTGCAATCTGGATGCCAGGGTCAGTGTCACCAGCAATCAGCAGTTCAGATGTCAAAATGGAAAGTGAAAAGTAAAGATACCGAATATTAATAACAATGCAAATCTAGCCTCACAATCAGTCCGTGTCATTGTTGCTGGGATGTGACATGGCAGACATTTATGGTAAACATATTGCTGAAAAGTCCAGCTGCCTGAAAGTCCAGCCAAAATACATTTATGTTTATTACGCAGTATACAAGGCTTTCAGTGTTACACTGGCCAAGATATACGTACACTGCAGGGGAAAAGTGCTGGTATTTTCTGTTTCATATCTGACAGTTCTTGTGAGCATTCAAGAAGGAAGGAAAGCTGATATTCTATTCCCTGGCTAAATTGGTTGATGTTGGTTGCAAACATTAAAACAAAGTCTGGTGTTGAAAGAAAAGCGGCACAGTTTCTTTATGGTAACACATTTCACTCTCAGGTCTGGGGGGTTGTGTTGTGGACATGAGAGGAAAAATCACAAAAGCTTTGTAAGTTGACAATAAATATAAGGAACAATGTTTAATTCTATATTTCTAGGAACTAGTAAGGTTTTTCCACAAGGTATGAGCTATAAGGTTCTTATCTGGTGGGAAATTTCTATGAATATGACTGTGCATGAAAATTTGTCCTGTTGGCAATGTTGTCTGTGTGACTTGTGTGAATACATTTATAAGGTTTCTTGAATAACGGGATATGAAGCACACCATCCTCTGGCTTTGCCTTTAAAGCATTTTATTACAGCGGAAAAGTAACACAAGCTTTCAGGGAGAACCCCTTCCTCAATGCACCTGAGGAAGGGGTTCTTCCCGAAAGCTTGGGTTACTTTTCCGCTGCAATAAAATGCTTTAAAGGCAAAGCCAGAGGATGGTGTGCTTCATATCCCGTTATTCAAGAAAGTAATTTGGTTGGCTTGGAGGCGGCTTGGGAGTGGATGCACCCAGAAAGAAGTAAATGGTGTGCTGAAGAAAAAAGAGTATTGGACTGTACATTTATAAGATATCACTGAAAGCAATAAACTAGCCGATGCGTTGCAATGGAAAAGCAAACTTGCCCAATCGATATATCTGACTAATTTGTATCCAGATATCGATTGGGGAGGCCCGTTGGAACACAGGCATAAAACTGGTAAATCGGTCTAAAGGACCCGAATCTGCATCTTAAATTTGCCCGTGCACGGCCATCTGTACATACCACGTACCAAAAGCTAAAGCCTATAAATAGATATTTTCAGTAACACAACTGACTACTAGTATACGTGTATGTATAGTTTGGTATGTTTGGCATTACCTCCACTTGGGTGCAGACTGACACAGTGGGGAAAAATGCAAAATCTTTTGTTTTGGTGCCCAAATCCTTTGCATTTGCCTGCACCTGAATGGAGGTAATGTTTCTCGGTGCAGATTCTCAGCCTTTGTTGCATCACAGACACAACTCACCATTAAGGGAGAATCTTCCAAAACATTCAGGCTTTTACCTTTATTGTCTCAGTGGGTCTAGGGGCCAGTATAGTTTGTAGAAGGCAATAAAGCATGTTTGTTTTTTAAATATAAATCTGTAGCAGTGCAACTTGCTTAAAAAAAGTTTATACAGTTTGGAAATGATTGCATTGAAATATCCATTAATAAATTATGCAATAATGCAAACATGCACATGCTGATATATTACATAGAAAACTCTGTTGCAGACCAAAATTTGCTAGATGCTGGTGGCCTTTAATAGATTTCCTTCAGAGCTGACCCACAATGACTAATGAAGTCATAAATTCTGCCACGGGAAGCAGTGTAATACAGGGGTCTGGAACCCCTCCAGGCCAGAAATGCAGGTTAAATATGACATTATTATGACTAGCACTGCAGGTGCAATGGCTCTTTGCTAGGCCGTGGGATTAGTAGGATTTTTCAGGACAGAAAAGCATGTTCCTTAAATATGGTACAAATCTGTACCTATATATACATATATATATATATATATATATATATATATATATATATATATATATATATATATATATCTGTAACCTGATAGAAGGGAGGTTTAGTGATTTCCCTTCAACCCAAGCTTCTTAACAGCAGAGTATTTTACTTGTTACAATGTGACCCTCTTTCTCTGCTGAGCCCTCCTTGGTTTGGGGGAATAGTGTTGTTGCTGAACTGTAACTTAAGGTGCTGTGACATTCGTAATAAAAGGCACCAGTGGTTCTTAAGCATAAACTCAAGGTATACAGAACAGGTACTTCTTTTGTGTACACTTAATGGTTGAGGCAGTTGATCCAGCAGGATCCCCTCTGGTAAAGACTTCTAATGATAGAGCACTTCCAGCTGTGGTACTGACACTGAGGCAGGAGTCACATGGAGAATACTAACCCCATTACTTCTCTATGGTGGAGCACAGGACTGATCTTGCTTACTAACCCTAGCTATCTTACACTCCTGGGATGTACTATGACAGGATGCTAGCCTGTCTTTTTCTAACCTCATTCACAAGATGCCTGCTACCCATTCTTCTCTAAGGGATGGTTACTTTAGGGCTTGATCTTAGTCTTCTGTATTGAGGCCTACCAATACCTCCGGACTTCCTGCTATGTTAGAGTCCTGAAAGAGAGCTTGTGCGCATGTTTCATCCTCTTCAATAGAGCAGAGAACTGCTAAACTTATCTTGGGCCAACTGAAATACCTCCATCCAGTAGAATTTAGGATATGGACCAAGATGTCCCAAATGTCCTTCCTCTGCAAAAGCACATGACTGAGAATAAGGTTTGGTAACTTCATTAACAAAGGTAACTTGTATTGTGAGAAAATCAATTGGTTTGTACTGGGAAGCCAGACCCCCTATTAAGCTGTGGTCCATAGTACGTGCCTTTTGTTACCCATGTGGCATCCACTGCTTGTTGAGCCCTTCAACTTCCACCATCACTACAAATGACGGCCCATCCTACCAATGCTTTAGAAAATTAGAAATTAGAATCTGTTGCATTGTGCTGCTAAAAGAATATCTAAGCACTGTTATCATTTGGGATGGAAATGGAATGCCCTTCACCTAGAATAACTAAGGAAACTTTATGCTAGTAAGGATTTGGCCTTGGTGGTTACTGATAAGCATATCTATCATTTAGGCAGTTTAAAGCTTACCGATGGATTATGTACTTGCTCTCTGCCTGTATTTGGTCTTCTTGCTTTTCCCAGGGCCATTAATTATCTGTACATGATGATTTTCGGCAACTCTCTCCTTATCTGTACTTTGCCTGCTCTTACTCCCCTTGTGTTATCAGCCCTGCACATGGTGACTTGGATGCTGATCCCTAAACAATATATTATTTTCTTTCTAGCTTCTTAATTAAAACAAAGCATTACCCAGAAATAGCTAAATGGAAGGTCATTGAAAAGTCAAGATCATCTTACAGCTGGTTAATAGTAAAATATTATATGAAACAAAGCATAGTGGGGAAATGAAGATTTGGGAACTGTTATTATTATGGATTTTGTTGGTTTATTATGCTTGTATGCTTATTTATGCTTAGAGTAGTGTCAACAAAAGAGCACCTATTTGTTTTGTCTAAATCACCCAGTTACTTACCCATGGATCGCCAGATTTTGCTGGGCTCATAATTTTTACCCTTAATTATATATTGAAGTCTGTACAGCAGCATCTGGAGATTCAAGGTTAAGAGAAAGGGGGCTGTGAGGGCAAGTAGGTAGTTCTAGTTTCACTAATACTGGGGTACAGATTGAAAGTGATAGTGGGTAGCCAAGCTGAACTAATAGAAGCTAATCAAAATCATTTCTATTACACTAGTCTAGTTAGAATAATTAATTCACTCGTCGCATCTTTATGCCTGTCATTTTTTAATTTAGTAAAAAAACAAAAAGATAACTTTGCATTTTTGCCATTTCCTGTGTTGCGTAGAGTGCACCATTAAATTGCCACCTCCTCGACATCTGTTTAATCTGTCTGGTCTGCCTGTTTCTGAATGGTCACATTTTTGGAAGCCTGGATTATATTACAACTGTGATATTATACAAGGAAATCTATGGCCCTCTTGGACAGCATGGTCCTAAAATCCCTTAGAAAGCTTCATGTGGTTTGAAGGCCTTTAGATGGACAGTTGTGCCATAGTTTGTATATTACTGGTTGGAACTTGTACATGGTTGTTACTAACAATGATCCAACCAGCTGTTGTCATGAGCATTTGGAAAGTAATTTATATGACTTATGTCTATGTCAGAATACAGGTATGGGACCTGGTATCCAGGAATTTCTAGATAAGGGGAATCCTTCTGTAATTTGCATTACTGTATCTTAAGTCTACTGAAAATAATTTAAACATTAAATAAATCCAATAGGATTGTTTTGCCTCCAGTAAGGATTAATTATATCTTTGTTTGGGTCAAGTACAAGGTACTGTTTTATTATTATTGTAGAGAAAAAGGAAATCATTTTTTTAAAAAAATTGAATTAATTGATTAAAATGGAGTATATGGCGGGGGCCTTCCCGTAATTCTGAGCTTTCTGGATAATGTGTTTCCAGATATGGATCCCATATCTTTTTTTTCATTCAGTAGTAGCTTCTATTCTAAAATTGCATCTGTCCCCTGTGTAGAGGCATAATTTCAGCACAGTACTATTCAGGAACAGGTTCTAAAAATTAGAAAAGACCTTCACATGCAAACCCTATCTAAAAGTCATTGTATATCATGTGGTATTGCTAGAGAGTCAGGCATCTACTGAAAATCTTTGATTAAATATTTTGGAGATGTATTTCTCTTCTCTGGCCCACAATTTTACATGCAGAAAATAGAACAGCCATTATCTTAATTATCTGCTGATTGCATGTACCAGTAAACAGAAGCTGCTTGAAGGCGGTGGAAAGAGCCAGAGGATTTGTGGTGTCCAAGTGCATTGCCATGAGCATAGTTCTGTAAGGGAGAAAACAATTTTTTTACCATAAATATGAAATGTATGATGAGATGCTCAAAAGTTTGTCTGGTGTCCCCAATGTTTCCTGTGTAATGTTTTGTCACATGTTCCTGTATAGACGTGCACAAACCACTGGCAACACACATAGGCAGTGACATGCACTTTTTTTTATAATATGCAATCATCATTGCCCTCCAAATGGAGGGTCTGGTTTTAGATGGGTGTTTTCAAGGTTATCAGCCTATACAATAACTTCATAGTATGACATCATTGTCCATCAGCCAATCAGATCACAACTCTGACTTGCAAATAATAATTTCTTTGCTCAAGAGCATGTTTTGCCTCTGAACATGGTAAACATACTGTATGCGTTTAAAGACTAGTAGACCTTCACAAAGCATGTTGTTTTCAAATAGTACAGTGGTAATAATTCTTTACTTGCCTTTTCTATATTTTACTGTATTTTAAGAGCAGCTGTAGCAATGGTTGATACTGAATGGTTGACATATACAGAACTCCTTCACTGATGGAATGGGTAAACACCTGGCACCCCAGAAATTCTATCTTTATTTAATCGTGGATTCTGCACCAGTGCAAAATTTTGAATTATGCATCCCTAGGCTGCTGAAGGGTAGTGTACCCCCCCCTGCCATGACCAAGCCAACTCCCCCTTCACCAACCATGTCTGTTATCTTACTCCTACAACCTACCCTGCCTGCAACTCACATCCTTACAAACACATGCTCCATTGCTGATTTCTCAGCTTATCTACCCATGTATGGGGCCCTCTGACAGGCCTGCCTGGCCAATACCTGACCAAATATCAGCCAGACGTTGACCAGGAGGTTTAAAATTCATGTCGGGGCGAGGAATCATCGTATGATCAGACTTCCCCATCTCCCGACCTGCCACTAACCATTCAGATCAAATAAAGTACAAAAGAACAGATCAGCCGATGTTCTGCCCCTGACAGCAATTGTACGGAAGTTATGTCAGACAAAAGCTAGTGATAGTCTCCCACTGAAAATCGTACGATCGGCAATACATGCAGAGATATTATCGTCAGCCGACAGAAATCTTTTAACCTGTCCGATCGACCAAACGACCGATCTCTGCAGGATGAAAAATGTCGGGACTCTCCACACACGGTCCGAAAACCGTACGAATCCTCAATTCGTACGATCAGATCTTTGCGTCTATGGCCAGCTTAAGTCCCATATCCAGGCCCGGATTTGTGGCGAGGCCACATAGGCCTGGGTCTAGGGTGGCACATTTTTGGGGGCGGCATGCCGCCCAGCCGCTCTGTGGGGAGCCTGTGCTCCCTAGTGCTCTGGCGCTCGCACACTGGTGCTTTTGCGCCAGCGTGTGGTAGTGCGGGCGGGCGCCAGGACCGCGCGGAGCGCACGGCCTAGGGGCGCCCGCCCAGCGAATCCGGCGCTGCCCATATCTTAATATTCACACACAGTATGGTCAGTTTTTTCAGGAGCCAGTAAACCTAACTGTATGTTTTGGAGGTGTGGGAGGAAAGTCCTCACAGACACAGAGAGAACATACAAACTCCTGGCAGATAATGACCTGGCTGAAATTAACCCCAGTGCTGCAGGCTACCCCCTGAGCTAATAAAGTCAACTTATTTTTAAAATGTAAATGATAGAAGAACACCAAATACAATAAAAAAAAAAATACAAAAAATCATTGTTTTGGCATACTTTTTAAAAACAATGTAATGTGAAGGTGAACTATCCCTTTAATTACTGTGAGCAGAAACTTTCCAGGCATAGGCGCAATATCGAGCCTTTTATTGTCTTCTGGCAACAGGTTAGATTTCAGGCATGTCTGCATGCTTGAGACTGATCGTACCTCTTCCATAATTGATTGCTGTAACAGACACTGAGTTAAAGGCATCTTTCTGCCTCTTAACTGATCAGCTAATCCACTATGTATTGTATTGCTGGAAATTCCACCTTAAACATTCTGCAAAAGTATGCAAGGTCACACTTCAAAAGCATGGGTTTTAATTTAGTAATTCTGAGTTATCAGTAAAGGAACATAGAGATACATTTGCAATCTTTGTGCTGTCTAACCATTGTATTCCTTCCCGGGCCTTCCCATTATAAACACTGTTGTGCTTTCTGCATTCATACGGAATAATATCATACAATCATCATCTGCCACCTAGTGCTTACATTCTGATTTCATTATTCAAAGGGTGATCTTTTCTGCTGGCATATTTCAGTTATAAAAGCACATAAAGTGTATGTTCATGTAGCTTATTTTAAATGACTAAGAAGCAATAATTGAGGGTATATTTATCAAATAAATAAGCCACGCCTATAGACTACTATGGGATTCAGATAATAGATGGCATATCTGTACTATAATGATAACAAATGTGTACGTTGAAGGGTCAGCCAACTTTTCAGGACTGCTAGAGGGAGGACTGGATCTGTTAAAAGGCCACAAAAGGCCGGGTCTAGGGCGGCAACATTGTAGAGGCGGCATTCAGCTGCATTCTAAGGAGCACTGGGGATGCACAGCTTGTGTGTGAAGGTAGGTGGGCGGGTGATAGGACCGTGTGGCCTAGGGGCAACTGTTTAGGAAATCCGGACCTGGCTAGAGGAGTGTATATATATATATATATATATATATATATATATATATATATATATATATATATATATATATATATATATATACACACACACACACAATACTGGAAATTAAATATAAAATATATATAGAGTAATATAAAATGTATAAAGTATAACTTGCTCAAACTCTTAGCAACCTGTAATCTTAGTCCCTGTAATCCCTGTTTGTTACTGTTGTCTATAGCAGGGAAATTAGTAGAGCCTCCTTGTGGATGGCTAGAATGGCTTTCCTTGTTTCCTATAGGATATAAAAGATTTCAGGTCCAAGAATACCATATTGTAGCCAGCTACCTCTTGCAACATAACCTCTAAGATTTCTTCAAACTCCAGTTTCCTCTAGCCTAGGGTTGCCACCTGGCTGGTATTTTACCAGTCTGGCCGGTAAAAATGATAGAGGATCCCAATGTTATTAATAGGGAAAAAAGATACATATATATAGGAAGGCCGGTATTTTTTTCCTGAAAAGGTGGCAAGCCTACTCTAGCCTGTCTCTATGGATATTTGTTATGAACATAACTGCAGGGTTCACTGTTGTATGCAGATTCTCAGACCAAGTGGGACAAAGATTAGATTATTAACCAGAATTTTAAGTGGGCTAACTCATAATCCTAATTATAGTGGTAAGGGATATGGAAGTCATGAAAGGGAGAGTGTGGGGATTGGGAACCTCAATGTTTGAGGGAGACCAGAAGGTTTTATTATAGTTGCTATATGACTTTAGCTGGGCCAGTGATAGCTAGTTGACACCCTAGCACCCTCATTGGATAAAATGATATAGCAAAAGGACATTATTGGTTAGCACATTGCTGTTGACATAAATGCTGTGCCATAATGCCCAAAATATATTCTGATGAGCAATCAACACAAATGAGAGAAAGATTTGCACTGGTTGACTTGGGGGTTCTCTTCAATATGAACAATCACTTAAGGGTAAGGACACACTGTGAGATCCGGGGAGATTTAGCCAACGAATTGCCTCTTCTTTGGAGCGACAATCTCCCCGAACTGATTCCCCGTGTCTTCCTTCTGCTGCATGGCACTCGCGGTGCTTTGTTTTCACAAGGAAACTATAACCTTTCCCATACAGATATTGTCTTACTTATTAATTATTATGGAAAACGTAGGCTTTTATTTATCAAGGTAAAATTGTAGCTAATCTAACGTCCTCATCATTTTCAAAGAATCTGTCCCACGACTGTGCAGTATATCTTTATATCACGACTTGCTGTATGGAGACAGTACCTGGGCCGTTGCAGTTTGTATAGTCAGATCTTACACCCTGGAAATGGTTCCTGCGTTTCCTCTGGAGCATTTGTCTTCTGCGCTTATAACAGAAATATAACATAAAATGCCACCTAGGTCTATTCTTTATCCAGAAACATTTCTTTTATTGCCAGCTGCTGAGATGTTACATGAATATTTTCAGTGGACTTGCTGACAAGAGACAGAGATGGGATAAACAGAAAATGATCTGTGGCTAAAGTTTTCATGCTTGTGTCAAAATGAATCTAAACATTTATATAAGGGATATTAACACCTCTGCGGAAGGTGCTTGTAAGCATTGTGTTGGCTCTTTGGCAGCGAAAGGCATAACTTGTTTCTATTTTATGCCGCAGCACCGGAATTTGGGAATGGAGGGAAACAAAGCCTACTCCATGCCTGCCTGTTTGCTAGCTTGATGTGCTATTTACTCAGAATCGAAACTATTACTATGCTGCTATTATGGAATTTTGTAACACAAACCCTGGGCCGGCAGCCCCGATGAGCCCTGCACCCACCTGTCCGACCCTGCTTAAAAATGCAGCTGTAATTATAGGTGCAGGTATGGGACCTGTTATCCAGAATGTTCAGGATAACGGATCTTTCTGTAATTTGGATCTCCATACCTTAAAGTCCACTAGAAAATAATTTAAACATTAAATAAACCCAATAGGCTGGTTTTGCTTCCAATAAGGATTAATTATATCTTTTTTTGGATCAAGTACAAGCTACTGTTTTATTATTACAGAAAAAAAGGACATTTTAAATATTTTATTGTAGATAAAATGAAGTCTATGCAAGACAGCCATCCCGTAATTCTGAGCTTTCTGAATAACAGATCCCATACCTGTACTAATTTCATGTGCGTTCCAGGCTCGAGCATGGGAACCAAATTTGCTATGAGAAGAGTCGCAAAGCTAAAGGTGCTTCTTTGTAGTTGTTTCCTACTTACAGGCCCTGACTGACAATCTGTGGATTTTCGCAAATTCCAAAACAGCTGCTGTAAGATGCCATAGACGATCACTATTTATCGGGCTCGTTGGAGTCTGTTTGCGCCTCTGGGTACTTAAAATGCCAGGGTATATTTATCAGTTTCATTCACACAATAGTACAAGTCAACACTAATTCATTGACTTTATACATCTGTATAACTGATGTTTTTGAGTTTTGTTGTTAAATTGGATATTTCTAAGGAAAGCACTGATTCTTTTTAAGGTAAAATGGCCCCAAAATTATACTTGTGTCTGCTTTAAAATTTCACTGCCGGGGTTTTTTTTTTTCTTCAAAGTTTACAAAACAGCAGCATTGTAGTGCGACCAATTAAATGCAGGGAATATGTGAAGGACCTGGAAAAGAAGTAGTGAATGTGTCCAGGGTACAGTTTAAATTTTAATAGGGCAACTAATGATGGGAAGAAATATCTGTAGGGTTGATTTCTGTAGTCTCCAAGGTAAGAGCTGATCTCCTTATCGTAGGTGATAGCCTTTGCTTTAGTGTCAGGGTAAGGCAATTGCATTCTGTACAGTGGCTGAAGCCAAGTACATTGTAAAGTACAGAGTAAAAGTATATTGTGGTGTTGGCGGGGGCAA